>NW_024962263.1:5677831-5964749 GCF_019238085.1 Lagopus leucura | reverse complement strand
CTCTTCTCCTGTGTAAGTAGCAATAGGATGAGAGGGAATGGACTCAAGTTACGCCAGAAGAGATTCAGGTTGGATTTTAGGAGGTACTTCTCCTTTGAGAGAGTGGTCAGGCTGTCCAGAGTGGTGGAGTCACCGTCCCTGGAGGCGTTCAAGAAATGTTTGGATGTTGTACTGAGGGACATGTTTTGGTGGGAAATATTGGTGGTAGGTTGATGGTTGGATTGGATGATCATAGAGGTCTTTTATAACCTTGGTTATTTTGTGATTCTATGACATTCAGAGCAGCCCTTGTGCATTGCTACTTACTAACTGTAGCTCAAGCTATAGTAGAGAGAAATGCATGAAAATAAGGTAGTTCTACACTGAAAGAAAAGAAACAGAAAACTATTTTCTTAAACCCTTGGATAAGTTCCTGTTTTGTCTGCAAAATTATGTTTTTCCTTGACGAGGAAGAAGGTGTTAGACATAGCAATTTTACTTGGATAGGAGCGTCATCACATAAGTATCCTGCTGTGAATGACATTTTAGGCAACTCAATCAATATCCTGCCAAGAGAAACATACTCCCTCAGAAAACAGTTGTAAATTCAATGCATCCTCTAATTGGAGATATACTGGAATTTACTTATGAATACATATTACTTATAAAAGAGTGAAAACCTTGCATTATTCTAAAGTCGGAACTACTTAAATGTCAATACTAATTATGTGCTGATTTGTATGATGTGCTTTCTTTTTTCGTTTTAACTTGCTAGGGAATAGGAGACCTACATCGTTAATAACAATTATAATAAACACATAGCAGTTTTTGCTTAGATTCAAAGAACTCTGTAAAAAGAAGAGAGAGCTTGTCTACATTGTCACATCAGGACAGTGTCTAAAGTACTGCATTCTGTTCATAGGCTGGTGCCTCCTAATGTCGTTGGATCTGGGCTGTGTTTTTTGCTCGCTGTATCCTTGGATGTGATGCACAGCATTGCAGGGTGCCCTTGCCCTTGGACTTCATTTTTTGTTTCTAGGATTGTGAACTTGGTGGAAAAGTGATCTGAAAGCTATTCAGAGCAGAACGTTAGGGTTGAAGTAGGGCTACTACAGTTCATTAGTCGAGTATGCTCGAGGATCTTAATCTCAGCTTCACCAGAAAGCCAGCACACTTAACACAATTGCTAGTGTTTTAAGGTATTTAAGGCTAAATATTTAAGAGGAGTGTTTCGGATTTGATCCCTGGTTACGCAAAAAGGCAAGAAAATTTTCTGCTCTGGCAAGAAATTGTGAAAGCCTGCAGCCTTGTGAATCCTGGAAGTTAAAAGGTGTAGGCAGGCATGAACTCTTTCAGCAGCTGTCCTAGTTAGCTTAAACTGTCTAAATAGTAACACCACTCGTTCTAACCTCAAGTGGCCTGGGGAGTGTTTCTATAAGCAAGCTCTGCTAACAAATGTGAGGGAGCAGCAACCTCTGCAAAGAAGTGATGATCAACAGCTGGGGCTGTAACCTTCCCCTGGCAGTCTGCATCCAGCAGGGAACATCTGTCCAAAGCCTAACTTCAAAATTTACAGAACAAAGGTATAGTTTGTTTAACAGAATTGCTCATATTAGCTAAATAATGGAATGTGCTTTGATTTTGCTGATGCCAGCACCACCCAACTTTTGCTTTCCTTACCTAATTACGATTAATTTGTTCAGAAAGCTCTTTTTTGGTTTGTTTAAGAAAAGCAAAGAGTTTAGGTCATGTGGAGGTCTTATAGCTTAGGAATAATGTTAGATTATTCTTAATTTTTTTCTTTTATATCAAGCCGCATAAGAGTCAAGATGATGTGTAAAGAAAATTATGCATCTCATACAGCTTTTAGAGGATTTTGTTCCATGTCTTTTATATATTCCAAGCAGATGGGGGGGGTACACTACTCACATTAAATGTTTGAGACTTAAATGCATGCTCATGAAAAATGATAGCAGGGATAAAGATGTTTGTTTCATACATTTCAAGTCTCACCGTGTACTGATAACCATTCATTTCTTTACTGCCAAAACGTCATCATGATCTTTAGGTAAAGAGATTGCTCTTTTGGTTTAAAAATGGCCAAAACAGCACAAACAAGATTCACAGCATCATATAAAACTTTAGTGTTTCTTGAGTCTTAATGTCAGTAATCTGGCATTCAGAGGGTGCTTTGTATTTGCTTGTTTTCATAAATAAGTAGGAATCAAACTTGGAAAACTAGGGCAGATGATCGGTGAAAATAATTTTCTTCTCTGCTCCCTCCACCTCCCCCTGCTGCTTACTCCCCAGGCGTTGTTCAAGCCATACTACTGCCAAAGGAGTACAAGGTCAAGTTGAGTGCTGATTTTTGCCCATCATTCTTTTGGGCATCCTTTGGTTAAATTGGGCATTTGTGAGCCGTGAATAAGCCAGTGTTGAACAGTTCTTGAAACAGTCCAAGCCTTAAGAAAGAGACAAGTGAAACAAAGACAGAAGAGACCTTGTAAATTTATCATCTACTACCAGAACACCAATATGCAATTTGACAGTATGCTTGTGTGGACATGAGAAGAGAAAGTTATTTTAATCTTCTCGCTGTCCTCCTACCTTTGAGGTTATATCTGTAATAAAATAATGTGAATGTCATTTATTCCCTTCTACATTTATTTGAATAAGAGTCTTGAAAGCAACATGCATCATCTTGGGAAAAAATCATATCTGAAAACTATTAGGATTGCTGCTTATGGTGCAATAAGAATGAACATTAAAAAAGTGTGATAAACAATGGCTATCGAGAAGTCTCATGTAGAACTGCTGAGTGAGAGTTACAGACGTCATGTAATTATGAAACTTAGTGAAGATGAGCTGATGGAAGATCTCTAATCAGATAGTGGAGTCAACCCTGGTAATATTTCCTACATGCACTGAGATGTGGTGTTATGTAAGAAAAATTGGTATGTTGTGCTCCCAGTGAAATGGCTGAGACTGGTAAAAATGTGCGGAAAGGGCTTCGGTATATTTTCTTGGTGGTGTGACCTGTTCAATTCTAGTTTATATTCAGTGCAGTCCTGAAGGAAAACCAATTATTTATATTATTTGAAAAGCTGAGAGGTGAGTAGGCGCTCAGGGCTGCAACATGATGTCCCTTTTGCCTTGATTCTGCCAGTTGGAAGACGATAATACTAGCACCTTGTCCCAACTACTCCACACACATCGCAGGAATGACAGTGACAAAAATCATTCATTATTTGTACTTATTAAAAAAATGTCCTTTTGCACTCGGGGAAGCAATCATCGAATTTGTCTTTTGTTATGGAAGAATTCTCTTTGCATGTTGTTCTTGTTTTAGAGTTACATTTTTTTATACTGGATGGTGTTATTGATGGAAAATGCACAAATATTTTGCCAGGCCTGTTCTTATAGATTGGGTATTAGGAAAAGATTCTTCACCAGAGGGTGGGGGAGTAGTGGGGCAGTGATTGTGGCCCCAAAAAGCTGGAGTTTGAGTGTTTGGAAAATGCTTTCAGACATTGGGTTTGAATTTTGCGTGGTCCTGCAGGGATCCAGGAGTTGGAGACCGTGATCCTCATGGGTGCCTTTCAACTTGGGATATTCCGTATTTGGCTGACATCAGGTCATTCTTATGTTGTAGAAAGTCATGGACCCGGGTAAAGACACTACCTGTTCTAAACATCTTTCCTTCATGCTGAGTGATAGGAATATCTTCACATGTTTTTAGCTGCTTGTAGGAAGGCAGCAATCAAGCAAAGGGTGAGCAGAGTTAGGCCATGCAATCTGAGACAGATATTCCAAATACAGTGTTTGGTGTGAGCAGAAGAAATGAGAAAGGTAACAAGCTGTGAGCATGTTTTATGAGTGTGAAGATAATGAGGCCCTTTGAAGCTTATGTCTCACTGGACAAGGAGGCCTGAGTGTGATCATCAATGAAAGTGGCTGTCACAGTTTGATTTTTACTTTGTGTGCTTATATACTTTGCAAACAGCATTGCAGGAAGTATGACTACAGTAGGAACCTGTTCACATTAGATTCTTCTTTCTAATTGATATAAGCTAAGGTAATGCTACCTAGACAGCTGTGCAGGATGGATATCTGGGCGTCAGGTCATGGCAAGAAACAATAATGAAATATTCCATTTCAGAAAGAATTTGTGATACAATGGCCAGAGAAGCAACAGTAATAACTTTCTTATCCTTGGCATAGAAATTAAAATTACATACATAGGCTACTCTTCAATCTCTAAAAGTTGAATGCTGTTCTAAAAAAGCTTATCTGTTACTTAGCAAAATTAATAGGAAGCTCAAAGACAAGGTATGTGTTGAATAGAATAGTGTATACACTTCAAAAGAGCATCCAACTAGGCAAGATACCCTTTACATTGCTACAATCCCTTCCAGGTATTTACCTGAGAACTGTCAGGGCTGCTTCAAAAGTAATGCCTCCTATTTTATTATGTTGGCTGATGGTGTCAGAAGCAGATGTTGGTATTATGGCAGTAGAGTTTGAACCTTTCCACCAATGTTCTGTTACATCTTGTTGCTGTGCAGCAGAGAGGCAGTCAAATAAAATGGCATTTGACATGGAAGTGCATATGAAGCAAAGGTGTAGAATAGAATTCCTGCATTCAGAAAAAATGGCATCCACTGACATTCATCAACACTTGCTGAACATTTCTGGAGACCAAGTAGTGGATGTGAGCACAGTGAGGTGGTGAATGGTGCATTCCAGCAGTGACAACAGCCATGTGAAAGACAAGGCATGTTCTGGATAGCAGTGCAGATTTTTACAAGGATGGCATGCAGGCTCTTGTTCATTGCTGGTGAAAATGCATAGCTAGTGGTGGTGACTGTACTGGAAAATAGTCTTTTCTAGCTGAGAATTCGGTCTATCAAATAGTACTGTTGTGCTCTTTGTATCTGTTGTCGTTTCCATGTAAAGCTGTAAATATAAGGAATTACTTTCAGAGTGGCCTACACAGCTTGTGCTGTAATAAATCCTAATAACTCAGCTGCAAACAGCACCTACTGCAAAGGCACAATCTAGCAAAGTTCTGTGAGGGTGCACTCAAAAGTTTCTGCTGCTTATAAGCCTGGTCCATAATTAATCATAAGGCAGTAAAAAAGGGAAAAAATAGCAGAACATGAGTGCTAAGAATATGATCCAAAGTCACCTAGAGAAAACAGTTCTCTTTTATAATAGTGTTAATAATAATATTGATACAAACATGTGTATTATAGGGCCCAAAATGTTATGTTTTAGGAATGGCTGAGACATCAGCAGGAACTGTGTGTGATTGTGAGGTCTGATGGCAGTATCTTAAAGGAAAAAGGCGCTGTATATTGAAATAACACTGAACATAACAGATTGAATGCGGGAATGAAAGAAGGTGGCAAGCTGTAACCCGTCTGCATCAAAGTTAGCAAGGAGAAGGCATGTTGCACCCTGTATCATTTGTAAAGTAGAACATGATCATACAATTAAAGCCTTGTGTCATAATGATACACATGGGGAAAGCACTGCAACCTTGATATTCTCTTCACATCCTAGGCATGATGAGACACTTATTTTTTTTCTTGCTGTGCCAGCAGCCTGATTGAAATTATGGAACAAAATGGGTAGGCTTGGTATGATCTGTTCTTTAGTAATTGCAGAGCACTTTACAGTCTTCAGAAGAAGGATGTTCAAGAACTGTGAAATAACTTTTATTAGACCAGAGCGTGGGGAGGTGGAGAGTGATGTCATAGGCTCCAGCTCAGACAGTGCTGGTTTAAATTTATCACATTTGAGTGGGGCACTTAAAGGCATGCTCATTGCCAAGCGTATGAAACCTTGCTGAGTAATTTCAGCATGAACTGAGTCAGGTGAATGCTCACGGCTCAGCCTCTTCTCGGCTCTGTTAGTCTGCAGTCCGAAAACTGAATGTGAATAGTGAAAATTTGGCAGTGAGGATAGTTTCTTATACCAGTAAGTTGAGACATACATACTGGTGATGCTGCCTGTTAATTTAGAGGGCATTTAACACATAATCATGCTCATGTAGTGCAAGCTAGGAAGGACACTGCTCTCTGCAACCTGTAATTGGGTGCCATCCATAATGTAAGCCTGAGATTCTCCCAGTCAGCAACTGCACTGCCTAATCAGCACAAGCATGTGCCCATTGGGGATCAGACGCCGAAAGCAGAAAAGAGGGAGAGAGATCTGAACATATCTACGAGATGAGCAGCATGTCAGCAGCGTAGAGGATGTCTAGATTCATGTGCTTTTTGGCAGTGCTAGTGAGCTATTAATCATTTCTCATGAATAGGGCTCTTGTAAATCAGAGGAGGGAAACACATTTCATGGATAATCATAGCAAAAATGTCAGCTTTGCTGTTTGGTCGCATGCTGATAGGATGCTTAGCACTGGAGCAGACACAATCACACACAGAATCAAAACAGTGCTTTCCTTACATGATGAGGGGAGGCAGGGGGATGCTAGGTAGGTGAACTTCTCATCAGTGTTTGAAAAGTGAGGAGCTAACATGTAATAACAAAGGGAGACCTATCTTTTTTTAAGGTGAAGCTTTGCTGAAGGAGCCAGTTCTAGTCAGCATCTGGATATAATACGGCGCATATAAAAAGACACACTGCATCACTTTAACAGCTGGCTGATCAGTTCACAATCTTCCTTTACTTTTATTGCCCTCCATTTACTGTGCATGGCCCTTACGTGCGAATACCTCGTTAGTCACTGGGTTGCACTTTTCATGAAATACACCGAACGTATTGTCAGGATTAAATATTGTTGGGATAATGAGCAAGGGTCAGGTTTGGTAGCTTTATCACTAAAGGCAGCATTTGTGGTGAATGAAACAGTGAAAGCAGCTGGAAAGCAAAAAGCAGAAGGTTCCCCCTTCCAGTTGTGCAAGGCAACCAGCTCCTGTGTATTAAACCCATTGCTCAAGGACTGACATTTAAAAGGCTCTTGGAAGTGAATCCTGTGTGAGGGAGGTGAGGGGGAAAGCCTCACCCAGGGCTTTTCAGTCCATTACTCGCTGGAACCAGCCACAGCTGAAAACCTCACTGGCTAAATCGGGATTAATGCAAAACAGTTCTTAGGTTAACAGTGATGGTGTCCTCAGAGTGCTTTTGGCTTAAAAAATTCCCTAATGCTCATTCCTAAAGGGAGCGGTGTGTCCCCACACCCAGTTTGTTCCTTTGGCCTCCAGATCTGCAGTTTCTCTATGTATTAGCAGCATACAGACAGTAATGAAGCTGTGTGTGACTTGCACAAGGTAACGCCGGTCATGTTCGCAGTGGGGAATGGAACAGTGAATAATGGAGGAAGGCAGTGTCAGCTGGGAACCGCGGCATTTTCAGACTGGTCCTCTAGTTTTGGGACAGCTTTGGGTCTTACCGTAGGAGTCCTGCACTTCCCGGGCCAACAAGTCACCCTCCTGCATCGTTGCCAAATTAATGACCTGTGGGAGATTTCTAACTGCCTTTCCTGAGAGTTGTGGGAAGAGAGTCCAGGCGCTTGAAACTCTCTGTGAAATATCCATAAATCCCCATGAATCACAACCGCTTCTTAAATCCTTTTTCAAATTAGAAGTCAGGGTTTTTGCACAGGAAAAATGTGGTTTGTAAAGCGCTCGTGACTTAGCTTGTCAACAGAAGCATCCTGACAGGGGCCGGTGCCGGTATTTTCCTGTATTTGGGTCAGCCCAAGACAAATGGGATCAACATGAGCTCAGGACAGGCACGTGCTGACTCCACCAGCATAGCTGCGTGTGGTTGGTGATGTGCTGTGTGCTGCAGGCATGCTGTCGTTCCTAATCTCTCCCTTTAAATGACACCGACTCAATTGCTCTGCAGCATTTTTTTTTATGGGGCTAGCATGCAGCCTCATGTTTTTAGGGGGGAGTTCATTATTACTTTAGTTCTTGCTGTATTCAAGGTTGTGAAGCTTAGGGAAAATGTGTTGCAGCAATGGGGATGAATGAGTTCTCAGATAACTCTGTCCACCAGAAGGGGTGACTTCAGCACGCCTGCCTTCCCAGACAGCCTGAATTCACTGTTGCCTGGCAGAGTGGAATCTGAGGAAAAAGAACGATTCCCCTCTCCCTCTCCCCATTATGTGAAATTCAAAGTGTCCTGTCTACACTTCTTCAGATTTACTGTATTCCTGTGGTGGCTGTAATTCAGGAAAATTCCAAAACCCAACAAACAAAGCAGAAAACTTCTTCCAGACAGGTATTTCAGCATCTTTTTTTTTTTTTTCCTTTTAGTATTGTTTCCTCTTAAACACCAGTAGGTGTTTCTTCATTCATGGATGTGAAACTAGTTGTTTCAGCCCCCTCCAGAGCTCAGTTACAGACTCAGAAATTCTGTTGTTCCTGTTGATGTTTTCCCAGGAGCTAAGTCCAAATACCAGTGAGAATACATCGGAATACATTGGAATACATCGAGAAAGGAATAGAGCTAGATTCAAGCTGTTGATATACTATGCTGACCTCATCCGTGCTTCTTGTTGTTCTTTTTTTTTGGGGGGGTGGGAAGGGGGGAGGTGGCTTAGATGCAGGCTAACACATTTCAGCTGTCCTTTCCTTTTGCTAGTTTACCAAACCTAATGTCTTTCAGAGTGAGGGTACGTGAAACAGATGAGCCACTAATTGCTTGCTGCTGCCAAAATTCAAACCTGCTTCTCCTCTGCCTGCCCATGGCCTCCTAGTCCTGCTCCCTCTGCCCGTTACACGTGAGCTGGCAGAGAAAGGTTTGCTTCTTATGCCACGTTGTGTCTCAACTGGCTCAGTTTGCTGAAGCAGTGCTGTGCTGGTGGCACAAGGTCTGGCAGCAGATGGTGACACCCCACTGCTCTGCCACCGAAGGATGTCACTCTGCCGTGGCTATGGTGTTGGATCCATGCAGGAAACATGCTGTGGTGCTTGTTGAGTCCCCGAGCAACCTCCCAGGACATGCACTACTTTAGTTCTGCTTGATGAACCTTGAGAACTCACACGTCTGCCTCTCTAGCCCACTATCGTTAGAAAAAAATGACTCTGTTGCACTTTTAAAAAAAGATTGGGATACTAGTAATGGCTCCTTACTTGGGTGCCAAATAGAATGTGTAAAGGAGGATATTTTTCATCAAGTTTCTTATTAAAAAGAGTGTAAAAAACGTTAATTGATACAAAGTCATAAAGATTTGGGCTTCTAGTTATTCCCATAGCCCTTAGGGTGAAATTAACCCTCAAATAGAGGATTTTCTGAGGCTTTTACAGCTTTCCAGTCCCATGGGGAGTCTGAATAAAGATGTATTATGGAACAATTTCACTGTATAATTTTCAAGTGCTGTTTCTGCTTGGATCTCTTTGGTGTTCAGCTGACTTATGTTCTCGCAGAACACACATTGATCCCTAATATCAGACAGATTGATAGCTCCAATATAAACTCACACTAAAAATATACCAACTTGATAAAAAAAGCAACACACAATAAAACAATATTTAATACTGTTTGTATATATATAGTGTATAAAGATTTATTATCTACTTAATAAATACAAACCTAAGATAATAAAACTATATAGAATCATAGAATCATGAAGGTTGAACAAGACCTTTAGGATAATCTAGGCCAACAGTTCACCTACCACCAATACTGCCCATTAAACCATGTCCCTTAGTACCACATCTGCAGGTTTCTTGAGCAACTGCAGGGGCGATGACTCAATCAGCCCCCTGTGCAGCTCATTCCAATGCCTGACCACTCTTTTGTAGAATAAATTTTTCCTCATATCCAACCTGAATCTCCCGTGATGCTATTTGAGTCCATTCCCTCTCATCCTATTGCTACTTACACAGGAGAAGAGGATGACCTCCACCTTGCTGCAGCCTCCTTTCAGGTAGCTGTAGAGAGCAGTGAGGTCTCCCCTGAGCCTCCTGTTCTCCACACTGAACAATCCCAGCTCCCTCAGCTGCTCCTCACAAGACTTGTGCTCCAGACCCCTCACAGCTTCAGTGCCCTTCTCCAGACATGCTCCGGGGCTGCAGTGTCTTTCTTGTAGCAAGGAGCAAAAACTGAACACAGTACACAAGGTGCAGCCTCATGAGGGCTGAATACAGAGGGATGATCACTTCCTCACTCCTGCTGGCGATGCTGTTTCTGGTACAAGCCAGGATGCCATTGGCCTTCTTGGCCACCTGGCCACACTGCTGGCTCGTGTTCAGCCAAGCGTTGACCAACACCCCCAGGTCCATTTCCTCCACACAATCTTCCAGCCGCTCTTCCCAAAGCCTGTAGTGTTGCCTGGGGTTGTTGTGGCCAAAGTGCAGGACCCGGCACTTGGTCTTGTTGAAGTTCATCTTGTTGGCCTCAGCCCAGCCACCCAGCCTGCCCAGATCCCTCTGTAGTTCCTCCCTACCCCCAGGCAGATTGATCCTGCCAGCTTGCTGTCATCTGCAAACTTACTGAGGGTGCGCTCAGTCCCCTCATCCAGGTCATCTACAAAGATATTGAACAGGACAGACCACAGTAACAACTCCTGAAAGATGGTGGAAAGTGGCTTAGCAGTCACCTCTGCCAGCTCCCTCAGCACCCCCAGGTGGATCCCATCTGGCCCGATGGACTTGTGGCAGTCCAGGTGGAGCAGCAGGTCTCTCTAACTGTTTCACTCTGTATCATGGGACTTTATTGTGCTCCCCATCCCAGACTTCCAGGCTGGAGGGTAGAGTAGCCTGAGGAAAATTGGTCTGGCTTTTAAAAACAGATGTGAAGAAGGCATTGAGAACCTCAGCCTTATCCTCAGCAGTCACATTCCCTGCTGCATCCAGTAAAGGATGAACATTCTCCTTAGCCCTCCTCTTACTGTTAATATATTTGGAAAAAAAAAAATATATATATATATATATATATATATTCTGTGTTAATACAGTATCCATATAAATGTCTAGTGTGTGTATGTGTGGATATAGGTTATTTTCAGTCTCTGTGGGGAAAAGCCAGAAGAGAATATGGGGTGGTGAAGGCTGCCAGCTTGACTTTGTGATATACTGAATAAAGCATGCTTCCATTGTACGCTAAAAAGAAATATTGTCATGACTTAATACGGCATTTCTAACTGAAGAATGTAACTTCGGAAGGAGAGTAACTAGTTGTGCTTTCTTATCATGCTCCTTGTGATTTGATGCAACTTTTCCTCTGTATGTTTTCTTTAATTTTTATGCTTTATGTGAAAGCTGAACAGACTGAATTTGTTTGTAATTTGGAATTTAAAGCAAGGCTCTTTGTTAAAAGCCCAGAGGAAGTTTCCATATGACTTATGGGCCATTTGGGCTCAATTGAATTTAATGGGTTTCAGCTGCACCTCCGCAGTGGCTTTGAAGGAAGTGAAGGGAGATCTATAGGTCTTAATTGCTCAAGACTGGCTTGTTTCTCTTGAAAAGGCTGTTTGCAAGAAGCAGGTTGTGAGTATTAAAGTATATATCCTGAAAGGGATGGAGGAGCTGCCGTTTCAGGAAGGAGCTGAGAAGAAAATAGATCTGAGACGTTACTCAGAGCTCAACTAGTCTTTCTGAACTGGTCCAATGTAAGAGCTGGCACCGCAGTTCTTGTTTGTTTGCTTGAGAGTGATCAAATAACTGGAGAAAGGGGGGTGACTAAGCCAAACTTCCTTTGTAGTTCTTTCAAGAAAGAAATGGAGCTTGGAACTAAGAAGATAAATGAGACTGAGAAGAGGAGAGAAACCCAAACAGACAGTCCCCTCTGTATCTCTGGTTACGGCTGACAGACATGAGTTGCTGAGTCAGCAGGTGAACCATGGCTTCTAAGTGTAATGGTTTGCTTATCCTTCCACTGCACGAAGTGTTTCATTGGAACATAGCAAACCTAACCAGTCCAACTACCCTTTCTATTTTATTTTTCTATGGGTATACTTATCTTAAGCTGGCCTCATAGGCCGTTGTTACTGAGTTTGCTAGCATTACCCCTGGCTTCATATTAGGCGGTGTCTGACCCATAAGAATCTCCTATGACCTTGTTTTCCATGCAGGTAAGAGAAGGTGCGAAATGCAAAGTTAAGAGCATAACAGAACTATTGTCCTACTCGAGATAATCCAAGAGACTGTATTACAGGAAGTCAGCCTTGGTGTACTCTGTTATTTTGGCTGGCATTGTACAGGCAAGTAGGAAAGGGACGTTCTCTTGAGGTACCCAGCAGATGAATGCCAGATGGTACTGTCATAATACACAAAAAAATAGCTAAATACCTACTGGTGGTGTTCAATACAAAAGGAATATTTTTCTTTTTCTGAATCCTGCAGGGCAGAACTCAGACAGGCATCTTAACACAAACACTGCAGTAACTGAAATGTGAAGCTGGAAATCCAAAGAATTCTCCAAAAGCTCTAAATAGCATTTTAGGCTCAGTTCATGTTGGACCTAATGGATCCCCCCAAGGGGAGAACAGTTTATCACAGACAAGCGTTTTAAGTACAGCATATTTGCATAGTAGGTAAATAGGAGTTTGTTACATCAAACGGGGAAGCTTGATGAAGAACGAAATGATGGTGCATTGCTGATGGTGCCAATGCTGCCCGCATCGTCTGGCTGAGCAGACCCAACCCCCAGTGCAGTGCCTATGTGCTTGTGTCAAATTGAGTTTTACTTTTCTGAGAGGAAGTTTCTTCCTTGGTGGTTTCAAATCTCAGTCAGGAATGCTTAGAGAAAAATCTCAGGCCGCTGTCAGCATCATCACAGGGGCTTCTTCTGTATGCTTCATGGAGAGGAAACATGTTTACTTTTCCCATGTTAAAATACGTCCATTTCAATTTCCATGCAAGATTATAAGAGCAAAAATATGCAGCCCTCTGGGGGAATGGCATTTGGCTAAATACCATACGTTGCTACAGACCTTAGATGAGAAGGGCCACATGCAAACATTTACATAGAGAAGCATTCGGATATGGAGCCGAGTCCTATAGGAAACATATTTCTGACTGCCTGGCTGCTTTGGGCCACGATATTTATTGCCTACAGATAAAGTCTGAGTAGGTAATGTTATTCTATGACAGAACGTGAACACCTAGCTCTGACTTTTGTCTCTTGTCCATAGATCCTCTCCACCAGGATTTATACTGCCTGTTTTCCTAACAGCCAAGTGCACCTAGTTTGATAAAGCAGTATGCTGGTTTACGTATCCCTCAATTATTAATGTTCTGTATTCCGGCCTGTGCAAAGGAAGTCTTCCTCAGAGCTTCTCAGAAATGCCACTAACACTTGTCTGACCATTGTCTTCAGTGGTTGCATCTTTGTTCATTAGCTAGGATAGCTGGTGCTGAAAACCAAGCAGAAGGTACTGACAGACCACAGCGAGCTGTCTGTTGTTGCAGATGGAGGATACCTCTAGGATTTGGGTCAGGAAGCACTTGGCAAGCAGCCCTCTGAATTCTTGTCACATGTTGAGGAAGCCTGCATAGTGGCAGGGGTGAAGGAGGAAGCTGAAATCTTAAAATGGCTGCAATCTGATTTTGTTGTTGTTTAGCATCAAAGCTATTTACAGTGGATCTTGCCAATTTATTCATGCTGCTGCTGTCATGGATTTTTCCTGATTCTTTACTTTCAGAACAGAATAAAACAGCAACAACAGAAAAAAAACAACACAAGCTTCTATCCCATTGAAGCTTGCAATGGCAAGAAAAATGAGGCTCACTTCTGCCCGTTTAGAACCGGACTCTGCAGAGGTACTGTAAGAAGTCATTTGTTTTCTTTCGACACAGTTCAGCTTCAGACAGGCGCACACACATTCAGATGGTTTCCACTTGAAATTCCTTCTCTAATCTCAGCAGCTCTCAGATTTGACTGCTGAGCTGTGAAGGGGCTTCTCCCTGCCCTCCATCCAAAGGCTGCAGTTGCCAGACCTGGGAAGGACCTCACTCCTGAAGTTTGCATGCCTTTTTTTTGTTTGTTTGTTTTTTTCCAGATACGCCTTATAAAGCCTTCACTGCCTTTCTCTGCTGCTCGTGAAAGCAGAGTGATATCTGGAGGACTCCTTCAATTTTTGGAGTCTGCCCTTACCATACATTGTACCGCCTTTGACATAGAGGAGACTTCACATGCCTGCAGGAAGAAGTACTGCATTTCACACTGACAGTCAGGCAGATACCCATGCACTGGGGAGTGGAAACAGGAGTGACTTGTACCATTACACTGTACCCTCACTGCTCAGTCTGTGTCAGCTAACATGCCATGTTTGTACTTCTCCAATAGACTGTTTTAAGCAAATAGCTTTTTCCCTCTCTCTTTTAAAGCACAAAGGGTTTATATAAGATTCAGGACAGATGGATGGTGGCAGAACAGTTGGACCCTGCTGCACAACGCTGTTGGCTTGCAGACTCTTCAGCCCAAGGTAGTCCCTTTTCCTAGGAACAGGAAGGAACACCTTCCTTTGCCTAGAAATGGCCTCTTCTCAGCACTGAAGCTGCAGGCAGTGGGCGTGAAGCTGACCTGGAAGGAGTGATTGGAAATGGGAGAATGCCCGTGGTTTGGTCCAGGCCCTGGGGATGCTGAGCTGTATTACCCCAACTTTGTCACATTCCTTTATTTTTATGAGATCTTACAAATGCAATTTATCAGCCACAACACAGTATAGCAGCAGCTTGTTTCATGTTTAACCAGCAGGAATTATTTTGCAGATAAATCTGTGTCCAGATATCATTTGGGGAAGCAGTTGGTGTGTAAATACATGTTGACCAGACTTTATTTATATTTATGTTGCCACACCAGTTATGTTGCTCATCGATACACGTTAGGCACTACGGAGATACAAAATCATATTTCAAGAAGCATATTTAAATATATCGTATATCTTTTTCCTCAGGGTAAAACTTTATTTGTCTTGTTTCACATATTCAATTGTATATTATTTTTCAAAGCTCAAGAATATGCAAAATGAAAAAATATATATATCAAAAGAAGAGACACGAAGCCTTCCATACAAGAAGTTCACAAATTAAACTGACTTAGATGGAGGTGATGAGTTAGAATAACAAACAGAAGAGGGGCAGTAGGTTAAGGAAGGACAAGGGTTACTGTAGTAAGATAACATGTGGTCTGGGCAGTACTCTCTCACACACTTCTTTATGCCCTGCTCCAGCCGGATGCTGCAGAGAAGTGGCCAAAGATTAGCTCTCATGAGCAGGGACCTGTCCTTGTTTGTTTTCACAGTGCTTAGTTCTATAGGACACTAATCCCTGTTTGAGGTCCCCAAGCACTAGGGCAGTACAAATAATACACACAACATAGTAGCAAAAATATCCCTTGGCCCAAGTCCTTTTTCTTTTCTGCTGTGCCTTGTTCTTGGCTGAGCATAATCTAAGAAGAGGGAAGGACTGTGCTGTTACTGCTGTGTTTATTCCAATCTTTTGAGGTTCATTCATCTCTTGCAGAGGAAGTGTTTCCACCTGGGACTAAGTATGGTTTCCTTTTTGTTACTCAGTGATATCTGAAATGTGTCAATCTGCTTATGCAGAGGCAGGGATATCAAGAAAGAGGACTATATAATATTGGGATATAGTTGGCAACCTGTCTTCTGCTAAGGGAGTGGGAACAGGACAGATGATTTTTGTAAAAAGGCAGTCATTCTTAGGCATCTGTGTTTCTCAGATTCCTGCAAAAAGAGGCAACATAAACACTCATACCCAGAGGTTCCTGCTTCAGGTGGCTCAAGTGAAGCCCAAATTTGAAACTCATTTCCTGATCGGCCAAACCCCAGTAGGTCCAGGCCTCTCACTACCCTGCAAAGCTTACCAGAGTTAGGAAGGCCAGTAATTTCATGGGCAATGAAAAGTATGGTCAGCTCCATTAGGATTATTGTGTGCCTTTGGCTCCAATGCGCTGGTCTTTGCAATTCAAGAATAACTTGGGAAAGTTACACTGTTTTTAGAGCTTAGTTTTACATGTGGTCTGAGACCAGCATTCATGCCTCAGACATGCTTCTAACATATTTTGGCCATATTGTGAGGTGTTAAAGTTTAGCTGGAAAAGAGTTTAAACACTGCTTCTTTACTGGCGTAGGCCCCATAGTGGTCATTGTTCTTCACTCCTTACCTGTTATTTCTCCTTTAAGTCCAACCACCTCCAGAAGCATGAGCTCTCACGCAGCTGATAATTCTTATGTGTCCAAGTAATGTGCATTTGGATCCAGAAGACACGGTCAGTTTGTCTAATTAGCTTCCTGCCACTATAGCCAAGGCGGAAATTTAAGGTACAGTAACTCATTTTATAGCCAATCTATATGGCACTGAATATAAATCGGAAAAATTCTTTGCTTGAGCAAGATGTGTGGTGATATTGTTATGCCATATTAAAGTGCTCTTTAAAAATAAATTAGATTCTCATGACCGAGAGAAACCAGTATTCCCTGCCACAGCCAGACCTGTCATGGACAAGTCTCCTCCTTACCCAGGATTGCTACACTCTCTCGTGTAGCAGAAATCTAAGCAAGCTGCCAAAAGGGCATACTGGGCATACTCCATTTCCTTTCCTGTGGGACCCCTGAAGGATTTGCTTTTCAATCTAGAAAAAGCATTGGTTTGGGGGAGAACGGCCTATTGGGAACCATGCATGTTCATCAAGGCTGTGCAAGCACATGTCAAACCAAGTTGGTGTATTAAAAAAGGCTGCCAAATGTTTAGGGCAGAAATACTTGCCTCTTTTGTAACTGCAGTGTTTTTCTTGTGTACATCCTTCTGGGCTAAAAGCTGCCCCTTGTGTGTGAAGAAAAAATGCACTTCCAAATTGTCTCCTGGGGAATGAGGGCTCATATCTCTCCTTCTCACACTGATACTGTAATTTCACACTTTCCTCTCTAGCAGTTGAGCTGCTCCTCGTTATATATGACATGCATGTTTCATTTTCATTAGAGTTTTTCCAGTTTGAGTGGCCTGATGAAGAAGGGAAAGGAAGGGCTGTCTTTCAAAAGGAAATAGCGGCAGGAGGTGGAGGGGTCTCTTGTGCCCCCAACAGACAGTGCTGCTTTTGTGCCCCGTACCACTGCCCTCCCCCCACACGGTGCAGGGTTTTGCTAACACTAAGCCTCCAGTGAGATCAGGACCACTACAGCTGCTATCACAAAGCAATACGTACACGCGTAGGAGAAGAAACAGGTCTGGAAAGAAGAAAGTATCCACCCATCAGAAATACCCTCATTTGCTTTGCCATCTTGATGAGACCTAAACTGAGAACCTACTGCTGATGAGCTAAACTTTTGCTTAAACAAAAAACATCGGATGTGGTAACTGTTGAATGGAAACTAAGCTTGGCTAAACAGGGGTCAGGCTCTCTGCTGACTTATGATTTCCAGCAGTTAGGCACTAGTACGTTGTGTCTGAATAATGCCGTGTCCTGATAGTGGTTAATTGCCACCCAATTATCAAAACTTTCTGGGCTGATCATCGTCTCAGACGAGCTCACACATTATTAATCTTGTCTTTCACTGGGAGAAGCGCAAGACTTGGAAGCCTTTGTGGGAGAGAAGACAGGAATGCCACTCGCTGCATTTCTCTCGTTGGCCGGATGCTTAACTTGCTGAAGAACAGTGACAGTTACAGACAGGCTGTCTCTTTCCATGCTTGCTGATGGGGTGAGCTCTCAGGCACTTGTATAATTGCTACTAGCTGCTGGTGCTAAATTGTTGGCTTGAAGAGGATTGTGCAGTCTGAACCTGATGGCTGACTCCTGCCACAGAAACTTCAGTTTAATTGCTCATGGAATTGGGCTTACATACGGAAAGAATCGAGTTCATATAATTTAGCCGTAAAGGAAATACTCTTGCATTAAAAGAAGGTTATTAAGCAAAAAATTAAGCTATATGTGTTTGAGTATAAGCATATATAGCTTAGGTTTTGAACACCTGAGGAATGCTTCCCTTTGGATGTCTATTACTGATGACAGTGCAGCATCAGAAGTGCTAAGCGGGTTCTCTGAGCACGACAAATAACGATGGCTGTAAGTAACGGCCTCCAAAACTGTGTTTCCTGAAATGCAGCTCACACAAACTTCCTTTATATGAGACTCTCTATTCTCCCCGGTTCCTTTCCTTCTGCATTCCCACCTTCCTGCCCCTTGGCATTCATTCACGCTGTGTGTTATTAAAGTTGTCTCTGAAGCTGGCCCAAGGAGTTGTGCGCGTTATTTACATCACAACAGAGCCTGGGGGCATCAGGCAGGTTGGGGGCCTGGTGTGCCAGCTGCTATTCAGCCTTTAAATACAAAGCCTTAGTCTTAGTCTGACCCAAAGAGATTTCCATCTTGAATTTCAACAGGTAGATGGACAGAGATGATTGTTTCACTGATGCTTCATTGCTGCACCATTCAAGTTGCTGTGAGTAGCAGTACTTAACACAACATCCTCCTCTGAGGTGTCACACGAGTCTGCCAAACTGAGATATCCGAAATTCACCTCTAGTTGGTGGTGCAGAAACCACAGCAATCAAACAGGGGCTTGTATCACAGACAGGAAGATTTAAAGAGATCACAAAGTCTTCACACATTCATTGTGAGTTGAATCTGATATTTGTATTCAAGACCTGTAAGATAACAGCCCTACAAAGTCCCTTAGAACTGGCCAGATTTTCTAAGACTTTTCATTGAAGAAAAACACCTTTAAACCATTTAAAGTCACGACAGAAAATCAGCTTGCAAGTATCCAAAACACTAGAGACCATCATATACTAATCTAAGCTTAACAAAACACATAGTATTACCAAGTGCAATTCTACAGTCCAGCTATTAGTAGCTTTACCTCTGGCTGTTCTCCATCCTGCTTTTGAGCTCCATCCTTTCCTTTCATCTTATTCTACACCACATGAAACAGGTGAGTGTTCCCTTTATATAGCTCAGGGCTCTGCTCACATGTCTCACAAAGCTCGGTATCTTCATTTAATCAGTTAAAAGCATCGAGATAATCAGAGATCTTTCATGAACTCCATACCAGGATCTAATTCTGTTAAGCATTCAAAACTTACCAAGTTCAAAAAAATGAAGAAAAAATTAATTAATTTTTCCTAGGAATATCTACTTTGAAAACCTGCCCTGGGGGGTACGCTTGTAGTTTACAGGAATATCTCTCACAAATCAACCGTGCTTTTTATTGTCAAGGCAACACTGTGGCTTCTGCATCCCATTTGTTCATGCATAGATAGTAACAGCATCCACTTTTTATCTGATTCCATTTGAATTATTATCTTGACTTAACTGCCACTGATTTTTTATAGGAAAGAACAAGTGATTTAGGGTTATCTTCCCTGGTAACAACTTTTGACAGCAAAGAAATGGTGATACTTCCCCATAAGTCTGTATTTGGTACCTCAGCACTAGATGACAGTGCCAATAAGTTAAACTGAACAGAGTGATGATTTTCAGTTTTGGGTCTCTGAAAGCATGGGTGGGACTAGTGAATTATTTTGAGGGGTCTGTGAAAGGTAACTCAGATAAGGGGGACTCATGACAAAAGGCTTAAATTTGCTTGAAGGGATCCTGAAGTGCCCTGGAAAATGCTGTGTGGTCTGCAGACTGGAAAAGATTAAAGCCCCGGGGCTATACATGCTATCTGCTCTGATTTAGGGGCCTGCTGATCCGTGGTCATGCATGTTATCAGTTGTGCCATTCTTTTTCCAACAGAAGATTAACCTCACATTCCCGCATACGGGTATCTCCCAGACCTCCTCCCACTGAGACCATCTATTTGACCCCTGAGAGCTCTGATACTGCTATACTGGCATCCAGCATTTCTGTTTCTTCCCATATTTTTCTTTACACCATCAACTGACCTGAAAGCTGCTTGTGTGCATGTGAATGCCCTGACACCTGGCAAATTCCAGGATTAGACCTCTGAGAAGCTGCAACAGCACCTCACACATGAGACAAGTATTTCCTCAGTGTCTGTTGCTTTCCACCCTTTTCCTTCATTCCTCTGCATTCACTGTGGAGGCTGTCAGGGAGTGTGTTAGCTGATTTGTTTGCTAACTTGTTATAGGATTTGGCTGGAGAACAGTTGGGGGAACTGTGTGGGTATGAGTCCTCTCTGTTCTCCTAGCTCTGATTAGGGAATATGGCAAGATCACAGAAGAGTTGGCAAATTTCTTTGTTAAGAAGCAAACAGATTTCATACGGGTCATCACAGGAATTCCAACCTTAACGCTACCACCAACAACAATCTTGCAAGAGCTGTGAACTATTTGGCAGATAACTGGCAGTTTCATAACCAAAATCCAGTTTTGCAGGGAAGGCTAAACTTCTGCCCTTTTTTTCTGATACTGTTTTGCCGTTGTGAGAAGCAATGCATATGGAAGTCCATTAGAGCCTAAGGCTATTGTTGATGTGGTCTTGACTCATTCTTGGCACTCCCTCATGTTCCTTCGATAGCTCAGCTGGTAGAGCGGAGGACTGTAGGCTGACTGTAGAAAGAAATCCTTAGGTCGCTGGTTCAATTCCGGCTCGAAGGAAAGGTTTTTGGGGGTGGTTGTCATTTTTTTAAGTGATTTTTGTCTTTCACTCGCTTCTGGAGTTTACAGCTTGGTAAAGCTGCCCTTTCCAGCCATACTCCACTCTAGGTCCTGTGGGAGATTTGCTCTACTTTGTCTCTCTACCACTTTCAAGGATTTTGTTTCCTACTTCCTGATTCTTACAGCAATGGCACTTTGACCTTTGTCATGTGTCTACCTGATCAGTCACTGCACATTGTATGGGATTCTCTTCTTCAGGGGCTCAACGCCTTCTACAGACCATTGTTAGCTAGAGCAGACCTGCAGCATGGAGTTGGCAGAACCTCTGTTAGCTGAACTGAGTGTGAGATACTGGAAGAGGTCCAGTTACTTTGCTCTGAGTGGAAGGGAATGAGATAGGAGAAAACATGTTTTCATGATGACAGGAACGCCACAATCCTTCAGGTCCAGATACTTGTGACAGTCACTACGTGTGTCTGTTAACAGTAACCTCATGAGAGTTCTCTGTGAAGGTTATCATTTCTATGCACTGCTCATTTCATAAAGAATTGTAAAGTTTATGTCTGTTTGTGAAGGCAAGGGGTAAAAAAGATGCATATGAAAGGATACCATGGCAAGGTTAATGAGGTTGCATTCTAAAATCTCATACATACAGAAGCCAAAATGAGAAACTTCGTGAGAGTAAAAAACAGGGCACTGAGAATCTGTAAAAGAAAATTTTGTTTATCACAGGAAACTGACTCATAGAACTCACTTTCACAAGATACAAGCAACTCATAGAGGTCTGTAGGAAACTTTATCAAAGAAAAGATTAGACGTTTTCAGATATTTGCATTAGATGAGATGACATTAGGGATCCAAATTTGCTCATGCAAAGCATCTCCTCATGCAAAGCACAGTGCTAAGCCAAACAAAGACTGGAAAAGGCATCTTTGCTTACCTTTCATTGTATTTTAAATATACTTAGGATTTTTAATAAAAAATATTTGCTAGAAGCTGGGTCAAATCCATCAAGGAACCGGTACTAAGCTAGAATGAATAATCAGGTGATGTAATTCCAGTATGTTTCTTCTTCTTTTTTTTTTTTTTTTAACTAATTAAAGTTGGATCAATGACCATTGATCATAGTAGAACATCAGATTTCTTTGTCCTTCCAAATTCCTCTTCAGCCTGCATAGCGATACGCACTTATAATCTCATAACCACAATGGATTTTCAGCATAGGGAGGCACAGGACATGAGGGAGGCAGGTTTGTCTCTCTGAACAGCACAACAGTTTCTCCAGCCCTTGTGGGACAGGCCAAACATTTATTGCTCAATAGGATGAGGGGGTGAAGGCAGGGTAGGAAGGGAAGCATTCTCCTTGCAGCCCTGCTAATGCTGCCAGGGTGGAGGCTGCATGACGGCAGCATCTCAGCTGGGAATCTGGCAGTCCCAGAAGACATGGAAGAGGAGGAGAGGGGTATGAGCCTGAGTGACACCGCAGGAGGAACTCGGGCACACTTGCTCCTGAGCTCCTGGGACAGATTTCCTCCTCACAACGTGCCATTTATGGTTCTGGTGAGCAATAACACAAAGCAGGAGCCTTTCCAAATGAGTGAGTGCTTGACTCATGCACTTAATTGCTGCAATATGCATGACGCGTTTGATTCAAAATCTGCCAATAATCATGAAAAGTAAATCCCTGTATGCCAAATTTTGTGCTCATATCAGAGAAGGACTGATATGTTCCCTGAAATTGGGAAACAGCAGTGACTGGTGGAAGGACAGACTGTCTCCTAGGTGTTTTGTTTGTGAGCACATCCTTGCTCACTGAATATTTCACTCTGGTTGCACAAGATGTGATTAAAATGAGTGGAGGGAGAAAGGTTTAATTATAAGTATGTTCTCATCACAATGTTCTTCCTCTAGTTAAAAGGGTGAGCTGTTATGGCATGGAGAATGCTGTCTGACACAGTTAGCCTCTGTTATACCATGTTTGCTGTCATCCTATTGCCACTACCACTTGCTGACACAGTGATGATGCTGGAGACTGTTTCTTTTTCTGCAATCACATCCACCCAAGATAATTTGGATTATAATAAAAAAATTCCATCAAATGTAGCAATCAAGCCAGAAATGTGGATTTAAATACAGTTCTTCTGTTTTTCTAGCACATTCACATTAAACTTCAGATAGCAAAGATAGGAAGTACTTAAAAATTATACTGTCTCAGGAGTGTCAGCTTTCTCTTGCATACTGAATAAGCTTCCTCCCACAGCCAGATTTCTCTGGCTCATTGAACATTGTTGTCCCCCCCTTTTTTTTTTTTTTCTGAGGAGTGGCATCCATGTTCCAAATCTCTGAAACAAAGAGATGAGTGCTGGGGACCCACTGAATCGCCAGTAAGCTCCTGTTAGACAAGCTAATGTTCTCCGTTGGTGGGATGTTCCTTCCTTTTCCAAAAAATATTTCTTCTTTCTGTCTCACCTCTTGTTTCCAGACAAACTTCTAACCTGTCCCCTAATTTAGAAGCAGCATCCTGTGCGGTGAAGAAATTGAAGTACCTACAGCCAGCTAAAACATATGGCATAGGGTCTGTGATTTCCCTTCTCCTAGATCTCAGCTGTGTTTGCTTTCGATGACCTCGTATATCCAGAGCTTTGTTTTGATTTTCCAATACAAAAGAGTTCCAGCCTGGTTCCAGACACCTGATTTCACCTTGTTCCATCAAAGCCAAGAACTGTTCTTCTGACACAGCATGAAATGGCTGAGTAATGCAGGATCTGCCTAAGGAAATGTGGTTAACCTTAAAGAAACCCTTCAGAAAAGCTGGGCGATGTCCAGTGTTTGAGCGATGTGAGCTGCATGTTCTGGCATCAGGTTTCAGCCCACAGATGCAGTGCTGCGACGACAGAACCGAAGACCTGAGCTAGAATCACAGAATAATAGGATCATTAAAGTTGTAAAAGACCACCAAGGCCATGCAGTCCAATCTCCAGCGCACCCTGCCATAACCACTAACCACGTCCCTCAGTGCCACACGCTTCTTGAACAGCTCTAGGGATGGTGACTCCACCACCTCCCTGGGCAGCCCATTCCAATGTATCACTACTCTTTCTGAGAGGCAGTTGTTCCAAATATCCAACCTGAACATTCTACTGAACCTCTGCCATTTTCTGCTGCCATCACTCTGTTGCAGTCACCTGCTGTCTCTGGTCATGCAGTTCAGATGGAGCTCTTTGAGCAGGATCATATCTTTGCTAAGTTTTTCACAGTGCCAAGAAAAACATGTTCCTGGTTTCTGTATGGGAAAGTAATGCAAGTAAATGGTAACAACTTCTCAGTTCCCTTACAGCTAAGGAGGTAGAACCATGGCTGTTAAAACAATGTGTAATTGAGAAGAGCTTGAAAAGGCTTTAAAATGGGAAAGCAAATGAAGATGCTCCGGTGATGACTTTCTAGTTCATACAAATTGCAAGCGGTTACAGGTTGGTCTGCTCTTACCATGAGGTAAAACAGTGAGTGTTTGGCTGAATTTATGAAAGGCATCAGCATGGCTGGAAATGACCCAAAGCAGATGCTGCTTTTCCTTGCAGCCACCAGGTCAGGTAGATTTACGCCGACTGAGCAACTGTTTGCACATTTCCTCAGGCCTATTTAGCCATCCTATACCAACCTTTTTTTTTCCATCCTATTGTAGTCATTATAATCAGGCCTTGATAAGGATTGCTTCTAGAGACATTCAATCAGTCCCATGTTATCATCTGGAAATGATTTGAGTCCACAGGACGGATGAAAGCCATTTTGATAGCATTGATTAGTTCCTTATTTCAAGTTGTGCCATTTCACCATGCACTGTTTTAAAATTCTTGCAGCATTTATGAGGATCCTTTTTTACGTTGTAAATAATGAAATGTATTTTGTTGTGTGAATCCAAATAAGCTTTGAAGCTCGTGGCTTTGTAATTTGAAAGTCATCCTGGAGAGTGTATGCTCTCTTGCCTGCTTTAATCAATGCACGATAATCAATTATCATATCAAAGTGTTCAATTACTCCTTAGTGATGTGGTGCTGTAGCTGTTTGGCTTAATTTCCTAGAAGATTCTCAGCGCTCTCACTGCAGCATTTAGGTTGCTTAGCTGACTGCTCAGAGATATCTGCTGTGAAAATTAAGCTGGTGCTATCTGAACACCAGCCTCCCCAGACAAAGCCTTCTTGGATGTTTCTTCGACACCACAAAATCCTTCTTCCTGTCTGGCCTGTGAGTTTGATGTATAATGTTGCCAATTCCTAAGAAGAGAGTCTGTCTGTCCTTCTGTCCTTAGGAGGGATGCTAAGAGTTCTGGCTCCTTCTTTGTTAAATCCAGAGAGGTTTCAGTGTAGATTACCTTTCAATTATGAGAAGCCAGTTACAACTGATTCTTGGATCACTATGTTTCTTGTTTATTTGAAAATCAAAGAAAAGAAAGGTGAACCAGTGAGGCATGATTGCTGCTTAAGTCCCCTAGGCCTTACAGAGGTCTGAGATTTGTATTTGTGAATTAAGGGTCTCTCCTAAACTTGGAATAGAAGAAAATTTCATAATTTTTATGTCCATATAAAGCTCTTTGGGGATCATCATATTTTGAATACCTCCTATCCCTGTGATGTGCAGAGGTAGCACATCCTGTCCCTGTTTCACTTAACATTCTAGTCCTAGGCTTTTGCTGTTGAGTAATACGTCCTGAAAGGCTGCAGTAGAGAAAGAAAGGTTGGCTGAGCCTTCATCAGTGTGCTCTGCGTTCTGACCACCCTTCCTCACTTCTGGAGTTCTTCACTTTTGGTAAATCATAGACTTAACCTCTCCACCCTCCAAAAACCCAGCAAGTAGCTTTCCTCAACATTTCAGTTTGCAGTGGTTTTGCAACACAAATGATGTCCTCCTTGCATATCCAGTGTATCCTTGGTATCCAGAAAGATGTCATACTAACGGTGAATAAAACTCTACAGAGCAGAGTGAAACAGTGAATAAAAAGATATTGCTCTATCAAATTTCAGTTTTCCAGCACCAATCCTTGCCAGGAGAGAAAACCACCAAGAGGTATGTATTGGAAGAGAAAACTTCTGCTGTGGTCAAATGGGGAAGGAGGTGAGTGGTAGCAATGGAACGGGGCTGTGGGTACAGGAGAACTCACCCATTGGCTGTGCATGTGAACACGCTGATGCTCAGTCCTCCATGAGAAATGAAACAGCATATATTCCCAGGAAAGAGCAATGGAGAAACATGAAGCTGTGTTTAAGCTGTGTTGTGTCAGCCTGAAAGAAGGGGAGAGTGAGAGGCTCTGCAGTGAGAAGATCTGTAAAAACATAGCAATTACCCTCATCTCAGCTTACCTATTGAGAAATAATCAAACTTGTGATGAGTCTTTTGACCTGTCAGACCTTTTAACTGAACTACAGCTGAAAAGATTCACTATAAAAAGCTGTATGCTGCTTCTTATTGTTGATTTTTGACCATGAGAGTTCCCCAGGGAAATAGCATGTAGTAATAACATGTAATGGTCTTCTGATGAGCATCTGGTGTTGGAGTTTTTTCCTTTTAAATTGCATTAAAATTAAAACTGCAGTATTGCATTGAGTCCTCATTTCCTGTTAGGAGAGGAATTATGATGCTATATTGATTGGCAAAGCTGTTTCTCATCCTGTGCAAGTGTGTTTAGTGGACAGAACTTCTCTCACAGACACAGACATGCCCTACCACCCTCCTCCATTCTGAAAGTTTTTCCCTTTAAATTATTCATAACGAAACCACTGACCCTCAAAATTTAAAACAGAAGAAGGATGGTATAAAATGCTCTCATGTATGTCTTTGCATTAATTTATGGGCCATCACTTTGAATAAGAGGAAATAGCAAGTTAAGCATGTTCAAGAAACCACACGATGAGTATAATTGATGCATTCAGCCTATAGAACATACATATAATAGTCCATTGTTGTTATGGGATTGGCCAGCCAATATTTTTGTCTTGGAGATCATTACTTAAGCAGATGACTCCTGACCCTTCTCTTTTAGTGCTTCAAGAAGTTTGCCAGAAAGTGCCCCTTTGTGCCAGTCAGCCTTTAACATCTCCCTCTGAGCAGCCTCAATTTTTCATTTAGCTTACTTCTGAACGTTAATCTGCTTTTTATCCCAAGGATCTTTATGAGAAATAAATTGGAGCCTTTTCAGAAAAGCAACTGTGAAAGCTTCTTCCTTGCTAGTTAAAAGCTCGTCACAATGTAGCAGAAAGGTACCTGTCCTAAAATGGTGTATTTAACAAAAATAAAAAAAAATAAAAATAAAAAGGCAACGGAGCAAAGTGAAGCAACACGCTGTGTGATTCTGTACAGAAACTGGCTTACCTGCTCAGCTTAAGAAATATGATGCATAGCAGCAGATAGGAGAACAAAGAGACTCCGTGTCAGAAAGACAAAGATCTACTTCAACATAACTCTGCCACGCACGCCAAGGTGGCTGATGGGCAGAATAGAGGAGATTTACCACCTAAATGGAAAAGGAATGCCCAAGAACTGGTGAGAAAGGGAGGCCTCTGCAGGATGTGCTTGTAAGAATGAAGAATGAAACCATAGACGAAGGAAGATGTGTCGCATTTGGGCAGCTACAAAAAGGATCTTCTATGTGTGTGTACCCTCATTGTGCACTCACCCTGGTTAAAGGATCCCCAAAGGGAATTTACAAATATTAGACTTCCTTCATCTTCCTCCCTGGCTCATGTCCCTTCTCCAGTCCCTGGGAGCTCCTCAGGCACAGCTCTGTTGCTCAGCACTCCCTCCTGTGTGTTCTTTAGGGCTGCAAATACTGCAGTTTTGTGGTAGCTGAATAAAGAAGTATTTTTCTCATCATCTGCCTCCCTTTTAAGGGGTATGTGTGTAGAATTCAAGAGTGAGTTATAAAGAAATCCCGTATCCTCCCATAAATTTAAAAAGCTAATGTCACATCAATTAATAAGGGATCACCCATGATTTGGGAATGAGAATCACTTGGAACCCACTCCCCCATCCTAGTAGTGACTGCTGGAAAGCCCTCTGAAATATGGCTTCACTGAAGTCAAGGTGCCAACAGATTTCTTCCCATTTTCTTTTTTTCTGTTGGGCCCTTTTCTTGCTCACTGCACGTGATTATACCCATTTTATTAAAAAGAAACAGAACTCTGCACACCCAAGCAGTGTCTGCCCTGTCTTTGATAGCAAAGAAAGGCTTTGGCAAATAATTATTTCTAGTTCTTATTCCTAAAGTATGTATGACTTATTATTAATAGAGACTTGCAATAAAAACGGGAATGATTTTCTTGACCCGTTAAGCTACAGCTTAAACCAATAAAAGAACAAAGGAAGAGGGTGTAAGAGGAGGACACAGAAGAGGGCTTTGTTTGAAGAGTTACAGTCACATGCAAAGCTGGTAGATGTATCCAGAGAAAAGAGACAGAACACCCCATGTTAATAACCAGCTTTTTTACCAGCGTTTTTCTTTCTAAAGGCTTTCCTCCCTGAGTACACAGATCTACATTAAAGATGAAGTAGTTGCACTCCACATGTTAGTCATCTCAGGAATGGTGGCAACACCTCAGTTTCAAACTTGCCTCCTCCAAGGAAAGCAATCCTCTCCCCAGTATTTCCAAGGGAAAAATTAATTGGGTTCACTTCTTTGCGTTACATCCGTACTTGCTGATTCACTTTTTGCTTCTCACTGCTTGACCTTTGTTGAGTTAGTCATGTAAAGCAACAAAATGCTGCTTTGAGTTCATAAATCTCGGTCCTCCTATTTCCTGAGAACAGGTCCAGCTGAGAAAGTGAAGAAGAAACTTGTCAGGATGCCATTAAAAGCACTGTATATCAGAAACCCACTGGACAGAAAACCTTGCTCAAACACTGACTTTGTTTTTGCAAAGTGGGAAACGCTGCCCAAATTCATATAGTAAATATTTTTTTGTGTATCATGGGGAGCTTTCATGTAAGATCAGATTATCTGGAAATCAGGACAAAGCATGAACTTTGCTCTCTCATTGCTACAAAAGCAATCGTCTGAGGGATTTTTCGAGGAACCCCCTCTGCTTTTCAGCTAGGCAGAAGTGCATTGCAATTGATCTTAATACTGCATTCTTCAGAGATTAGAGAGAAAAGCTTTTAGGCAGATATTTAAAATAAGGAAATGGCTTAGAAGGAGAGGGAGGGAGATGGGCAAAGGTTCAGAAGACAAGAGAAGCAGCAGAGGGAAAAGTTACAAATAGGGGAAAAAGAGGGATGAGGATGAGAGTGGCGCTTACTTCAAAGAGTGAAATCAGATCACAAGTGCAAGTTGAAAGAAACTCATGAAAGGTAACTGCAAAGAAGTTTGAGACTGGTGTGAAAGGAGTTGGTTCTCCACTTTTTCTTGATTCAAGCAAATTCTAGTCCATGAAATGTCATTGTGTGCAGCATCAACAGGAAGACAAGACTCCAGGAGGAGTAATGTTGATATGCCTCCGAGCGATGAGGGCTGGGGGGCTCCAGGAAGGTAAAGGCAGTTTGGACGTAAAGTGCATGAGTGTATGCATGGATATACACCGACTTGCACTCACGGCACTTTCCAGGGCACAACATTCCTTTGCAAGTGTACAGACCAAGCTTTCCCAGCAGTAACCTGGTATGGCTGTGTGTGATACCTCGTCTCCACCTTCTTCATATGCCTGGAGGTTCTGCCTCCATAAGCAGGACCTGGAGCCCATGGGTAAATACAACCTGTGGTAGCAGAGTGCTTCAGCCAGCAAGGCTGCTGGTACCGTGGTTTTATGAACACTGATCTCACCTTGCATATTGAAAGAAATAAACGCATCAGCTGGTGAGCTGGGTCTCTTCCAAGGCACACTGGTGTGTGGATCTGAACAACAGCACTGAAACGATGTACAGGCTGGGGAGCCAGTAAGCACTTTTGCAGGGAACTGTGCCACATGCTTCACCTTCAGAGTAATTCCTTATTCACCTCTTTTGCTCCAATTGCACCATTTGAGCTTGAACGTGGCCTTCTGACACAGAGAATCTGGGTGAGCAGAGCCACATTAGTTGTAAAATCCCCAGCCAATCTCATTTTTTGGCATGAAGGCGGTTGTTACAGCATTGTTTTTATTATTCATCAAAAGGAAACTTTTCAAAGTAAATACATCAAATACCACATAGCGTAAGCTCTTCCCAACCACTGCTTCCTCTCCCTTTTTCTTTTCCCTACCTCCTTTTTTTTTTTTTTCTTTTTCTTTTTTTTTTTTTATAAGCAACAGAGTTGTTACTCCAGAGTCAATTTCAGGTCATCTTTCATTTGCTCAAAATATATCCTTATTGGCAAGCTATTTTCCCATTATTCAGGAACACACATATTGTTTTACTTACAGCTGTGTGCTGTATTTTATGTTCTCATATAAATGTTATGCCTAGATTATCATAACTAGAGCAAACTGGTTTTAGGGTTTGTTGTTGTTGTTATTTTTAGTTCTCCCCATCCTCCTCCATCTCCTTCCCCAACCTCCCCCCAAGAATCCTCACAAAAAACAGCCGACCAACCAGGAGGACGGAGATGCTAATAGCTATCTTTCGGTATTCCTAAAAATACTCAGCTTTTCACATTTCTCTCCAGTAATGTAGGTCTCCCTGTGGGTTTCCCTAGTTTGGGGAATGATGATAGGTGAGGTTTGAGGCAGATTAATGGGTAAGCAGCATTACTTCCATGCCATCAGGGGCAGTAAAGAAGACAAGGCAGGAACAGATTCAAAAAATTCATTACCTGCCATGTAAAAAAGGAGATTTTCTTGTCTGTTTTGAATTGTTTCAAAGAGTGGCCCTGTCTGTAATACCGTGGGACATGGCTAACAGCAGTTCTGCATTCACTTACCCATCTTGATTTTGGGAACTGACCAAATAGAAGCTAATATTTACACACTGAGGGCCCAGTGGGGGAAAGCAACTAAGTCCCATTGATTTCAGAACTTTCTTAAATATTTACCAAAGCGATCAACTTTCTTGAGGGCTTGATGTGAAAGATTGCAGCACATATGTATTGTTGTTATTAATCTTATTACTGGGTTTCCTGCCTATGCATGGCAACACTCAATGTACTTCAGAGGTAAACAGCATGCAGAAGAGACAGATTTTCTTCTGTTTGGATCACGAAAGGCAAAGCGGAACTTTCCCCCTTGTTTTTAGGGTGTATGTGACAGTGGAAGACCACTGGAGGAAACTGTGCTGCTGAATTCCCTGCAGCCCTACTTTAAGATATTTTTTTCTTTCTTCCCTGTGTAGTCTTAAGCAGAAAGGCACAGCTTGTCCCCCTATCCTGTTGAGACTAAGACCACAGGCACATCTTAAGCTATTCAGTTCATTAGTACTCTATGCTTGTTAACTGAATGACTTGAAGGCACTCAGAGCACTGAGGGAAGTCTCCTCCTGGAGGTTTTTAAAAGGGGCTCTTCTGAATTTTTTGAAGTTGGGATATTCATATTTTGCATGGGCTTATTTCTTCTGAATAAATATGTGCTAAATGCTAATGATGCTCTGCAAGCAGGTGTCTTATAGGAAGTATAACATTTAACGAGTGCCTGAAATTTAAGAACAGAGATGACGAACGTGAATATTTGGGTCATGTTAGGTGAACTGCTAAAAAAATGCTGGTCTCTTTCATTGTTTTAACTTACAAAGAAGAAAGTCCCTACAGAATAAATGTTTACTCATCAAAACAAAGAGATAAACAAACAAACCTTTTATCACTGTTGGTGGGAAGTATGCCTTACACTTTGCAAAGTTCGCAAGGAACAGCAAGTGCTTGTGGTTGCAAGTGATACTCTGTTTATTTAATATTTTTGGGGAGGAATGATAAGAGCTTGTAGCTGAATAGATTCCCAGCAGCTTCCTGACTTGAACTTCAGGATGAATGTCAAGTGAAATGCCAGAGCGAACAAAGATGACCGGGACATGTTTTCATGACCCTTCTCTTCCCCAGACTAATTTAGCAATGCCCCTTTCCACAACAGTTCACAAGTTGTTCCTGAAACAGCAGGGGATTCCAGAGAAACAAGGTCTGCTCTCTGCCCACCTTGCCCTATTCACCTTCCTCATTGCCCCAAGAATGTTTACTGCCCTACCAATGACAGCCAGTGATCAGGGCTGTATACGACGGATGGTGATAGCTGAACAAACAAACCAAGGGTCTGGTCTTGATTGTTGATGTCTTTACAATTTGGTTTCCCGTTGCTTGTTTGTACAGATGTAATGGTTGGTATTCCCCTTCTTTTAAATAATCACAACCATACTGGGGGGTGGGAGGACAGGACTGATTCACAGGGAGTTTGCTCAAGAAACCCCCACTCTGCTCCTGTGGCTTAGCTTCTGTACGTTTCCTGCTGTGCAACCCACTGCTTTGGGTGGCAACTTCTATTTCCATCTGTCCTCCTTCAGCAATGGATTTGATTGTTCATTTCTAAAGAACAGCCTACAAAAACTGTCATTAGAAAGACCAATGCATTTAATCACATCTTGTCTACAGACTGAAAAAACACTAACTGGCACTCAAGGGCAACAACAATACAAAGTGCATGAATAAATGACCACAGCCCATCCTGAAGCCACCCCCTGCCCCACATCACCATGGCAGTGACTCTGCCCCACCAAGTTGCCCAGCCTGGCCCCAGGCACACACCCATCACTTGGAACAGCCAAATACAGGCCCAATGCAGTTTCTTTTCACACAGTGCATCCCAAGCAAGCCAAAAATTTGGACACTCATGGTTTAAATTCTTCAGAATGATGTGGCCAGCAGGATTCGAGACACATGCTGTTGAGGGACGGAGCTCCCCATCAGACTACTTGTCATCATATCCAAATGGCAGGGAGAAAAAAAAGCTAATTGTATGCTCTCCAATTTTCTCTATTAGGAAGATCAAAAGAATTGCTGCCTTTACTGGCAAATCTCAAGGAAGAATTGTGGCAGCCAGACCAGTACTGGTCTGTGTTGAACTGTAGTCACTCAGAATAAATCAGCACTAATTGCAGTCTCAGGCTGTGATTCCAGAGGGGCCGTTTAAGCACCAAATCATGACCCCGATTCTTCTATTGAAGCCAGTGGCAAAACTCTTGTTGACCTCCAAATGTGCAGGTCTGAAGCTATACCATTGCCTGCCTTAAAGCCAACTGCCTCGCCTACCTATTGGTGGTGGGACAAGGAAAACAGGAGGATACAGCGATAATGGATGGCAATACCTTGGCTTTTTGATCTCTGCAGGAGCGGGTGGTCCTTCTGCAGCAGCACAGAGCAGAACCTTTTCCTTGTTGGTCTCAGTTCCACCATGGGGGCAGTGAAAGGCACAGTGGGGTGATTTTGTAGAATTTCAATCTAGCTGAGCCTTTTCCTCAGCTGTTTGTCCCCCCTTTGCTTAACTGTGCTCCTCTGGACAGGCTGCATGAATCTCCTTCTGCAGCCTCACAGAAAAGGTGGTGGCTGATGGCTTGGATTGGTCTCCCTTCCAGTTTCGCACTGAGGGCACAACGAGGCCCATTATCCACATATTGGGGTGATCTCCTGGCCCCATGGCCTTCTGTGGCATCAGCCAGGTTGACCATTTCCCCTGAGGGTAGGCAAACTGATCTGCTCACCCAAGGTGCTTCCTCCTCTTCTTCTGTGCCTGCCTGTAGGTAGATTGCTTTTTCTGGAAAAACAAACAAAAAAACAAACAACAAAACACCCAAAGAAGCAAGGCAAATGTGGGAAAAATGTTGGTGTGACAGCACAAACGTGGTCTGCAGGAAAGCAAAGCAGACCCCTGTGGGTCATCTTCCTGTCACTCATCCATGAGAAATGCTGCATAGTGACAAAGGGAATGGATGCAAGTTGAACCAAAGAGACTATGAAGTATGAAAGCTTGGCCTTCAGTAGAAAGCAATGGACAGGGCCTGGCAAGGCACAAACCTGGCCATTTCTGCCACCCTCCCACCAGGCTCAAGAGCAAAAACATCACTACTACAGGAGATAGCACAGGACACCACAGGGTGACTTGACCAAGCAGGGTGCAGGTGAGGACCACAGCATTGGCTCATAAGAGAGATTTATAAGCAGCACACCACGTTGCTGTTTCTTTTATATACAATCGGAAATGTCTTGAAGCCAGATGCTCAGCTGGTGTAAATCAGTGGAGCACCACAGATTTATACCAGCTGGAGAGCTGGCCCCCTCCATCCCACTGGGAAGGGGGTGGGGGAAAAAGGAGAGAGGCTGTTTCTGGTAACCTCTCAAACAACATTAATTCTGGGTAAATATCTCCATATGTTAACAAATGGTAATTAAAAACAAAAGCAGGGAGGAGTTCTTAGGATGCGTGTGTAACGTGAGTACCTCAGGATCTCCTACATGCTGTAATCTTTCTCCTCCCTAGGGATCCCACCTTTTATTTGGTGTTGTATCTCCTTGACTGATATTTAACCTTGCTCTTGGGGCTCTTGCTTGGACTTTTGCCACGTGTATTAGTTTGCTCTGATAGGTATAGGGCTCCTGTCTGTAGCATCTGGAGGCAGCCCCACTGGTCAAGGAGGAAAATACCTGCTGTTGCAGTATGCCTCATGTTGAGTAACTGTGCTTATCAATTGGGAATGTTTGCTATCAATTGGGAAGACTCTCTGGAAATGCCACTTCTTTCCTGGCCTACAGTTTCTCGCCACCTTCTCTGTGGATGGAGGCAGCACTGAGTGTGGTCATTTCTGGGGGGCAAAGGCATTATGCTTAAAAAAAAAACCCAAACAACAGGTCGCATACCTGTGATGCTTTATGCATAATAATAAATAAGGGCTGCCCTGCTCTCAAGGTGAAAAGTTTCAGAAACGGATGTTCAAAATATTGATTTGTTCAATGGCTGGAGCATCTCCAGGGCAGATGGTGCATTGGAGCTGGTGTTAAAGAGTGATGTTTTCAGACTGATGGGTAGGATTCAGTATCTGATTCCTGCGCTACCAATAACAGCAGCTGTATGCACTACTGTGAAAGTTGTAGAGATAAATACATATTCTCAATGTGTCATTTCATAGAACTTTTTGGAGAAGAGTCAAGCATGTCACAAGAGGGTCAGTGCATTGATCAGTGAAACACTTTCCTCTACTCAAATTCCTGAACATTTGTGCCTTGTGTTTGTTTTTTTTTTTTTGTAGGTTGTCATTATTTGATAGAACTGTCTTATGTGTTTGTATCAGAAGTAGATCCAAGAGAATTACAGCAAATTGCTATGGCAGTGCAACAGAGATACATGTGTACCAAATCTGATAATCTCTCTTTATTTCTCATGGCCTGTTCCTGCTGTCTTAAAGGAAGGGGCAAAAATCTTACTGATTCCTGTGGATCAGAAGTGGGTACAAAATACTGTTTCCGCCCAGTCTTCAGCCCATCAAAGCAGCCAGATATTTTGGCAACACGAGGAAGCTGGTGTTAACAAGAAAGTAGGAATGAGTTGTAAAGCAGCAGTTCAGCTTTTGAGCCTCACACAAAATGAATGAAAAGTAGGATCACCCAAAGAATGGCAAGGAGGAAGGTGTTAGGGGTGCGAGTGGGAAGCAACAAAAAAAGGGAAAAATGTGCAAGAGGGGACTGTGGCCTTCATGCTGCTGCCCACTGTCTGCTCCATCTGTGTAGACTCAGAAATGCCCAAAAGAAGACAATACTTTAACTTCTTATGTGTTTTCTCATCAGTTTTCACAGCCTGCATGTTACTGAAGTGCTTGGCCTGGGTATGTTTATGGAAATTGCAGTCTATTACTTCAGGTCTAGATATAATCCCAAGTGACACTTGGTGAGCAAATTAGCACTGATGCCAAATTCTCTTTGTTGTGATGGCTCTGCAGCAGGTACAGTTTCTGTAAACAGATGCTGCAAGAGAGGTGAATTTTTGCATCACTCCAGATCTCTTGAGAACTAAAGTACACAGGTTCTCAAACTCCCTGAGATGAAAAAAGAATACTGTTAACTGAGAAGGATTCTCAGACTGTTTCCTCTTAGAAATTTATTACTTATAATACCTGTTTCTTTCCTTGAATTTTGTCTTAAGGTACATCAGAGTAATTCCTCTTGTTTCTGCTTAGTGGCAATCCAGTTCATCCACACCCTGTGTAACTGAAGAGGCAAGCAAATTCTGTACAACCAATTTTAGACTTTTTGTATTCATAGACAACTGTCAGCGAAACTTTCAAAGCAGATTATTTGTTGCTGTTGATAATGCGTTTCTTTCAACATTTCCATTATATATATATAAGTTTTGAAAATGCTGTGAACTTAAATATTATACAGTTCTACCAGGAGCTCAGAGACAAACCAAAGCTGCTCACTGGCTGGAGTTCCCTTGCTCTGCTACATGGGTAGAATACAGCCCTGTTTCTTGTGTCTTATTAAACTTTATTTGGTTGCTTAAGGGGTAGCCAGTCCCTCTTTTTACCTTCTGATGGGTATTTAATAACACTGATGTTCATTTCCAGATCCTTATGAAATATAATGAGTTATGAATAATGTATTCTGAAATGTTCTGAGCTGTTTTTGGCTGGAAGATTATATACTGTGGATTCCTACTATTTTAGACCTGCTGCTTACAGCCTCTTTCTGATTGTCTGCTGGATTGGTCTCAGTAGCCTATGCAAATTACTTGGTTGGTCAAAACTTTACAGTGTCTGACTTTGCAGTGGGAATTCATTTTTCCTGCAGTGGGCAGGGGATTCTGTTTAATCCTGTTTATCATTGGGCTGGCTCCAAGTGCTATGGACCAGTCTGTTGCTTAGAATCAGTGGGATCTATTATCCCATATCTCAACCCCACCATTTCTGGCCAGGGATTTGATGACAAGCATGTGGAGCAATGTTGTGATAAGGTGGGCTGGGATCCAGCAGTAGACAAAACACGTGTCACTTCAGATTCTGTCCAGTTTGTCAGCTTTGTGTTGCTGGAGATGAAGGCATCCACATTGTCAGTTCAACCGGCACACCTGAAAACACTGTGGCTATGGGTTAAGTGATGCACAAATCAAACCTCTCATGAGTACCTTGTAGCTCTTGTCTGGAACTCACAGTGTTGATCACCACGCTCTTGGTTACAGCAAAAGAAGCTGCCAGCAAACTGTGCGCTTTGTATGACTTTAGGGTTTCGTGCTTGCAGGAGATTTGCAGCCTCCAAGGTGCACTGTGAGAAATGCAGTGGTACAACAGTTAGATCTCATCTCAGCATGAATATGGTGTCAGGTTTGAAACGCTGATGAGCAAACGCATGCATTATTTCCATAAAGCATCTTTCCAGGTTATATGCAAGATCCTGATTTGGGTGCCTACAAATTCTTCAGGACTTCAGCAGTCAAGGTGATGAAGAAGAGAAATCATTTGAAGCAAGTCACCTAAACTAATCTACAGATGAAATCTTCTTACTGCACTGAGCTGTGGCTGATGGGAACAGGCTGTGAACCACTGTGGTCAGTGCCAGTGGACAAGTGGTAACGGACTTCACCCCAGGCTTATATCCTAAGCCAAGTACCATACAATAATCACAGCCCCTTTCAAGCTGTTCCATTGGGTTTTAAAAGCAAAACTGAGAAGGCATCACTAGGGAACTTGATATCTTGTAGTGTTTATTCTCACCAACCAAGAGCAGCAATTAATATCTCTTTCAGATGGTGAGAATCTCTTTCAGATGGTGAGAATAAACAGTCTTGTAGACATGCAGAGGAAATGGAAATGACATATGAATTTTAATTAACCTACTTCTCTGTGGCTTTGCTGTGTAGCACCAAAATACAGTGATACAGAACCTTCAGTTACAAACCCTGGCATTCTCCTGGGCTGCTGGTTTTTGCTCTATGTGAGTTTCACATGTGTGCCTCAATGCACGTTCCTTATGGGTTGATTACCAAAAGGTACCCAAACTCGTAGTGCTTTTGCACTATTGAGATATATCCTTGCATTACTGTCATAACAAATGGAAGATATCTCTGTTATTAAGTAAATGATTGAGAATTTCCAAAATGATATCATCTATTGTGATGCCTCTGACCTTGAGACTGTAGCTTTCACTACAGTCTAAAGCAGCATTTGGTCTTCCCTGGGTGTGTTGCGTGCATTGATAGAAACCAGTATGGCAGCAAATCTGATGTCATCTGCAGCTGCCATGCCATATTTCAAAAAGAAGGCATTAAACCTTTCTAGCAACATCTCTCCTGCAAAGGACAAACGTCATCTTGAGCTAACAGCATATGCAGCTTAATTATTAACATCAGTACCCACTTGCTGGGCTGCGTTCTCCGTTGGGATAAACAGGAATTGCTTCATGGACGTCAGAGAAGCTGTAATTCTCACCACTGGCAGCAGATAATTTTGACCCCTATGCTTTATTTTATCAGCTTCATGTCCTCCGACATCTGGTATCATAAAAGCATTCAGCCACAGAGAAGGGATTTCTATAAATACATTTCTCCCATAAAGAGATTGACAGCACTCAAATCACAAAGTGTTTCGGTGCTGTGTGGGAGGCGGGAGGACCAAGGTGAGCTAGGAGGCAAGGTGTCTTATTTCCCCTCTCACCTCCTTCATCTCCATCCCCGGTGTCCTCCAGGATATGGTTTTAGTGTTAGTGGCAAAGGTGCTCCAAAGCAGGGGTAAATGTGGGCCCCAGATGTGCAAATTCAGACTGGGCCAGCCAGGGGAATGCATGCAATATCTCACTCACCGAGGCATATCTCTGACAGCTTCAGTGGAAGCAGAGGCTTTGCTTCTGCGTTTCTGCGCTCTCCCCATCTACCAGCTGTAGCAGCACCTTCACCCCCTGTGCTGTGGCACCGTCACAGCCATTTCCTCCTGACCCTAAACCAGTGGAAAACTGCCCCTGGGTCTTGCAATGACTGCCTGCTTTGAGCACTGTGCAGCCTCGAGGTCAGATCGTGGTGGGTGCAGGGAGGGCGAGGGAGCATTAAAATGGAACAAGGCCTTGCGTGGGGGTAGGAGGTGCTCAGCAATGATGGGTCCTGCCTTCAACCTGCTCTGAGGGTTGTGTGAATCAAAGAAAAATATCTCTCTCCCTTTCCATCCACCCCTTGCGATGTAGACAGATGGCCTCACGGATGGTTGGAGGTACTCAAAACGGCATCGCATGGAAGGTGTAAGTATATATAACATGTATCATTGTCACAAACGATGAGGAGGCTGGCCTTTCTTCCATTCCCCAAAATACAGCCCTGGTGATCTGCAGCATATGCTACTGTACTATTGATTTACTGCTTGATTATAATGACATTTCTTAACACAAATGTTATTAAAGACTTGTTAATCTTGCTCGAGGATCATATTCCTCAAAATGTTTGAGTAGAAAGCTTTGTGTTTATCGTTAAGTACATATTTAAATAAACTAAAATGACATACTGTGTCAAGGTTTTAATTACCAGAACCTTGCTTTCGGAGGCAGGCAGCTCAAAGCTGCTGCTCTGTGACAGGCAGGTTTTTTTCCTTAGCACAGAGCCTGTGGCTTCTTTCCTTTTCTTCCTGCATTTCTTAGGCTTGACCACAGCCCCTCTGCACTTCAGCATTTCTGCATCGTCCCCGTGTTCTCTCCGTCTCTCTCAATCCAGAGGCAAAGAGGACTTTCTGAGGAATGCCTGGCTCAAAGCTAAGTGGATTTTGCTGAGGTGTGTATGGAAGCTGTTCCACGGTGGATCAACAGCTGTCCTTGCCAATTAGCACAGAAAATATTCTTCAGCATACAGGACATAAGCAAGTAGTTTGTGCACCACACACATCTCTGCTGGGGCAGTGTCTGGAGGAGGTGAGCACCTTAGGGTGTGTGCCGTTGTCCAAGGATTTTGTAGACATACAGTAAGAACATCCCAACTCTGAGCAAGTACTGCACAGTGTCCTCTGTTCTCTGTACAAAACCAGCACCATCTCCAACAGCCTAATCTGCTTCAGTTTTTGTGTTGCGAGTAGTAAGGGGCTTGTTTTTAAATGACAATAGGCTTTGAAGTTCTTCCTGAGGATAGGCAATTATTCCTGCTGTTACTTAAAAGGCTGATAGGCAGAGGAGTTTTTTTGTCTGTAGTGCCCTACCTGTGAGGAGAGGGTCCTGAGAGTCTCATCCTAAATTCTTTGGTGTGAATAGTGCCACAGGGCTCCCATAAAATATTTGCACTCAGATCTCAACAGTACATGCAATCTTTGCAGCTTAACTTCATTTAAAAACTGATTTTAGCTCAATAAATGTAAACACCTTTGTAGGTGACCTTTCCAGTTGAATCTAGTCTTGTGTCCAGCTTAAGTGTGCAGAGCACTCATCTTTTAACTGTGCCTTGGCCATTTTTAAGAACTACGAAAAACTGAATGAGAAACTTCCAAAATATTGGAAGTCTCCCCTCCCCATTGTAATGTTTTAAATGGGCTTTCTCCCTTTCTAGAAATGTTCACAATCGTTTCATGTCAGGATTGGATACCTCCTACAGAATATTAGGGATTGTTATGGAGAAATAACTGATGAAAGGCATGTAGGCATCAATTTTTGTATGGTTGTTTAGTTCTTATGATGGTTAAAGAGAAAATTATTGCTTTTTATGTTTCTTAGGTAGCTTGTATGTCTGTTTCCACTAGAGAGACGGAAGAGAGCAAAAGAAGGGAAACCCACTTGTGTCTACAAGTTGAGAGCTTGCACACCAACCACAGCTGCAAAACTGCTGATGTGCTGCAATTTTAGAACTTTGTGTGGAAACTGATCAGTTCTTTAGTGGTAATTTGTTTTCTTCTGTCCATAAACCTGATTGCTTTTTTTTTTTTTTTTTTCTCAACTTGATTACAGTGGTGTGAAGATGTATTTTGATTTTGGCCAAGGTGGAGAGGAGCTGGTTGAGCTGGTTCTATTAAACCAGATGACTCAGATAAATACACATGGGTTCTTCTGCAATCCATTGCTTGACTAATTTAACCTTTAGTGTAGGATTTAAGAAGCTTAGTTAGACTGGAGAACTTTACATGAGGCCTAATAGTGCCCTGTCAGAGCCTTTCAGTGACTTAGAGCCAAGTGCTGCAATTAAGCCTGGACCAGCTGGGAACAGAGAAAACTCGGGAAGGAAGAAGGCCAAGGATGGAAAAGTGGAGGTAAAATGAAGTTTAAGCACTTTGGTTTTGGCTACACCTTATGAAGCCAATAATAAGTATTGGTGAACCTGCAGAAGCAACTCACGTTGCTCTATTTTATTAGGTTTCTAACTTGCCATTCATTTAGCAGGGCAGTCAGAACAACCACAGGTGGCTTTTACTGCTTCTGGATAATGAAGGTATGAACATCTGTCATATTTAAGCTAGAGAATTCCTCCTGTTAGTTTGCCACTGGTGGAAACTTCTGGATGAGAGCATTCCTCTCTTGCACAGTGGAGCTCCAGTGTCTGGAAACCAAACACTCTCTTTTCTCTGAGTTTTTCTCTCTCACGGTGCCAACATTGAAATATTTTTCTTTCCCACCACAGGGTGTTTTTTGATGTTGTTGTTGATGATTGTTTTCATTTTTGGTGTTTTCTTTTATGGCTTTTGAGTCAGCTGTCTTAAAAGAGGAAGACTTGACCATCTGGTTCTGGGAACTATTAGCATCTGAAAGGCATGGCTGGTTTGTACATCATTCCAGGTCTGGTTAAAATAAACAGAACCATCATCCTTAGAAAATAAGATGCACCAGATGTAAAACAACCTCGAGCTCTGTGGAGAGAGGGTGAAATTTATGCAGAACTCAAGAAAGATTGAGGAATTTTCACACAGAGGGTGGTGACACTGGAACAGATTGCCCAAAGAGGTTGTGCCCCATCCCTGGAGACATTCAAGGTCAGGTTGGATGTGGCTCTGGACAGCCTGGTCTGGTGGCTATGTTGCACATAGCAGGGGGTTGAAACTGGATGATCATTGTGATCCTTTTCAAGCCAGGTCAGTCTGTAATTCTGTGATTAATGGAGGGGTGTTATAAAATCAATTTCAGTTGCAGTTACTTCTGATCATAGAATCACCAAGGTTGGAAAAGACCTACAAGATCACAGAGTCCAACAGTCTGCTTATCGACAAGATGTCTTATCTTGAAAGGAGGAGGGTGGAGGCAGCTAAGAACGCAAAGGGAAACAGAACCCTGCAACCCACTGATTTCCCATGATGTTTTTTTTCCCCTTCTTCTTTCTTTCTCCCTACCCCAGTATGCTGGCTCTGTAGGTGTGGTATATAACCCACTCCTCTGATGGGGAATGGGCACAGCCGGTAAGGTGGCCATGGATCCATGCCCAAGAAGACGTAATTACCCAGTGCTGTGGGGAAGACCCGAATGGCCCATTCTGCAGGTGCAGGGCAGGAGTGCTGCTCTTTCAGGTGGTTGCATGGTTCCACACGTCATCCAACTGGGGTGCCTGCCTGCTCCAATGTCCCTACTCCCCTGTCTGCTGGTGCTGTTCATTCCCACTCAGTGCAGGGATGTGGTTTTGTTTCTGACTGCTTTTTTTCTCCTTTCTAATGTCAGTACATCTCCTTGAGTCTCCTCTGAGCCTGGAAGGCTTGTGAGAACACAGTCTACTTTTCTTTCCTTCTTTCTTCTTCCTGTGGCAAACCTTAACTCTTCTTTTTAACCTTCCGTGTTTCCTTCCAGGTAGCCTTTACCTTGACTGTGTGACCAACTGATGAAGAGAATAAGTAATTTCTTAGCCTTTCAATAGTGAACTGCGTCTGTTTTTGTGAGTAGCCTTTGCCCCGTGTTGAGATAAGCAGTGCTCCCTTCACAGCAGCAATTAAAGGATGGCAATCTTTTTCCTTTTAAACTTATCCTTTCCTTCAGTGAATATCAGTAACTAAGGAAAAAGCTTGAGTCCACAGTGGATTCTTTAGCCTTACAAAATCAAGTATTAGTATGGGTTGAAATGAACGGGGTGACCATGGCACCTTTACCATTGGCGAAGTGAGAACTGTCTGGATCAGGCTCCTTTTCTGCACAAAACAGGATGGCCAGTTGGCTGGACTTAATTTGGCTTTACCCCACCCAGCCCTGTCTGTCCTGTTTATACCTCCAAACGGTGTTTTCCTTGTGTGAACTTGCCTAATCATGTGCAACAAAGTGTACGAAATAACTCATGCTGTCAAGAGAAATAAATCACTGCTCTTTAGCGTGTTAAAGAAATGTATGTGCGTTTTGATGTGCTTTTTGACACGTCCCTCCTCTCTCCGATATGTGAAATACTTGTGGCTTGGGAGAGCTGTTGGTCTCTGGGGCTGTACTCATGCATCACAGCGGGACGCCCTGCCCTTCACCTGGGCTGTAGGTGCCTTGGTGTGTTGGCATAATGCTGAGGGGACCCCTGGCATTTGGAGACATGTGACAAGGATGTATGGTAACCACCCCTCTGTACAGGTCTGAAAAAAGGCACTGCCTAGTTTAAAAAAAAAAAAAAAAGAAAGAAAAAAAAAAAAAAGAGAGTGGGAAGGCTACCCAGCTGCTAACACAATGCAAGGGAAGGCCTTGGCTGCTGTTCAAAGCTGCTCTGAGTGAGTGTTTCAATTTAATTCTAAATTAAAAGCAGCCAGTGTTGTATAGCACAGGGAAAAGATTATGTATTAATGCTTTTTCCCCCTGACATAATCCTAGTGATTGCACTAAAATAAATAAAAGTTAAGCCTTCTTCCTCTCTTTCCCCCGTTGCTATATTACTCTGTGGCTCGCAGCCAGATTATTGTAGGTGAAAAGAAGATGATCACAGAATCACAGAATTGAAGATGATGGAGGTCCCAGAAATGTGTGATGGAGAGGGACTGGCAGTGTTTCAATGGTCTCCCTCCTCCTGCATGACTGATGAGCTTTGCTTGGAACCTCTTGAGCAGCAAGAGGAGAAGTCACCCAGCAAAGAGCTAGGGACTGTGAGGTGGAGCTCATTGTGACACAGCACCATGCTCTCAATGGTGAAAAAGGCCTTTCTCCCCAAAAGCTGGCAGTTGTGTGTGATACCTCTTGGAGAGCCATGCAAGTTGAGGTTGAGGAAATGGCCCTTTTTGGCAGAGGCATCAGGAGTTTAGGCTGCAGTGCAGAGCTAGAGCGGGCAGTCCCTGTCCAAAGCTGGGAATGTCTGAGTCAGAAGCCAGGTAGCACAGATGTCGGAGACTTAGTGAGCTCAGTGTCTTGGCTGCAAGCCTTGCCTCTGTTTTCTCTGTTTCTGAAATCGTGTCTGTCAGCTCAGCAGTGACATGCAAAGTCCCACGGCCTTGTTTTTATGCTTAAGCACATCCCAAGTGTTTGATTATACTTGATATGTGAATGCAGCATCCCAAATTCCCACAGTTCCTATCCAACAGACCAGCAAGGATGGGAATTTCAGAGCATCTGAGATCTGCAACAGCGAGAGCAGTTAGGATCTCTGGTGTTGCAGGTGTCACCAAACCTTCTGATTTCAGTGACACAGGCTTACAACCTGAGCCATCTCTTTCTCCAGTATCAGTTCTCCCATGCTAGGGAGCCCCTTTCTGCTTACCAAATGGGAATAGCCCTGCATGGGGAGCCTGTTCCACTGGCAGAGCTATAAATAGAGTAAATTAACTTTGGTGGCTATTTCACCATTTTTCTCCCAGTTTTTCCCCTCACTGCCCCCACTCATTCCCCTGACCACATGTGGCAGGACTCGGCATCATGTTCTTTTCCATCTGTGCCTGTTCTCCCTCTTCCTCAGGATACAGGAGATTTGTTTGAGTTATTTCAATTGGCAACCACTTTGTTCAAATAAAAGCAGTGGTAAAAGTGCTTTCAGACCTGACAGCCTGGGCCCTTCCACCAGCACACCTCTGTCTTTATTTTTCCTGAAAGATAGGTTGATGTTGGTGCAGCCTGCTTCTAGCTGTGCATTTTCTCCTTGTTGATCAGAGAGAAATAATTGCTAGTTGCAGCCCTGAAGACACGAGTATCTGAGTAAACTTTTTGCTCTGGTTAGAAGTACTTTCTTTGGGATGAGCTGCCTGCCAGGCCCAAACACTATGGCCCTGAATTCTACAAAGAAGCCACTTGTACAGCTGTTTGCGTGGAAAGGGATATCCAACTGTGCATCTCACTTTGGTGGATCTGGGCCTTAAAATAGAGGCTTTATTCTAGAAAACTGCATGAGAAGCTCTAAAGCCTGGGTGCATATTTAGAAAACCTCATGAACTTGCCTTTAGCTTGAAAAAAAGCAGCTATCTTCTAATATCCAGAATATTTCTGCAGCTCATCCCAAAATGAGAAAGCCAGGGACAAAATGATACAAAAGAGGAAAACTGCTTGTGTTGCAGATGAGGCTATTCTTGGCAGGTCTGCAGATTGGCTGTTCTGGTTTCTGTCATGCAGAACTATCTGTGATGTGCATTTGATTAAAACTCAGCAAGTGTTTACGTGCCGAGTCCTGCGGGCATATTTCTGGAGCTGTTGAGCCCCAGTGGCCGTTGGGTAAAACAGGCTGTAGATGCAATATAGCCAGGACCTTGAATTCCTGGAAGAGTGTCCAAAGACATGCCCTTGGTGGTGTGAGCAAGGGATGGGAGGGCAATGATCTAAGCAGGGAAGGGAGAGGTGTAGACACTAACCCTATTGATACATGTCAGTGGACATACAGACAGACCTAGAGTGATGGCGGGAGGGGGCAGGGAGGACTACACCATGTCCTTTCCTTCCTGGCCACCTTATCTTTAATTTAAGGCTGCTGGATTGATTACTATTTGTTATGGTAAGTCCATATGTGTGCAGATCCAAGGGTAGGATTAGGTTCCTCCTCCTTTGTTATTCGAAGTCAATCTCAGTTCATTAAATCTCCCTCACCAGTTCTACCACCTGCTCCTCTTCCCTCCCTGACCCAAAGTTGCATGCCCATTTTCCCTCTTCCCTTTGTTTTCTGTTTGTTTCTCTTTTAATTACATTTCTTGATCTTTTCCCCATCAATTATTTTGAGGAGAGAATCAGTCAGGAAACATCAATGCAAATGAAATTGTGGTTATAAATGGAAACAAAGAAGCATTCAGAGGATCTTTGTTTCTCATTTTCTGAACCACCCCGGCCCTCTGCGTGACAGCTCCGCGCCCTCCTCCAGGCATGAAGCGGGAAGCCCGCAACTTTTTGAGAGGCCTCCACCCTTGTTCACTTCCACCATGTGTGACGAGGGATTTAACAGGGCCTAGGGTAGTTTTCAGCTTGCTTTTGTTCAGACAGGTCTCTCATGCACAGCTGTGTCAGATTGTGGCTGCCCGTCAGTGGAAAACCCAGGGCCTGCAGCAAATGCAGCACTGATGTAGACCCAGATCTTTTATCGACTTTGTGCACCCCTGCAAAGCTGTACTTTGCAGCCGGATGAAATAGCTGGATGGGATTTGAATAAATATCAAATAGCCTCATTTAGGATGCGAAGACATGGCCTCAAGTTGTGCTAGGGGAGGTTTAGATTAGATACCAGGATGAATTTCTTCACAGAAAGGGTGGATTTGGCATTGGAATGAGCTGCCCAGAGAGGAGGCAGAGACTTATTTAAGAGATGTGTGGATGTGACATTCGGGGACGTAGTTTCATGGTGGACTCAGTATTGCTAGCTGATGGTTGAAGTAGATGATCCAAAGGTTCTTTCCTAACCTAAAGAATTCAGTTCTATGATTCCAGGTGGATGTATGATAAGCAGAAAGCACTCCTTGTTTCAGTCCCTGAGAAGGTGGCAATGCGGTACCTTCTCAGCGAGCCCACACAGGTTGCACTGTCATGGCCCAGCAGCCTATATGGGCTCTGCTTTTGAGGCCCAGGGGAATGTGAGCAGCCAGCAACAGCTGAAGGAAGGAGAAGTAATGTTTTAAAAGCACTTGAGCACTAGTCTGGCCTGATCCTGTGCCTTCCTGGGAAAGCAACTTTTAAAAGCATGCCACTTTTCTGTCGGGTGAAGGGACTGGCCTTGAATTTGCTTCACAGAACACCCTCTGGCATATTTGCATCATGGGAACCATGCAAAGCACCAGGCAGGCAGAGGAGAAGGTGCTTTTTATGCCTTTGGTAGACAAACCTTATGACCAGGCCCTGCAGTTCAACCAGCTCTTTGCAACCCCCTCATGTTTCTTCTGGGCCACCAGAAATCCTCATCCTCACAACCATCTCCTTGCTGTCCATCTGTCTGCGCTGCGCGTTTCCAAGAGAAACACACACACATGTGTTTGGATGCTGTTTAATCCCTAAGTGGAAAAATAACCACAGAAACCAGGTGGCAGTTTTCACATTTTACGCCACTTATCTGGGGTCAAGATGTAAAAGAATCCATATGTTCATGCTCATAGGTGTGCACGGACAAGTAAAACCTGTGTCTCACTTAATTGCCTATTTCCATGTCTCTAACTGCCTCTCTTGTTTTCTCAAAAGGCTGTAACACATTCATATGTTGGGATCACTGCAGTGCCATGACCTAGTTGTTTTTTTATTTTTATATTTTTTTTATTTTTTTTTATTTTTTCTGTTTATTTATTTTTTTAATGTTCACCCAGCTTTACGGTTCCAAAAGAAGGATTAATTTTGTTTGCAGGAGTTCAGATGCTGACAGAGCTTAACCTAGGCAGCATAGGGCACAATCAGGTGTCTCTTATAAAGAAGAAACTCCAGGGGGTGAGTTCATTTTGGAGAAGGTGCTGTTGGCCTGGATTCTTTAGCTGAATTTCATTGAAAATTCATAAATTTTCACATGGCTGGGAACCATCAGTTTCATTTCCAGAAATTTAAATTTGGTTCCCTTTCTGCCCGAAGATGGGAGAGATGTTTCCTCAGGGGTCCAAGAGGCAGTAAAATATGAAGAGAGCATGTGTAATATGATCAGAAAGAGTGGCTGGCTGTGTTCCCTGCTGGGGGAAAACCAGAATAGCTGTGGGGGCACTGGGAAGGTACAGGGTGGGAAGTGATAGATTTTACTGAAGGTTGTGGGATGCACAGTGGTGCAGATATCCTTCTTGTAAGCCTGGCTTTGGGTCTGCACAAATGCCTGCAAGAGTTTAAATATGATTCGATCAAATGAATCCAAATCTAAAATGCAGGTCAAAATATCCACCTTCCTTGCAGACCCAGATCTGGGCCAAAACACAAAGAGCTTTGTGGCTCAGCCCCAAGCCATGCTTTGAAATGCTTGGGTATGTCAGACCTTCAGTTCCTGCTCTAGAGCAGCATGCGGTGGCTGAGCATCCCTCTGAGTGTGTTGGGTTGGTTGGAAGGCTGGATGCCTGAGATGCTCGCGTGTGAGAGATTTGCATGCATATCTGCTTGAAGGAAGCATATGACTGTGACGCATTTTGCAGGTACAATAAGGAAAAAAACACTGAAAAACCCACATTTGGGCAATCCCCCTTGTATCTGAAATGCACAATTTTTGAAATGAGTCATGAATTCTCAAAAAAAAAAAAAAAAAAAAAAAAAAATCCCCTTTGAAGCCCTTAATCAGGCTCAGGAAACCACACTGAGATACAGACTGGCAAAAGGCAGTATGTCTTTCAGCCTATGACAAAACACAAACTCTTACTTCTTTCCATCTCCAGCCAAACATAACCACCACAACGGTGTTCTTGTAGCTTCTTTAAATCCCATGTGAAGGTTTCAGTGCACGAAATAAAAGTGAGGAATTTTTAAGGGTCCTTTTTTTTTTTTTTTTCCCAATGATTAATTTCATCAAAGTCCCAAATGGGGAATACAGCGGGGAAAGAAATACATTTGCAGCAGTGGGAACCCAGCCCAGCCTGCTTTGGGTACTTGAGCAGAAGCACTGAATATCAAAAGATTATTCATGTGCATAATGGTTGCCGGATCAGACTCCATCTTCGTAAAATATTTAATTGTGCACCATCAGAATCATGTCAGCAATGAAAAAGAAATAAAAATACTAAAGTGTGCCAGTGAGCAGCAGTAGTAACTGTAGTGATATAAACCTGTTGAGCTTTTACATGTTTCTCATGGACTCGGAAATCAGCAGGTCTGCAAAAGGTCTACTATCCCCATAGCACACATTCAAGCACACTGTGATATCTGTTGTGTCAATTATTGCTCCAATCGTGCCACGTGGAGCATGTGCTGTGCTTTGGGTGAGGAAGGGCAGCCTCGGGCCTGCTACTCAGTAGATGCTGCTGAGTTGTTTTCCTTGCCAAAAAAGTGAAGGTTTTATTGCTTTACTTTGATTGATCAGTAAGAAGCACAGCCAGTAAGAAGTGATCCTGATGCTAAAAGCACAGCCAGGCAATGCACTTCAGTGTGACCATGAAGTAGCCCGCGCAACAAAGAAAAAGCACATTGTCTATGCAGTGCTTTGCTCCTGGCATAGCCCACCTGCAGCAGTTAAAAGCAGAGCATTTCAGCTCAGGAAATCATGGGTTTTGTCCCGTTTAGTGCTGCCAATCAAAGGTGAAAGCAAAAGTCACACTGAAAACCATCAGACCATCCTTGTCCCATGTGTACCAAGGGAGGAACTGTGATTCCTGGGGGGCTGCAGCGGGGCTAGGTGCAGCACTTCCCAGGGTTGCATCCAGTGTGGGCACTTTCATGCACGGTGCTCACACTGTCAGAGGAAGCTGACTCACTGGTTGTCAGCTCCATGGGGAAGGTTAGGCAGCCCAGAGCAGAAAGCAGAAGCTGTGGTAGGAAATAGGCAGTGCATCATGGAGCAGATGTGGGTGATGGGCAAGAAGTGTGTCCGGGAGTGTGCCTGCAGCTGGCTCTGTGTGGGTGGCTGGGTGTGGAGCAAGTTGTCATCTTACTCTAGGTCTGCAAATATAGACCTAAATATTGATAGGAACAGGTAGATAAACAGCACTTCCTGCTTTTGAATAGTTATATTGCAGAGATGTCAAGCTAGCAATCATAGGTCATGACATATTTGCATTTGCACAGCAGGTTTGTCTTGCTAAACTCTTCTGTGTAAGCCCTGCTCAGGTTCTGTGCCACTGGTCAGAGGCAAAACATGGCTTTCTATATATGTGTGCACAAACATGTAGTGCTTCAAGCTTTTTACTTGAGTCTTTGTTCAGCACACCATGCTGGTCTTCAATTGCTTGGCTGATTTCTTTCTTTCTTTCTTTCTTTGTTAATTCTTGGTCCTTTATTTTCCTTCAGCTGTGTGACTGTAATCTGTACCTCATCCATGCTGTAAATAACACTACATTGCATTTGGTGGACAGCAGGGAGTAGGACTCAAGGGGCACTTCAAGAGCCTGCAGAAGTGGCTTTGCAGCCCCTGGGCTGCACCATCTCCTCCTTCTCCCCGTCCCCTCCCCCAGGGTTTCCTGATGGCTGCTTTCAGATGGGTTTCTATCATGGGGGAAAGGCAGTGAAGCAAAGTGGATGACAGCAGATGTGTCCCCTTAACAGGGTCTTTCACAGAATGGCTCTGCTAATCATTATGTTTTGCTCCGTAGGATTTTTTATTCATCTAACAGGTTTATTTCCAGATTACATATTTGTTTTTGTACTGTTTCCTCATAAATACAGGCACTGTAGAAAGAGCTGGCCCCACCATATTTTGTGCAGTATTTGTTTATAGCAAGTGGGCCTCACTGAACCTGCGTATACAATAAATACCCTTTCAGGATTCCTAGGCAGGAGAGGAGGGAACAGATGGCAAAACAGACCCCGGATTCCCGTTTACAAGGGGATCTTCAAATAACACAGGAGGAATGATGGCCATTAAAAAGCCAGCCTTCCAGTGCCTTTGTTTTAGGCCATAAAAATGGGATATATTGGCTGCTTTTTATTATTGTTTTTTTTTTACTCCTCTTTTACATTCGGTGGCAGGCTTTTAATGACTTAAAGTGCATCAAGGTACAGACACTGCCATGGCCAGCCTCATCTGATCCATCACTTCCCTACCTCCTTTTGGCAAGTCAGATTGAAGAGCTCACTGATAAGGACCAGACACAAGTCTCAGACCCATGGCGCTGAGAGATGCTCGAAGGCCAACTTGATTCCGGCAGGAAGCTTTACAAATGGCTGCTAAAGTTCACATCTGAGCTGCAGGGCTCCGCCTGACAGCTATCAGAGGATAGGGAGAAATACTTTGTGCTGACTGTCTCTCTCTCCTGTTTGTTGGTAAGGGAGGATGATTTGTGTTTTGCTTTGATTCTAAGCATCAGATTAGGAGGTGATTGGTAACTTGTTCTTTTGTGTGGTGAGAAAACTGTGTGCAGCAAGCTGGGGAAGAAATATAAGAGAGAAGGTTGCAATGTGGGGTATGTTTGCCACACAGGCCTTTGAGTTGACCTAGGCTTAAGCTCTACCCAGTGATTTGATGGCACACCAACTTATGGCTGCTGTCCAGACACCTGCCTACCTGGTCCAGGGCTCCTCCTGCCTAGGTTTTGACCTCTCTTTGCAGAGAAGGCCCCTCTGAGCTGAAGGTCTTGAGTGGGTGCTTTGAAGGGCCTCCAGCCTGCTCTCCCCATCCCGACTCTCCTTCTCCCCAACATTTGGGCAGAGCCATCTGCCTTTTCTGTGCTGTGTTAGGGGATATGAGGACAATGTCCTGCTCTCCAGCAAAACCCACTCCCATGTCTTCACAGACCATCTCCTCCAAGTGTGAGCAGAGCAAGGAGCACCGTGTTGGGAAAAGCGTTTACAATCTGTATGAATGATTAAAATGAGAAGCCCTGAAAAAGCCAACAGACCTGAGGTAAGGTGGATGGTGTTAGGTTCATTCAGTGCATTGGAAGCTAATTAGGGTATTTCCAGTAACAAAAGATGGCAACCACAAGCCTGGAGAGCAGCCAGCTGCTTGGAGCACACAGACAGCCTTGCAGCTTCCACTCCAGTGGTCAGGGTGTGCTGTACATCATGGACAGTAGCAAAGCTGAGGGCATTGGAAGAAACTGCAGTGGCAGTTGGGAGAGGAACCATCTCCCAGAAAAACAGGAGCACTGGCATAAAATCTCACAAAAGCTGCTGAGCCAGATGGCTGAGGAAACCTTAGGTTCATGTGTCCAACCCAGCTTGGACCAGCTTTGGGGAACAGCCTGGGCTGGTCCTGGGAGCACAGCAGGAGTCAATCGTATTTGGCTAAGTGGTGTCTGTCATCTTTGTTGACATTAAGGGGAAAATCAAAGCTTAAGTGGGCTAGGATCTATCCAAATATTAACATGAAGGCTGCTCTTAGGCTATGAGCTGAGTGCAGCTTGGCAGTATGGAATCCACCAAGGCACCTTCTGCAATCTGGATGTCCTCTGTGGTATGTGCTCCTCTCATACATCTCAGTCTGCAGTCCTGCAACCCTCTCCTTCCCTGAAAGGGAGCAGCCATGCACCCGCTGATTTCAGGATAGGGAGAAACCTATTTCTCACTCCGATTGCATCAGCCAGGTGCTCTGCAGCCAGGGGTTTTCCCTTAAAACCTCAAATCCTGTTCCAGCTAAACATAGCCACCAGCCTCCAAGCTTCTGCCTTTATTTAATAAGTGTTTTATTTTGAAGGGGGAGGGAGGAGAGGTGATGATAAAGTGAACTCTCCATATTAAATTGCTAAATGCCTAAATTGCTAAATGCTAAATGCTAAATGCTACTGGCCTGTTTGTAGGTGTGGCCTTGGGTGTTCACCAGAGCACAGCAATTCTGCTGATCTGGTTGCTGGGACACAACACGTGCTGCTCTGAGAGCACAGAGGCCTACGCAAGCGAAAAGTTGAGATAGAAAGCTACGATGCATGGCTTTTTCTCCCAGCTCTGCTGAGGTGATTCAGCTGGGAAAGGACGAGAATGTTTTGCTCACCCTCCTCCGCAGGGACAGTCCCCATGCCTTGGCCCAGCCCTTGCCCTGCCTGTGCTGTTGTGTGTCCTGGCTCTGGGGTCAAAGCTCACCCTCCCCACTGAGGCCATACCTTGCAGCACACTGGGGAGCGTGAGCCCATGGCTGTAGCAGCCTGCTGCATGCTGTGGGGTTGCTGTTCACATCAGTGGAACTTACAGAGGTGGTTGGAGCCAGCAAGGTATGAATAGATTCATGAAGGTCTCTGCAGGGTAAGGAAACGTTTTCGCAGCCTGCTGTTACCTGATCTAGTCGATTTGACACGGCCCCTTATCATGGCAGATCTGAGAAATGCTCAATATTCAGAAATAGAAGTAGCAGCAAACCTCTTCCTTTTCTTTCTTCTCAGTTAACAGGAAAAATATTTTGATTAGTTTGAAGGCTAGGATTTCTTCTGTGTCTGTTTAGATAAGCGAATGAATGAGTTGCGTGTATGCAAGAGTGAGAGAGAAACAGAATTTGCTCAGAGCTAGTTTGAAGAAATTAGCCTTATATTTGCTCCATTCATTTGAGGCTAGATTCTATTATTAGTTCTACAAATTTAAATGCACACCATTTCCACTGAAAGTGGACTTTCAACTTGGAAGCACAAGCCTATAGCCACTGCTTTCCACAAACCCAAATATTCCTTCCTGTAAAAAGCTCTCACTGGGAAGTCAGCACAAGTTGCCTGGCCTTTGTATCACTGGCCACTCCTGCAGCCAGCATGCCTGGTAGCCTGCTTCGATGCTGCCCGGCATCCACCCGCAGCAGGCTGTTCTCCTGCCTGAGCCTCCTGACCTGCTGCTTGGGGGACACAGAAGCTCTGCATCACTGGTGCTGGGACATGCAGGCTGTGACCATGAGGTCTGGCTGCTCAGTGGGCTGAAAGCCATGCATGCAAAGTTAGCTCTAAATTGACGCCCGTACCTTTCATGAGATCTATTATCCACCTACAGGCTGTTTTCACTTTGAAGTGGCATTTGCTCCATCGTAAGTAACATCTCAAAATGCTGTTAATTAAAGTTTCATCTGTTTAGAGGATTTTCTTTTTCTTCCTCCCCCCTCTTTTTTTCCTTTCCTTTTCAGAAGCTCATAATTAGTCCAATAATGTGGAGACATTGTTACTGCAGCTCATTAAATTTGGCAATGCTCACTTGGACTTTTGAGTGCTGGCAGTGTCAAGTTGACCTGAAACGCAAGGATTCCATCTGTCGGGAATTACAGATGAATTGGAAGTTAAATATAAGTATATATATTTAACTCATTACTTGTGCTAGATTGACAGTCCTGCGAGCGCTGGCATTTCGTGTTCATCGACAGATTAATCGTGCTCCCCCCGGGCTCCAGCCCTCATGGGGAGCTACTGGAAGCAGGGATGAGAGGAGAGCCAGTTGCCACAGGGATTTAATTCTTGTTCTGTCTGTGGAATGCGCTGATGGCAGTGGCAGTTTGAGGTGAGGCGAGTACCTGGGAAACTTCAGTCCACCTGGACTCCCACAGACTACAGGTTAATTTAGGATCTCTGATGGTAGGCCCTCACCTGTATGCTCAGCAAGGGCTGGCTCGGCTCAAAATTAAAAATGCCAGTGCCTGTTACTTAAATTTGAGTATGGCCATTAGTTTATTATGGCAAGAGGAGTCTTGGGGGGAAGGAAAAAAAAAACAACTGTGAAGGGAGGAAGAAATAATTGAGAGTGGATGGGCTGCTTGTAGATGAGATGGGCACAGAGCTGCTCAAAATGCCCTCTCTTCAGCTGGTATCTCCTTGTCAGGTCATCATTTTGCCCACCAGGGTCTTCTTGCCCTGGGATGAGAGATCTCTGGGCAAGCAAATCCTTAAACCCAGGGCTGCCAAACCTGCCAGAAGCCGGATTTAAATGCTGAGTCTTCAGACACATGTTGTCTCGTCAAAGCTCTGCTGGCTCTCTGGACCCAAATCTACCTTTAGGAGAAGGAATTACTGGATCCACGCACAGGGAGGCACAACAGAGCAGATGAAATGACTAAATATTTAATAATAAATATTGTTCACACATTTCTAGCCTAATGTTACCGGCTAAGGAAAGCTGGATGTTTCACATCAGGTTAGCAGGATATTGCAATATTTTGGCTGCTTATCTGAAGTGAAATGAATGGAACTGCCAAAGCTTTTGAAGTTCACTCATGAGATAATATTTTATTAATTTTCTTAGCTGAGGGCAATTTAGCATCTCCTGTGAGTCTTCTGAATATTAAATACACATAGCTCTATAGGCAGGACTCTTTCAACATTCTCTCATTCACTGTTTAAAAGCATCCGCTTCCCATAAATTGAGCACAGTCTCCTTGGTTTTCCGAGAGTTATCTTCCCTTCAATAAATTAGAAAGTATATCAATTTCTTAGTGATGCTTTTGAATTCAAAGTGGCAGCTACTTCAGCAGAGGTGAAGTTGCAGCCTAGGTTAGCCTTGTTGGGCTGCCTGCTGCACAGAGAGGCTCTGCAGCAAAAGGACAGGCAGTGCCCAGATCTAATGTATGGAGCTTTATAAATAAGGTTAGACGAGAGGGAAAAAGCGTATGAAAAAAAAAAAAAAGAAAGAAAGAAAAATGGCAGCCTTTGCCCAAAAATATCCTGGCTGCATTGTTTCTTTTCCCAAAAAAAGAAAGAAAGAAAGAAAAAAAGAAAAAAAAAAAAGGTTGCTTTTTCTGCATTATGCTTGTCATAACCAGATGATTATAGTAACACCACGAAAAGAGCCAGCCAGGATATGACACTTTAGCTTTCAAAATAGCTCTTCCTAAAATAAACCCTTCCCTCACAGGCTGCTACTGTGATACTGATGGGAAAATGAGAACAGACCGCTTGTTCTCCTATCCTTCCTTGGAGACTGAAGAACTTTCCATCAGTTTATCTGCTCCAATCCCTCTTCTCTTGGACTGAAAGGCCAAAACCGCAGGAAAATCATGGCAGTGCAATTTAATATGCTTCATAATTTTTTTTTAAATGACCCTTTGGAAGTCTTTCTATTTAATTTGATTTACCCTCTGCCCACAGGGAATAACGACTGCCATTTCTGTAAAGACCACGCTCTTTGCAGGGATTCTGCAGCGTGAAGAAGGACTGGCATGGACCCCACTGCAGAACAGCCGTGCACAAGTCTGGTGCCCTTGAGCACCTGCTTTCTTCAAGCACTCATACCACAAAATACAAAATGAGCTTGTGAGAACTGTGGACATTTGTCCTCGTCAAGTGCTTGTCTGGGTCCATGCTGGCTCTGCATGGAAGGGACATCAGGCAAGCACATGTGACACCTTGTGCAGGCACAGTTGATATGTTTATCTCATTAATGTAATTTTTCTATAAATGTGCAGACATTTCTCCCATCTCAGCACTGAAGAGGCAGCATGACAGCTGTGTTCTCACCTGCGCTGTGTGGGAGCTCAGCTTACACAAGGAGAAAGAAGTGTCCCTGAGTGCAGGGGGCTTTCCAGCTTGGGGCAGAAAAGTGTCTGATTGTTTTCCTGCTCTGGCTCCCTCAAATAAGGCCAGCAAAGAGCAGGGGCTAGCCAGGTGATAATGGTGTTTGTTTGATTTCCCACTAATGAAGCCTAAGTATAAGTTACTACACCAGCTACTCCCCTTACCATACCACCGTCAGGGAGCACAAGGACCATTTTCCAATGCTCCTGTGCTGTCTCAGTGGTGATTTTTTGCTCCACTACTCATTCTATTGCTGCAAAATGAAATACGCCACCATGGTGGGTTTGTCGTGTTTGCCTTCTAGCTGCTATTGCACAGGTTTGCTGTCAGCTACAGAGCTAACACCGAAACCAGGTACATGGGCATGTTGTAATACAAAGCTTCTTGAAAGGAGGGAGTTACAAGGCTGCTTACAGAAGCTCTTAAATGGGATTTTATCTTGTGTTAGACTGTGGATTGACTCACTGTGAGTAATGTTGTGAAATCCATGGGAAGAGACTGTGCTTGTGCTAACTGGCAGAGCAACCTCAACGGGACACTTGCAATTTTGGGTAGACTGGGTAAGCTTCCATAGCTGATGAGATGTCAGTGCTTTATGTTCTCATGAGCGCATTGTCTTGTTGGGTCAGGGGAGGGCATTTCTTTGTTCAGAGAATGGTTTAGTACACTAGGTGTTCCGAATGTATGCATACACATGCAAAAGAAGGACCCACAAAAGTCCTTGCTCACTCTTCCAGCCTGCGCCCTCTCCCCTTCTCAACCTTGGTGTGAAGCTACGCAGCATTCAACCAGGTGTTTGGGAATCAAGCCTGCTCAGCCACTGGGTCCCCTGCCATGTGTGTGTGTATTTGCCAGAGCCTTCTGGTGCCTCATCCTTCTCAAATGATGGCAACACACCCTTTTGCTGTCCTGCATTTTGGGACCAGCTTAGACAATAGAAGTTGTGTTGATCTGGGGCTAAAACACCAAAAAGTTGTGAGACATGGTGTGGACACAGTGGCAGGGAGATGGTTAACATCCTCCCCTGTAGCAGGGAGAGATGCAGCTGCTGATCCAGCTTGACAAACTGAAAGGGGATCCAACCCCCAGGGAAATGTGTCTGGAGTTACTTAATCCCAAAAGGATTAGACAAGGAGTACACTCTAGGGAATTTCTCAAGACTTACTGCTGTTAAAGAAAAGTGAAACGAAACCCCTCAAACCAACAACAATTCCTTTCCCCTTGACAGTGTGCAGCAATGGATACCCCTGAACTTTTGCCGACATGCAAAAGAAGGGAGGGGCAGCATGGATGTGGTTCAACTCTTCTCACTATGCTTTTACCTCCCATCCCACCATTGAGTCAGTCTGTGCTGTTACTCTGGAAATCATCCTCTGCCTTGGCTTCAGTGGTGCTATCATTTCCTGCCTCTCCTCCTTTAATCTCATTCAGCACGTCCTATGGAGGAGCTTCTCATCTCCCTCCAACTTTTGTATGGATTTCATCAGTCTGAGTCTTTTATCCCCACCTCTTCCTCCTCTGTATCTTACCTCTGGTTAATCTCAGCCGTGCTCCCCACTTTGCCTGTTCATCTGTTATCTTTTTGACTTGCATCTAGACTGCAAGCTCTTTGGAAAAGGGCCTGTCTTTTTACTTTATACTTTTACAGTACCTCTAGGAATATCCAGGATCATGAAATCACAGACTGGATTTAAGTCATCGTGCAGAATAAAAACATTAAAAGACAACTAGCCCATAAGGTTGCATGGAAATATCTCTCATTTTCAGCAGCAGTCCAAAGCAGTAGAATTCTGGTTGGTACAACGAGAACCCTACTCTCCCTCAAAACACAATGGGATGGAGCAAGCAAACCTGCAGCTCACCCCCCAGCAAGTCACTGCCTCACCAACTGTATGCATCAATTTATGGTGAGGAAGTGTAAAAGGTTCTGTTCCTTTCACAAGTAGCACCAAGAAGCCTTAGTTACCTTGGCTACATGGGAGATTGGTGTGGTTACAATGATGTCCAACTGCTGCCATGCGCACCACAGCCAGTGTACATCATGTAAGGGATGCTTTTCAAGAAGCTGTGACAGTAAGGTTTTTGTCCATTTGTTTCTGTTTTCTTTTTTTGGCAGGCTCTCAGAAGCACTAAATGTACTGGAAGAGAAGAACAATCTGGGTGTCTTGACTAGTGCACATTTTATATGCCAGTGGGCTCCAGTCAGCACTTCTTTTCTCCAGTTCACTGAGACCTTCAGAGAGGCTTCTTGTTGTTCCCAGGCAAGTATCTACTTCTACTCACTGTACCAAACTACTCTGAGAAGATGAAACAGTGTTTTGATTTGCTTTGTTTTGCTTGAGGACCTTCTGTCCTTTTCCACCTCTTCTATAATGAGCATATGAATGTACTTATGCAGGCAATATCTGGACAAGGGCAACGAGATGAATGTGAAACGCTGGACCAGAGTTTCTGTTCTGGCGTGAAGATGCTTCTCTTCTCCCTGCACACAAATTTGCCTTTCTGCCTCTTGATGTTGTGCTCAGATAGTGCCACTGCTGGTACTTCTCTCTGACAGTAAAAACATTTCCATAATAATGATAACAATAGCAACCAGATGGTAAAATTCTGAAGGAAAAAAAAAAAAAGAGAGAGAGAGAGAATTTTTACAAGCTTTCTGTCTGCTAGGACTGGGAATATTTAATCTGTCCTTTGCAATGCAATCTTTCAGGATGGGCAAGTCTTCTTTCCCTTTCTTTGTTTCTCTGTATTTGTTTTCCTTTCTGCAGCAAAATGGGAGAAAATTTGCAGCAAAGTAAGAGCTGGAGAACTAGCCAGAGCAGGGGTTAATTGGCATATAACAGGTCTGTTGTAGGAGGAGGTATGGAAACTTATGTATGGACTACTGGGAATTAGGAAACAGAGCTCCACCTTGCCCTTTACTTCCTGTTTTGTTCTGTGGAGGTTTTCTCTCCCTCTGTTTGTGATGCTGTTAAATGAAGCTTGTGGTGCTATAAGTAATGACCTTGTTTTTCCTGACTTGAGCCATGTTCACTCGGCAAAATATAGCAGCGCCTGCCTGTTCAATGTAACAAAGAACTCTGGAAGTTCCTGCTACTGTGATGCCTTAGTACACTACAGGAAGCAAGTAGAATCATCAGTTTTATCATTAAAGTCCTACATAGGCATTATTTATCCTGTGCACATGCTGTTTTAAAGAACTTGCAAGTGAAAAGAGGTACTGTAGGTGCTGTAGATGGATTTGTGCATTCCTGAGCTTTGAGCAAGAGGATGCAGCCATGCATTACTTTTTCTTGGATGGAAGCTGTGTTTTTGAATGGATGCCTTCCTTTCTTCCCTTCTCTCTCACTGTATACTTATGACAGGTGAAGCAGGGCGTCAGCTCCTGTCGAGTATGTGTTGATAACTTGGTTGATCTGGAAATTACTCTGTACTGGTACAAGAAAGGAGAAAAACATTGGATAAGTGTCTTTTCAAGAAGATGTGAGCAATGCTCACAAGCAACACCATACAAGCAAAACCCTTGACTCAGACATCCCTGCAGCTAGTCACTCTGGGTGAGAAGGATTCAGCTCCTGAAGACCACCCTGCAAATTAGACACAGAGACCCAAGGAGCTCGCTATGTGGGGACAACAGACAGGCCCAGGGATGGCATTAGGGGTTGGGACACACAGGGATTCAGCACTGCAGCTCCAGTAACCACGATGGCAGTGGGGCCATTTTGTAGATCCAAATTCAGACACTGCGCAAGCTGCCACAACTCCGTTGAAGTGCACAGGCTTGCATGCTAAAGTGTTGCTGCAGCTGTTGCTGCAGGTGTTGACCCACTGCCTTTTAGCACTGTAGTAGTGCTTCTTCACAGTGCAGATCTTTCTCGACTCTTAGCTTTGCTTGTAATCCCCCTTCAAGGTATCCACCTTTCTGCTTTTAGTGTTTAAATTTGAAGGATGATTGTAGACATCTCACGTCTTCAACAGATCGAACGCTCAGTCTGGCGCGTCTCGTTCAGGTTGGGAGTAATGACAATGTTAGTGACTGCTAGGATAGGTGGCAGCCTGCTGAACTGTCTGATTCTCTAACAGCTGAACCAAACTGCTGTATGAATTTAAACTGATATATGCCTCATTGGAAATGAGTTAGTGAGTATTGTGGTGAAAATTTCAGTGTTAATTTAAATGGATTCAGGTAAAATCTGACTTCCTCTAAGACATGCTACCAGTGCTTTCCATTCACCTCTCTGGTGGAAGAGTGAATTAGAGTTGATTTTGCTTAACCAAGGAAACAGAGCTATTGTAATAAGCCTCTTAAGATTTCTGTTAACCAGTGACATTAACTGGGATATCTCAAATGCTGCAGCTATTTTGGGGCACTGTTCTTTATTACCATAACACACTTGCGTTGGTTCTTTAGTGGGATACATTTAAGTGTGTCTGTGCTATTGCAGGCCACTAAGGAAGACTGAATGGGGAGTGACTGAGGAGGCTGCTGACGGGTTAAAATCAGAGAATCATTGAGTAGCTTAGGTTGGAAGGAACCTTAAAGATCATCTAGTTCCAACTCCCTGGCCACGGGCAGGGCTGCCATGCAGTACATCAGGCTGCCCCATCCAACCTGCCCTTGAACACCTGCAGGGATGGGGCACCCACAGCTTCTCCGAGTATCCTGTGCCAGTGTCTCACCATCCTCTGAGCAAAGAATTTCCTCCTAACATCTAACAGAATCACAGAATCACAGAATTGTAGAGGTTGGAAGGGACCTCCAGAGATCATCGTGTCCAACCCCCCCTGCCAAAGCAGTTTCCCTACAGCAGGTCGCACAGGTCGGCATCCAGGCAGGTCTTGAACATCTCCAGAGAAGGAGACTCCACCACCTCCCTGGGCAGCCTGTTCCTAAACCTCCAACCTCCCTGGGCAGCCTGTAACCTAAATCTCCTCTCCTTTAGTTTAAAGCCATTCTCCCTTATCCTGTCACTATCAGACCAGTAAAAAGTCTGTCCCCCTCCTGTTTATAAACTCCCTTCAAGTACTGGAAGGCCACAGTGAGGTCTCCCTGGAGCCTTCTCTTCTGCAAGCTAAACAAGCCCATCTCCCTCAGCCTGAATTTCACTCAGGACTCTGAAGGTGATTTAAAAAAAAAATAAAAATGATTGGTTTGACAAATCACTTGTTCTTGCCGCTGTGGCCTTTAAGCGGTACATTAACCCCATCGGTGTGAGAATTAGTGGCCTCACAGTGCCACTAGTAGTGGAATGTCACTCTCCCCCTCTCGTCATCTCCTCCAGCACTGTGAGCTTCCTGAAGTGAACAGGGGCACAAACCCCACTCAGCATCGTACCCATCATGCCCATCAGGCCAGTGCCAGGGTGCTGCGCCAGGACATAAAGGCGGCCTCTAGATCTGACATGTTGCCCCAGGAGCTGATGTAAGGTGGCTCTCAAAGAAACAGTCCTGCTTCACATCAGAGGTGGGCTGCACAGACAGGCTGGACAATGGTTACAACAGGATAAATAAGTGTTTTAGTACAGGGTTAATCAATTGCTGTAAAGGCCAGGAGGTCAGTGGGCTTCTCTCAATTTCTGCTACCCTTGCACGCTTGTGAGCGTAGGAACACATAATATTCACATCTGTAGCATGTCTGTATTATCTGTTGGTCATTTATTAACTCTTTATATAAGTTCTCTTAGTGCTCATTGCAAGCTATCAGGTTGCAACTACTAAAAACTTCCTTATGATTTTTTGTTTTCCCATCAGAGAATGAGAAATCATTGCATTCTAAATTTCAGTTACAAGTAAACTCCAGAGTGAAGAGTTGGTAATGTAGTCCAGACATTCCATGGAGATCTTGTCAGACCGGACTGTTCTGGTGTCTCTTTCAACTAAAACATCACTGAAACACTCATTTTGCATGCTCTATGACAGCATAATCTCTTATGAAACAGATATCAAAACTGAAGCAACATGTTTTGATGTTACTGAAAAACAGCGCTTTCATTGATCCCAACTGAGCTTCTCCACTTCTGGAATTTTCATTTTACAGAAGATTAATAAAAGTGATCATGGTTTTCATTCTCACTTATGAACACAATTAACTTAAAAAAAAAAAAAAAAAAAAGAGGAATTCCCTTGCAGCTAGCAAGTCTGGTATTTCTGCTTGTTTCTCTGAAAAATAAATGGGATTACTTTGTTTAAAAACTGCTTTTAGAAACCACCGTTAAAGCCCTAAAATGCACAGGAGGGCATGATCCTCTCTCCTTTGAAGTCACTGGCACAGTATCCATTGACTTCACAGGGAGTGGGATTGACTGAATAATTGTATTGCAGTATGAATGTCTACCCTGACACTGCACAAAGTCACGCTGAAAGCCACTTGATGTCATTCTAATCCTGTCTCCTCACAGTGGTGTTCTGGAGAATAGGGTTGTGGTTTTTTTTTTCCCCCTCTCTGTATTTATTATTTGCAGAACGAACTAGTTAACAAATAGAAAGGACAAAGCCGAGTGGCTGTGCCATTAATCTCTAAAGCAACTTGGTCTGCTGCTGCTGAAGTGATCAACTGCTCCATGCAGCAAGCGCTAACAAGAGGCTTTTAGCCAGCCGTACTTTAATGTGCTAACAAGAAGCCCGTTAGCTGGAGGTATCACAGAAATGTGTGGTGTTGTGCAAAGCTGGCAGAAGAGCCTGTTTCACGGGGTTTTTGGCTAGAAGATTCCCAGTGTTTTGCCTTTGAGCAATCAGAAAAGCAAACACCTGCTTGAGAGTAAAAGAAGGGACTGGAATAGCCAGGCACTGGCACAGGCCACACACTAACAGCTTAACCGGTGTGATACTGGGCCACAAGCGCAGGGGAGAAGGGGGATGAAATGTCCCCTCTACAATGCTGGCCACGGCCCTCCCTGTAAGTGCTGTCCCTTCAGGGACAAAGTAGAGTGAATGGAATTGCTGCCCATGGACCTCTGAAGGCACCAGGTTGTCCTGGGAGCACTGGCTCTAATCTACCAGTGGTGTCACTGGACACATGATCATGTACAGAGAACAAGCTTTTGAGAGGTCTGCAGCTCATTATTCTTCTCAGCCTCTGGGTCCTCCAGCAACCATATGGGATGGTAGGGATGGCATCTCCTTCTGAACTTCTTTTTTGTACTTTTCCACAGTTATCCAAATCCCTTTGGATCTTTTTAAGCTCCTCTGTCACCAAGTCAACTAAAGGATACCAAATTTTCTCCTATTATCTACTTATGATCAGGAGATGCCAAAGCAACAAACTACTGTTTGATGATGATGGGATAAAGTCAAATTTCATTCTGTTTCTATGTTCAAATATCCCAGACTATAGAAAATGTCAAGGTAAGTCCTGGACTTTTATTTCTTTGACAGTTAACTCAGCTTGGCTAGGGCAAGGATGTCAGATGCTCAGCCATTTCATTGGCTAAAGGGTAAGGTTTCAAGAAGTCAGTTGTGAAAAGGAATGCCGTGTCTGTAGTTTGCTGATATATATTAAGCAAGACTTACTTTTACACTGAAGTGCACTGGAATGTTGTAGCATAACATATTTCACTTTCAGCTGGCTCTGAATAAGCTTTGAAAAACCAAAGAACCCTGATGTACTTCTGTTAATCACTATTATGGTCTTTGATCTGTTGTCAATTTTGTGTGGCTGATTTTTGCTTCCCCGCTCTTTAAGTAGCTTTCCATTTGTGCTTTTCTTCTAAACATTATACGTTCTTCATTGCAGTTTAAGCAAGCAGGGGAAGCCGTAACAATATGAAAAGTGATGTATTTTTAAATACTTCTGATCAAATGTATCTGTTGTGGACTGTCTGTGCAAAATCAGTGCTATTCTGAAGGACAAGATGGATTTGGAGTAATATCTGAACTGCCCAACATCTTCTTCCTAACATTATTTCCAGCTCCTCTGTGACATGGGTGATCATTTTGCAAAAGTTTCTCACAGTTAGGTGTCCTTAACTGTTGACCTCTGCCAGAAACACAGAGCAGTTTGAGGCCTGAAGTGAGGACTAGTGAACACACTTTGGGCATTTTTTCACCACATAGCTTTTGGTCAAGCCCACTTAGATTTCTGGGCTGACCCTCAGCTGATGGTGCAATGAGCTGGGGCCAATGTGGCTGTTGCAGGAGTGGGTATCTCTGAGAGAGATACCCAAAAATGACATGACTGCCACGCTGCAAGATTCAAAGAGGGTGGAGCGGTCTGCTGCCATGGTCAACATGTTAGGAGGGCAATAGCAAGGGCATCAGCTCCTGTGAAACTGATCAGGTAGAAACATGCAAAAATGCAGTAAGTCCTCACATAGGTGATGATCTCAAGTGTCTGCCCAAGGTCTGATTTCTCTGATTTTTGATAGGACTCCAGAGCAACATTTTGTCAGTGCTGGATGCTTCCTAATCAGCTGGTGTCTACACTACCATGCTCACTTTTCATCTTTTCATGATGTTTGTGCTGCTGACAGCACCCACTCACTGCAAGGATAACGAGTAAAGCTCAGCCAGCCTCCCCTTCTGCCACAGGAATTAGCTGTGCTTTGCAGTTCGTGGTATGAGCAAAGCAGAGGAGATGTTAGTGTTCAGGTTCATCGCTGTTTACATGGAGGGCTGGCAGAACACTAAACAAACAGCACAGAAAGACAACCACAGGGGCTGAACCCTCAGTGGCTTGAAATACCCTAAATCTGCCCCAGATGATGTGTGGCTGCAGCTGAGGTGAGAAGGGGCTGTTAGAGGCACTGTTACATTCCCTGATAAAGCAAATATTTACCAGATACATGAACCAGTCTTCCTCCTGTCCTCTTTAGATTAAATTGGCTGATAGAGCAGAACACGAGCTTAACTCTTTGCACTATGCCCAGGATGGAAATCACCAGACAAAATAAAATTACTGACAGCGGAATTAGCTCCTGAGAAAACCACTCGATCGTTTTGTGTGCATGAGGCATAAACCTCAAATTGTGTGTTTGGCAACATATGAAGGCTATATGCATATACAGTCAGTTGGTGTTGTTACTTCCATTAAATGAGGTCTCTTCTTTTTCTCTATTTTCGATGCAGTTCTCCAGGGAGATTAATTTGTATGAAAGTAGAGCGCTAATTGCACAAAACAAGCTGGGGTACTGCAGAAGCATAATTAAATTTAAAAAAATGTGGTGTTAATACAATTGCGGTGCTAATTAAATAAAATTGGTGACAAGTGTCTAAGGCAGAGCAAGTGTAAGGAGAAAAACTGACAAAATGATCCATTTAAAAATTCTCGCAGATATTATAGTTCACTGGTAACTGAGCCGAGTTAAAAGTAATTGTATGTGAAGCGCCGCGCGAGCGCCTGATCTCACTCTCTGTGAAGTGGGACTTTTGCCAATTCAGACTTTAATGTTCCATGAATTGCTGATAGGAAAGCGATAGGCTCTTTTCATTTCTGCACTCATTTAAGTGTGGGCTAATTCAGGTCTGGACAAACAGACAGAGCACCGGCCCAGGAGGCAACAGGCACAGCCGTGCCAGGATACTGTTGACCAGCCACTCTTCAATAGCAATTGTTGATGTGCTTGGGGAAGAAGCCATGCCAGCAGTGCAGGGCAGCTTCAGCCTCAATGCCAACTGGCTTTCTAGACCCTCACAGTAATTGGCAATAACCTGCCAAAGCCTCTGGTTTTATCTTAAGCTCTGCTACATTGGACATAAATCCACAGGAGTGTATCAGGGTGCACCACATGACACCGTCTCCCATCCTCAGTCAAGGAGGGGGACCCTTAATCAGCAACCTGCTTGACTCCTTCTCTCTTTGGCATTTATTAATGGCTTGTAGGAACTGCACGATGCCAGCTGCATTCACAGCTTCTTCTTTGGGATTGGCCACCCCCAGCATCTTCCTGTGCAGCACCTCACATTTGGACCCCACCTACTCATACTGCTTGGCTGCCCTGGGGATGCTCAATAAGCTGCACTTGCTGTGCTGGCACAATGTTGGTACTCTGCTCATTTCCAGCATCCCTCCAGCCTCCCACTGTCCTACCATATAGGGTAGCCATTTCTTGTAAACCCTGAGTTTCCTCACTATTTGTGCTGAAGGAGAGAAAAAAACCAAAACATCCTCATCCCCTTCCCACTGACAAATAACGATCTCAAAGCATTTCTAGCCTGTGTGGTCCCAGAATAAATAAAAAAGCCCTTTCAGATGTGGAACAAGGTGGCCCTGTCTTCCTGAGTCAGCAGCCTAAAACAATAACTAGGAGGACTCACCTCGCAGCAATCTGTACCCCCTCAGGGGTCATGTTATAATACAACAAGCCTCTGGCTGTTGTTCTAAAATGCATTGACTTGTTTTTGGAAGCTGGCTTGAGTAACTCCACCGAGCTTGCAGGAAATTAGTTGTGATCTGTCATACAATGGGAATTTTGCCTTTGACTTTTGCTGGGAGCAAGATCAGGACCTCAGTGCCTGCAGAATTGCCAGCTCCATCAGTTCGCTGGCCTGGGCTTCCAGATTTCTGCTCTTTCTTGGGGCCTCTTTTGGGCTCCAGCACCCATTTCATCTCCTGACCTCACTGATGACAGTGATCCTCTGTTCTCCATATGCATGCTGCTGGGCTGTGGATGTTGCTGGCTGTTCGTAATAAACGTATTTTTAATTCCAATTTCGTTTTTGGAAAACTGCTGCTGGAATAAAATTGCTGCTGTGTTTCAGTCTGGTGCTTTTATTCACTTTCTTGTCTCTGTGAGTCTGAGTTCATCATCCTTCCTGTCTTCATTAGCGTGACTCTTCCTTCGTTTCTGTAGTCTCTACATAATGGCCAGTGCATTTCCTCCCCTTCTTGAAAGCTGCACGTGATGCTATGTCTTAATTACATCTGGGTTCCTCTCAGCTCTGTCTGTCTTCAGATGGAAAAGGAAAATATGAGTGAAATAAAAAAAAAAACAAACAGGAAAGAACCCAGAAAAGCAGGAATTGGCACAAAGTTGTTAGCTTCCTTCAAATGCTCAACTTGACAGTAGCATTAACTGCATGGGTGTGTGTTCCTCCTTCAGAGTAACACTGTTGGCCTTGCTTGGCTGTAGTAATACTAAAGCCATTTTTTTGCTGCTTTCTTGCCTCATCAAGCATCATTCCCATTCATTACCCTGAGGTAGAAAGAAAATCAAAACACTGAGATCAGGCCTGAGAGTTAATAACTATCTCAGGGACAGGGACAGTGACTTTGGGGGTTGTCCCTGTACCAGAGAAAAGTAGAATCACTGAATATCCAGAGCTGGAAAGGAACTACAAGAACCACCAAATCCAACTCCTGGCTTCAAATAGGACAGCCCCAAATCCAAACCCTATGTCTGAGAGCACTGTCCTAACACTCCCTAAACTCTGGCAGCTCAGGACTTTGACCACAGTCCTGGGCAGCCTGTTCCATGCCCACCACCATCTGGTGAAGAACCTTTTCCTAACCCCCAACATGACTTCTCCTGACGCAGCCTCATGCTGTTCCCTCGGGTCCAGTTGCTGTTACCGGAGAGCAGAGCTCAGCACTGACCCTCCACTCCTTGTGAGGAGCTGCAGGCCATCATGAGACCCCTCTTGGCTCCTCTACTCTAGGCTGAACCAACCAAGGGACCTCAGCTGCTTCCCATATGCCTTGCCCTTTAGACCCTGAATGTATTCAGAGCATCATACATAGATTGAGCTTGTTCCTGCATGCACATTACACCAAGACAAATGCAGTCCAAAAACAGCTGCTGTTGCCAGATTGATTTGTGCAGAATGACTATAAACATGGGAGATTCAGGTAATAAGTGGAGGAGGTGGGTGAGCAGAATGGAAGCCAAGGTGGCTGGAAAAGCAACATCAGCGGATGGGGTGTCCTTGCCGAGGACATGCTGCCCCTGCATCATTTCTGCCTATTTCCCAAGGCACAACCACTGTTTTGGGTTGGACTACTTTTGTAGGGGAAAGAATAACAGCCCTTTTGTTGAGATTCTTGGATGCTAATTTCTGAGCACTCAAAGCAAGAGCAAATGTGAGTGAAGTCTACAAACACAGCGGGAACTTTGTGAATTCACATTAAGGGCTGAGAGTAGCTTACAGCCTGTCCGACACTGTGAGTTACTGAGTAAACAGGAACAAATAAGTGATGATGTGTCAGAAAATGGACTTTTATTCCTTTTATTTTTACAGCTGTGATTCGGTGTATTCACTTACGAAGCTGCAAAGTGTTGCAGTAGATTTCTAAACAAACTAATATTTATGTACACTACAAGAATTTAGATGCTAAGCACATGCGTAGCTTAATATAGATACATTAGATACATATTCTTCATTATGTATACATTTTAAAAATATATGGAGAAAAAGTTAATGAGTATGTATCTAAGTAGGACAGGACTGCAGGATGACTGCTGCTGAAAAACATTGGGGAAAGATAAACAGTTTAAGGGACAGCAAAATTCCTGGTGTAGTTGTGATATTTATGGCTAGATTCTGACATGTGAACTCAAACAACAGCAAGCATTGAGTGTCCTTTAGGTCCAGGTTCACCCATTCAGGCTATGAAGCATGCAAATTTTATTAATCTACAGATTCACGTTCTGAAGTCTAGCTTCTTCCTTGCTACAGAGACTTTCCAGGTGATTTGATTTTCAAAATTAAATTGCTGATTTCTGTTTGGTAGATGGGGAAGAAGGGAAGACAAAATCGTAGATTGACCCCCAATGATTCCTCACTTTCAGTTTACTTTCCAAAGCTGAAGGCTTGCCCCAGAGCTGAAACATCTGTTAGAAATCTGAGTGGGGGCACCACAAAAAATGAAGTGATATGGGTCTGAAGCTGCTTCACTTGCATCTCTAGTGAAAAAAATAGTAACTCCCACTGTTGGTAGAGCAAGGATCCTACAAGATTTTCTTCCCTAAATTGCCAGGGAAGGGGCTGCAGAAAAATAGGCATGCCTAATTATAAGAAGAACACACTAGCTGTCCTCCTCTGTAGCAAGAATTTTCTGCTCTCAGTTCTCAGTTTCAATATTTTCACATACCAGCTCTCATTTCACATGGCAGTTCAGCAGATGTTAGTTAATTGTTTTCCGGGGAGTCTTCACTATTTAAATAAATATTTCACTTGGATCGATCACTGGTGCATCACTTTCTTAACTTTGGTGACTAAACTCATTAGATATGGAACAAGACAACAGCATCTTTCCCATTCTTATGCCTTAGGCCTGGCTGAGACGGATCGTCTAGACGAACAGAAGGAGAATATTTATGGTGTCATTTCCTATGAAATCCTCAGTTTCTCTACTAAGATGGTCAAAGTTGATAACAGTTGTTTTAATTATGTGAGTAGCTGTTACATAAGAAGCCAAAAGAAGGTCTCATAGCTATGGCCAACTCATAGCCATGACCAGCTCACTGCCTTGAACAATTCATAGCCTTGAAACGGGAACAGTGAAGTAGCAGCTCTTAGTAACATCTGTGGACTGGGCCAGACACAGGACATTACCTTGCAATGAAAGGATCTTCAGGCTGTTTCCATATCCCCTATAGACTTGCCTCCTGATTCACTTCTTGCTCATCCCTGTTCCTTCCACCAGGGAGGACACAGCCTTCAGCAGGAATTGTCCTGCTTACAATGCTTGCTCCCATCCTTGGGAGCAGGAGGGGAAGTGAGAGCCCTGACTGATGATAATGGGCTGGTCAGCCTGCTGTTTGCTTCCACCTGCAGCTTAGGATATGCACATCTGTATGAAATCCTGCCAGGTCCCCTTGGCGAGGCTTTAGGATGCTCAGGGCTCTCTGTTGTTCCGTTGAGCTTGGGGTAAGCTGGTCTGCATGTGCTCATGGGGTGGAGCTGCTGGGGCAGCTGCAGGGAGTGTTTCCTATCAGTTGCTGGTGTGACGTAGTGGCTGGTCCGCAGTGTGGGAACATGCTGTTTCCTGTGTTTCACTGTTATTGAAAATGACCAGTTAGAAGATCCTGTTCAGAAGTGGGACAGGCAATTAAGTAAGTTACCAAACCTAAAAAAATACACGCACAAAAGTGCCAGCACTGTGCCTGCTGCCAGGTCAGAAAGCTGATGTGTAAGTGTAGCACAGTCTATACGCGCCACACGGGCTCTTTCCAAGTGTTAAATGTGCCTCAGCAATTGCTTGACTGAAAATTATCTGGCAGGGAGGAACGAGTCTATTCTCTATGGTCCTTTAAATCCCTGGCCTCTCTGCTCAGCCTGCCAGCCCCTAATATCAGCAGGGAGGATCTTTCTTGGACTGGGCTGACTTTGCTCCATAAAATACCCCAATGGATGGTGCGCATCCTGGAGCCCCCATATCCTGCTGGGCAGTGAGATTCCTGTGGGAGCTGGTGGTTTGAAGCAAAGGCAGATCACTTGGATCACACTCACAAAGCCTTGTGTCATTTCCTGGCTCTTCTCTCCTGGATGAAGCTTTATTTCAGTTTGGGTCAGGCCCTGCATTTGGTGATCTAATGTCTCCAGTCTCTCCTTTGTCTTCACAGGGCATGAACTGCCACAAAACAGCTTCACTAAATTGCCTCCCTTTATACGTTCACTCTGTCTACCCCAAACAAGGGCCCAGAGTTTCATCCTGGCTACACTAGGTGAGCCTGCAGAGCGCTCTCCTTCATCTTGTGCTGCCAGGACCTGTATCCTGGCAGGACTGCAGCTGCCAGAGTCTTGTGGGCCCTCTGCAGAGAAGGATCCAACCATCTGAAATGGTGCCGCAGAGGAGGCAACAGCTTGCCTTGTGTGGTACCTGCTGCTCAGCTGATGTAAAATAATGACAGCTCGTAGGGGATACTTGTTACTGTGACCTGCAGGAGATCCCTTGGGGATTTTTTAGGTACAGAAGGGCTCCAGAACACAATTAAAACCTGACCTCTGTGCACAGCAGTGAAACAGCAAAAAGTGGGCCAGTCTGTGCCGTGCATCTCTGTGCAGAAGCTGTTAAGGCATCTCACCCAGGGGACTTGCGGGAGGCGTCAGGTCATACTCATAGTGGTTTGGCTCCCTCCTGGCTGTCTGGGTAGAAGCCCTCCAAGTGTATCTGCAGCAGTTTCTCTGTATCTAGCACTGGTTGCCCAAATACAGAACTGAATGCCATCATTCCGCAGCCCCTATCTCTGAGGCATAGGAGCCACGTGAAAGAGCAAAGAGCCTTTTCCTACCTCCTGGCCAGAAGGAGCAGTGCACTTCTCTGGATGTGCCTGTACATGTGTGCGTATGTGTGCAGGACCAGGGAGGAGCAGCGGTTTTCCCTGATGAGCTGTGGAGGGTGTGGGGGCCACATGCAGTACAGATGGGCTCATGTGGGGTTGCTCATTTGCACCGGCAGCAACCCTCAAGTTCCTTGGCTGGGAGGTGTGGGACGGGAGAAAAATACTTCATGTGATGCGTCATGAGGTCTGCTTCCAAAGGAAAAAAAAAAAAAAAAGAAAAGGGAAAAAACAGTGAGAATAATGGTTACAAGAAGTTGCTCTGGACAGCCAAGACCCCTTTGATGTCTGTGTGCCTTTTGCTGCCTCCAAACCATGCTGAAGAACATTGCACACTGATCACAAAGAGGTCTGCAAGCAGGAGCAGAGGCTTGGTCTCCCTGCAAGCTTCCTGAAAGCCTGCTTGCACTGCTCCTATGGGACATTCCGAGTGCAGCAGCCTGCTTTGAGAGAGTTTTGCAAGGCAGCATGCAAATGCTGTGTAGAGATATGACATTTTCAGAAGCTACATCCCTTTCTTCCAACAAGGATGAAGGAAAACAAGCTGAGGGAAGGTGGGCAGATTTAACTAGGTGGGCTGGGGCAGCTGAGCAGCCTCCATTCATCCATGCCTCCTGTTCTCCCTCTGCAGTGCTGACAAGTCATATATCCCCCGCACCGCACTGCAGTTTTTCTTCATCTCTGGGAATCCAAGCGCCAAATATGGCAGATCAGCCTGCTGACCAGCTGCATCTGTTGCATCTAAAGCCAACGAGAAGCTGTGGACCGAATGCTCCTCTTTGAGGGCAACTTAGTACTTGTCACAGCACTTGGGTCAGATGGAGGTGCAGGTCAAGGGCAGAGGCCTGCTGTTGCTCACTCTTATGTTCCCCCCGTAGCCAGTTGGAGCCTGGGGAATGTGTTGATGGGCTTGCACAAGTGGCAGATCCAGCCCAGCCAGCTGCCACATCCCTTGGCTGCAAGGAGTCCCAAGGAGGAGGTTTTCTGTCCCCACACCAACACCTACTGAGTGTTCCCCCTGCCAAAGCTGCTCTGTTAACATGGTTGAGGAAACTCCTGATGCCATTGAGGATATGAGGATATGAGCTCTGAACACAGGGGCTTTACACTGCTCTCTGTCCACTCCCAGTACAGCAAAGACTCCCTAACATGGGAGAGTATGTCTAGGCCATCTTTAGCAGACTTTTGGTCTGTTTTTAAGACAGACTGGGGAAATACTTTGGGGAGTTTGATGCTGAAGTGGGTTAATCTGTGTCAGATCACAGGTTTGGTTTAAGTGTGGTACCTCTCCTTCTCTCTGCTCTAAAACCTATAGCAAACATCAGGAGAAATTCCTGCAGCTGGCTAGGAGCCATAACAACAATGCACAAGCAGGGCATGCTTGAGCAGAGGGATGGTCTCCTAACCTGTTTCTCAAGTGTGAACTGCAGGAATTAAGCAACAGCTGATGTGCCAGAGACACCTGCTGAGACTGATCAGATCAGTTGTCAGAAAGACAGGCCCTGATGTTCTAGAAGGGTCTCCTCAGCACTGATTTCAGGAAGTGGAGGAGTAACGATTGCAAGAATAAAAGCTGCAGTAGAGGGAGGAATGTGGTTGATGAAAACTCAGTGTGGGGTGGCAATGTGTGCTTTCAGCCCAGAAAGCCAACCATATCCTGGTCTGCATGAAAAGAGGTTTCACTGGCACGGAAAGGGAGGTGATTGTCTCCTTCTCTCATGAGACTCCATTGGCAGAACTGAATTCAGTTCTGGTGCCTCCAGCATAAAAAGGACGTGGGCCTGCTGGAGCAGGTGCAGAAGAAGCCATGAAGATGCTCAGAGGGCAGGAGCATCTCTCCTGTGAAGAGAAGCTGAGATTATTCAGCCTGGAGAAGGACCCAAATAGAACCCAATGTGACCTTCCAGTACTAAAGAGCTCTAAAGAGAGCCTATAGGAAAACTGGGAAGTGGCTTGCACAGGTAATTGAGTGATAGGTCAAGGAGTAATGGCTTTAAACTTGTATGGGAACTGCTGAGTCACAGCCTGAACCTCTGATTGACCACCTGAGGCAAGCACTGAGTCAGCCACAGGAGCACAGGTGAAGGCAATTCAGCTGTGCTGCCCGAAAGGGGGGGAGCCTGGCTCCTAGACCTATTGAAGAGCTGGCTGCCAGTGGGGAAGGGTCTCTGCTGGAGATCTGCTCTGCTGGAGTTTTGTGAGTGAGCCCAGGATACAGGTAAGCCTTCTATCTATTCTCTTTTTGTTATCATTATCTGCTTTGCCAAACTCTCTTGTTTATTTTGTAATTATGACATATTAACATTCATTGATTATACAAAACTAGAAGAAGGTAGGTTTAGTTTAGATATTAGGAAGAAATTCTTGACTGAAAAGGCACTGAGGTACTACTAGAACCGGCTGCCCAGATAATCTGTGCATGATTTCTAGAGGTGTTCAAGGCCAGGTTGGATGGGGTGCTGGGTGTGAGGTGTCCCTTCCCATGGTTGGGTGTGGGAACTAGATGGTCTGTGAGGTCCCTTCTAACCCAAACCACTATGATTCAGAGGTGAATCAAACCAGTCTGGTGGAAATAAGTTCTCAAACACTAGAATGCTGCTATTGTCTTCTTCAATGTGACAGAGCATTGAAGGAATGGTATTAGGTCTTTGTGGTTTTTTTGTTGTTGTTTAGACAGGTATCTTCCTTGATCTGCTGGAAATTAGAAGCATTTACCTGCATCAGTTTTCTTGTGTTTCTGCAAGACTATGTGTAGAATGTTTAAATTATGGGGAAATGTCTGTTTATAGCAACTAGAGGGCTGGTGCTTGGCCTGGGAGCCCTGCTTCTGTGAATGGGGCTCCAGGCGAAGAGCCTGCATCTCAGGGATGCTTACCAGGGTTAGAGGAAAGGCGCCATGCTGGAGCTGGTGTATCCCTGGCAGCCAGAGATGCATGGATGTGTTCAAGCGCAGCAAGAGTCCGCCAGGGCTCTGGTGCACGTAGATCACTCCAACAGCAGTAATGCCACATGTGCTCACGTACGTGCTCTGCCTTATGTGCATAAGCACTTGGCATGCATCCCAAAGAGCTCCTTTATTTCCCCCCCTTCCCCCAACATGTTGAACCCCTGGAGATTTGTACATTGAGCTCAGTGGAGGAAAATTTGAGGAAATGGTGTATCCGTCCTCATACCTCAGAGCCTTGCTCTCCTTAGCCTGACAACCCTCATGTTTACTAGATTTAGTTACTGTAGAGAGGGCAGAGCAACTGTGGTGAATTAATTAGTAACTCACAGAGCTGTCACAGCCCCTGGAGCTGAGCTGTTACCTGGCTCTGAGCATAAGGACAGCAGTGTTACCTATTCTGAAATGAAAGCTAGGAGAGATGCTCAGCCTGCTGCTTCTGCTATTCTCAGGGAGAGGAGATGTCTGGAGGGGGTGACTCCCACTGCTGCTCCAAGGCCCTGGTACACAGCTGTCCTGGGGACTGGTGGGCTGGAGTTGCTGAAGCCCTGCTTGGTTCAGCAGGCTGCAGTCACCCATATGCTCATCAAATTCTTGTTGGGGGTTTTTGTTTTTGAAACTGAGGAAGTGGCACCAGTTCAGTTTGGAGGGTCACTTCCACAGCCAGTTGTAACTGTAATACATTAGAGGTGCAGTAGGACAGCAAATATATTTATTCATTTTTAAAGGTCTTTCAGACCAAATCCTCTTAATTGTTGAACTTCTCATTGATCTTGCAGCAATGGAGTGACATGTGGAACTGATTATCTTTCCTGCTCTTCTCTGCAACATAGGAGTGAGCAGCCTCCCTTGTTGAAGGTAGATGTACCAGATGGACACATGCCCGTAATCTTGCCTGGAAGGAAGGTAAGCAGTGTACACTATGAACTTACCTGCAAATTATGATGTTTTTCTTCAAATACGGACAATATAGGGCTTTATCCTCACCATTAAGTGATCTTAAGAGCACCTAGAGAAATGTTTGACAGTCTCCAGGACCCTTATCAGTCAATGGGAGTTGGGAACATAAAACCCTTAAGCTCTGTTGATGGCTTCTCATATCTTTCTCATAAACTGCTACCACAAAAATAATTTTGGCAGGGTTTGGAGGGTGTTACATTTGCTCTTCAGCTTCATTTTTTTTTTTTTTTTTTTTTTTTTTGAGCCACAATTACTTTGGCCTGCACTGCTACTTATTCAGTTTTCCAAGTGAAATCACAACCTAGCTCTGAAACAGGCTGGAATTCATTAATTTGAGCAGGATATTTGGTTCTATAGATCTTGTTTGAAAGTCACTTGGTGATTCTGATATATTATTACAAATTTACAGTTCTTCGTTGATAATTATGTTCTAAGTCTGTCCTTCAAATTAATCTGTGTGCGTACTCTAAACAGCTCTGCTGTGGCTGTAGTTTAAGTGAGTTACTTACAGGAATGACACATTTGTTACTAATCCTCCAGCCTCTTATAGCCAAATTCTGTAATTCTGTCAGACTGGTAATTCTTTCTTATGCAAGCAGACCTACTGACTAAATATTTATTCACTCAGTTCAGACCACCACTTAAGCACATGGTTAATTGTAAACACGTGTTTGGGTCTCACTGACTTCAGGAAGGCTAAAGTGCTGTCTTGAATAGGCATTCTTTTCCAAATCAGAGCCGGAAAATTAAATTTGTCCCCCTGTATAAAAGATCAATTCAGCTGCTATGCCTCCAAAGGGAGGCTGAAAGTTCTGTTGGATTAAGGCAAGATATACACTTGAGATGTAATAACTACTGGATAACTTGTCAAGTAAACTTTTGTCCTCGAAAGAATGTCCTTAGCATTTCTGATATTAAGTGATAGCAATTTTTGAAAGTATCTGTGCAGAGATGCAAAATGCAGCTAACTTATCTGGTAGGTAATCATTTTGACATCTGTGACTAGTGAAAAGCCTCGAGTAGTGTTTAAATGGGACCACACTGTGGAATTATAGAATAAGAAATTAATGACTGGAAGCAGCAAAGACTTCTTATATTAAGGGGAAATAAAAGGATTGTGCATGTTTCGTTTTGTAGTGAGTCACTGTTTATACGTTCTCTATTCCTGGTGCAAGCCACCCTAATAGAAGCACAGGCCTGTCAATTCTTATTAGAAGCTAGAACAGGAAAAGGACCAAGTGTTGGCTGCCTGTGTGCAGGGACATATGCCACAGATCTCAGGGAAGCAGGATGCTTTTGCCTTCCTTTTAGCTCTGTTGACGTCTGCCACAGGAGGTAGAAATGGCCATTCTGAATTTGGGCAAGATGTCCTCAGCTCTTCCTCTGTATCCCTTCCTCAGTGTATATCTCGCATAATGGCCTGCAGTCATTGCTAGAGGGCAAACAGGTGGAGGAGAGTGGTGATGCCAACATGTGGCCGAACAGCATAATAGCCATGTGCTTCTTGTTTAATGCATCTTCATAGCAGTAGCTTGAGTAAATAGTGCTCTGCTGGAATGAACAAGACCAACCATACACCAGGCTGGATGTTGGTTTCTTTTCTTGGGTGTCATTAACCCATGTTGGATGTTTTTTTTTTCTTTCTTTTTTTTTTTTTTATGGGTTGCAAGTGATAGAACTCAAAGAAACGGCCTCAAGTTGTGCTGGAGGAGATTTAGATTGGACAGTATGAAGAATTCCTTCACACAAAGGGTTGTCTAGCATTGGAAATGGAAACCCAGGAAAATGATGGAATTCCCATCCCTAGAGGTACCTGTGAGATGTGTGCATGTTGGCTCTAAGGGACTTTGTTTAGTGAAGTGACTCGGTAGATCAGGTTAATCATTGCACTTGATCTTGAAGGTCTTTTCTAGCCTAAGTGATTCTATATACATTTGCAACCCTGGCCACTAAGAAAGCAAACTAGCAAACTTCCCCACATAAGTAAGCATAAACTGGAAGGCTCTTTGTGGGTCTGCAGTAGGCAGTGTGTGCTCAGTGGAGAGGACAGATCTTGCTTTTGTGCTGCCGTGGGCACCCGCTTTAGATAAATGTGTAAAATGGGGCTGAAAAACTCTCAGGAAAACAGGCTAACTGAAAGCATCAAGCCCAAAGAATTGTATTCCAGGCACAAAGCAACCAGGAAGGAAATCTTACTAAGTCTCTTCTTACAGTGCTTCAAAAGTAGTAATAGAAAAGGTTAACCTTCTAAAAAACACTTTCACCAATTACTTGGCTTTCCCATGACATCAGTCTTCTCAGTTTCTGCAGTCCTTTGAAGAACAACATTACTAATAACTAACCTCATGTATTTCATATAATCCTGAATTTTCCTTTGAGCCTTCGAGGAAAATCACAATTTCCCCTGTGCGAAGCTTGACTTTGAATTTGGAGTTAAGAAATTTTATATGTAGGACATCGCAAAGGAGTCTTGGGAGACCAAAAAGATTTCTTGCTTCTCATGTTTGCAAAATACTTGGCATTAGTCATATGATAGCGTTTAAATTCCTTACCATCGTTTCAGAAGTTCATATACATAAATGATATACAACATTTGCTCAGTGTATGGGATATACCTAAATATGCAGGTAGTGGGTGGCTCCCTGTTAAAAGGCAACGAAGCTCCAATCTTCTGGTCTGACAGTGAGTCTTGAGAGGTCTGCTGCCTCGTAGGAGCTGAGATCCAGAACATTGCCCAGAGGGTACAGCGTTTTCTCAAGAGCACAGACTGCTATTCCCAATTGCTCTTTCGCGTGGGATGGAAAGTGGAACATGGGCAGAATCAAATAAGACTATAAAGCCGTGGGAGTGCAAGTGAAGAATACCGGTGTCCAAGTTATTTTCTCTTCAATTCTGCCAATTGGAGGAAAGAGGGAAGCCAGAAGTAGGTGTATAGTGCATATACATTTCTGGTTATGTGGCTGGTGTTGGTGTAAGGGTTTTCATTTTAATGACAATAGGACTTACTGGACTTACAGGACTCTTTTCTGTGGAGATCATAACCTTTCAGTAAGGGGTGGGGTCCACCCCTCTAGAAGAGGCAGGGCTGTCTTTGGTAACAGGCTGGCCAACCTAGTGAGGCAGGCTTCAAACTGAAGAACTTAAGGGGTGGGATCCAAAATGGCAGTACTCATGCCATTATGACTGACTAGGGAATAAGCCATGCCAATGTGAACTGTGACAAATGTTCCTTACCTGCCTCCTGTGACATGAGCCTGAAGGCCAGCCACCTCAAGAGTGTGTATAGCAATGGGGGATCCTCTTGCATCCTTTTAGGGGAACCTGCATCCTCTGCTCTTTTCTTCTCTGAAGTGCCTGTAGACCAATGCACACAGCATAGGGAATAGCAGGAAGAATTAAAGATCAGTGTGCATTAGGAAAGCCATGATTTCATTGCAGTCACAGAGATGTGGTGGGGCAGCTTGCGTGACTGGAATGCTGTTGTGAATGGCTATGTACTTTTTAGCAAAGTCAAGCCAGTGGAGTTGCTCTGTATGTGAGAGAACAACTAGAATGTATTGATCTCTGTCTTAAGAATGAATGATGAGAGAGCGTATGGATGAGAATTAAGTGGCAGGCTAATATTAGTGACACCAACGTGGATGTTTACTATAGGCCACCTGATCGGGAGGAGGAAGCTGACAAGGCCTTCCACAGACAGCTGAAAGTAGCTTCACAATCAGAGGCACTGGTTCTCATGGGGGACTTCAACCATGCTAATATTTACTGGAGCAGTGACACTGCCAGGTGCACATAGCCCAGGATGTTCCTGCAGTGCATGGAAGATAACGTTCTGATGCAGTTGGTGGAGGAGCCAGTGAGGAAAGGAGTGTTGCTGGACCTTGTCCTTACAAACAAGGAAGGACCAGTTGGGGATATGAAGGCTGGGGGCAGCCTTGGATGCAGTGACCATCAGATAGTGGAGTTCAGGAATATGGAAAAAAAGATAAGATGGACTGTAATCTTGGACTTCAGGAAAGCCCATTTTGACTTCTTCAGTGACCTTCTTGGAGGTATTCCATGGATTAGAACACTAGAAGGTAAGAGGGCCTTAGAGAGTTCACTGACATTCAAGCACCCCTTCCCCAAGCTCAAGACTGGCACATCCCTAAGAGTAAGAAATCAGTCAAAGGTGGTAGGAGTCACACGTGCATGAGCACGGAGCTCATAGAAAAACACAAAGAAAGTCTGTGGAAGGTGGAAAAAGGGTCTGGTCAATTGGGAGGAATGTAGGAGCATTGTCAGGGCATGCAGGGATGCAGTGAAGGCCAAGGCCCTCTTGGAACTTAATCTGGGCAGAGAAGCCAAGAACAAGAAGACAGGGCTTTTTTAAATGTGTAGGTAGCGAAGGAAGGTTAGGGGAAATGTGGATCTGCAGCTGAATGAGGTGAATGCCTTAGTAATGGAGGGTGCTGAGAAGGTGAAATTACTGAATGCTTCTTTGCTTCAGTCTTTCCATCTCTCGGGAGTCTCAGACTCTGGAGGTAAGAGATAGTCTGGAAAAAAAGGAAGACTTCCCCGTGGTTGAAGAAGATCTGGTCAGAAACAATCTAGGCAAATTCTGTACACAAATCTATGGACACTGATGGGATGCACTCATGAATGCTGAGGGAGCTGGCAGAAATTATTGTGATGGCCTCTATCATCTTTGAAAGGCCATGGAGAATGGGAGAGAGGCCTGAGGACTGGAGAAAAGCCAGCATTACTCCAGTCTTCAAAAAAAGGCCAAGAAGGAGGAGCTGGAAAACTACAGGACAGACAGGGAACTTCCAGTGGAGGGCTACAGAAATGATTAGGGGTCTGGAGCACTTCCCATATGAGGAAAGGCTGAGAGAACTGGACTGTTCAGCCTGGAGAAGACTGGTGGGAGGGAATCTTATCAATGCTTATAAATATCTGGTGAGTGGGAATCAAGTGGATCAAGCTCTCTTCAGTGATATCCAGCAACAGAACAAGGGGCAATGGGTACAAATTAAAAACATAGGAAGTTTCATATAAACTTGAAGAAAAACTTATTTACTTTGAGGGTTACAGTGCGCTGGAACAAGAGAAGTTGAATATCTCCAGAGAAGGAGACTCCACAAAACCCACCTGGATGCTTTCTTACATAACCTACTCTAGGGAACCTGCTTTAGCAGGGTGGTTGAACTAGATGATCTCAGAGATTCCTTTCAATTCCCACAGTTCTGTGATTCATTGAGTAGGCTGAATCCAGTGGTGTTTCTATCAGAGCACAGCTATGTTTTATGGTGCCTACTAATGCTGAAATGTTGATAGTGACTAGAATAGAATATCCTACAGTGCTCCAGATGTACCTGAATAAGGGCCTAATCATGTAAATACCAGGTGTATTGCTTCTAATAGGTCCCTAAGGTCTGGCTTGTCACTGCAGTAACATGGCCTTTTGTGGATGGAAGCAGAGGCTAGCTGTTTCATCCACTGGGATGCTCTGTGTGCCCTGAATACAGGCCAAAATGCTGAGCAAACATGGTTGCAAATATCTCAGACTTGCTCCTTTCCCCTGCTTTCCCTGCACAATGTCTTTTTGTGATTTTTTTTTTCTGCTTTTTTTTTTTTTAAATTTTCTGTGTGCACTTTGAAATTTTTTTTCAACTCTGAAAGCAAGCAGAATAATTGAATAAACTTGCTGATGTTCCCCATTTTGTGACCTGATGATAATTCTCTCCATCAGATTCTTCAGGAAAAATAAAGGGGGGGGGGGGGAGAAGGCAAAAGAAGAAAAAAAAAAAAGAGCCTTTGTCAGCCTCCATAGCACTATTCACTGCTTTACTAACAAGTTACAGTGAGAATATCAGCTTCCTGTCCTTTCATTGAAGACCATTGATCTTTTTCTCTGGTAAACATAAGGGCCATAGCTTTTGTTTGGCTTGCAGTCTCCATTTATTTCAGGGATGAAAAGTGCTGTTGTGGCTGTTCTGCAGAACAAAAAACAGGACAATGGCAGTAGGACAATGAGTGGGAAGCACATAGTGGTTGTCAGAGAGAGATGCTGGGTGTTTGGCCCACCTCCATAAACCTGGTGACCTTCACGGAAAGGACCCTGAGAGGCTCTGACCAAGCAGAGATGGAATTTCTGGTGTTTTCTGTTGAATCAGCCTGGCAGAGGACAGGTGGCAGGATATGCTTGTCCTAAGGAGAGATACAACTCTTAGAGTGGGCAGGTGGTAGGAGAAATGTGGTGGCAGTTCTGATGTCTCCCTGGCTCTGTTGCTCATCGCCTCAGTAATTAAATATCGGTTAATCATGATGAATGATTGTGACTAGATGTAGCTTCTGAGTTGGGAAGGTGTGCTGCAGCTGTGATCCTTTAAAGGTACCCTAATGAGCAAAGTCCCTTTGCTGCAGATAGCTGAATACAGGGGAAGAGCTTCTGGTTTGGATAAGTAACAAGCACAGGGTAGGATCGGTGGCTGGACTGGCAGAGCCTGTGTACAGAGAGTGTGCAACTGAGGTGGTGGGCTGGCAGCCCTGCAAAGAAATCAGATGTTTTTCACCTAGTCAGTCCAGTGAGCGATGCTTTAGAAAACAGAGCAGTGATCTGGGGTTTCCCTTGATGGTGGTAAGATGTCTGAAAATGTGTTACTGCTGGCAGAAAGCGAATGTATGCTTTATCTGATCTGACGTAGTAAGAAGCAGTTATTTTTTGCCCTTTCCTGTATTTTAAGCTTTGATTAGGCAAGCAAACTTTTCCTTGTTGACTTTCAATGCATGCAGGTGTTTTTCTTGGCCATACTGTTCCTAAACTTTGGAAAGCTTAAGTACGAGAGAAATATTATAGCAAGTCTCAGGGAAGAATTTCCTGTGAAAGCCCAGATCTATTGAAATCAAGACTTGTTGATTTTTCTTTTCTTTTGTTTTGATAGCAAAACTTTATTTCAGTGCAATTCTGGCTTTTCTTAACTGCTGCTTATCTATCTTATGCTGATGTTGGCTTGGCTACTAGCCACAACTCTAGGATGCCAGGCACCTGGCATCTACAGAGCAAACATGAACCTTTCCCCTGAAAGTTTACACTTATGGCTGTTCACATTAAGACTTCCAAGTTTGGTTTTACCTTCAAATAGTCAGGCTCTCATAGCATGTGATGTGCAAACCTTTCTGGAAAAAGTACATGAAAATAAGTTGCAAGGATGCATATCTACCAGTACTGGTTTTGCTGTGTACAGCTTTAGAGCTGTACTTGTGAATTTAGGCTAAGTAAGAGAGGATAATGCAAGACCTTTGCAGCATTGAGAGACTGAATAACTTCATTTTCTTCCCCTTTTATGACTGTTGATGAACTACTTGCTTTCCAGTCATGGTCCTTGCATGATTTAGCAATATATTTTCTCTGAAACTTAATGAATGAAATGCTTTCAACAGAATTTATCTAGACTGTTTTAGACTTCCATAACTTGATTCTATGTACAGCACGTAAAATGAGGGAAATCTTGGAATGGAGTGAAACTGCATTTTCCATGAATTAAAATGTCAGATGGCTAAAATGCTATGGTGACTAAAAACTCATTTCAAAATGATTTCTAAAGAGCAAAGTCTGAAATGCAGAAGTCTCCTGATTTGACTAAGTTCCATCCCATGCTAACACTCTTCACTGCTTACTGTAGGTAAATCTGCAGAGAAAGGTGGGCAGAATACAGTTATCCAAGTTAGTCTGCATGAGAAGCTTGTGTTATGAGACTCAGGCTCTTTTAAATTATTATGCTAGGCTAAATTTCTTTTAATATTACAGACACCTGAGCAATCTGATAATTATCCAAATACTTTAAACATGAAAACATCTATTTCACAGTTGTTTTTTTTTACAGTTGTGCATAAGGTGCACCTATTAAGTGAGAAGAAGATTGTAGACATATTCTTCATTCCTGCACTTTTTTGGGGTAATTTTGTTGGTCATATATTGCTATTATGCAACCCATGTCCTTGTGAAAAGTGTGAACTTAAAGCACACTTCTGCAGTGACGAAACTTCTGCTTTGGTTTTCATCTTCTGGCGTTGCACGTCTGAAAATTCTGGACCTGTGAGCTCTTGACTTGTGTTGGGCTGCCCCATTAATTTCGTGGGGCGAGTCAGTGTTGAGAAACTAAATGAAAACAAAAAGTCTTTGCCTAGACCTGGGGAAATGATGATTATTTCAACAGCTTGTGGGTGTTGTTCTTGCTGTTCTCCTTGCATTGTGTGAATCCAGGTCGAAGTTATGCTGGCCAAAATAGCAATATATGCTATACCTATAAGGGAGGAGGCTAATTCCCACAGTGCAGGTTAAGCTGAAAGAACAGCAGTGATACAAAGCTGTTGACTACTCAAGTGACATAACCCCTTTTTCTTACTATGAAGACGTTTTTTCAGCTTCAGTTCTAGAGACAAGGCCAAAGTGTTTGAACTCTGTTCTCACGTTGCCACGTGGCCTCATTGAACTTGATAGTTTGCCAAGGCATGCAGGGTAAGACATCTGAAGATGTGTGATCTCAAAATGCTGTTTTTTCCCCCAGCTGCTACCAAGACAGCCCTGCCCTGTAGGGAAGGAATGGGCTGAGGCCAACATCTGAGTGGAACAGTACTGCCCAGCCACCATGTGTTTCCTTGTCATTCTTGAGACCTTCCCTTTGCTTGGATGCTAACTTCCAGGTACTCTGAGAATCATGAGTAGCAGTGAACCTGTTGGGTGGTTACGGGTGTTTTCTTTGCTGTCTCTGAGTTGCTGGGGAGGTGACACTAGTGCTGGTTACCTCAACCCTGTGGGGTGGATGGGATGATAGGAGGTTGCTGCTGGAAAAAGCAGGAGGGAGAGCCCTGCCCACTGAGGCAGGGGCAGGAGTGCTTGGGCTGCAATTAATCAGAGCAGATTTGGGCTGGAGTAAATATTCATCTTCCTCTTCAGAAGTTGCTGTGGGAGACCTACAGCCTGGAAATAGTCAGATTTTCCTTCTCTTGTAAAAGGCAGGATCTCCTACAGCTCCAGACACTGCTTGCTACTGGGGCTCCAGGTTTGGGCATGTTTACAGTCACATCATGATGTACTTTTTGGCTGCTTGTTTGCAGCCTTTTCTCTTGTTCTTTTTCCCCTCTTTCCTATTTTTTTAATGTAATTTTTTTTTTTCCTCCTTTAGTGATTAGAAATGGACACACTTTGCCAAGGCTTATTAAAACAATCCTGCTTCTGTCAGGAGGCTTGTGTTAGAATTGTGGAAGGATGGCTTTTTTTTTTTCCTAGTGTGAAATGGGTCTGAGTACTGGGGCAAGGATTAAATAAAGGAGAAGGATGACAGGTGGTCTAAATCCTGCCCTGAGTTCTCCTCTTCAATGGTAGGCTATATCCTAGATGTTCACATTCTCCTGCAGAATTTTGGGGATTAGCACAAACTGTGGCCTAATGATGTGACCAAGCCTTTATGTTGCTGTTCTCCTCCTGGGCAGCTTGTGCTGTAGCCCTTAGGTATGCTCCAGGCTAAAACAGTGTCGGGTGGAGCAGAGGGCTGGGGTGATGAAGAGAAGCAGGAGCTTTCTTGGCTGCCACACCATCCCATACTGAGCACACTCACAAGCAACTTGCCTGTGCTGGAATTTGCCTTTTGTTTCCAGCCTCCATCTTTAAAAAAAATCTGTGGAAAAATATGGGGGTGCCTGCTACTTTTAATGCATGCTTGCTTGTTTTGAAAGGCCATATCAGAAAGGCCTTATGTTATAAGTTAATATGTATCTTCCAGCTGCTTGCTTCTGCAGATATCCATTGCATATTTGTGCTGCCTGTAGGCTGGGCTGGAGGGAAAAAGGATGTGATACAGGAGGCTTAGTGAGGGGTGGGCATGTGGCATCAGCAAGGTAATAAAGCTGGGATTGGGGTGGCCATACATGCAGTGGTTAGGGCTGAAGCCATCCTTCTAAGAAAGCCCTGAATGAAAGCTTTCTAAAAATAAATAAATATGTAAAACAAAAACAAATTGAAGAAAAGCCCCAGAGGAATTTCCTATGAGTGTCATAAATAAGGATAACAGAATTCTAAAGGAAGAGGTAGTTTCAAATCATTTCAGTGATGCTCCATAAATCTTCCACTCTGTTAACCTAGCTGCAAGCTTATGTTGATACAAATGTACAAAATCATCAAATATGTAAATCCCTGTGTGCATGTAAATGTACTGGTGAGATGCAAGATCTCCAGCTTTCCTTTTTTTCTCTTCGCACTGGAGTTGAGTTCAGGAGCTCACTGGTCCAATATTTTGCCTTTGCAGTTGCCTATGCCTCCATAATGGGACTAATCGGTATGCAAGGAGTTGCACTGGTGCATAGAAGAGCATGCAACTTAATACTAAATCACTTTGATTAGAATTTAAAACCAATTCCATTTTTGTTGCATGGAGAGAGGTTAACTCAGAGACACCAGAGCAGTTCTGAATTTGTTTAAAGATACCAGTCAAGAATTCTGTTCGAAATACTGCCTTGGAAAGATGTGGTTAAAGCTGGTCATCAGTCACAGATCATAAAGTATAACTTTTAAAATAATAATATAAAGAAAAAAATAGTGCAAACTTCTTTTCTGTAGAATTAGATTTGCATTTCTTGAAAATTGTACGCCTTTCCTCGCTTATTTTTTCAGTGGGGAAGGCAGGTTGTGAGGAAGACTGATTTATATTTTATGAGTAATGTAGTAATCTTGAAGAACTGCAGAAATCTTCATGACAATTGATACGCGAAATATTTACTCTTCACTATCTGTACTCTACTGTCATGTTGTAGTCTGGTGTTGCGTGAACTGAGAGCATCACTTACACTGATAGCTCTAGGAAGGAAGTACCGTATTGTAGAACAGGATATCAGAGAACTAAACATGTCAGTGCGCAACCATAGTGTTATGGTTTGCAAGGAAATGACAGCAGACCTCCCAGTCTGATGCTGGAGGCAGGGCTTCCAAGTGACCCAGAGGCATGTGCAGAGATATCACCTAACTTGCTGTGTGTCCCTTTGAGCTGATGCTGTGATGCTTGCACGTGAAGCGCAGGAGCTGATAAGGCAGCGATTCTATTGAGCAGCAGTGGGAAGGAGCGGCTGCTCGGACACAGTGTCAGAATGGAAGCCAGCTGTAGCAGTGAAAGTCTCACAGGGTTAACCACAAAGTCCGCCTGCAGCTGCTGCAGCTCAATACCCAGCATTCACATGCAGCCTCGCCAAACTGCCTTGTGACATTTTTGATTCATGTCAGGGACAGAGTACCATTGTTTGAGGGAAAAATAACTGTTTTATAAAATGTTCTGCAGGCTTTCGGTCATTTAGTCTTTATTCTCTTCTCTGTGCCACTCTAGGCTGGAAAAAGTTCTCCTTGCTTTGTTTTTCAAATTGCTGCTTTAAGAAAAAAAAAAAAAAGTGTTTCTGGCTTCATTTCTTTCAATGAGAAGCATGAGCTTCTCTGTCAAGCTCAGGGAGAAGCCAGTGGTGGGCAATTTTGCCTTAGTTGCATTGCTGTGACTGGAAGAATACAGAGCAGAAGCATGCTCTGACCAGCCAGGAAGGACGGTGGGGTTCAGAGGACGGTCTTCCCTCTGGTGACAGGTTTCAAGGAAGGTTTGTGAGGGTGTATAGTACCCTGATATGAAGCAGGTCTGCTGTCAGGCCATTGGTGGGGCCCAAGCAGTGGGCTCTGGTGATGGAGGCTCTGCTCTTGACACTTTTCAGTGCAGAGAGAAAAAGCCTCTTTGTTTTTCAGATGTATGGAAAAGTTTTAAACTGTTGGTCACTCATTGCCCTGGGTAGCCCCATACTGTGCTGCTAGCTGGAGTTGTAGGCCAAGCATCTATATGGGACACGGTGAAAAGGCCTTCACCATTCTCAAGCTGCCCAAGGATCGGAGGAAGTGCTGCCACAGGGGCCTGCATGCATTTTCTCAGCTGTAATGCCTCATTTGCTTTAAGTGCACAGAAGGACTTGAAGTTTGAAGAAACAAATTAACCCTGTTGCTTTTTCAGTTCAGATTTTGGAGTCGCTCCCCAACATCCACATCACAGTGGATGCCCATCGTGATGTGGTTGGAGAGAAAGTCCTGGTGAAAGGATAGTTTAAAAATGGAAAAAGGTGCTGCTCGTTGTCCTCTCAGGAGTTCGGGTAGAGATATCTCCAAGCCTGCTGTTAGATCTTATAGGAGTCCTGCAGCATCCCCATGAAACAGAGCAGGACTGGGCCCAGGTTCTCCAGGCTGTGAAGCAGAGCAACAGTATCCAGGCCAGCTCTGCAGAGAGCTGGTGCAGGCACTAGCAAAGCTTATTAACTCTGGCTCTGTGCAATTTGAAACGGGCTGGATTGCTCCAGGACTAGGAGGAGCAGTGTATGTGCAGTGCTGAACCTCTACAGAGCTGGCCTGGGAGCCTCTGCTTTATGCCAGACTCCAGCCACAACCTGGATGAAGCACCAGCGGGTAACTGGGAGCTGACCAGAGGGCAGTGCCAGGTTAATTGGACATCTGCAGGCTATTCTTAAACCTTCCTTTTAGAAATTTTAATTTTTTCTTTTTCAGTTTCAAAATAGGATGCTGTTTTAAAAAAAAAAAAAAAAAAAAAAGTCAAGGAAGAAAAAAAATGAATTAAGGCCTTCTGCCCAGATTGGATTAGAACACAGTTCTTACTAAATTGAAGACTGATGTGGTCTGATTTAATCTCTCAGTAATTTCCCTTTCCCAGGTACTAAAAACTGTGGCTCAGCACGGCTTTTTTGATTTTCCTGTCCTTGGGTTTACTTTCCATATTTTGCATTCGTGTGTTTTTCTTCCCCGATTCTTAATGTGCTTAGCCTGTTCGGATGAATATAAGATCTCAATAGTAGCATCTGAGATTGTAATCTGTCTATATCAAAGGCCAGAATTATTCCCTGTTGTTTGTAAAGGAATTATTTAATAAGTAATCCTTGTAAGTGTCAACATTACACATGAGATGACATAACACTTGGGGAAAGTAAGGACTAAGCCAATATTCCCACACCAGCTTCAAAGCTAAACATGCTTTCACATACAGATGCTTCCTATTTCTCATCTGCGGCTTCTATTTTCCCCTAATTGGAGTTGACACTGGAAGGACCAGTTCTCCTTTTTCTCCTCCTGGATGTTTTGATTGGAATGTTAATACCGTCTTCCTTCATTACCGGGCTGTGTGGGGTGTTCTTCAAGGTACAGCATTGGCTTTCCTGCAGAAGCTGCGCTTGCCCCGGTGCCAGAGAGGTGTTAATGCATAGCTGGCTCCTACTGGTGCAGCAGTCACAGGCACATGAGGACTGGCCTTTTGGGAGCAATTGAAATCTGGATTGAGATTTGTCATTTCAGGCCTGTTCTGTCCAAAAGTAAACTTCCTGCTGAATGAGTGCAGAAAGTAATGGGGCTGTTCTGCAAGTAAAATAGTGAAATCTTGGAAGCTGAACACATGCAAAATATTTTTTCCTCAGAGTGTTTCTACATGTTGAAAACATCAATCTCTGCAAAAATCTGAAAGTGTTGGCCTCTGGGTGGCAAATAACTCCTCCAAGGCTAGCAAAGCCTCCTCTGCTTCTTGCAGAACCCCTCCCCATCCCTGCCCCACCTCCTCAGCAGCAAGCTGCACTGCGCATCCCTCCCAGACAAATTCAGTCCCTCTGAGAAACACTGATGAATTTCTGTGTTGTGAATTCAAAAGATGAAATTGTCATGGGGAGTTTATTCTTTTTGCTAATAAGGCAAGTCTCTTCAAATCATCCCCCGTTCCTTGCCTTCTGAAAGCAGCCTCTCAGGTGGAACAGTGCAAAAAAGAGTGAAAACAGCAAAATATGTCATGTCCCTGTAGATGTTCCCAGCCCCTTTGGGGTATGCAGGTCCTGGAGTGCCCATGGCCCCCTAGGAGTTGTGTAGCTACCAGAAAATGGTAGCAGCTTCTCCAGAGCGTACAGTCCTGCATGTCTCTATTCTCTGAAATCATTGTTGCCTGCTGAGGAGCTGTTGGAATTTTTTTTTAATTTTTTTTTTCTCTTTTTGGAGAGCAGCTCCCTTTCATTGTGCTGCATTTGCCTAGTTGATGGGGGCTGAGGCTCTTCTGTGTTGTGATGCTATAAATAACACTGATAAAGTAATGTCTGAATCTGCTGGGGGCTTTCTGCACGTTTTCCCTGCAAGAGTAATGTTAAAAGGACACATGGACCTCTGCTTCCCCAGCACTGACTTGCCAACTATCAAGCTCTGCCTCCTTTCATGTACTTATTTTCCAAATCCTTTTGGTTCTGCTCTCAGTGTTTGTCCCTAGGCACATCCAGGTGCCGTAAAGCCTAGATTGTAATGGGGCTGTTTTGTATACTCACTGAACAAGTAATAACTCCATGATATCGTAACAATAAACGTTCCGTTCTGAGCAAGTGCTGTAAGTGCTTGCAGACAAACCAGTGGAAAACATAGGTTCATCATGGATCACCAGAGAGGATCCTATCTACTGTATGGTGTCTAACTCATGTTCTTTTTTTTCTTGTAGGAGGTGTGAAGGTGCCTTGGGACCTCTCTTAATCCAGGAGGACCAGGAAGCAGGCTTGGCTTGTTAAGCTTGGAGAAGAGAAGGCTCCAGGGAGATCTTATTGTGGCTTGAAGAGAGCACATAAACAGGTGGGATATGACTTACGTGAGTGGATAGTGATAGGACAAGGGGGAATGGTTTTAAACTAAGACAGGGGAGATCTAGGTTAGATATTAGGAGGAAGTTTTTCACTCAGAGGGTGGTGACGTGCTGGAACAGGTTGCCCAAGGAGGCTGTGGATGCCCCATCCCTGGAGGCATTCAAGGCCAGGCTGGATGTGGCTCTGGGCAGCCTGGTCTGGTGATTGGTGACCCTGCCCATGGCAGGGAGTTGGTCCTTTTCAACCCAGGCCATTCTATGATTTTTCTTCTACATGAGTAAAGACCAGTGGCTTCAGTGCTGGTTGACCTGGAAACAAAGCGTTGCCCTAAGCCCTCCAGTCCATGTGGTTGCTCTATTTGAGACCTTCTCATTTCCCACAGGATGCTGGGCAGGTGTAAAAGGATGAGGTATCCCATGGGACTGGGTCTCTGCTGGCATAAGGAGAGAAGAGTAAAATCAATCTCATTACAAAGCTATTCTTTAGGCATTTTTTACTTTTGTTACCAACTTAGTTGTCCCTCTGCTTTTTTTTTTCTTGATGTGGCTAGCTTGTGACCTTTAAACACAAGGGTTATTGAGGCAAAATGATTGCTGTAAGCGTTCATTTTAGATGGCAAATGACACAAGGCGTTCAGGTGTATTATTTAGGATCCAGGTCTGTAAAATAGCAATTCTAAGAAAAGCGTGAGGAATACTGTAAAGAGTTACAGTGCCTTCTCTGAGTTTCTTGTTAAAGTTGAATGATTTTTACTTCTGTGGAAATGAGAGAGACAACCAGTGCAGGCTCAGGAAGCATTTTGTGAGCTTTCGTCACATCCCCTTAATCTGAAACTGTGTGAGGTCTCCTGTGGTCCAGGTCTGTGCTTCTCTTTAACAGACACTGTGGTGCTAATTGTGTTATAGCTTTGCATGAAGGACAAGTGCTCCCCGGGGACCAGGATTACTCCTTCAAAATCATTTTCATCACAGATCTAAATGGTATTTGATCAGACTATACATTTTTAGAGGCAAAGTACAATGGTATTAGCCCAGAAAGCTTGGGACAGGCACCATCTCCCTACATCTTTTTATGCTGCCTAGTGTCTGTGGTACTGCTGCAATATGAATATGCCAACTAAATTTCTAAATTTCCTGTCCATTTGTTATCACAGTGTTCTTTCTGGAAAGCCATGTATAATATCACGGAGCTATATCAAGCATTATTCCTTGTCTTCAATTCTCAAGTCCTCTGTTATTGTTCCCTAGAAAAGTGATACCTTCCTTATCTGTTAACTCCTACCACATATCACAAGGCATTCCTGCAAATTCCCATCAGCTGTGGCAAACTTATCTTGTAGACTTATGCAGTGATTTTGATGGCCATACAGACCTGTTTGTTTTGCTCTGAACTAAATTAATGACGCTGCAATGGCACCTGCTTTACCACTGAACTTCTGAAACTCTCCTAATATACTAATCAGCATGTCAGTGGAATATTCTTTCTCGATAGAGACAAGCCTGGTGAAATGGATTAGACGTTCACATGGCATTGCATAATTCAGAGAGCAGGCATGGTGCATATGATTTGCATTAATAGCCTCTACTGCAGCAGCTTCTCGCAGGTCTCTCTCATTAGATAGAATGTAGAAGCTTCCAGACTGTCAATCAATTACAGTAATTTCCTCTCCATATTTATTGCATTGCAATCGCTCACAGTTACCATTAAGTGACATTAATACAATACAATGCTACCTTGCTTTTTCCAGTGCTCCTCTTACAGGGAGCTTAATCTGTATAAGGCTGAGAGGCTTCATTCTATCGGAAAAGGTGTCTTCTCTCTCTAGCTCAGTGTAGTGTGGTTTGTCCATGGAAGGGAGGAGGATGCAGCACTTTGTGTTGCTGTTCAGCAAGTCCTCTTCTCAGGAGCTGAATCTATTGCATCAGGTTAGAGATTGCTCCTGCCCAATGGTGAGCATCCTGTTGGAGTTCAGCAGGTTTGTCAGGAAGGAAGATGCCTTTATTAACTGTAGCAGCTGTGCAGCTCACGTGGCACAATTAGGTGCATCAGCGTGGGCATTAGCATGATTTTGTTTGTAGGCATCTTACCTTGTTGGATGCCCATGGATCTTCCTGGTGGAGTAATGTCGGCCATGTCTGCGGATGTAGGCACTCATATTAGGCATTCTTGTTGGAGAGCCTCTTCCCTCCTTGCTGCCCTTCCTGGTTCACTGATGGTGTTGAAAACCTCCTGCCCTTCCACAGGTAAATGAGGCTGACCGAAGGTTTGATTAGGTTTTCTTATTCCTTAGATCCAATATGTCCTTTCCAAACCTTTAGAAACTTAATTTTAAACTTGGAAGGTGATCTTTTTCTTTGGGTAGGTGGGAGAAGAAACATCTTTGACAGATCAGGAAAAAAAGGAGTTGGATTCATATCTCCCATGGACTCTGCTGTAACGTTCCCCCTCAGCTTCCTCCACACTGTACTATAAATGCTATCTCTAGAATGCTATCTTTGCTCTTTTGCTGACTTTGACTGAGGGACTGTTTCTGCCCTTTTTCGGTTGTGAGGTGCTTTTCCCAGCTTGCTGAGCTGACGTGATGAAATTCTCTCACCACTCATCAGTAAACACTTCATCAGCAATTCTGCACATGCCCAAGGGCTTTACTTCTCTTGTCTGTGTTGCATTTTCTGGTGCTTCTCTCTTCTTCAACTCTCCTTCTAGGTTGGATGCTTTTCCACTTATCTCCATCTCCCTCTTCTTTGATACATGTCAGAGACTAAGCAGCATCAGTTGCCACTATGTCCCCGTTCAAGACCCTCCTTGAAGCTATTGCTGCCAAATATGCTGGATGTCTTCCTTTTCACAGTGCTCCACTTCCATCCTTGTCATTCATGGGTAACAGTTCAATGATCTTTCCCCTTCTCTGTCCACTGAGCTCATTTAAAATCCAAACAGTTTCTGGCTGTCAGCTCTCCTGTTTGTGACTTCCACTCTGTTTACTTCTGTCTTCAAAATCTTTCCTGTCACCTCTCATCACTGGAATTGTCAGAGCCCTTCTAAGATATTTATTTCCCCATCTCTTTTGTTCTTGTCCACGGCTTCTTGTTTGAAATTGAGAAGGTCCTCTGTTTGTTGCGCTGTCATCATGTTTTTTAGGTATGCTTGCTGCTGGAGTTTTCCTAAGAACAGGACTGGTCTTGGCTTCTGATATTCACTGCTCAGACCATGGTTTAGAGATCTGCTTTACTGCTTTATAATCAGTTCCGTAGCTGTGTGAATTTCACATGGTGCCTTTTCATTCTTTTACAATCATGAGTTTTGCTCACAGGTTTAAACAAGTTTCCCTCTAGACAGGAGCGGGTTGAAATTTGAATTGGCATTTCTGTTATGTTCCAGCAGTCATCTCTGGATTTTAGGGTTCAGCCTTCTCTAAACACATGCTAGGCATGAACTTGGGATGCTCTAGTAGACTTTCCCCGAAGGCTTGGGTGGCTGTCATGTCACAGCTCTTGCTTTAGGCCAGGCTTTTCACCCGAGGCAGACTTATGTTCTCAGTTTGACTGCTGGCTAAACAATATTTAAGCATCTAAGTAAATGCCATTTGATTTCTACTGCTAGCAGATGATTTAGTTGGGAGTTCTGAGCACTTTCCAGTAAGCTTTATTGAGTTATCTCTGGTAATTCATTATAGTTAATGGTGTGCATTTTTTTTCTGGCCATGCAATCATTTGAGGATTTAGCAGTGTGCACTTAAAATGTAACCAGTGGTCTGTTCCTACTTCTTTATCGAGTGGATCATACTACTTTCTGACATTTGTTGCTTCAAGGAATGTTTCAGTGAGTTTCAGTATTTGAACCAGAACTGTGAATGTGACTACCCAGGAAATAAAATAATGCATAGGGTAATACTGATCACTTAATCTAGATGTCCATAGGTCAAACTCAGCCTGTTAAGTGATTTTAGCATAAAAATGTGCAGATGATACATTTGTGACTTGAAAAAGACTGAAGCAGTGAACTGTCCTGTGAATTATTCACTCTCTTTCAGTGGCAATGTAACTACATGATGGATGTTTGTCTGCCTATTAGTGACTCAAAGTTTGTTAACAACAGGAATCACTTCACCTGCACTTGCACACGATTAGTATGCATTGCTTTAGAGGAGCATGTCTTCATGGTCCAACAATATAAAAGGTGCTAAATGTTCTCCTTGCTGGTGAAGGTCGAAAGGTAGTCATGATCCCTGTGTACAGCGACAGTGACCTTCTTGAAGAAGTACTCTTTTCATTTGTAGCTGAAATGTACTAATATGAGTTGGCTGGTACTGTTGTTGTTGTTATTAGCTCTGCTATTTGCTTTTGCCAAGCTGGTTCTAATGACATTGCAGCCTTGGTGGATCTGAGTTGATTGACAGAAGAGTTGTAGGAAACAACCTCCAAGCAGTTAACTGGCGTGCCATCTCCTGAGAGCAGAACTCATACCGAAGACCTTTCAAGAGTGTGGGGAACACATGTGCTGAGTGAAGTCCCACGGGCTGAGCGCAGGGGTGTGCGATGTGTGGAGCAGTTGTGTGAAAGCTTTCCACATAAGGAGATCTGCAGGAGGGCGCAGTGACTTGCTGATGGCTTGAGTGCTGTTCCCAGAGAACATTCGTGTGAGCTGGGGAGCAACACGTAATGTTTCCGTGTGATTAATGAGAAACTGTCATCTGCAACAGAGTCAGTGCAGTGCCTCCGTAGCTGTGTGCATCAAACTCTCAGAGCCAGCCCACGGTGGAATATTAGTGGAATTACTCAGCAGATTACTTCCATGTTGTTTTTGTCAGCTTATTCATCCTGACGCCCATTTGATAAAAGGAAGGGGGTGCGAGAGCTTGCGTTACGCGTTTTTGTTAGCGTCTGACTAGTGGGCTCTTCAAAAGGTCACGGGTACTTGAAGCTGTTTCAGACTGGTCAGACCACGGCTATTAGTCATGGTGCATTATTCACCCCGTCTCTCTTTCTTTCATTATTCTTCCCCTTTCTTTTAGTAGAAGAAATGATCTTTGGCAAGGAAACAATAGCTGAAGGAAGCAATTTTTTTTTTTTTCCGGATGTTAAGTTTTTCCACCAGAATTTAATAGGAATTATTGGCACACTATCTGCTACAGGATGACCTGACCTCCCCTGTGACAGTTCACAAGTGCAGGATGCAGGAGGCGTCTTAGGTTTTGTCTGCTTGTTTTCCTGTTGAGCGTGGTGGCTTTGCTGTACCCATAGTGCTTACTGGGAAGCCATTCTGGCCTTACCTAGTTTGCTGCCACAGGGTGCTTGTTCTATGAGAATGATTTAGAAGCATTCCTCTACATCTTTCAGTTGCTTCTTACATTTAAAGCAACCTAAGAAACAAAAACAAAAAACTAATGAAAATGGATGAAAATTGGTGAAATCTCACAATTCTTCCCTGGATGGAGGCACTGATTGACAGCTGTTAGTCTGACATGGCTGTTTTTTTGTAAGTGGAAGCTAGTAGGGGCTTATCCTGTAAGCTGTTTGTGTAGCAGTACAGCCTGCTGAATCCACCGCCTTCAACCTCTATTTGTTTTGGTTCTGTGTGGATATAAAAGATGTTCCTTGCCTGAGAAGTGTATCTTTGTGATAGACAACCAACTGGAAGTGAAAAATATTAAAAACATAAGGTATTTTAGGAAATAGTTGCTGTGTGTAACTTAGCCGATCAGCAGCTGTAATGCTTTTGTAAGCCATTCAATATGTGAGTGTGAAGACTGGCAGAAAAAAAAAAAAAGCAACACTTTCTCTAGTGGAAACAAACGGAAAATATTCATGTAGTGTTATAATCTAAATAGAATTGTGACCTGTATGTTCTTGGAATATGCTTCTTGTTTTCAAACAAAAGGTATATTTCTGTTCAGGCAATGGACAGAAAGGCCATTCAGACAGTAAACTGGATATAAATTCATGCTAGATAAATGTTTTATTTAGCTGGGGATCTGAATTTTAAATATATAGAAGCCGAAGTTTATTTGAGTAAAGTCTTAGCGTTTATTTTCATGTCCATGAACATGTAAATCACTGTCTATCACTATTTCAGCCCAGAAAGCCAACTGTATCCTGTGATCAAAAGAAGCGTGGCCAGCAGGTGATCAGGCTGTGCATGTCCCTGTTCATTGCAGGGGAGTTGGACTAGATGACCTTTAAAGGTTTTGTCCCTTCCAACTCTAAGGATTTTATGATTCTATCTGTGGCTGGATAGTCTAGTTATTATGGTCTAATCAGACTTTGATTTACGGACTAAGTCCAACAGAATCATTTATGTATGCAAACCAAAGTTTTATACAGTTTCTAACCCAGTTCTTGAAGCTGTTTGGGAAGTGCTAGTTGTGTTGGCTTCACAGATGGCTATAGCAATTTTATAGTTGAAATGTTTTTACTGGGGTGAAAACAGGTGTATCGGTATCTGCTCAAGTAACAGCAGAAAGCACTTATTTTCTGTGTGTGGTTTCAACTTGATGTCAAGATACCACTTGTCTGAAAACCATAGCTGCCCATGGGGGAGCAGGGCTAGGGGAGAGCTGTAACTGGTGCTGTGAGCACCTCAGCTTCCATCTGAGGGCTGCATCCTGGCCAGGCAATGCCTCCAGCCCTGCACAGCAGAGAGGGTCTTAGCCAGGGGATTTAACCACCTGGGAAATTTGTACCATATGAAAGGCTGCTGATGGATCCTAAATGAGCTTATAATTGTTATTATCATCATCATTCCTTATGTATCTTTGTTTATATTTGCCTTTCTTGGTGATGCTATCATGACGTGGTAATGAAGGTCTTCAGAAGGACCTGAGACTTGAACTTTCCTAGAGTTTAAGTTCTCATGTTTCAGGATTTTCATTAATTTCTTTACTTAAGTGCAGTCTTGAATTCTCAATCAAGTGAATAATTCTAGTAGTGATGTTGTTGCTGGGATGGATATAAGGCCATAAATGAGGCAAGGTTTTTGTGGAGGGAGTACTATGTTCTTGCTGGAGTAGTTAATACAGTTGCAAAAATGAGCAGATGTGCTTTAGAGCCTGTGAACACTCCTCTAGGCACGAAAAGAAGAGAATTAACTTCAGGGAATGCTGTGCTGCTGCTCTGGGAGGAGGGGGTCAAAGCTTCCTGTTGCTTTAACTCCCCCAGTTCTTGTGTTTCTGTTCAGAGAAACTGTTCAGTGTGGACAGCAATGGCTTTCTGATGTCTCCCCTCTTTTCTCATCTCACCTCTAGAGCTGTCTGCCACTCCTTGCCAGGTGCTGACCATGCAAGCAGGTACAGCTCAGACTTTGCACTCAAATACATCCCCAGGGCAAGGCTGGGAGAGAGTTTGTGGTTCTGGTACACCTATTATACCTAAAATATCTGTGTGTTGAGATGGGTGAGTTGGAGGAGTGTTGTTAAAGCATGAGCAGACCCAGAGTTCACTATGCTATGCGTCCAGTACTCAGGCTGGAGTGATTCTTTTCTTGATGGAGTGTAAATGGGGAGCATGGTTTCCTTTGCAGCCAGAAGCCAAACACCCAGCAGGGATGGTGGTCCCTGCTCCTTTGGCCCCTGTGTGGGCAGGACATCTTGGGGCTCCTTCCACCCAAGTGGACAAGTGTGCTGTCCAGGTGTTCCCCTGCATGCAAGAAGTGGGTTGCTCTCCTGAAGTCTCATTTCCCCCTTCACCCGTATCTTTTAGTTAATCCTCAGCTTCAGCCCTTAACTATCTCTTATCAGGCTGCACAGCAGTCCCCGTCATCCTCAAGCCCTTCTTTACGGGTGTTTTGCCATGCCTGCTTTCTCCACTTCATTCCATCAAGAGCCATTACCTTGTGGCCTCTCTTATATCCTTGAAAACAGGAGTGCATTCTCCTTAGTGGGTTTAGTTGCCCTTGTTCTGGCTGGTGCCTGAAACTTCAGGTTACAGTTAGACATTCCTTCATGCACTTTCTTCTGCTGGTGCTCTGTGTTAGCATTTAGTGTAAATGCAGGTCCCAAAATAACCTTGAAGCTTGCTGGCTTGGCGGGGAGCAGATGTGCTGGCAGTATGGTATGCTTTGCTGTGGAAAAGGGGGATGTTCTGGCTCCACTTAGAGCACATCTCTTCCAGCTAGTCCCTTATGTGACATTAATGGCAGCCTAAACAGATGGGCAGAGGTATGAGGATTGAGCAGTGGCCCATGTGCCTCTATCCACAAGGAACAGACCCAAAAGCCTGGAGGAGCTTTGGAGGATCCTCCTCATCCTGGAGGAGGATGAGGTGGAGAAAAGGCAACTTGAGATGCTACAGGTCCCATATGATTGAATTAAGTTAGTGTTTGTTGTTTATTTGTTGTTTTTTTAATATTTAAATCTATTTCAGGGAGTTTCCACTCTTGGCTACAGATTTGCAGCTGAATAACACCAGAATTGTATGTAATTGTAAATAGATGCATAATTTGGATATTGTCTCCAGAAGTATTAGAACCTTTGATACAAAAATTGCCGAAGGGGTTTAGGTAGCTAAACCTCAAAAAGGCATACAAGTCACATGACTGTTTAAAGCAAAATCCTGAAAACCTGGTATGTTTAATTTGGCAAAGACTATGAAAGCAGAAATTCAGACTGTTCAGGAGTATCAGAAGGGAGGTAGTGCAGGCTGAGTTGCTGATCACCTCCTCACCACAGCATGAGACTAAGTTGCTTCAGTGCTTCCCACAGTGTCTCAAGACCCAGTGGCTTCTGTAAATCTGCTGTATGGTTGTTATCTAAGCATCTGCATTTTTGCATCTCTTGAAAGTGCAGTAGATAGAGAATCATCATGCAAGCTACAGGCAGGACAACACAGCCAGGTGTTATCTGAAATTTGAATGCAAATACTTGCCAAGCACCTGAATCCTGATATGCAGCAACTCGTATCCCAGCTCTGTAGATAATCTTCCCACTGTGCCAAATTGGAAAGGATGGTTTTGGGAATGGGAGCTCAAATTAACTATTTCAAGAAGTATGCCAAGCTCCTTCCACTTGGAGTGTTAAGCAGATGGAAGCATAACTCATAGGAGGTGAAGGGTAGATCAGACCTTATTTCAGCTTACATTTAGCTCTCGCAGCATGTTAACAATTGGTGGGTCCTGGCAGAATTTACCTTCCTTGACTTGTGGATGGTATCCATAAAATACTTTCAGGCGTAGCAAGCAGCTGTAGTGCGATGCTGTTCTTAGAAGATGATGTAATGCAGCAATAATCACTTCTGAAACATTTCTGATTCATGAATTGAGAATGTTTGCAAGTTATGGGTAAATTCAGCTAGGTTGAATGAAATTCATGTCAGCCTGGTCAGATGGTATTTCTGGGACTGTTGGCCAATGCTCCATTCGGCAGAGCTTTTACTCCATTGGCACAATCTTTTTCAGCGGCTTCCCAGAAATAATTCTTGTTTTGGTGGACTCGTCATGAAGGATGGAGAAGGAAAAGGCAAATTGTTGACAGCTCTAGCATGTCATGCTGGCAGTGTTTGGAGATGTTGGTGGAAGAATGACTTGACTCCCTCCTTTTCTCATTCTGGACACGTTTCAGATGTTGGGTCTTCTGAAGAATGAGGTGATAGGTTGAGAGATGAAACACTGGGGATTCACAAAACCAGGATGTTGGTTCTGAAGGGGCCCTTTCTTCTCTGCACTAATGTTTGCCATGTGGTCAGAGAGTCCTCCCTTGTCTCCCATTTCCTCTTGATGTTTCTGGCAAGAGAAAGCTGGTTTGCAGCAGGAAGCTGGTAGAACCCAGTTTTAAATTCCTGCTCTCAGTGAGCTGTTAGTAGATGGACAACTAATTAAAGTAGCAATAACATATAACATTTACCTTGCACCTTTTCCTAATCCTCAAAGGCTCAGGTGCCTATGAGATGGAGCACAACACACTTATTGTGCATAATAGCATCACAGAATGATTTGAGAGGAGGGGATGAATATCTAGTCCATAGAAAATTCAGAAGGACTGAGTAGAATTCAAGTTATTTCAGTGAGAGAAAATTGTGCTCCAGAAAGTTGAAAGTGCCCAGGTGGCAGGATACCTGAGGAGAGAGGCAAAGGAGATGTCAGCTATACAGGGTATGTTCTCTGTAATTGCAAGCAGGTTTTTGCATCATAAACCCAAACTTCTGCCTAGATTTAGCAGATGTGTCTGCTGGTTGTATTTAAAAAAAAAAAAAAAAGATATGCAAGATCCAATTCCTTTTTGACGAGTCTTGTTTGTTTTTGAGACTATTAGTGAGTCTTGAATCATGTTCAGTCCAGATCATCATGGCATATTCTGGGAAGAATGACCTTTTACCAAGGAGGCCGTGGAAAAAGCAGACAACATCCAGACTCATGCCAGGTTAAAGCAACCTCATAGATTGTACTGTAGAAATATTGACTGTGATCAATAAGGGCGTTGGGAAGCCAACTGATTATGAGGAACAGCTGAAAAAAGAATCTGCAGATGGAAGACAACCGCTTTTTCAGAATGTCCATGCTAAAGCTTTCTGGAAATTAGCACTGGGCATGTGAATGCGTGCCTTTGTTTAGGATGAGATTAGTTTGTGTGATGGTGAGGATCCAAGTTTTGAGAAGTGGGGTGTTCCACCCTGGAAGCCCATTTGCTAATTGGTTTATTACTGACTAGTTCATAGCCTGGGAAGATTAGCTGAAATACAGAAGAAACCATCCTGAAGGAGTTGGCTTTTCTGCATTTGGAATCATGCCACAATCGTTTAATATGAGAGAATCAGCCCTATAGTCATGGAGGGAATTTTTCTAAGATCTCTTGTTCCCAGCATAGCTATTGTGCTCAGTTGATGGCCATTAAACCAGGGGCTTATTTAATCTTTGTAAGAATTTTCTTGCTTGAGAAAACCAAAAGTCATGAGCTGAGTGCCCTATATTTGCTACTCCCTAAGTGGAATACAGAGATGAAGGAGGGAATTTAGGAGATAGCCAACTGCTGATTGAGTGAATTGCTTTTAGCAGCATGGAAAAAAAAAATGTGAGAACACCGTGAGCTATTATTTTACAATTATCCTATTTTTACCATTATGGGCCTCTTCAGGAATCAGACTCTGGGTAAATTATATGGGTTTTTTTGTTCCTGTCACTGCTGGATATAAATAAATACCCTCCCTCACACTTCTCTGAAAAGCAGATCTTCCCTTCTAGCCAGTGAAGAGAAGTGTGTTAACCTCCTCCAGTTTTGGTTGTATGTCTGTTGCACTTTTTAGGAGGGGAAACGTGCTACCTTTGGACTCCACTGGAGATGAGCATTTCTCTAAATTGGCCCTGACATCTAAAGGTGATGGTCCCTCTTCCACCTTTGAATATGTCTGTCTTCTCACCAACTCTTGCTGGAGCTATCTTCCAACAGTGATAAAGGCAGAGGAATTTCATCTTGTAGATTTATCAGCAGAGCCTCAGTACTACCTTTCTGCAGGGCTGTGGTCAGTCATTGAACTCCACTTTTTAGAAGGAAGGGAGAGACAGTTTAGCCATGTGATGTGTTTGTTTTTGAACTGAGTAAGAACTCGGTGCGTAGAAGCTGGGTTTCAAATCGCAGCAGAGCCAGCACATAGATCACGATTATTGAGTCTGTGTTCAAAAATATTAAAGGGCCTGTCATCAGAAAAAAAAAAAGATAAAATAATTTTGTTGCTTAATAAATTCAGATAATGTATTAAAATCCATCTTCTCACTCTATTTCTGGCTGTATTTGGAATAAAAAATACCAAAATACCACGAGGGAATCTGCTCTCATGTTACTTCTTGCCAAGCCAGGATTGAAAAATACTCAAAATTTCATGAGAAATGGCTTTCTCTAGGGAGTTCAATCCATTTGTGCAGACTTGTGTAGTGCTCAGATGGTTTGAATCATCTAGATAAGGATCACATCTTTCAGATGTTTTACTGCCTCCCAAATCTGAACCTGTTTGAAGGGTGGATCCTCTATTTGTGGTCTTCCTAAAACTGAATATGATGTTCATCAGCTCTGCGTACCTTGAACCTGTATTCTGGTGGAGAAAAGTGGAAGCAGTTTTAGCCTTGAAGGAGGGAGTGGGAACAGACCCTTAGGCTGTGCAGATCATGATGGGTCTTTGAGGATGCTTAGGCATTCCTGAGCTGTAATCACTCTGCCGGTTCATCAGCTCACATTGGGCTAGCAGCACGTTTGCCTTCAGCCAGGCCGGCACAGATCTGGAAGCATATGCAATGCCTGCTACTTCATGGAGGATTTGAGTCAGGCTCGCTCGCATCTGTTGTGGGAACAAATGAAAAGCAAGTACAAAATCTTTTCTCAGTTTGTGTCACGCTCTGTGGTATTTTCTGTCTCATTTGCCAACTGATCCTGAGAACACATGCTTTGCCTCTTTCTTCTAAACGTTCTATTTTCTCAGGTACCAAAGTACTCTTCTATTCCTTCTCTTCCTGCACTGAAACAATTCACAAAGCCCGAAATCAGGAAGGAAAAGGAGGAGTTGTTCCAGTTGGCAGGAAATGGAAGCAGCACCATAATGTTTCTAGAGGTGTCAAGCATATGTTACATTGTGTTGGCACAGAAATGTGCAAATGAAATGCTCAGTTTCTGAGTCTTTCAGATTTTAGGAAGTTTTTTTTTTTTTGTGTGTGTGTGTGTGTGGAAATGAATGACTTAGAGATTTTGGGGTCCTGATTCCTCTCTTAGTTCCTGATCCTTATAGCAGATGCCCATGCAAGCTCCACCAAAAGGAGTCTTCCCACGACTACCCCTTGGCATGAAGTGCTGACCCACTGTAATCCCAGTCTCCATAAACTCCTGCCAGTTCTTTCCTATTTTAACACATATAATGTAGGGGTGATGCACACTGTGCTTTTTATTTTTGAATCAAGACTTACCAGGACTTTCCTAGTGCCACCAATATTTATAATGACAATCTTTATGCAGGTTCCTCTGCTACTTTCTGAGGTCATATGACTTGAGCACCCTGTCTAGGTAGTGCTCAGATGCTGATGCACTTTCCAAGCTAGTATGGTTGTTCTGATAGGTCTGTGCAGAACGTGGTTTATCTAATCACAGGGGTGAGTCTTTCTTCTACAGCAACTTGCTCTCACCAACATTGGTAGCAATCAGATCAGCATCACAAGGGATCGTACTGATGCCAGCCACCTTTGCTGTGAGTGGTCAGTCATCTGGATGTGTGATATCTATAAGAATGGATGGGTGACTCAGATTTTTCCCTCCTGTTTCCGAAATCTTGGTCTTGAAACACAGCTTACTTGAAATGGGAACTCAGTAAATTACATGAAGCAAAACAAATGAATGGAAGCTTTCCAACATGCTGTACTGGGAAGTGTGAAGGTTTTCTATCTTGTGTATAGGCTTAACTCAATGATTTGACTGCAGAGAGCAGATCCACTAGGAGTAAACTCCTTCACTGGAAATCACACTTCTGTTGCAATTTAGCCTCTTTGTGCTTTAAATCTGCTTTTGGTTCTGCGCTCTGGTTTGGGGGAATGCTTAAATCAGTGGATAAAATGCTTGCCTAAGTTTCATTATGGTCAATGAGTCTTATATATAGATTGTGCCAACAAAGGGAAAAATTAAATATGTTTGATAAGGACTTTTTAGTAAGAACTGAAGAAAATAAATGCTGGAAAGTAATTCTTTCTCCATGCTTCTGATTATCTTAAATATTCACAATTATGACTTTTTTTTTTGTTGTTTTAAAAATAATGCTAGCACTTCTGCTCATCCTTCTTGGTGGAAGATAAAATATTTAAATCTGAAGTAATTTTATAAAGCTGCTTCATCAGAGCTTATTTGTTTATTACAGTGTTCATGATTGTTGTGTAAATAAGATGAGGGAGCTATTTCTGGCTTCTGCCTGCTTGTGCTCAGAAGGAGTCACAAGATGTGTACCACCAAGATTGTGACTGAGTGCAGCTGGAGCTCCTGATATGTTGCATTTCTGCGAGCTGTATGAGTGGATAATTACCAAGTAGAGGGTCAAAGATGAAGCCTCTTGTGGAGTGATGGGCTGAATGGCCTATTTCTGATTGCAGCAGCCAGCTCTGCAATAAGGTGATGAAAACTGTCTCATCTTTTTCATGTGCATTGATCACGGAGCTTCACTTCTGCCAGTCTTACTGTGGCTTCTGCCTGTGCCTCTTTCCTTCCTCTGTATTGCCATAGACTGGAAAAGCTGCTCTGAAACATGGGCTTTGTTCTTAATCAAGGCATATAGGACTTTCTTTTGCTTGTTATTTTTTTAACCCTAGTGTAGCTGGTGCAGATGACTTGTCCTTGTGACACAGGGACAACAGAGCTCCCTTGCTGTACTGTGAGGTCAGTGCTACTTCTCTGTGGCTGGCCTTAATGAATTGTCTGCACTGAAAATGATGCAAAGTCAGTCCTACAGTTCTAAGTTAATGAAAATAATCAGGCAGGAACACTGTGCTAGAATCAGCATGTGTATGTTGGCAAAGGCTTTCTGTTTCCTGTGTACAATCAGAGTGTAAGGCAAGCGCATTATTTATCTTGTGATAACAAAAATGTGTACACCTGTTTTTTAGGAGCAGAGGAAATAGACTGCAAGCAAGGTGAAATCAAGTAAAAGATTTGCTAGATTCATAGTGCAGGAGCAAGTGAATCTGAGGTGGGCTTGCTCTCTACTTTGCTCACATTATTGAAGGTGCCTGGTAAGAAGACAGGTGGGAGAAAAAAAATTGCTCGTAAGAGCTTTATTCCACTTTGCCCTGGGCAAAACATTTTATTTGGTTAACGACATTTTCTTAACTTCTCCAAGTTGGATTCATTCCAAGTCCCTTGGCATGGGTGTCATCTTGTGTTTGCTGAAGTCATGACTTCAGTAGGGAAGGTGTGGGCCAGCATTGGTGACCTGTAAGCAAAGCCAGCTATAGAAATACTAATTATTTAATTGAACTAGAGCTGTAAAGCCAGGGCAGTCTAGATGCACAGTGTGCCGTGGATCTATATTAACAAACATAAGGCAGGTGGGAGCCTTCTGCTAGAGAGATGGGTGTGGAGATGTTGCTGAGGGCCTTGGCTTTCATCTTGCATATTGTGCAGTTGATGTCAGGAGCCTGTTCCAGCTGAAGCTTGAAATCAATGCTTTGGGTTTATTTTCTTGCCTCAAAGGATGTTAGCAGACTGTTTTATTAATGATATGACTGTTACATGCTGAATGGGCACAGCTGACTAACATAGGCAGTAGAAATCAAAAAAGGGAGACTGAAAATCTGTTGCTTCCTGTTACTGTCCAACCTTCTTCTCTTTGAGGACTAAAGATACCAGCACAGTTTACAGAGCAGAGCCCTTCTTTGTAAGAGGTTTACATAAATGCAGAGCTGGGAGAGAGCTGGTCCTTTCTGATGAAGGGAAATAGTCTGCTACTGGGAGAAACAAGTAGGCAATCTGAAAAGATTTTTGTGTACATGTTTGTGCAGATATTAATTTTTTGGTACACCTTGCTCTCCCTCTCTCTTCTGAAGTTCACACTCTTTGATGATAGATAATAGAAACATTTGAAAGGAGTGGAAGTCATTTTCCCTTTATTAATAATCCTCAATATCTTTATTCATATATTTCCTGACTCCTCATACAGGAGTTCATCACCCAATAATAAGAATATGTTTAGAACACGTAACAGTCACAGTAAAAATCCTTTTTGTTTTCTCACTAGCTGTGGGAGTAGAAAGTAAATGCAAATATCCACAAAGCATTCATGTTTAATTTTTATTTGGAAGATGAGACACTGCTACCAAAGTTGATCAGATATTAAAGGATTTTTTTTTTTAATCTTTTAGGGAAAATTCAAAACATCTGTACCTGAAGTGCTCTTCTGAGTGCTGTTTTTCATTAGCTCCACGGGATTTATCCCGGTCTTCCTTGGTAGCCAAGATGATGTAGTGAATTGGGTGAGCCAGAATTCCTCTGGGCTATGTCAGGGGAAGCGACCAAACACCCAAATATCTTTTTTCTGTGGGAAGACTGTCACCCAGGTAGGTTAAATACATAATGAAAGATGAGGGAGAGAAATGAGGGGAAACAGACTTCTGTTTTGTCCTCAGTAGCAGAGTGACAAACAGCATTGCAAGCCTCCCGTTAACTTGTGTGAAGACTTGTCAGGGCTTCCTAGCTTACCTGTTGAAGGAAGGCAGTAATGACCATATGAAAGGCAGATAACGTAAAGTACTGTAATAGGCGTAGGCGTCCAACCTTTACATATTTTTTTTCTTAACTTAAACACCAGAATTGAAGGATAAAAGAAATTCGTGGTCTTAAATGACCTGTCAACAAAGTGCAGCTAATGGTGATTGAAGGGGAAGTGCAAGTGCAGAGGGAATTGTAGATACAACTTCTGAGTGAAATTCTAAACACAGCTGTGTTCGTGTGATCTCTTTCTGTGTGTGTGTGTGACCATGAAAGTTCTTCAAAAGTTCAGCTGTTTTTCTACCTCTTTCCCTCAAATTTCTTACTGGGAAAGAAATTATGACAAATGCATTGGAAGGTGAAGAGAAGGAAAAGCAAGCATTCTTGATGGAAGTGTACCACGTGGCTACTTCCCTCTATCATTTTTCTGCTGTGATACTGGACATAAGTCAGTTTGCAGCCCTTGACCTCTGACAAGATATAAGAGAATTCATCACACCACGATATTCCGTCATAGTTATTTTTTTCTCTGAAGAACGTTAACATCAGTCACAGTATTTTCATGTTCTTCCAGGTAATCTCGGACACGTTTGCCCTCTGTGTGTAGAAGTCTTCCAAGACTTTTTTGAAAACCTTTGAAGACATGAGCCATCTCACACAGGCTTATTAAAAAACTTGCTTGTTAGACACTCTGCTGTCATCTTTTAAGTTTAAGGAATGTTTCAAGAAAGCTTTTCTAGCTCAAGTGCCTCGAAGATGCTTTGTTTTTTAAGTGCTCCTTTTATTATGTGCTGAAGGGAATGGCCTTCTGTGGTACGTAACTGGACTGCTGATTTTCTGATTCAGATTCAAACATGTACTTTTGTCCCAGAGTGTTTCCCGTGCTGTGACCAAGGCTTGGAAAGCCAGCTATATCTGAGGCCATTTACTCAACCAAGGTCACCTGGTGAGAACTGTCCTGGAAACCCCTTTGTGTAAACTCCAATTTGTTTCCTTTTTTTTTAATTGAAGAATTTTATCTGCTGAAGAACCCAAATTCTCTTCTCTGCTCTTCTGTAACCCCCACGCCACGGAGAAGAGCTCCTTCCAAGGAGGAATAAACCCCTCTGCTCTGCCCTATTCAAACCCAAGGGCTGCCTTTGTGCCGCAGCTTTCAGATTCCAAAGGCATATTTGGTTGGCGGCTCTGCTGGATGCACAAAGGGTCAGTGCACTAATAGGATACAGCACTGGGAAAGGACGGGGCTTTAAGAGGCTCTTTGGAGATTTGATGCCCTGTGTGAAAGAGGTCAGCAATACTGCAGCAACAATTTTAATTTACTCCTGGAAAAAAAAAAAAAAGGGCACTATAAAAAGGGGAAGGACATTCAAAATAAGGAGGCCTTTAAATCCTCCTATACTGATGATCCTAACTCCAAATCCATCCACTGCTGATGAACTTAGCCAATGCCTTTATAGGACTTAGGAGCACATTTATTCATGTTGATGGCTTCCCCCACCCCCTACCAATGTGTAGCAGCTCCTTATTGTGTGCGTTTACTTTAGAGATGTTCGGGAGGGGGGTTGGTGACTTCTTTACAAGAGACTTCAGTCTGCACCTGTTCAAGGGCACTCTCATGTTGATGCTCTGCATAGCAGAAAACAGACCGGTCACTTTGCAGTGGCGCATTGATGGCTTATGCCTCCTTGGAAAAGGGAATTGACAGTGGTGCTGTGGGAAACTGAAAAGAGCTATTTTGACAGCCTTTGTTGATCTGTATATGGCTGAAAGCTGTGAGTCACTGGAGCCTGGATCCAAACATAACTTGCACATCTGTAATAGATATTAGCAATGCTTACACGAATGTGTGCAGAAAACATATCTGAAATGTTCTTGGTCCATTTTCTTCCTTCCCAGAATATAAAAAAGCAATGGGCAATATTGAACGTTATGTTTCAGTGACAGAGGAAGGCTTTGGGAGATTTTGTTTTTGAGTGGATAATTTGAATATAGTTTCTAAAAGAGGATTTATTTTTTCATTTGCAGGTAGCTTTCTGGACTTACAGGTTGTTTGGGCTATCAAGCAGCAACTAGATCATGATCGTGTATAAGAGGGTTTAGCTTAAATCTTTCAAAAAGAGGACTAGGACTGGCCATTATTTCAAATAATCCAGTGTAGGTGAAATCCACTTGAAAGCGATGGGCAGCAGAATGCTCATTGAAGAGAAAGGTAAGCAGTAAATTTAGCCTGAAGAAATCTGGTGACACTGCAAAGTACATGGGATACTAGTCTTGAAGTAGGTCAGAAGAGGTCCAGGAATCTCCAACTCAGATGAATGGATGTGTTTATGCTTTTGAGTCACAAAAAAGCAGTGAAGTGTAAGGAATACAGGGAATCACTGTGAGTATAATCCCAAGGAAAAACATGGAATGCTCTTTGGATAGAAACCCAAGTGAAGAAGCAATCTCTTGAGATTCTTCTGCAGTGTTTAGGGAAAAAACTGTAAACTTTGTCTAACAGATAGTTAGGATGACTTCAGGCACCTGTTGACTTCTGCTGGAACCACCAATAAGACATGTAGCACGGTTTGGTTGCTGAACAACATCAGGCCTTGGGATATATTGTTGTCTTCCCCACTGTTTAGCTGCATGTTTTTTGAGAAGCCGAGCTGCCGCTTGATGCATCTCTATGCTTCCTTGCCTTGCCCATATGTGCTGTTTCTAAACAGTTACAGTCACTCTCAGCAGGGCTGTTGCATGCTGCCACTTTTCCTTCCACTCTCATCCATACTGTTGCTTGTGCAATTATAGAGTGAATTGCTTCAGGGATCTGGATCTGATGCTGCTGGTTGAGAGCTAGCTCACCATATTACTGGGTATCTCCCAGAAGCAGTGAAGGAGGGAATAGACACGAGCACGAAGAGGGCTGACATGCCACAGCCCTGATGAAGGTCTCCTTTGACTTGTAGCCTCAATCCCCCTGTTGTGCATTTGTCTCTCGTTCCATTTTCTTACATGCTTGACATGCCTAGTGATACCATACCCAATTTACTGATCATTTCCCCGTAGTTATGGCAAGACTCTAAGTTTCCAAGCTCTCAATCCCTTTGGCACAATCCCTATGGTATTAAATAAAATTGTACTTTGGTTACAGCAACCTTAGAATTGAAATAAGAATGAGGGGCTTTCCCTGTCCATGCATTCCCCTCTCTGTGGCACATCCTGCAGTTAGCTTAAAATATTTTTTCTGTCCATATTCTTCAAGCTGTGCAACTGTGCACTTTACTGTGCCCCACATCCTTTAGCTGGTGTGAATCTTTGTGCTGTTGCCTGCAGCAATAAATTCTTTGTTCATTACCACAAAATCTCTATTTCTATTGTATTTGATAGAGATTCCACTCTGGTTTCTCACCCACACTCAACAGAATGCAACAGGATTTGCATTGCATGCTTTTCAGCAAAACAATTCAAGCTTGGCACACTGTCGGCTTAGCAAACTCAGCTTCTATCCAACATTTCAGATAAACACTTCTATTCTGGTGTAAGAAGCAAAGCTTGGTCAAGGAAGACTGGGCCTGGGCAACTGCACCGAGAAAGCTCCAGTTAGATGCCTGCTTAGGGAAAGGAGGGCTGTTAACAAGTATCTGACTTGGGAGGGGAGCAGAAATTTATTCTTTGGTAGCATAGGCTTTGTGGAAAAGTTCTTTAAGCCTCCACAATGGTGGCTACATTTGGAAAATCATATGTTTCTCTTACGGTAAGCTGTATTGAGCAAATGTTTTCAGACCCTTTGAGCTGTCCCACTGTGGGCTTGGAATATGCCCATGAGCTCTGCTTGGCTTCTCTGGTTTGGCTTTCCTTTGAAACCTAGATCCTTTGTTGATGGGCTCAGATGGCATGCCTTGAGGTTCAGCTTCTTGAAGGCAAGGAAAAAGTGGTGCGCAGCCTATTCACTGGTGTTGCCAAGATGATCTATAACTCATGCTAATCATGCAGACTTAACCCACCCCTTCTCATTCTTTCTTGCTTTTTTTTTTTTTTTTTTTTTTTGCTGAGCTGAGTTAATTCTGACATTTAAAGTTTAGCATCCAAGTGAATCACACTGAGATGAGAATAGCAGTGTGTAACTCATAGAGGTTTCGTGTCTGAGTATGACTGTGCTGCAGCCGATGTGCTTATCCATGCCAGACCAACACTGGGCACCATCCCTATTGCTAGAACCACAAATCTGTGGGATTTCTGGTACACCCCTATTGCTACAACCACCAATTTAGGGGATTTCTAGTACCTGCAAAGCTTGGTACTGCCACAGTTTCAGTGCCTTGAATCATATCTCCCTCTTTTCTGTTTGCCAGGAAGACGTCATCCTTGCTGCGGTGCTGAAGAGGTGGAAGGGTTAGTGGCTGGCTGATCTCAGGCCTCACTGGTAGATGTGGTCCTCTCAAAGACAAATTCCTCCCATACCAGGGAAGCATGTCAGGGAAGTCTGCTGATCGTGGAAGTAGAAGAGAGGGAGTTTCTTGGTGGTGTGTCGGAGAAACTGGGTATAGTGGCATCTTCTTTTTCCACTACTGTGAAGCGAAATCCCATGGAGACAGATCATGGATCGCCATAAGGTGAGGTAACATGGGGTCTTGTACAATAAGAGCTTTTCCATGCTGTATGTGCCTTTATTTGTTGCACATCTTTCGCCTTTGCTAATGACAGCAGGGATCTCATTATATTCCAGAGCACACGTCCTCTCTCATGGGTCCAGTTCACTCTCCTAGGATTATGTCAGTAGCCATGGTATCAAGATTGCTGGAGTTTATTCTGTTTCAGACTTTTCGTGGTGAGGAAGGCAGTAGGAAGTGTCCTGGAGAAATATTCTATAAACTATAGAAAAAGAAAGATGAGTCCAAGCACCAGTTTATGCATAGCCAGCCAACAGTAGTCTTGTGGTAGGATATGGGAAGAGGTGATTTTATGCAGGTGCTTCGGAGGGCTGCCTGCATCTCTTCCCTCTAGCTTTCTTGTTTTGTTTTGTTTAAGGTCTTAATAGTTAAGATAAACACACAATCCAAGCAAACAAACATTTGTTATTGCTGAGGAGGTTTTCTTATGAATCATCTGTCTGGTTTGTTCACTTTAGAGTGTCACAGTAAAATCCAAGAGCCAGTTTTGTAAGAGTATCTGTTCAGGGAGTCGGAATGGATGGAATCACTGAATAGTAGAGGTATATCCTTGGGGCCTTTGGACAGCCTCAGGCACTCTGAAATGTGCTATGGCCTCAATACAGGCTGGGGGGTTGCACTGGGCCTATAACCTAGATACAGACCTGAGGCTATGCTGCTGACACAGCATACAGCCCTCCTCTCCTGTCTTCAAAGTATACCAGGTATATTTCTTAAGAAGCATCAAGACTGGAACTGAAGGAGGAGCTCCACACATTTGGAAAGGGAGAGGGAGGGAAATTTCATCCAAACGCCCTGCCAGTTAAAGTTCATTCATTAAGTTTCCTGTCTTTATGCTAGAACAGCAACAGAAAGGTAGGAAATATGTTTTGTCTGCAGACTAACCATGCATTGAATTTAGCATTAGCTTTCTTCCATTCCTTCTAGATAATCCATTACTGCTATTAATAGAAACGTATGCAAGTTTCCTGGTGACCAAAATGGCCTGGAGATAACAAGAGGTTTTGTCCTTGTGCCTGATACCTTTTGGTTGTGCATTAATGACAGCAGAGCACAGGCCTCTTGCAGAGGGCAAAACCTTGCTTTGTCAGTGGAGCTGCTGGAAGCCTGCAGGAGGAGCACCCATCACCTTTCAGGACTACTCTCCCAAATGGAGGCTGGTGCTGTGCTCCTCGCTGCCCCCAAGCTCTGTCCCAAACCCTGCCGGCTGTGCTTCAGGCTTCGGGGAGCTGGAGCATTTCTCAGTGTGACCTTTTTTAACCTGGCCTGAATGAGCACAGCTGGTTGAGAGGATGAAGGAAACTGCGCTGTCGGATAGAGGGGAGCAGTGAATTTTGGCAGGAAGGTGGTGACAGGCTGGGGGGGACCTCTTAGCCTGCATCAGCTGCAGCCTGCGCAGCATGTCAAACTGCAGCCAGAGCAGTTTGGCAGTGAGCACAAATTCTGCTAGTGAGGCTGACCACTAATAGAGCTTATAAAGTCAGTCAGATTTTTGGCAAGCTTTCAGACCACTGTGTTCCTGATGGAGCTTTTAAACGTCTCCTAAAAAGTATCCAGCATTATCAGAGAGAGTCCTGTCCTCTGGATCTGGGCCAGGACCCGTGAATGAAATAAAGCTGATAGCTCTGAACTGCCGCAGCTTTGAGAGGAAAAAAGAAGGAAAAAAAAAAAAAAAGCAAAAAGAGTAGAACTTCAAAAAAATACGTTCTGTTTTTTTCTGTTCTGAAGTCTCACATCACAAAAGCAACATTTTTTGCCTACCTCAACATACTTCTCACAACGTGTTCTCTGCGCTAACTTCAAAAGGAAAGTATGTTTTCTTTCTGATGAAGTTGTGTACCAGGATTGTCTTCCTATTGCAAAAATAAACTGAACTCAGGAGGGCTGAATCCTTAGAAGCATTGTTCAGTCCTGAGGTTTTGTTTGTGAGATATGGGAAGAATAACCACAACAAATTACTGAGGAGATCCAGTGTGCTGCGGTCCCAAACTCCTGGGAAAATCAGTGCAATTTTAGTGGGCATGGTGGTGCTGGGTTGATGGTTGGACTAAATGATCTTAGTAGTCTTTTCTAACCTCGGTGATTCTATCACTCTATGATCTTTTCAGTATTTTTCCTTATGTGACAGTAAGGTCTGTTGGTTATGTTACATGCAGTGTCTGCTGACAAACTGAGGAGCTGCTTTGGTGACCCGTTGTGCAAGGAAAGCTGTCAGCAGGGAAAGAGCATAAAGAGTAAGAATGATTGTTTTCAGTATGTAAGTGATTCGTACAGCAGGGAAGTGGTTGAGCACTGGTACACATTTTCATGCATACGGGATGCTGTAGAAGTTTACTGTAGCTAGCACATGAAGGAGCAAAGTAGCCTCTGTCACTGCATAGGATCCTGTGAGAAATGAGTGAATGAGACAAAAAAAAAAAAAAAAAACAACCTCTATCCAGATTCTTTTTTTTTTAATGTCTATGTATATCTTCTCTCCTTTGGTGTTAGCGCAGAGCATTACTGGCAGTCTGTCACTGGAGTTTAAATAGGATGAGTGCTGTTTGATTGCTTGAGTGAAAACATTTTGGTTTTTTCTTTTTTTTTTTTTTTTTTTTGGCAGATACAAAAAAGCTTGGAGCCAAAAAACCTTAAAGGATTGCACAGTGTTCAACCATTTTATTTGTGTATCTGTGTGTGTGTGTGTGTGTTTTTTTTTCCCCTCTTCCTCCGGTCTGTTTATGTGAAATATTGGCAGAAGGGAGTAAATACAGAGAAATGTACATATATTCTTTTTATTAATTCTTGGCAGACTCTGTACAGTATAGAGCAATTTTGAGGTGAACTTAGACAAATGCATTCATATGAACTGTGTCCCAGTAAATCTTGAAACTCCAGTTCTAGTTTTGTAAGAGCACATTAACTCTGTGTGTGTCTTTGTTTTTCTTTGCTTAGTCCTTTTCCCAGCCATTGTAAAGTCTTTTTTCCTTTCTTTAGTTAGGCTCCATGTGCAGGGAATTTGTGCCTTCGTGTTGATGCCATTACCTGCCACCTTTTCTGTTTCAGCAATTTCTATAATCACCATATTTTCCCATTATATTATCTATGGGAAGATATTACTTCTGGACTCACGGTAAAATTGTCACAGTGCAAAAATTGCCAGTTGTGCAAAGTGCTCCAACAGCACCAATTGCTTGCTTTGCTCAAGGTGAGAAGTTTCTTTTTGTTTAAGGCCCTGGGTGCAGAGCTTCTCTTGCAGGCATGAAGTCCCCACAAGGAGACAGGGAACATCAGTGACACGGCAGGAAGAAATTCCATCAAGGGAAACAGCAGAAAAGAACGGCAAATTGCAATTGCTTCCTAATGCCCCTCTGTTCTGCTGTTATGATTGAAATATACAAACTCAACTTCTAACTTCAGTAGCCTGCTCAGTTGTCTTTGACTTTCAGGCATTGTTAACGTGAAGCAATTAATGATGTGTCCCAGATTTAGAAAGTGGGTTTAGTAGGATTTCCACAGTACTCTCTCCCTTTCTCTCTGCACGAAACCAAATCTCACAAGGCTGGGAGAGAGCCTCAGAGCAGGAGGCGTTGCTAGCAGTGAGCAATAGCATTTGGAATTGTAGGGCATTTTGGGGTTAGCATGATGTGATTATCCACACTGGGAAGGTGCCTCTGAGCAGTGCTTCAGCAGGCCCAGCACTGCTCATCAGGAGCTCCTTAGCATGGAGGGACTGAAGTTTGGTTCCTTTCTGTCAGGCAAAGAAGTTATGTGTGCCTTATAGACAGACTAACCTTTGGTATGCAGTGCCTGGGAAATGTAGTCCAGACCCCACAGAACTGAGTGCTCATGGCAGCTTCACTGAGTTCACTTGGGATGCTGCCACTTCTGCTGACTTCAGTGAAAAAGGTTCTCAGGTCTGGTGGTGGCTAAAAGAAATAAAAATCAAAGGTTCCTTTCCCTGGTGAAATCATAGAAAATGGAACTCTGATTTCAAACTCCTTGCGCTGTTCTTTTTCTTTTTTCTTTTTTTTTTCCTGATGTGCAGACATCTCTCCTCTAAAAATAGGAAATCTCATTGTGTGGGAGGTGTATTTAAACTGTATTCTTTAGAATATAAATATTATTGTTACTTAAACTAACCCTGCTGTAGAGAAGTTCACAAACAGCCATTTGTGCTGGCTGGAGGCTGCCTGCTGTCTGTGCAAAGCGTGAGATGCTTTCAAGCAGCCTTTCTGGGGACACTGTTGCAATGGGACATAGGAGTGTTAGCTGGGAGCTTTCTTTACAAGGCTGTGACGGACACTTTGATGCCTGTGAGTTACAATGGCCTTCCAGGACCATGCCTCACAGGTTCGAATCATTGCAATGTTAATAATCAGTTTTGAAATACCTCTGTAACTTTATTTTGTGAAATAGTTTTCAGCCATATGCTACTTCGAGTGGGATGGAGCTTAAATTGAATCTAGAAAGAGGAATATCACTCAAAACAGACTGACAGAGCTAATTATTTTATTAAAAAATACAGCTGTGCTTGCCTTTTTAATAACCTTAGCAGATGAAGGAGCATATGCGCGGAGAGGCCTTTAGATAGAATTTGTATTGCCATAAGACTGTAGCCTTTGATGTGTTATTTCTACTTTATCAAATGACTTGATACTGCTGCTCAGTTTATTTAATGCCTAGTTTGCCAGCACTTGCTTATGTAGTCAGTAGTTAATAAATAGGTGGTAAAATTAAGCTTAGAGCTGAGAAAATGTCTGACAAGGAGATGAGACATAAGTAACAGGGCTCTGTAAAATTATTTTTGGTTTCTCCCTGCTCAGCTTGGGCATTTCATGCCAAATTTGAATCCTCGAACACTTGATGTCTTACTGGATTTACTGGGATCAGGGTCATCTAAGGTGACCATCCCCTCCTCTACTTCACATTGGATGGAACAACTGAATGTGCCTGAGTCAAAATGCCTACCCACATCACTCCGCTGCTATGGCGAGTATTCACATGATGAGATAGTCATCAACAGGAGACCAAGAATGAGAGGCCACGCTGTCGCAGGGATCTGAGCTTGCTTTTGTGGATGTGGGTTTAGGCTGTGAAGCGGAATAGGGCTTGAATTGCAGGACTGCAGGGTGAGAGAGGCACAGTATCACTTATCTTTCTCAAATGTGGCTGGGGTTGGATGGAGCTGTTCATCAAACACAGGTCAACATCACAGATGAGCTGAAACCACATCTTTCAGATCACTTTGCTAGCCTTCAAAAATAGAAATCTGCTTAGCATTAGTAATGTGCAAGCATCTAACTTACAGTATAGCAGTTTGACTAACGTATGTGTGCACACCTTCCCTACAAGCAGTAAAATGTTAGCAGTGGAGCTGCTTTACTATTAGGTATGTTTTGTTTAACTGCTGGTGCAGCTGGGGCTGAAATGATAGACTGAAGTGAGCTCAGGAGTCACAGCTTATATTTTGAACTATGGGTAGACTCTGTAAACAGTGGTTCTCCTATGAGGATGTAGGATGGAAAAGATCAGTGAGTCCAGCTTGCTTTTTTCCTTTGGGAAGCATTTCTGTAGAACACAGTCCCCAATATTCAGTGAACTTATTTAATGAATTGCTTTAAATAAAGCAAAACACAGGCTTGGGCTCCTGAGCTAAACTTGGAGTGAATGAGGAATTTCCATAGCCTGAAAAAGTTTGGCTGCTTCTCAAACCCTACATCTTGTATTTGCCTTTGCGGTATCTTTTTCCAGATAAGGTTGGGACCTGAAAGCTAAACTGTGCTTGCAGAAGTTGAGTGAGGTATGTTGAACTGCCTGGTTTGATGAAATCTCCTGAGATGCAACTTTCTCACCAGATTTTGAGGATTTCTGACATCTGCCAGTCCTGGGAAAGCTGGTGTTAGCCTTGCTTGTGGTACACTGTCAGCTGTGATTCTAGAAGCTAATAAATAATGCTTAAAAATGGATCCTGGATACTACATAAGAGACATAAAGAATTGCAGGTTTGGTCAAAGGCCTCTGCCCTTGGGGGTTTCGGTATGACTCCCAAACCATAAAACTGGGCTAATGAGATTAGAAATATGTGATGCGGATCCAGTGGCCCTGAATGCCTTTTTTTTTTGTCCTCTGTTCATCTTTTGCATGGACTGGTATCACATGAGAAGTGGGGACACTTCCAGAAACAGTGTAGGTACTGCTTTGTCCCCTGAATAACAATCTTTGCCTGGGATGAGAGGAAGAAACTCGCATCTGCAGAGGTGAAATATGGTCACCAAGCACTTCAGCTCCCTTAGGAATGTGGCACTACTTTGAACTCAATACTGCCCACCCAAATGCCTATGAAAAGTAATGCATGAGATGCTTTACTGCATGTAAATTTGGACAATGGAGGGGAGGAGGTGGAACTGTTGTGTTACTGTGCACTTTGCTTTCACTCTTCTGCCCCTTATATTCCTATACCCTATTAAAAATCTTCTCAGAAGTCGGCTCTCTTAATGCATGAATGCTTTCACTGCTGTAGCAGCTGTGTCTGAAATAGTGATGATAACGCCTGATGCATGCATGCAGGGGACAGAGAAGGGCTAAGTATTACTAATACTTGATACTCTAGCCCTCGTTTCCAGTTGCACCACAGATCTCTGAACTGGAGGCAAGCATTTGCCCTGTAGCTGCAGGGGAATAGATATCCTGATGGGACACTGATAAGGGATTTTGCCTTCAAGAAGTTTGGGAGCTGACTGAGGTTTCTTCAAGTAATACTGGAGGTTTTATATAGCAGAATGTATGCTTTTCTTTCCTTTGGGGCTAGAGCAAACGTAACTTCAACTTTGGGAAAAAAATCTATGAGAGCAATTGAGTTTCCTGATGCATCTATCCAAGTAATTGATGTGACACCTTGCACTAATGGATAAATGGATTGTCTTTGTAATTCTGCAAAGAGAATGTGTCACATATTGAATAGTGACATTGATATTCTTATCAGATGTAAGAGTTAACACTTCTTTTGGATAAATGGAGTAGTTTGACCTCTGAGAGCTATTATCTGCCAGGTTTGCAGGTAACTTGTCACAACATCTTTCTGCATTGTATTTGTTTTGAAAGTTTCGCTGTAACCATATAGGCTGGAGAATTGCCTGTCTTACAGGAAATCCAAGGTAGATAGGAAGAATTCTGCATCATTTAAAAGTGAGCTATCAGTGTGGCTGAGAAACTATTGCACCATCTGTACAGCTCAATAACTGCAACATACACATAATAGGATCCTGGTGTTCTGCAGCAGGGTTTTCTGTAGTCATGTTTGTTAGTGTATTTAGATGGGAGAAAAATCCTGCTCTACTATGCTTAATGTCCAAAAGGATGAGCTAGACAAAGTGCAGGAGGAAGGGGGACAGGCGCAGGCAGTAAGTCTCTCAAACTCCATGTTGCTGAGCCGTGTTGCCTTTCTTGTACCTATTGTTCCTAAATTAAAGAATATCTGCTGTTAGCAGTTGTGGTCTCCTCCTAATAATCACTGTTACAAATGTTGCTGAGGTCTTGCTGGGTATTTATTGCTCCGCTGGGAAACACCGAGGAGAATTAGAAAGCCACTATGGAAAGGAGTGATAAGAAAAGTTCTGAATATAGTCTGCATTTGAGGGGAAGAAAAAAAAAAAAAAAGGAAACTCAAAAGTAGCACTCAATTACTGCTAATCTTGGCTTCTGTTTAAACAAGAAAGTACACATTGAAGAACTTCAGAACAAAAATCAGGTTCTGGGACAATGACCTTGCTGGAAGGTGTGGGCTCCTTTTTGTGTTTGTGAATTAAATTCAAAACAATGGCTTCAGCTGGCTGAGCCTCGTATAGTTTCTACTAGACAGGACATTGGCCAGGAAAGTGTAATCGGTGGCAATCTGAATCATTTCTGTCAGTGGAGATGTTCCAGGATAAGAATGTTGGCCCATCCTCAAAAATAGAATTTCTGGTGCTTCCCAGAGAAAGAGAAGCTAAAGAGGGGCTTCTCTCCATCACCATCCAGTGTGTTTTGCTCTTTCAGTAAGCATGCGGTGTAGGAGGATGGGTGCAGTGTTACTAGCTTGTAGAGTATGCCACACAGTGTGACATTATACCTATTCTTTTAATGCACTTTCAGGCTCTAATTGCAAAAATCCAAATGATGTACATGCATGTATAAAAGAAAAAAATATAAATATCCAGAAAGGGAGTTAACAGACTGGGACAAGTGCTAGCTGTATAGGAAACTGCTGCTGCCACTTGGGACAAGCCATTTGGACACAGTATCTTGTTCATTTTCTGCTTGAGCCCTTCCACTTCACAGGTTTAAGGCAGATTCTCAAATAGCCCTGGAATGATGAAAACCATTTTATTTGACATCACAGTGGATTATGAAAATATTCCCATCCTATCATTAGGCAGTAGGAGGCAGTTGTTGGAATACAGAGCCCTTGTATTCTATTTTAAGCAAACTATCACTCAGTAAAAAACAAAAAAAAAGCCTTTTTTTTTTTTTTAAACTGTGAAGACACAGCCCAGCTTTTGTATCGGCTTACAAGGAATAAGCTAAAGATCTGTGGCACTTTAAAAACAAAAAGAGAATAACCTGTTTGCCCCACCCCTTGGCTTTTCAGCGCAGTTGATTCTATATGTGCAAGGTTGCCTGTGTGCTATTGTTAAGTACATAATAGCTGTCTTATGTTAACTCATTATCCTATGAAGTGCTATGAAATACCACGATTGTGAAGGTTGCTACATAAAAAGAGCTTCCAACCTAGTCAAGTATGGTCAGGTAGTCAGGCTGCTGTAGTACAGCTGCATGATCTTCAGTCCAGTGGTGTTATGGCTACAAACATCCCTTAGACTTGTTTGCACGTGCCAGAAATTATAAATGCCCTTATAGGCGCTTTTCATACCATCTCCTCTTGTTCCCTCTCCCTCCCCTTTGTCCTTGTATTTTGGGGCATTGAAATTTTAGGTGATTCCTGCTCTAAATGCTCAGCTTTCTCCACACGGGTGCGTGTCACTTCTCAATGAGAGTCAGTTATAATGCAATTTATTTTGTAAAGTACATTGAGTATTGGCCACTGGGTAACCAAAGGTGAAAGGGAACAAATGAAAAGCAGATTAGAAAGCATGTTGTGGGCTGGGGGGAAGGGAGGCACGGATGTGAGGGAAAGTGGATGGAGACTGTTCAGAGAAGCAAAAACTGAAAAAATAAGGCATGCATATGTAGCTCAAAGGACTTCATTACAGCTGATTTAAGAAGATAACAAAGGAATGATGTCAACATGGTCCAAATGGTGGAGAAGTACAATGGGAAGAACAGAGGGAGAAAGTAAGAGTCATAAAATGGACAAATGTCTTCAAGTCTCTAGAGAATGAGTATGTTTTAGTGCCTTTTCCCCTCCTCCTTTCCTGTTCTCCAGGAAATGTCTGACTAATAAGAGGAGCAAAAGGGTTGGCAAGTTTAATAATGCCCTCAAGGTGATGAAATGTTGGTGCTCGGCAGAAAAAACTTGGCCATCTAGTTCTCTAGCTTTGCTTAACCATGATTTCACTCTTTCTTTTTAGTGTCGTATCAAATCTGGTGACCCAGATAGTGTATTCAGCCTACACGAGATAAGATACCATAAATTCACTATTAGGAATGTAATTAGTCTGAGTGCTCAGAAGACAGAAAGAGTCCCTTCCACACCCCCACCTTTATTTTCCCTTGGGGATTTTCACTACAGAAACATAAATACTGCAGCTGGGCTTCTGCAGATTATTCTGTAGAGTCCATTTAGGACGGTGATGATTAAAGTGTGCATGTTTGTAGCACTAATCAAAAGACCAAGCAGCTTTCAGTAAGAAGGAGCTGTGGAGTGATGGTACCAAGAAAGGGGACTGACAATTCACTTGCACATGAGGATGAAATCCATTAAGACCCTTACTAGCTCTTGAACACTTATGCTGTCTTATCTGAGGCTTCACTTCAAACCAGACTGCTAGTTTAATGTGGTTGTTTTTTTTTTTTCCCATCTCAACAAGGCCCTGTTCCCTGGCATGCATAGCCTCAAGTGCACACATCCAAATTTAGCACATAGGCAGGAGAAAGGTTTCCAAATGGACCTTTGAATACATGGTATAGTGTCTTGTGGTCTTTGTCTTTTCCTAGTCTTCCCAAATTGGGACCTGGATGGAACTTGCAGCGGTCTCTGATGCTTGTCTTCCCTTCCTATGAAACCCTGGGCACAAGTAGGGGAAGAGGAGCTTGGACTACATGGCACTGTGGAGATGGGATGAGTCTGTGTCTGGCCCAAAAACCCTGTATATGCACAGCCCATGGCCAAAGTGCTGAGCTTTGGAGGTTGGAGAAGTGTACAGAGCCCTACACCGGCATCCTGCAATTTTGGCCACTCTTTGTGTTGGTGGGGCTGTTGTTTTGAGGACCAAAACAAGCTATGATGAATGAGCAAAGGCAATTATAACCTTTGATTAAACCCTCATTTAGTAAACAGCAGTTTGACTGAAGTCAGGGATGGGCTTTTCACTGGTCTAGAGCAGCATGCCACCTCAGATTTCAGTGGCGAAATGCTGATTTAAAGCAGCTGGAGTTTCCAAACCCTTGATGCATATGTTCAGAGGGACAATGATTCAGCTGGTAGGTAGAAGCCTCCTTGTACCATGGGGTGTTGTTGATGTCGCCAGTATCCTATTCGAGAGCGCTTAGTAGCGGATAGATGTTGGAAAGATTGTGGATTACTTTGTTAAGCAAGCGTGGCTTGTAAGTAATGTGGAGCTGACCCTTCGTGACACTTACATGACCCAGAAATAAAGCAGCAGGCAGGAGAGCCGTGCAATAAATGAACAATGTTTTGATATTTTCTAATAATAAAACCTATGAAGTTAACCTTTGCAAAGTATGGTTAAACTTAATTTATTTTTAAATGTGCAATGTTTTCAGCATGTTTGTTTGCACTGTAACCTAATTTTCCACTTCCTTTCCCTTGTCATACAGTTTTTAGGCCAGGAATGCGGTAATGAATAGAGAGAAGAATGTCAGTTTAGACCGTAAAAAGCCTCTGTGAAAAAGCCTGGTAGAATTAAATAGGAAACGATTGTCTGTCTGTAGGATTTCAAAGCCCATGTCTCCTCTGGTTTAAAGCCACAGGATTGTTAATAAAGAGTCATTTTATATATGTGGCCTACTGAGCTCTGTGGCTGAGTGTAGCTTGAATAATACCACTCTTTTTCCCTTTTTTCTTGCATGGAGGTGTTTGTGTGCATCCCAGTCCAGCTGATTCAGGCCACAGAACTGCTGTGCTATTGTAGTGTGGGCAGCCTGGCCCCAGCCTTTTAGCAAATGTGTTTTCTTCCTCCCTGTCCTTGTGGTCAGTGGTCCTTGTGGTGCTAAGGCTGTGACCAAATGAAGGTAATGGATTTGTTACCTTCAGGGTAGGAGCAGATGTTGAATGGCCGGGTGGATCAGCAACAGAACTTGGCATGGGACCCTTTCTTTCCCATGTGTTGAACCAGCCACTGGGTCTGCTCTCAGATAACCTCTCAGTCAATTTGAAACTCATACCCAGAGCCTGAGGCCAGCGCTGTCTGTATGCTTCTCAGGTTTATTGCTTTATTGTCTTCTGTAAGGTCTGTATGATTGATTACCAAAGCATAAACCTTGGAGGGTGACTGTTATCCCTGATGTTAGAGTGGAACCAGCCCAGCTGAGCTGAGTGGAAATGCAGTGAATAGAGCAGGGCCCTTTACCAGCTGTGCACGGGGAAGCGTTGCTGGAGATGGATCGGGGTCAGCACACTGTGATATGTTAATTTGCCAATAATCATTGTAAGTAATAGCTTTACTGATTCATGAGTTCCATAAATTGATTAGTCTCTCTGTTAATGAAGAGCTCTAATGCACTATATATGTGATAGATCATTCCTTTATGACTTGATCTGGGCCAGGAAACTTGAGATCACTGGTCTGTGCTGGTAGTTACCATTCATATTTTCCGGTGTGCAAATGCACATATGCAAACATTGTATACATCTCCTCCTGGTTTCTGCACAGAATTAGCTGAGTACATCTTTCAGCTTCCTAACACACCACAGCACAGTCAGCCTGCTTCTTGTTAGACTGTCTTCACCAAAAACTGGACTGCCACTGCACTGAGCTATGGAGACCCAGACCCATACAAGATGAAGGCTTGGCTAAGTCGTAACTGGCACGTGGAAGAAGGTCCCACAGCAGCAAGTGCTGGAATAATCTCTTACAAATCACTTCCAGTGAAGTAGTGTCGCACAAGCTACATGAATTTGAGCTGGAATTGAGAGTGAGATGGGCTGCTCTTCCACATGGGTGAAATAAGGACTGTTGGTGGTGTGAAATGGAGTCTGCAGGAGTTGCATCCATGCAGGTTGTTACATAGAGGAGCAACCACCTTTCCCTCTAACATGTGAACTGCCTCAAATGCGTTAAACTGGAGGATGCTATAGGATGTCTGAACAGTGGCAGGGCCCTTTTAAAAATGCCTCTAGCTCCAGTGTGAACAGGGTTACTTTCTCTTTTTCAAATGGACTCTGCTTCAGTTATCTGTGCCTTTTGTCCCTTTGAGATGCGGTTGCCATAATAAACTCTACATGGGGCTATACGTGGAGCCCACTCAGAAACTGAAGCTAATGCAGAATGCAGTGACCCGCTTATTAAGTAGTGCTTCATGCTGGGAACACATCACATTAATGTGCCAGGATCTGCACAAGCTGCCAATACGTTTTTGGATGTTGGTGTTAACCTATAAAGCTATAAATGGTTTGGTACCTCGCCACTTGGGTCAGGAGAGTAGGCACAGTGCCTTTATTAATTATACAAGCCTCCAGCTGAGAATGAATCTGCTTAGGGTTCTGGAAATGGTTCACACTGGGCATGTTCAGAGGCTTAATGCACGCATTAACATACCCTTACACTGAATCATTTAATTTGCATAGTAACTCTGATGCTGGTAGTGATACCTTCCCTCGCACCTACCTTTGATGTTGCTGCTGCTGCTGCCTCTGAAGCTCTTTGTAGAGCTGGCAGTCTGTGCTCTAGGCCTGGGAGTGAAGGGTAGCTTTGCCCATCCACTAGATCAGAAGAAAGGCCCGGTGTGGGCAGAGCAGAAGGCTCATAAACTGGGACACGTCAGTGTTTGCAGAACTAGCGAGCAGGAAAATAGATTGTGCTTAGTCAGGGGTACTTTCTGAATATTTCTGAGTCTGGGGAAAAAGCTGCAAATTTGAGGTTGGTTTTAGATTTTAATCAGTGGCTCATGGTTTACAAAATGCCCTTCTTTTCCATAGCAGAACAAGCAACCCACGAGGTTCAGCCATTACGTCTGCAGGCAGGTCTGTAGCTACTTCCTGCAGCTGTCTGTGGTGTTTCTCATTGGTAATTACGGTAATATTTATGTCTGTTTGCATTTTTATATGTCCTTTGTCAAGCTGATTAGAGGAGGCACAAAGCTGCCCTTTCATTAAAAGAAAAAAAAAAAAAAGCCTAATTAGGAAGGTTGCTGACATCAACTAAATTGTGTTTCACCTTGTATCAAAATTTTAATAAACAGAGATGTTCAGTACAGTGCTCTAACATACATGCTCTGCTCCCACTGCTTGCTGCGCTCTTTGTACAATGGAGCTTTCTCCTTTTCAGTGCAAAGCAATTCCAAGTGAATCAAGGGGAAATGATATTTCATATTCAAGCCTTTTTTTTTTTTTTCCCCAAGCAGACCTTAAAAAAAAAATCAGTTGTGTGGTATCCAGTCACTTTGACTATACTTTTTGGTTCTGCCGTTGTACATATCAGAGCCTCAAATCTAACATTTTTGTTTGCAGTACTGCAAATGAGAGGTGTGATTTACATTTGTTTTTCTTGCCAATTAGGAAGAACATAAAACACAGGCAGTTTCCTCTCGCACGCCACCAACTCAATGTAAAGTGAGGCTGGAAAAGCCTCTGAAGCAAGGAATGGGTGGGGACAGGAGGTTTTGGAGGCACAGAAGACATCTTTACAGCCAACAGGCTAAACGACTCTTGTGACTGTATTTTGCTCAGATATTTATGACAACAGGTTATACTCTCCTAAATTCCAGTTTCTCTCTTAGAAATCCATATTCAAGTGTTGATAAATTTAGAAGTCTGTCCCTGCAAATTGCATCTAGGATCATGCCAAGTCTCTGCTATTGATTTTGGGCAGTTTTAGTGACTTGTTTGGGGTTTTACAGGGAGCTGTAATTTGGGTAGTTTTTATAGGTGCCAAGGGGCATTGAAAGCTGCTCAGTCGGGATGTCTCGGCAGGGCTATGGGGTCACCAGGAACAGGAGCCAGATGTTGGCTGCATCCAGACTCCAGCTCTTCCCATCAAATGCTCACTGCGACCCTGCTGCCTGCCTATCTGGCAGTGCAGCCCTATAAGCCTGTGTCTTTGAGGCTGGGAACTGATCCCTTTTCATTTGTTTTGTGCTTCTCTCCGTTTTCATGCTTGTTGCTTGTGGCAGCATCTTCAAAAGGGTTGAGGAGCTGGAGCAGCTCCTCTCTCTGTCTTTGGCACTTCTGTCCTCTTGCACCCTAGCAGGGACTTGCTCCATCATGTGCTAAAATGATAGTGACAAAATGATGCTGATGGCTCAGAGGTGCTGCTGGGATTTGATAGTGCAGAGGAAGCAGCAGTACTCCATCACTATCCCTGGCTTCCTGCATTGTGTGGCTGAGATAATACTAATTGTCCAAACTTTCTAAGGCAATCAGGCCCACTTGATATGAAATCCTTATAAGCTTGTCTAATTGGCTTCTTCCTCTCCCTCCTTCTCGGAGTTTTCTGTTGCTGCTGCTTTACTATGGTGCTGGGACATGCTCCCCTGTAGAACTGAAGAGCAAAATCTGCTAGGAGGACTTCATGGAGTTTCTGGCTGTGAACACCAGGTCTGGACAGACGTGCAACTTCAAGCACTTGTACCAGGAATTTGGTTGCTTTGATCAATTAAATTCCTTGGCTATGAAAGAACACTAATACAGGTTGGGAAGACTGTGCTCTGAGGCTCTGTCTGTGGAAGAGTGTATCTTCCCATTGCCCCTGAATAGCACCAGCAAGCCCTCCTCTGCCTCTTTTATGGATTTAATTCTCTTTGGGAAGCTAATCTCACCCCTGCTGCCCCAGCACAAAACCCAAATTGGCGATCTTGTGAAGCACAGAAAAGCAATTGCATGAGACCTAGTTTTTTATGATAACACCCAGGGAAAAAGTGATTTGCACCACTGCTCTTAAGAATGCAAACATGCTCCTACACAAGTGCAGGAAAAACAGCACAACTTGTACCTTTCAGCAAAACAGAAAACGTGCTGGGGCTGAGTGCCTCTCCTGGGGAATTGTTGGCTTGCCAGCAAGCACACTTTTGGTGGCACCAAATGCCTTGGTAACACAGGCACTGCTCTGTGAGGGAGCAGTGAATGCTATGAAGGGGCAGAATGAGAGGGAAAAGAAGCAGGATGTTCATGAAAATTGGTGGTTCTGTCTGAGTCTCAGCACTGGTGATGAGGCTGCACAGTGAGTCAAGGATGATCTGATGGCTAAGGATACCTGATCTTGGCCCCATCACTTTGCACTTCTCTTGCTTGTTTAGGGGACAATGCTGGTCCCTTTCCTCTTTCCCTCTTCTAGTAGGGTCAGTTCTCTGTGCCCTGGGCTCTTTACAAGGCTGCTGTAGGATCAGATGAGCCCTGGTGAGGAGGACCCGAAGCAGACCAGGTGGAGGGGGCAGGGAGAGAGGGAGAAGACTGTGGGACCACCTGGCTCTTCAGCAGCTCCTTCTGAGATGGATGCAGATGGTGGTACTGTGTCCCATATTGTGTGTGGGCAATGCAATCCTTTCCAGCAGCCCCCAAATGTGGGAGGTGGCCAAGGTGATGGAGTCAGGAGGTGATAGGGATTGCTCCTGAGCCAATGCTCACCTCCCTTTCCCTTTCTCTGGCATGGAGTAGGCTCCTTACCCTAGGTAGCTTCACATCGTTTCAGTGTGCTGCCTGCCAGTTATTTCAATTTAGCTTCATCGATTAAATCACCTGTCTTGCTACTGTTTGTCTGGAGATCAAATTTGGAAAGGCAGCAGCTGAAGGAAAATTAGAGCGGACAAATGTGTGTAAAAATGTTTCCCTCTGACTGCTTTCATCGCAGGCAGCTCTCAACTAAATGATGAGGCTTAGGGCTATGAGTATCTCAGTTGTTTCAACTGCAGTAAACTGAAACCAAGGTCAAGTCATAGCTGGTTTGTGTCCTTTTCCCTTCTAATCTTCTAGATTTTGTTATGGTTATTTTATTTGAGTGCCTGCCACTTGCTATTTCAAGCTTGCTGTGGTAAGACTGCTTTGCACCCCTGTTTGCCAGCTAAAATGTTTCCTCCTTGCCAGTGAACACGGTTACATAATTTTAGACACACCAAGGCCTGAAATTATTGGATTTTTTTCCCTTGTACAAACAAAGGCATTTAAGCAGCTTATTTTTAACTTCCCCTGCTGCCTGTGAACTCCACTAAAGGGAAATTAATTTTTCATGATGGACACAGAGTGGGAGGCAGAGGGGAGAAATAAAAGGAAAACGTTTGAGCGTGAGGGCAGCAGAAAAATCAGCGTGCTGAGTTCCAGAGCGATGGTGTTATATTGTTCCACCTGTTTCTTTAATTACTAGGAGCTGCTGAGGTCCTATCAGCTGCCTCCAAAGCCTCTGGAGGACAGGAAGTGCTGGTGCCATCCCAGTCCTACTCATGTCAAGACTGCACGGAGTCAGGTTGCCTCTGAGGACCTCTTGTCCACAGGCATGAGGGTCATTGGAGCTCCAGGCTCGCTTTGAAGATCAGAAGTAACCTGTGTGGTCTCTTTTCAACTGCAAAACCCTTTTTCTGAATCATTGCTTTAAGAATGGAGTTTACTGAATTCGTGGCAATGTCTTGGCTTCCTGACGTCTAGTAAATAGGCGTATTAAATACTGCATTATATAGGGATTAATTTACTTTCAGCTTCCCCTCTGCCCTTAGGAATCCTATACTTTGTCTCCCATGCTGCTTGCTACTGGTTAGCCTGACAAGGTTAGACCCAAAAAACTCTGAAAGATAAAATCAGCTTGCTGAAAGGACACCCTTGCATATACTCACATAAATATGAAACAGAAATGCTTTTTGTCTGCAGGGAGTCCAGAACAGAGGGCACTGAGACTTGGGGTTTGGAGGTGTAACTGAGCCTCTAGAGCAGAACAGAATTAAAAGGGTTTAGGTTTTGGATTCCTGCTATACTCCGACTTCAGCGTTAACACACAGGATGTGTAATGATGGCCCTCAAAGGCCTCTCTGCATTCACACTTAGAATCTTGATGCTGTATTAGCACAGGCTTTTACCGGTGTTTTATTTCATGCTTCCCGCACCACAGACATTTGCTTCTTGCAGAAAGCCAGCTGGGGTGTGTCTTTCCTAATCTCTAGCTTGGGACCATTGATCCTTCCACAACCTCTTCCCTTTTTGATGCGCCCTCTGTTTTCTCTTATTTACAGCAACAGCCCTTCTTGGCATTCTCTTGTTCGTCCTCTCCCTCCTCTCAATTTCTCAGGACAAGCTGAAAATGAGATTTAATGGGCCTCCCACTGTTGTGGCTCTTTTGAGATTACTGGGATCAGATGTTCTTCTCTTGAGAACCAGATCAAAGAAAATGAGAGAGGGTAAAGACCAGAACGCTCAGGAAGGCGACAGAAAGCGAGGATAAGGCAGGAGAAGAGTGGTTCTTAGTATGTAATACAGCAGCACAGAGCATTTTTTTGCTTTGCTGGCTCCTTGCCAGCATTTTGCAGACGTGTCTGTGCCACTACAGTGTGAAAAGCTTGATAATTTCCTTGCAAAGCCTTTCAGTGAGCCCAGGGCCACCTGAATGTCTGTAGTTTTATCAGAATTGTCTTGTCTTAATAGCCATAAACAAGCCCCTGGTTTTAATGTGGGATTTTTGGCTGACCTAACCATCCCCTTGTTCCCAGAAATCCTCTCCATATTAATTGCATTTAGCTGCTGGGGACACCTGTTAGCAAGGACACAGCTGAACAGGCTCTTAATACTTCCAAATCTCTGATAATACTCCAGTTAAACCTCCCTCTTTCTCTCTCTCTTTTCTTTTTTTTTTTTCTTATCTTCTTTTTTCTTCTTTTTCTTTCTTTTTTTTAATGAGAACAACTGGTTGGGCTTTCTCCTTAGCTGCAGACTGAAGCTAAGCTGCTTCATGTGGGATGACTTTGCCTCAGAGGAGTTGATGGGGTTTGAAGACTGTTGACTGTCTTCCCCCTCTCTCCTTTTTCTGCATTGATGGAGAAGTGTCACCCAGGAATTAGGATGCTGCTTTGGGATTCAAAGGCCTGATTTAAATTCCTGGTGACATTGTAGCTTCTTTGTGACCTCAGGCACACTGTGTCCTTGCACCCGTGCTATAACTGGCTCTCCAGGATGTTCAACAGGAGATAGGGAAGTGTGCAACACAGCCGTGATGTGGATTTTGTGCAACTCCATGCTCCCCAGATGCTCATCCCACCGCACGCACTAACGGGGTGCAAGTGGTAGGGAGGAGAAGCTCAGCTCTGTGGGAGGTGTGCTGGGAGCAGATGGGCAGATGCTGAGCAGCCAGCTGCAGGGGCAATGGGGGTGAGGGCTCAAGGAGCTGCAGAGAACCTCTCGCAGCAGGGGAGCATTCTGTTTTTGCTGGTAAAAATAACTGACGTGGTGCATGTGGTTTTCTTGTTGGTCATGAAGCTCAAAGAAAACAAGTGCAGTGGCAAGGGCTTGCTTGTTTAAAGTGCTGCATTTAATCCCCTTTTAAATGCACAGGAAATCCCACAAAATTCTAAGTGTCTGAAGAACGTGATAAGTTCTCCATGCTATTTAGTTCTACAGTGTTTATTCCTTTTCTCCTCTGCTTTCTTAAATCACCAGAGAGGGGTGGGAAGCTTCTGTCACAGCTGTCCTTTAAGGAAAAAGATGTTATTTTGGTGTAACCAACTCTGAGCACATGGTGTGACACAAAAAAGGAGCAGCATCTTTAATTTCTGAGTTATCCAGCTCTTGTGAGTCTTAGCACGACCTTTTACCTACTCTGAGAACAGGATGGCTTCTGTAGAAACCCGCTACGCAAGTGATTCAAAAAACATCTTTTCAGAAAATTACTTCATCATATATGAGATTTCTTTTCAAAACTAACTACATGGGAGTTCTTGGCAATGATGGCCTCAACATCTGATGGTCTAACTAGCATGAAATAGAGCTGCTGCTTTCATTTATATACATTACGCTCTCTGGTTCCTCACTTGTGGTTTGGGAAAAGCATGAATTTTCACGTTTGTCTCATGGGGCTTCTTTGGCTTCTTTCACTTTACCTTTCATTTTCCTCCCTGTTACGTAGAAATGCAGAATGATTATTAAAAGACTTATGGTATTTTGCCGTAAGAGGCAAGAGAACATGCAGCATCATAATTTTTATTTGTACTATCATAGGTCCTTAACTCCTTTTCAAGAAAGTACAGAAATAGTGGAGTTTTAGGTGCAAGATTATAACAGAAATGCAGTTTAACTGGCACAACTAAATACACATTTTTCTTGGTGTCATATTGGTCAGGCAAGTCACAGTGAATTCATACACACCTTTGCATGTGCGTGGTTACCAAGAACTGTTTGATCCATGTATCATTGCAGGAGTGTGATCTCATGGTTTAAGTCAATGCCAAAGGGCCTGGAGCTTTGGAGCCTCCCAGTCATGGTGGCAGAAGGGATTGTACTGGCTGGGAAATGGGATGAGGTGCTGCAGGTACCATCTGTGTTCTGGTGCTTTTTTGTACACAGCAGAGCTATCTGTCAACCAGCTTCAGCCAAGACCAGTAACTTCAAGCCAACACCAGTAACTCCCCTAGCTGGGGAGAGCAGAGATGGTAAGGCTGCTCACACATACCAGTCCTGGCCCCAGACACCCACAGCCAAGTTACTGCAGGCAGCAAGCCGCAAGAGAAATGACAGCATGAGCAGGAGGCAAGAAGAGGTGCATTGTGAAAGAGTGGAGGAGGGATAACACCAAGAGCCCTGAGTGTAGAGGCTGGGGGACAAGCCTGAGGCCCTGTGGTCAGCAGTGGCAGACAGGCATGGAAGCAACCTCCAGCTGCAGCTCCTGGCTGCTGCCCTGGCCCCCTCCCAGCCCCTTCCCTGTGCCTGCAAATCAGAGCAAAGATTTTCTGTAGCCACCACCTCTGTCTGTGTTTTCTGTTCTATTCTATTCAGAGCTGTTTTCTAGTTAAAGATACCCAGCTGACTGTTTTTAAGTGCAGGTACACAAACCTTTTCTTCCTCCCTTTTCTAATTATTAAGCACCTAAACCACGTTATGAGCTATTTGTTTTTGTTCTGTGATATTTTTAAATCAAAGATAGTTTCTGAGGGAGGCAAGCAACCAAAAATATTTATAGGTTATAATCCTGCCTGCTAGGCTCATTTAATTTAATTAGCTGTAATGTGGGAGTTCAACTCTTGACATCATGGTAGAAATAGGTTTGCTATTTTATATGCATCACAAAAATATATATCTATGTCTTCTCACTTTTCTTTCTTTCCACAGTAAATATAATATTTAAGTTGTTCCTATGCCGAGATTTCATTCTCTAAGTGCTAAATAACCCTCCCCCACCTTCTTTTTCTGGTTGGGATTTATAATACACCCCAGAGGGAAAAAAAAATAGGTGCTGACTGTGCTGTGAACAGTGCCCCTTCGTTATAAAGCAGCCCTTGCAAACTTTTGGAAAATGGACCTACTGTGATAATAAATCTTCTCCCTTGACATATAGCACTGAATGTGGCTCTGACCACATAAACTGCTCTCCCCATGATTCTCTGGCTGTTCACAATGCCAACCATTTATAAGCCAGTTGGCTTCACATTAATTAATTCCCAAGTCATTCACAAATAGCAACAATCACCTCAAAGTGCAGGCCTAGGAAGGGGCTGGCATTTTTGAAAGGAAGATCTGTATATAAAAATTGACCATGCTCACAATAGGGAACAAAAACAGCCCTTGAAACAACAATGACTTTCTGCTATGGGACTCGAGGTCGTGCCTTCTTTTGGTTTAGCCTGTGGTGGTTTATTTGCAGTGGGTGCTAATTTCTAACGTTTGCCTGCTTCCACGAAGGACATGAGCTGGACATCACAACCCACAGACACCTGGGAAGGTGAGGTGTGAAATGCTGTGCTGCCTTGGAGAGCAGCTTCAGGCAAAGGATCCCAGCAGTGGGTTGCCTCTTTGAATGCAGAGGAAGGATTTGCCTTTGGGAACGTGCCTGGCAGGTTACCTGTTATTTCTCAGCTGGACCTGGTGGACCTTCTCACCTGGTTTCCCATGGGGCATGTGCTGATGCCTCTGCTCACTACTGACTACTCTTTCTGCCATCTCCTCTTCCCCATGCTAAACCCTATGTAGGTTGCCCTTATTTCTGCTTCAGCTCCCCTTTTCTTTGCCCAGCACAGTGGTGAGCTTTTCTATCTGTACTTGAAGGCTTTTCTCACACGCTGTTCTTGTGGGGTGTTCCTCTTAGGCTGATTGAGCTCCCACTCAGCTCTTCTCCATCACCCTGTCTCTACATCAGCCCTTTCCAGAACTTCTTGTGTTTTATGTGGTAGGTGTTTTGCATTGTCTAGAATGTAAATGTGTAAGGATGATAAACTTTCAGTGGAAGCCAACCTAGAGAATGAAATGTTACCATGTTGGAGAAAAGTTGTTTTTTTTTTTTCATGAGACTGAACTCTGAGAATTTGTACACAGGGATATTCACACCCCTCCCTGCCAAAACTGCAGTAAGAAAGCATGAAAGTTACAAAGCTGAGTTGCCAGTGTGGCTTCAGTTCTGTTGCCTAGTGGAGGTGCATTATAAGGTAAGCTTTAAGGACACAATTACAAATTAGCTTCACAGGATGATGCCTCATCCTGTCCATGGGATTGACAGACTTCATTCGATAAGCAGCTATTCAATGATTTTTCTTCATCATTTTCTGATGGTGGAGGGAGGAGCTGATACCTTAATTCTAACATCCTACTCAGATACTGCACTGAAGAATGAGTTATTAATTTCCTCATAGGGTTTTTGCTATCATTCAGCATGACAGTATCCTGAATACTTCAGAAATATTAATGGGTTTATTTTCATAGTAGAGCTGTGAGATGGAAAAGCATCACTTTCACGTTGTAGGTGGGAGCAGCAGCAAAAGGTCCAGAATCAAGGTCAAAGTGAATACAAGGCTTAGACGTCTATTCAGAAGCATCTATGACTTTTTATTTCCCAGATTACTTTCTCTTTATCAACTTGCTCCCATGCCTGCATTTTATACCTTCCTTTGACTCCTATTTCTGTTGCCATTACTTAGCAAATTGTTATGTCAAGTTCAGGTGAGGTACTTGCAGCTCTGCATGGGGGAAGTCCTAAAAACCACAAAGTTTGAAACCCACATAGTCCCACAGAGGCAGATGTAACTCCCTAGACTGGTATTTGGTTGCTCTCCTTCGTCCTGCTGCAGTCTCAAGTGTCAGGATTCACTTTTGCATGAGGCAAAATGGGAGCAATACAAGGAGCAGCCACATCCACTGGTCAGTCTTGATTCATGCTTAGTGCGTCCTAGCTGGTCCATCCAAAAGTGCATCCAAATCAGGGACATCCTGCTCTGCCTAATAAAGTCCCAGTTGAGTCCATTTACCCTCATATAATGTTAAAGCTTCTCTGTAGCTTTGATCCACCACTCTTTGTGCATATTGTTCACCTGCTCCTTCCTTTTTCCACATCTGCCTTGTCTCCGTCTCCTGAGTAGTCACTGATATGATGGCAATTTCAAAAAGTGGTGGTCCTGCTACCATTGGTTATGATACTGATATTCAACTCTATTGGCACTTTGAGACCTACAGCCTACTAATATATAAATAATTGATGAAATAATGTTAAGGTTCCCTGCCTATTATGTGAGTTGTTTAGACATACAGCATCTGAGCTTATCATAGTAATGGTATTTCTGATGGATTCAGCAGAGATAGTACCATAAACATAAAACGTATTCCGAAAATCTGTCTGCATTCTGCTTCCAGTGAAACTATTCAGGGACAAATTTTCAAACATCAGCTTCTGTTTACATCAACACAATGAGCCCATGCAAAATACAAATATGTGCACGTTAGAATCATAGAATAGAATCGTAGAACAGCTTAGGTTGGAAGGCATCTCAAGGCATCATCAAGATCCAACCCTCCTGCCACAGGCAGGGTTGCTAGCCACTAGATCAAGTACTAGATCAGATTGCCCAGGGCCCCATCCACCCTAGCCCTAAACACCTCCAGGTATGTGGCATCCACAACCTAAATCTTCCTTCCTTCCCCCTTGTCCTATCACTATCTACCCATATATTAATTTGATTTCTTTCCTGTTTATAATCATCCTTTAAATACTGGAAGTCCAAAATGAGATCTCCCCACAGCCTTCTCTTTTCCAGGCTGAACAAGCCCAGTTCCTTCAGCCTGTCTTCGTAGGAGAGGTGCTCCTGCCCATGGATCAACTTCATGGCCCTCCTCTGGACCCTCTCCAAAAGCTCCACATCTTTCCTGTGTTGGGGGTCCCAGATCTGGATGCAGCACTCCTGCTGGGGCCTCACAAGGGCAGAATAGAGGACAATCTCCCTCCCTGGCTATCCTTCCTCTGATGGAACCCAGGATACCACTGGCCTTCTGGGCTGCAAGCGCACTGCTGGCTCATGTTAAGATTTTCATCTACCAGGGCCCGCAGGTCCTTCTCTGCAGCGCTACTCTCAAGTAGTTCTTCTCCCAGTTTGTACACATATCTGGGATTATCCTGACCCAAGTGCAAAGCCTTGCACTTTGCTTTGTTGAACTTCATTAGGTTCCCACTCTGGAAGGCATCCCTTCGTTCTGCCACATCATCTTCGCCACTCAGCTTGGTGTCATCAGCAGATTTGCTGAGGGTGCACTCAGTCCCATCAGAAAGATAAAGATGTTAAAGAGAACCAGACCCAATACAGACCCCTGGGGGACACCGCTCATTAGCAACCTCCACCTGGACATAGATCCATTGACCACAATCCTCTGGCTATGACCTTCCAGCCAATTCCTTATCCACTAAATAGTCTAAATTAATACCTTCAATAACGTATCTCTCCAATTCAGAGGTAAGAATGTGGTGGGGGACCGTGTCAAAGACCTTGCAGAAGACCAGGTAGATAACATCAGTTGTCTTTCCTTTGTCCACTGATGCTGTCACTCATTTGGTTCTTTTACAGGTGGGCAATGCTCCTTCTTGTTGAAATGTGACATTTTGAGAACAGATGTTGGAAAATGCTTGCACACATTTTGTGGGAGCAACAGCGGCATTTATCTTGCTGGAAACATAGCTCCCATTTTTACTTTTGTTTGCCAGATAGGCTGTTTATCTTGTTTCCTTTGGTGCTGGAACTCTCATGCTGCTTTCTGGGTCTGGAAAGTCTGTTCACCTTCTGCATGCCAATCAAAATTCTGTTTAAAATCTCTCCTTTGAACTTCTCCTAATACATTTTATGCTGATCTTACTCCTGTTTTCTCTCCAAATATCACGTCTGAATTGCCTCAGAGTGAGTTTTAAGTGTGTGTATTTATTCACGTGCATTTGTGTAAGCTGTCTTTGTTGGTGCCCCCCCTCCATTTTGAAGAAAAAAAATATTTTATATAGTTACTGAATTAATTCATACCTTCATCTCAACAACACAAAGCCCTTTGTGCGAATAGTCTAATTTCTCCTGTAAAGGTGAGTTCATTAAAAATGTCGAGATTAAATGGTTTCCCTATGCCAAAGCTAGAAGGCAGCAAACCCATGGGAAGAACATAAGTCTGGTAGTGACCAGACTACCAGCTTAAGTGCTGAGTAATGTAGTATTTGCACCACTTTGCCTTTTTTCTCCAGAAAAAAAAATGAAAAGCTGTAAATCAGCTTGGAAGGTATGGTTTATTTTGGCTTCCTGTCACTACAAATGTTATTTCTGAAATAGCAATGGTTTAATTGCTCAAGCTTCTCAGCTGCACAGGCAGCATTGAGCATTTCCATGTGAAGGCTGAAGGACTTGAGCTGACAGGGGCCAGGATGGGGAGTGCCTGAGGAAGGTGAGGACAGCCAAGGCAAGTGGAAAGCTACTCATTCTGCAGGCTTGTATACTGCCATAGTCAGTCACTTGCTTTGCTAAGCCATTCGTTGGTCCCATGCAAAGGAGGTGTGACCACTGAAGCAGTTATCTGCGTGTGTAGCTTCTTTCCCTCACATACTATCATTGTTTAATCTCTGTGTGGCCTTTCATTTTTGTGACTTGAGTTTATGAGCATTTTATTTTCCATTTTCTGCTACTTTTTCAAGCATATAACATGAAATAGCAGACATTTTCAGGCCTGCATTTTTAAAGTTATCTCCGTCATCATAATTTATTGGTCTTAATGATTTTTCTGACACATTTTAGTAGCAAGATCCACTAAGTATTCATTTTTATCTTGTATACAGTTAAGTATATTGTACAAAATCCTACGGATAATATTATTAATATCCCTGTAGCATAATGTTCAGGAGAATATAGAATCATAGAATCATAGAATCATAGAATCATAGAATCACTAAGGTTGGAAAAGACCTAAAAGATCACCCAGTCCAACCGTTCACCTATTCCCAATAGCTCCCACTAAACCATGTCCCTCAACACAACATCCAGCCTTTCCTTGAACACCCCCAGGGTCGGTCTCCACCACCTCCCTGGGCATCCATTCCAGTGCCTGACCACCCTTTCTGAAAAGTAATACTTCCTCATGTCCAGCCTGAATCTCCCCTGCCGTAGCTTGAAACCATTCCCCCTGGTCCTATCACTAATGACACGAGAGAAGAGGCCGACCCCCAGCTCACTACAACCTCCCTTCAGGAAGTTATAGAGAGCAATAAGGTCTCCCCTGAGCCTCCTCTTCTCCAGGCTGAACATTCCCAGCTCCTTCAGCCTCTCCTCATATGGCCTGTGTTCCAGACCCCTCACCAGCTTTGTTGCCCTTCTTTGAACACGTTCCAGGGCCTCAATATCTTTCTTGCAGTGAGGGGCCCAAAACTGGACACAGTACTCGAGGTGCGGCCTCACGAGTGCTGAATATAGGGGAACAATCACCTCTCTGCTCCTGCTTGCAACACTGTTTCTGATGCAAGCCAGGATGCCATTGGCCTTCTTGGCCACCTGGGCACACTGTCGGCTCATGTTCAGCCGAGCATCAATCAATACCCCCAGGTCCATTTCCTCTACGCAGTCCTCCAGCCACACCGCCCCAAGCCTGTAGCGTCGCCTGGGGTTGTTGTGGCCGAAGTGCAGGACCCGGCATTTGGCCTTGTTGAAACTCATCCCATTGGCTCCAGCCCAGCTCTCCAGCCTGTCCAGATCCCTCTGTAGGGCCTCGCTACCCCCAGGCAGATCCACACTTCCAGCCAATTTGGTGTCATCTGCGAATTTACTGAGGGTGCACTCGATGCCCTCATCCAGGTCATCAATAAAGATATTGAAGAGGACAGGCCCCAGCACCGACCCCAGGGGAACACCACTCACGACTGGTCGCCAGCTGGATTTGACTCCATTCACCACCACTCTCTGTGCCCGGCCCTCCAGCCAGCTCCTTACCCAGCCAAGAGTGTACCCATCCAAGCCTCTGGCTGCCAGCTTCTGCAGGAGAATGCTGTGGGAGACAGTGTCAAAGTTTCCAAAGAGAGTTTCCAATAACTAATGTTATCTGTCATTTCAAGATATGTATCACCTAGGAATCCTTGGATTCCTTGGAAAGGGCAAGACAAGATGCTCTTCTAAGTCAATGTGACTAATACCACCTGGGATTTCTGGGAGCTCCTGCAGGGGCCCATCGTGGCTGCCGTCTGCCCATTCTGATGGACTCTGTGAGGATCCACATCAGGCTGTGCTGGAGAAGAAAGCCTCTGGCAACTGCCGTGGCACTGGCAAGGCAGGGGCTGTGCTCTCAGTGTGCCTTCTCCAGATGCTGGGCATATGGTCTTGTCCTGAAAGCTCCAAGATAATTTGGCTTAGATTGTTTGGTGAAGAAAGCAGCTGGAGCAGAGAGTGTGGAAAGAGACTTACTGCACTTCCAGATAACAGCCTTGCTGAGCTTGATTGATGGATGCTGTTTAATCTGCCAGACAGGTTAAAACTTAGGAAATGGAGCAGAAACATGCAGCTTGGGCATACCATTTGTGTACAGCAAGGACATGCACAGAGTCATTTTAGGCAGGGTTTGTGCTAGGAAGCCACTGTGTATAGGCTTCCTCACCAGCACAGCAGGGCACAGAAGAGCTTTGGTCTGTGTGGCAGAGTGTTGTACATGCCTTGGCCACCTCTGTCAAGGGATGAGGTTTCTTTCCTCTTCCAAGCCTTTGCCTTTGCAATCATGTTGCTATTGCACAAGGTTATCTATCTAGTCATAAAAGCAAGTGTTTTTCAGTCATGCCTCTGAAGTCTTCAACAAGAGCTTCTCAGAAGATACGCAGAAGATGGTTGAGTACAAGAGAAGCAGTGTTCAATAATTCATCGCTGAGATGAACTCAGAAGATGTGGGCTCTTCTCTCTCAGGGTTTTGCTGACTGGTTGCACAGTGCTGAGCACCCTCCTGGTCAAACCACTGCCCTTCGTACCTGCCTTGGACTTGATCTGCACTCAGTGTTCTCAGTGGAAATGATTGTAACAGGAAGAATCTCTTCCAGGTAGGGTGATTTACCCTGTGCAGGAAACTGGCTGCAGCTGGAGCACCTTCTTGCTATTAAAATCTTCATCTTCACTTGGCTGTAGTTGTAGAGGCAAACTACACCATAATGTAAACTAGACTGGAACTTGTACAACTTTTAAGATCAAGTGTAGCTATTCTACTGCAGCTTGCCACTGCATAGAGTCTGACAACCTGGTCTGAAAGAACACTTTTGGGACTCAGCATATAAAGAATAAAATTCTAGAAGATAGAATTAAAATGACCATAACAACAACCAAGCCAGAAGAATTCAACACTTTTTTTTTTTTTTTTTCTGAAAGAGGCATGGGGTTGGTATAAGTATTGCATGTGTGATATACTCACCAAATGTATTCCAATTTAACAGAGAACAGTTAGATTTGTTTTTCCTCTTAGAGGTGTTAATAGACTCAAAGGTGGCAGAGGAGACAAAAGCAAGCTTGGCAAGTTCTAGTGATGGTAAATGAAGCAGGTTACACTAAAGACAACCTCTTCTGTGCTGTTCAATTTTTCCTACACAGCACAGAGTGCACCTGGGTATTGAGTACAAAACAATGTAAACGAGGCCTTGCAAACTATCTGTGCACAAGCTGGGATAAATCTCTTACAAGCAGAGGAAAATACACCAATGATATTGCCTTTGGAAAGAGATTGCTAGCAGTTTTCGAGATTTCCCCAGTTTCAGTCCCTGGTGAGAACACAGATATGAACGGTGTGTCTATAAACAAAATTTAAAGGTTTCCATTAAAAGAAGAAACATAGACCTGACAAATACCCTACCACACGTGCCAAAGCATATAAAATGCATCTGATGCAACAAATGTTTCATACTTTCTTCCTATTTTCTAGAGTCAATTTATTTTAAAATCCTTGCTTTATACATGCAGTGGGTGGATTAATGACTGTGCTATTTGATGTAAATTCTTGCCATAGTTTGCTTCACAATGGATTTCAACCCCCTCCTCTAGAGCAGTTGGTGCTGACTGGTGATCTGTCTGGCTTCGGAGCAGAAAGTCCACATGCTAAGGAAGCAAAGACAGTGGAGCAGCCATTGCATTTTAGGAATGGTCCTTTTGGGTCTGGATCAAAGGCTTCCAGCCAAACAGCATCAGGAAGCTTTGGCTGCTGCTGCTTCTGCAATAGTTGTTTCCTGTGATAGGGAGCAAGGCGTACACAAAGCATCTGGTGCATCCCATCTGTGTGGGAAGGGAAGAAAGTTGCCCCATGGCTGTCAGGCCAGTATGCTTTGGCATACATGGAGGTGTAAAAAATTTTGCTCTTGAAACTTCGATATTTTGGGCCTTGCTTAACCTCTGTGTTCCAAATTTAACAGTATCCTCAGTGATTGCACTGTGATTACTGGTAAATAAAATATCTGTAACAGGGGAAACAGATGTAATTTCCAATCACTTTGCCATTTTACAAATCAAAGCAAGTGGATAAAGAAAATAGGGTGTCAAGTCTCCTCTCTTTTCTTGTAATTGTACTGCAAAAATCTCCAGGTTCCTGCAACCATGCTTAGCTCATGTGGAAGCAGGTGTAAGCAGTGAGTTCAATGGAAACTGTATGCACTATAATACAAGTCAGCCAGCTTATCGAAAATAACTTCTGAAATGTCTTAACATTGAAGCTTATATGTTACTAGTATGTTAATATTGAAGCTTATATGTTACTAGTGACTAGTTTTGATTTTCTCAGTTTTACATCACTGCTAATCAAGCAATGGCATCAGGTGATCACTGCTTGATTCAGGACAGGAATACAAACCTGGGTCTCCAATATCAAAAGCCAATGCCTCAACCATTAGAATAACATGTATGTTTACGGCTATAATAAACCCTCTGATAAGATATCTAGGATGAAATTAGAAGTACCTCAGCAACATCAGAAAAATATCTCAATGATAAAGGGTCTAGTTTGTTTTAAGAATGTTCTGGGGGTAACTTGATCTTTATGACAGGTATTTGGTATCGCATGCTGTATCCTCCATTTGCATGCCCAGTTGGACCTTGCATAGCCTAGCACTTTAGCCTAGCATTGCCTTATCTTTCGTACTTCTTGTTTCTTTTTTGAGATTAATGCTCCATGTTCATGGATGTCAGATGTTCACATCCTTCTTTCACAGCAGGTGAGGCCCACAGCACGCCTGATGGACTTGGACTTTTTAAGGCTTGCCACCAGAGTTTGGGTTGGTATCTGGAATTACATTCTCTCCAAAGAAAATACCCTATTTGTAGGGCCATGCTATCAAGAATCTTCTTGGTGATCTTGATGCAAAACGACTCAAACTTCACTACCACATCTGACAACAGTGTTGCCATTCAGGCCAAATCACAGGCACTATGAAGTTTCTATCCAAAACCATTCTTTGAGAACAGCAGAAAAACTGTTTTTTCTGGGTGCGGTCCGCAGCAGCATTGACTGGAAACAATCACTTTTTGATGGATGGCAAATGACTGGCAAATCTAGCAAGTTGTCCTCCCCAAGACAGCACACTATGGAGACACTACAGACTCCAGCAGGAGTCTGGAGTACAACAAAGTCAAAGCAGAAATCCTGTGGGTGACCAGTAAGAATGCCCGAAGTGATAATGGACTGTAGGACTACTTGGGCCAATAGCAGTGCTAGAAACTGGATATGTCTCAAAATAAAAGCACTGTGCTGCTATACATTGCGTATTTTACAGGACAGAAATGGAATATGCCCTTCATCTAAGGACTGTTATTTATTTACCTTCAAGAGCTGCGATGGGCTTTGAGCAACAGAGGAACAAGCACTTGAAAAGGAACCTTCAGAACAGAAAGAGCTTGGCTCCTGCATGTTTCTTTGCTACCTTTTACGTGTGGAAAGGTCACGATCACAAGTCTCTGCAAGTTGACCCTGTGTATTTCAGCTGCATCCTATTAGGGATTGTGAGGCTTTATTGCTGGTTCCCAGGAGCACTGGCAAGTGAACGAGGTGTGCTTTTAACTGCACAGTCATTTGTCATGACCCCAAAATGCAATGGTTTGCAGGTATGTGGTTCCGTGGATGAAATGGGCTAGCAGTGCCTTGTACTACAGAGCCCTTCTCTTGACACAACAGTTCTTCATGCTGCTTTTTTGGCTTGTGATCCATTCTTGTCCCCTTTACTCTAGGAAGCTTATGTCTTTCTGTCTAACTATGGGAAGCTCAAGATAGCAAACACAGGCACTATCATTAATTCCAATCATTGTTTATTAAATAGAAAAAAAAGAAAAAAAAGCATGCAGAAATGCATACCAAGACAGACCTTCATCTCCATCCTCTACACGCCCTTGGAGGGTTTTTCATCAATCAAACACTGTATCTTTGGCAAGACATCAAGAGTGATAAGTTTGAACTTCTGCTCAGAAAAGTGAATCCACACTCCTTACCTGCTATGTTTCTTGGAAGAGCAGGCTTCCTGGATGTTACACAGACTCACTGATGTGGCATTGGATTTACCCTAGCCCATACCTTCAGCCTGCATTATCCATAGTAATGTCAAGGGGGCTTGGCTTAAGTAAATAAATTATTTATCTTGGCCTAGTTTGATGTAGATCAGTCTCTCTGTCCAGTACAATGGCCTAAAATGCAGCCAGCCATTGCTTGTTGTGCCTAACTGGACAGAGACACAGGTCTATGCAAAGTATGTTTTTCTTCTTTATTTCCATCTTATTTGGCTCATTCTCCCCCAGGCAAGTGCTTGGGTGACTATGCATCTTGCGAGGCCATCTAGAGATCCCTGTGGATGTTTTACCAGTACTAGCTTTAAGAGGAGTAAGAGATCATCCCTGATGATGTCCTTCCTTACCAAGAAGGAGCAGTGTGAAGCTGATCATAGGTGCATGTGTCCCTGTAAAAGCTTTGAAGCAATGGGTAAATCCCATGAAAGTGAAGTTTACTACTGCTTCATCCTACATTTGCAGGTAGTATAAGCTGGGCATGGCCATACATGACATTGCAGCATCCCAATAGCACAACAAGCCCTGATTGCTTCTGCCCATCCCCTTGGGGGTCCCACAGAAAAAAATGATAATAATACAGGAGCAGGGATGAGAGGATACAGGATAATTCACAGCACAGGGATGAGAGTGGAGGAGAGCAGCAGCATGCAAGCAGCAGTACTATCCAGAGGGATGCGTACTTCTCCATGGGAAGCCCAAAGGCAGCTGTGCACCTAGCCTAGCTGTGCAAAGGCTCACCATCACTTCCCTGCCAGGTGGCTGGCAACGAGTGGTTTATATTTAGAGAATCCCCTCTTTGCATTGGGAAGGTCTTGTTTTCAGTCCCAAAATGCCCTGCAAAATGAATGAATTGTTGTTTTCCAGCCAGCCTGACTAGGAAACAGGGCTCACACAGTTGCTGGGAACTGGAAGAAACATCCTGGTCTGCAGAGCGTAAATTAGGAAAATGCATTCTTATTCTCATGGATTTTCCTTGAGAAAAAGCCAACAGTGGGAGTGTGTTAGAGTGGTAAAATACAATTCATGACAACAATCCCACTGAGAGGAGGATTTTTTTTTTCCTTTAGTTGCTTCTAATTGTGGTAAGGAGCAAACACATTCCTCTTTAATTTCCATTGGCAAGGTCTCCGGGACTGTGTGAGTGCCAAGAAGTGTGCTGTGGCTGGTTTTGCATTTCTTCCTCTCTTCTTCCCCTCCTCCTCCCCTCCCTCATCTTATGGGTATTACAGCCAATCCCTCTGCAAATACCTTTTTCACAGGCAGTGTAAGCACTCTCCCTCTTGTTTTTCTCCCTTGGAAACTCTGCTCTATCTCTTTTGGCCAGCTGCAGCCTTCCTAGAGCATCTTCTACCTGACAAAAGAAGATACCTTTGATAGTCAGGCACGATGGTAAAGTTGAAACACATGCTTGGTTCAGATACCGATGAACTTTAATTTACCTCAATTCATTAGCAATTTTTAAAACCACAGTTAATGGAAGGCAGCCTGTAAAATAATTGGAAGTAAATGATGAAGGAGAAGCTCTGGGGGGAGGAAGGAAGGGAAGCGGCTTACAGCAGGAGTCTAAGCCAGGCTTTCATCTTCAGGGCAGTCCGGTTTTGAACCCTGATGGGAAAGGTCATGAATTTTAAAATGTGTCTCGCAGCAGACAGCTCTAATCATAAAGCTAACACTATCTGCAGTGCATGTCTGACCATGTGAGACTCGCAGCTGACTGAAGGAGGCTGACTTACAAGGGAGGGATGCTGCTTTGAGCAGGAAGGTGTGGGATAAGCAGAACCCATGCCGTATCTGTCAGTGCCAGAATGAAGCACTGGGCTGTCGGGGCAGGGGAAAACATGGCACTCCCAGCAGGGCTCTTAGCAGCAGAAGGACCATGTAGTGCCTTGTGCTCTTCTCTGGGCTCCTCGAGAACCCAGCGTTTCCTTTTCTTGCATTTCAATTAGGAAGTGTAGCATCTTACTGCTTTAGCTTGCCAATTGCATCTTCAGTTTTAATACAGTTTCCAGCCTATTGCATGCAAAAGCTGGAAAGCTCTCTACAGCTATCCTGGGAATCATTGCTCTGCCATTTGCCAGGCTGTGTTTGAAATCAAGGGATGCTAATGTTTTGGCAACACCTTACAGTGCCTCTGACAAAAGAGTTGTGGTTGGTGTCTATCTCAGTCTTAATTGTTTTCTTAATTGGATGCTGCTGAGGCTCAGACAGTTATTTGTGGGATGTGAGAAAACACTTGATTCTCTCTGACTTCATCTGCATTTTCCAAAATCCTTCCACTGTTCATCTACCACATCTTGGGCTCTGCTCTTCCTAACACGTACGGAAGTGTGGTCCAGTGGTGTTAATCACCACGTGGTGTCTAGACATGATGAAAACATTTAAGCAACTGTGACATCTGTTTGGGCGGCTGATGTTGTTGGGAAACTTGACCCTATTTATGAACAGTTCTTAAAACCAAGTTTCAGTCATGACAATAAATGCAAAGTCTCTTCACCTACTGAGACCAGAGCTTCATGGTCAACGTGCTCTCGCAGGAGGGGTGGTCTTGCTCTGAAAGGTTAGCACTTGGGGCATATGTGTTCAATTTTTAGGTCCGGCACAAACTTTATGTCTGACCTTTGCAAAGGTGTGTGCTTTCTTTGTGTCTGGAATAAATGGTGATGGTAACAGAGGTAATACCTGGGATCAGACTGATTATGGGACTCTTCAAATTGCGCCAGTTAATTTGATTGTTACCAAAATAAAGTCCTCGTGATCTCCTCAGAATCCAGTGCCCCGTTATCTAGGTTTAGCAGTCTGTGAACAAGAGTGGGAGCCAGGCTGGAATGTCTTTTGGTTCTGCAGCAACAGAAAACTCCAAGTCAGGGAATATTTTTAGTGTGCAACTGCTAGGTTTTTCAGAGTGTGATGTGGAGCAGAATTTTCAAGAGCATCTGGTCCTTTGCTGTTAAGTGTTTACTTTGCTCCTGAATATGAGATCTGGGGCTCTGATGGAGGATCTCTGATAGATTTAACTGTTAACTCTTAACAGTATCTCCTCCAGCACCTCTGCTGAAAATTACTGCCTACTAGCAGGGCTGCAGAGCAAAAAGGTACAGAGAGGAGCAGCAAACCTGGTGGAGACGGTACCGTGCTCTTTTCTGTCATCCATCCTTCAGTGGTTTGTTTCACCATGGAAAGAACTTAGGGATTCACTCAGGTGTGAAGTTCTCCCGTGCTGTGTCTGGCAAGCAGTCAGTGACATGAGAATGATGGTGCTTTGCTTGATGTGCAGACAGACTTCCCCACAGCTCACTGTGAAAGAGAGCCGAGGGACAGCAGGATCCACTAGAGGTGATTTGGGAAGCTCTAGCTATGCAGCACCAGGAAAATGTCAACAACCAGGTACCAGGGGCCCCTAAGCGGGGCTAACTCCTTGCCCCCAGGCAAGGCTCAGTTCACATCCCCCATTGGTGACACAACGGTGAGCTTCCAAGGAACTCACGGCTCTGGAGGGGCTGCTGCAGGATTAAGCTTCTCTGCTTGTCTCACATCTGACTTGTGATTTCAGTGGCCGTGTTTTTTATGGTGGGGTCTCCAGCAGTACAGAAGTATTACAAGGTATTTATTTGCCAAGCCTTTTCTGCTGTGTTTCAGCCTCTCCTCTCCCCCTTCCCTGGCTTATCGCTGGTGGAAGCGGGTGTAAAGTCCTTTGAACGAAGACATCAAAGGACAATTGCATCTCTGTTCTTTAACCAGGCTTATAAAGAGATTGTGATAAAGGACAACAATACATGTCAGCGTTGCCCAGTTATTGTTCTGTGCTTTGTAGTTTTATTAGGAAATAATTTCTCACCCTGTGTGGCTCCTGGTGAGTTTTGTTTCTGTGTTGCTGGATTTGATCTGCCCACTGAAAGGCCTGCCACAGAACTGAGAGTTTTGCCAGCTGTGAGTTAAGAGAGAGACGTTATTGAAAAAGTTCAAGCTCTGCTTCCTAGCAGCCAATTTACCATCTGTCTCCCTCTCCCTCACGCCCCTTTTATAGCAAAAAATGCAAACAGTTTGTTTGACCTCTGCTGAATCAGTAGAACTCTGGGCTTTTAAAGTGTTGATTTAACAAATAAAAACCGAACGTGACAGCAGCAACAACCTCAAATTCAAAACCAATAAACGCAGGTAACAGCAAGGCTTGTTACAAGAGACAGTAAAAGTCTATGAAATGCTTTTTTCTTTATAAATATATCCCTCCTCCTCTCTGCACCCCACCTTTTGGAAAATCTACAAATGAAGTTGAATCCTGCCCACTACAGAGTGTGGCTGAAAATTCACCCCTCCTCCAGGATAACACAGGGAGTAAAGCCCTCAAAAGCCAAGTTAGACTACTGTGGAAAGACTGTTGGGTTTGCATCTGTGGCTTCAGATAGAGTTGATTCTCCATATGAGGAGGAGGGGAGGATAGGTGATTCCCAGTTCTCCCCCACTTCCATCTCCTGGCATCACGCCCCACCTCTGATCTTGCACAGCTCTAGTGCTCACGAGACACCCTTATGAACTGGTTCAGTTCAGTGATCCACTGGGTTAGTGAGCTGAGCCTGCTCACAGAGGGCTCTGGTGGGCACTGGAGCTGGTGCAAGGAGAGGGCAGAGGGAGGAGTGGGGTCTTTCCTGGTGATGCTGAGCCTCTAGCCTGGCTCAGCTGTGTGAGGAACGGCAGCTGACTGTCGAATATGAAACTGTTGCACAAATGGTGTGTTTGGCAGTGAATGATAATCGTGCTGTCCGTCTCTTAAAGAGACTTTTTCAAAAGCATTGTTGATGCTGGTATAAATTGGCACGGCTTCAATCAGTGTGTCATTTGTCTGGTAGACTATGAAATGCTCTTGCAAAACTGGCCTGTGTTTCAAGACTTTGTCTCAATCATATTGACCCTAGTGAAAATCCAAGCTTCTAAATGACTCATCGGTGTTGTCCTTCACCCTGAGATAGGTACTCATACCCACAATCCACATCACTGAAAATCTGTTAGAAAAAAATCACACTTCAAATCACATTCTTCAAACAAAGCCTATGAAGTCCCTGTTCCAGCCTGCTGAAGAAGCCTTTGCTTCTCAAACAAATTTCTTTAGGAAGAGATGAGAGCTGGTGAGAAAATCACCTCCATGCTCCTGTGTTTTAGTGAGGATGGAAAAGGGCAGCATGACATTCTTGCACAAAGCATTTTCTCTTTCAGTGTATCCTAAGTAGCTTGGAATAAGAAAAGAAAGCCTTTTCTTGGGTTACTGAAGCTACAAAGCTGTCATATAACTGGGGACCATCTTGGACAAATAATGGGGTGGCAGAGGGTTGGGGGAGGAAGGGAGAAGAAAAGGGTTTAGTGTGAAAATGAATCTCACAAATGAAGATGGACTTAACCTGTTAAGTAGCCTTGAAACCTGAGCTGAGATGCTAATCCGCTCAGGACAAAGCTGAATCCTGCTTTCGGGGTTGTGGGGGTGACATTATACCTGCTTTGAGAACATGAAAAAACCCTTTCTAAAAGCAGGGAATGGAGGCTCTCCATTGTCTAGGAAGTATCTTGTTTATCACAGAATGGTATTCTTTCCCATCGTGATGTTCTTTGGTATTTGAGTTTTAGATGAATTGTAAATACTGTCAGTAGAAAAGAATTAGGAGAAAAACGAAACGAAAGAAAATAGGAGCAAGAGATACTGTAAATAATGAGAACAACCATTTTTGCTGTGTAAGGCTGCTGCATTGCTGAGTGGCCGCCTGAGATGTAGGAGATGTATGGAAGAAATTCTTTCACTCAGGTTATGGGAGGGCAGCAGATAGACCTGTGTTTGAGGATATAGTGGAAATGAAGCAACCCAAAATCTTGAAGAGCGTTTTCTTCATAGTGGCAGGAAAGACTGTAAGTTGAAGACTTCTGAGATCAGTTACCACCAGAGAGAGACACCCAGGTACCAGTGAAACCACTTGAAGGTACAGAGCATGCAGGTTGGTTGGTAAGGAAAAGGACGGATGGTGAAGAGACCAGTGGGCTGGACAAGCTTGATGTGTAGGTTGATGCGAATTTTGAATCTTTGTTGGTCACACACTTTCTGCTGGAAACATAAGCTCAGGCTCAGTGTTCTCAACCTGACAGTAACAGGTCTGAAAAGATCGCACTATCCTGCTCCACCTTTTACTGTGCTGGTGCCAAGACCTGTCCAGCTACAGAAATCTTCAGGATTAGCCTGTGCATTATTTTCGTGGGTTATCTTTCTTTCTTTCTTCTGAGCTTACACTGCAAGCATTGTTTTTTCTAGCAGTGACAGGGAGGCAAATGAAGGGATGTGGATGTGGTACTGCCAGGCTTGCTCTTGGGCTTCAGAGCAGCTGTGTGGGACAGAGGGCAGTGCTGGCCAGGCAATCCAGCTCATGAATTCTCTGCCAGCCCCCTGCATGGTATCCGAAGTTCAGGCCAAGTTCCAGGCAGGTTGCTAGAGTCTCTATGTAAACATTAAGGCAAGCTAAAGGGACGGTGTGAAATATCACCCCTCTCATCTGATGAGTGCTGAGACTTTGTGCTCAGACAACTTCCCCAAGGTAGAGAGTTGGACATACAGCTGCAGCAGAAGTCTCAGTCTGACATACCGTCTCCATTTATCTCCCACTCGTTGTATTTTGTTATACAAACTAAATGTGTTGAAAAGCCACATCAGCAATGTAATCAAGAGGTTGCATGAGGTCTCACCCTGTGCTGGCAAGCCACTAGCAGATGTCCCTTGCATTTTCATTTTTATGACACCAAGTTGCGAGGTAGTGTTGATCTGCCTGAGGGCAGGGAGGCTCTTCAGAGGGATCTGAATAGGGTAGATCACTGAGCTGAGGTGAATGGGATGAGGCTCAACAAGGCCAAGTGCCAGGTCCTGCACTTTGGCCACAACAACCCCATGCAGTGCTATGGGCTTAGGGATGAGCAGCTGGATGACTGTGAAGAGGAAAGGGACCTGGGGGTGTTGGTTGATGCTTGGCTGAACATGAGCTGACAGTGTGCCCAGGTGGCCAAGAGGGCCAATGGCATCCTGGCCTGCATAAGAAATGGTGTGGCCAGCAGGAGCAGGGAGGTGATCATCTCTCTGTACTCAGCACTGGTGAGGCTGCACCTTGAGTACTGTGTTCAGTTTTGGGCACCTCACTACAGGAAAGACATTGAGGTTCTGGAACGTGTCCAGAGAAGGGCAACGAAACTGGTGAGGGGTCTGGAGCACAAGTCTTATGAGGAGCGGCTGAAGGAGCTGGGAATGTTCAGTGTGGAGAAGAGGAGGCTCAGGGGAGACCTCATTGCACTGTGCAACTTCCTGAAGGGATTGTGATGAGAAGGGGTCGGTCTCTTCTCCCAGGCAACAAACAGGACCTGAGGAAATGACCATCAGTTGCACACTGGGGGAGATTTAGATTAGACATAAGGAAAAACTTTTTCTCTCAGAGGGTGGCCAGGCACTGGAGTGGTCTGCCCAGGGAGATGATGGAGTCACTGTCTCTGGCAGTGTTCAAGAGGCATCTGGATGAGGAACTATGAGATATGGTTTAGTAGCTGTGACAATAATGGTGACAGGATGATTAGATTAGATGATCTTATAAGTCCTTTCCAACCTTGTGATTCTGTGATTCTATGATTCATTCTTCTTTACCTTAAACACTAGCAACAAACCAAGACCTGGATTCTCTTCACCGTCAGTGATGGGATTGAGGAATAAAAGGGGACCTTAACAGCGGATCTTACTTTCTGTGGGGGTTGCTGTGTTTTGGGTTTTTTTTTTTTTTCTCTTATATTTACTTCACAAGCTATAGTTTCAGTTGCTGCTTAGCTCTCAATAGTATTTCCCTATCACAGAGCTGTTGCTTCATTCCAGGTTTTCAACAACTGAAATATATCATGGGATTTTGTTGTAATGCAGGAAATTGCCTTCACATTAACAGTTTGCCACTTCTGTAAACAAGAAACCCACTGATGTGACATGTCAGCACTCAACAGAAGGACTTCTGACTACCTTAGTAAACAGGTGCATTCCTCATGGAAAACACGGGTTTGGGGCATGCCCACATAATGACACAATTGCCATTGCATGTATTGAGGGTGGGGGCTAGGTTTGTGTTTGAAGCAGAGGATGTGCTGTGGACTCCCTTCGAGGCTGCTTTGTGGTAGTAAAGGGCATTTAAAGTTCCCCGAGGTCACAGGGTCTCATGTGGGATTTTTTTTCTCTCACTTTAATAACGTATTAATAGCAGCATGTGTGTTGTAGATGATAATACAGTTTTTCTAGCTAAACCCACTTGCCCCTCACGTAGACTGCTTATTCTCTGCTGCTAGCAGGGCTGCTTTGATTACGCAATGACAGCTGCATGGATATATGGACTGTGGCGATGGGCTGGCAGCCACTTCATTGTCAATCCCCCTTTGTTCTCCTAGAAAAGAAAAGGCACAATAGGGAAGGTTTCATCCACATGTCAGACACATGAGGGACAAAAGGATGATGGGAACTGACTGAACTACACCATCCAAGTCACGCTGAAATACAGTCTTTCAGCTTTGTTTAGTGATGGTGTGGTGGCCAGCAATTGCACTGGTTGCAATTAGCCAAGGAGCAATTAAGTCATGGGTAAGGTCTCTTTGCTTCCTTGCATAGGCAAGGAGCAACAAGTCCATTTCCCTGGGAGCAATTGGTCTGAGATTAACTGGAAGTGTTAATCAGCTAACCCCTCTAAAGGAAATGGTGGGTCACACCTGCCAGAGTATAGGGAATGTCATGAAACTCGGTATTTCTATTGAGTCTGCACTTTTTAATATTTGGTAGATGTATAAGCATAGTTTCAGGGTCCTTGCTTTAGATGTGCTACACTTTGTGCAGTGCACAATATTTCCTATGGGCTTTCACCTGTCACAGCCAAATACGGATCATTCCAAGGCAACCCCCTTCAGACCATCTCCCCATCCCAGCTTATACATGGTTTTCCTAGGGTGCTTCTGTCTAAAATAACAAGCTAGGGTCACCAGAGATAAGGGGAAAAGGCACACAGGGATCTGTATGGCTTGAATTTGTCTGTGTTCTCATTTTTACTGCACTATCCCCATGCATCTGCAAACCCGCAGGAAAGATGAATATTACATCTACAGGAAACAAAATAGAGAAAAACAAAATCAGAATATAAAAAATAATCAGAAAGTGCTGGTTTCTCAAGTGGAACTTTTTGTGTGGAAGAGGCAATAGATACTGGTTTCGGTTGTTTTTTTTTCAAGAGAGAAAAGAATGGTTATGGTTGTCAGGCTGGCGTAATGTGTGGTTTCTGCAATTGGGTGTGCAGCATTTCACAATTAGGAGTTGTTTTTGTTGTTTTTTTTTTTCTGTATGAATCAAACAGAATTCAAAATATCAAGATTTTGAGTGTTATCCCAATTTGGACAGGAAAACCTTTTGACAGTGTAAAAAAATAATCTCACAGAATGGTGAAACTGCTTCCCGAGGCCTTTTACCAGGGTGAAACCATAAAGTGTGTGGATTTTTTTTTTTTTTTTTATTGTCACATATGAAAAACATTTGGAATTTCTGAGAGCCTTGATCGATGTAGTCATGTAATTCTTCCCATTGCCAGATACGGGTATTTATGATTAGTTGTATTTCAGTGTTTAAATAGTGAATAGTGAATAGTTTGATAGTGAACAGTGAATAGTTTAAATAAACAGGTTTGTGCAAGGCCTCAGAGAGCACATAGGTAAAACAGGAGTTTATCTGGGAGGAAGTGGTCTGGGGCCCCTGGCACAAGAAGGGCATGGACCTGTTGGAATGGGTCCAGGACAGGGCCATGAGGATGCACAGAAGGCTGGAGCACCTCTTCTATGAAGAAGGGCTGAGGGAGATGGGCTTGTTGAGCCTGGAGAAGAGGTGGCTCTGCGGAGACCTCATAGAGGCCTTCCAGAACCTAAAGAGGGCACATAGGAAAACTGGAAATGGACCTTTTATCAGGGAATGGTGTGATGGAACAAGGGATAATGGCTCTAAACTAAAAGAACGTAGGTATGGATTAGATATTTGGAAGAAATTCTTCACTATGAGTGTGGTGAGGCAGTGGAACAGGCTGCCCAGAGAAGTTGTGGATGCTCATCCCTGGAGGTGTTCAGTGCCAGTTTGCAAAGTGTCCCTGCCCATGTCAACAGAGTTGGAACTGCATGGTCTTTCATGTCCCTTACAACTCAAACCATTCTGTGATCCTGAATATTGTGCCAGGAGTCCCAGACCGTGAGCTCCATCCATGCTGGCACCCCCATCGTGTGGGCTCCCTGGTCAGCTTTTAAGCAAGGCGGTGGCTTTCTTAATCCTGCATGCCTGGCTTTGAAAACCTCTTCCTTCTGCTTTACTTCAGGAGGCTGGGGATGTAGTCACTCTGCCAAAAAAGCCAGGCCTTCAAGTCTTTGGAAATAAAATGCTCTAAGAGTTGTGCTCTTAGGTATAATGCAGCCAAAGAAAATGGTACAACTATAGTAATAATCATATCACTACTGTACTGTGACTGGAAGCTAATATGAAACAAAAGTGGATTATTTAGAAAGTTTAGAAAGTGTGTCACTGGATGTGTTACCTTATCACTGAAATGTATGTTTTTATAAAATTACATGTATTTTGCCTTTTCTACTGGTGTAATGGCCTCTCTCTGACATAAGATTGTCTCAAATCTGTCCCAAATGTCTATGAGATGAGATGTATGCTGCCAAACAAAGAGTCTGTCATCTTGAAACTCTTGTTTGCATGTGGGGATTCAAACGTATTTACTGCTTTATGAAAATGAAAAGGTATTTTTAAAAATGCAGTTGCAAATAGCTGGAAAATGTGCTATAGACTAATTTAAAAAGATGTACGAAAAGTAGAGGCATGAAAAAAAACAGTGAAATATCTGATTTGCTGAAGGACTTCTAAAAGTGTTTAAAAATGGGCTGTGCTGTAGTTCAAGAGCTGCAGATAGCTTGAATTCATATAGCTTGGGAAAATGAATTGGAGTTGTTTGAGTAATTTAGGCTGATTCTGCCAAACTGCACAAATTCTGACTCGATCAGTGAGAATTAGATAGCTGCATCGTACCGGGGATTTGGTTTTGTTGATTTATATTTTAACTGACCAAAAAAAAAAAGTGGAATCAATGTTGTTCTGTCTCTGAAGCAGAAAGCTTCTTTAAAGTGTGTAGGGGCAGACTCTTTAAAATTCTGCGTGGTGGATATAATTACATTTGGCTTTAGACATGAAAATAAGGCAGCTTTTCTGTGTTTATAAGTTAGTGATTATTGTTGAAAACCAGGAAGACGTTTTTCAGATCTGTTTCAGATGACATGCTCATCTCGTGCTCATGTTAAAGATGGCATGTTCATCTTCCTACAGGACTTATAAATCACTGCTTAAGAATATAATTTAGGGGAACAGATATTTCATAGTGTGGAGAAATGATCGTTTCCAGAAATGAGAATTCCAATAGTCTACAGAGGTAATTCCTCTGTAGCAAAATGTGCTATAGATGAGCTTTCAAAAGAAGCTACACTGAAAATGTATTGTTCATATTTGAACATATTATCTAATTGCAATCTAATCGGAAGATATTAAAGTAATACATTATATGGCCTGAAAATTAATGCATGAAATATGTATTGAGACAGACATTGACATGCCAAGTACAGTAGCAGCTTTTGTTGTATTTTTTTTAAGTACTGTTTAAATGAATATAAATAAATGGTTAATTTGGGAAAATGTTACCATGGAATTATCACTGCATATCCAATTCTGCAATATGAAAATATGTATTTTAAAAGTAAATAACTGCAACTGAAGTAATTCATCAAAAGAAAGTAGGCATGAAATACACAGCTCAGATACATTTTTTGGTCAGTTTTATTTAATTAAATTCCCAAATACTCTCAAAATCAGCTTAAATGCCTGGAAACTGGAAGTGCGCCTGTGATACAATGAAGGAATGCCCCTCTCCCTGCTAGTAAATAGTACTCCCCTTCTCCATTGTTCAGATGCCTCTCAGTTTAGAGAAGCTTACCTTTACTTCAGGAGTTTCTTTCCATACCTAGTTCCAAAGTGAACCAGGTTGAAGAACCAAGGACAGACTTAGAATATTATGGATTTTTTTTCCACCTTGGTTGATTAACCTCATACATTTTATTTGAATAATGTCTAAAAGCTCTAATTAGCAATAGCTAATCTGCCCCCCAGATGTTCAGTATTGATTTTGCCTGCAGTAAACTAATCTAATTGCCTTTCTTATCGAAGATAGGGTGGGTATTGAAATAACCAACTTGTCCAGGGGGCTATGAGAGCCATCAAAATAGCAATGGGAAATTGGATGACACTGTGGGACACCGGAAAATAGCAGGGCCATAGAGCTGGGTAAAGGAAGGGCTTACACCGTTGTACTGTGGGCATGGATGTTGTCCCATGTCAGTGTGAAGAGAAGAATGAGACCCAGACAGGAGATGAGAAGAGAGACATGTTGATTACTGTGCTGGAGGAGAGGGGGTTAGGCAACCACACTTCCCTTTAATAAAATGCCTTTCAGGTCTGTGTCAGGGTCTCAAGGTGCTTTAGTGCCATCCCCAAATGATAGCGTTCACATAACTGTAATAAGGCATCTATTATTGCTTCCTTTGATAGCATTGTGTTTGCGGAGGCTTTGATATTGTCTGTAAAAACTAATGCTCTGTTGAAAGCTGGCTGTTAAAAAGCAAAAGGCAAACTCTCAACCTAAAACCCAGGTGTTTTCTTTAATAAAATGTGAAGGCCTCCTATTTTTACTCATGTGTTTGTAAAAATATGTCAAGTGAGTGCTTCAAGATGATTGACTTTCATAGAATCACGGAATCATAGACTGGCTCGGGTTGGAAGGAACATAAAGGATCACCAAGTTCAAGATCATCAACCTGATGCATCACCTCACCACCCTCTCAGTGAAAAACTTTTCCCTGACATCCCTGACTTCCTTCCTTCCCCCTTGTCCTATCACTATCTACCCATATATTAATTTGATTTCTTTCCTGTTTATAATCATCCTTTAAATACTGGAAGTCCAAAATGAGGTCTCCCCACAGCCTTCTCTTTTCCAGGCTGAACAAGCCCAGTTCCTTCAGCCTGTCTTCGTAGGAGAGGTGCTCCTGCCCATGGATCAACTTCATGGCCCTCCTCTGGACCCTCTCCAAAAGCTCCACATCTTTCCTGTGTTGGGGGTCCCAGATCTGGATGCAGCACTCCTGCTGGGGCCTCACAAGGGCAGAATAGAGGACAATCCCCTCCCTGTCCCTGCTGGCTATCCTTCCTCTGATGGAACCCAGGATACCACTGGCCTTCTGGGCTGCAAGCGCACTGCTGGCTCATGTTAAGATTTTCATCTACCAGGACCCGCAGGTCCTTCTCTGCAGCCCTACTCTCAAGTAGTCCTTCTCCCAGTTTGTATACATATCTGGGATTATCCTGACCCAAGTGCAAAGCCTTGCACTTTGCTTTGTTGAACTTCATTAGGTTCCCAACAGCCCATCTTTTGAGTTTATCAAGGTCCCTCTGGAAGGCATCCTTTCCTTCTGTTGTATCACCACTCAGCTTGGTGTCATCAGCAAACTTGCTAAGGGTGTACCTGATCTCATTACCTATGTCAAATGCTGTTTTCTGTTTTGAAACTGTATCTCAGAAGTGATTAGTCAATAATGCAGCTTTTTTCTGATATTTAAAATGAAATATCGATGTATGAGTTACTCTGTGATGCGCTGTTGTTTGATAGGTTCATGTGGATTTGCAGTTTCTGGTTTTATTTAGGTTACACTAGGAGACATTATGTATTTATTATCCCTGTAAAGGCAATATTAATAAATTATCCTAAGTAGCTCAGCCAATTTTTTCCTCAAATAGTCCCATTGTTGATTTGTTAGGGCAATAAGCTCTCACGCTCCTCTCAGTACCTATTCTTTCTTGCAGCTTTCTGCACAGAATATGTGCTTTGGAAACAATCCAGCCTGATCTTGCAAATGCTGTTTGTCTGTGTGGTTTGCTTTGCAGAGCACTCGTATGAGATAGAGGTGCGGGGAGCTCCTTTGCCTTTTTTTGTCTGAAAAGTCAACAAATGATTGGCAGATCCCAGCTCACTTTTTCCTGCATGTCCTTGGGCTTGGCGTGTGATATGGCTGCTACAGCTGTGTACAGCTAATATCACAAATACTCCAGCATTTCCATCTACCATATCTTTTCTGTGTCTTTTAGCATGCCGCTTAAAAAGAGGAACAAGAAGTTTGACTTTCCTGTCTTTCTTCTGGTGCTGTATAATGCTCTTGCTGGACAGTGACGGTCATCCTTGGTATAATTCTTATCCAAAGGGATTAATTAGTTTTGCAGGCTTTTGTGATTTTCATACAGTAGTTGTTCCTGGAGTCTCAATTTCTAGGCAGGAAGAGATGACTCTTCTGTCTGGCTTTTGGTGGGTTTGGGAATGCACTCATACCTTCTGTAGCCTTTGTTTTGTCAGTGCATCAACACTGCAGTGTCTGCAAAGAGGTGGTGGGGTGGTTTTCATGTGTGTATGGGGTTGTTTATTATGAATTTAGACATAGGAGTGAGCAGCTTGTGCACTGAGACAAGAAGGGAGACGGCTGTGAGGAGCTAAAGGAAGGCCTAGCAGGGACACGTTACGTGTAGCACAACAGCTAGCAGCTGGGAGCATGTCAGAAGTAGGACTTAGGGAAAACTTGAGCACGGGGACATCTTGCTCTGGGAGAAGAGGTGGTTGCCTGTTTGATAGCTGGTGGAGGAGGGATGCTGGGAGGCCTGTCCAAGAAGGGAGAAGAAAGAGAAACTGAACTAGAACACTCTGGATTTAGAAATAGAGTGTTTACATTTATATTTGGTTCAACTGCAGATGGGAAGCAAGTACTGAGGTTTGGTGAAGGGAATTTTAGCAGGATCAAATGGAAACTGAAGTTCTGGCAGTCGTATCCAGTGGAGACTGAAGTAGGATGGTATGTGTGGGAGAGCCTCAAAGGTGTTTCCAGAACAAGGTAGAATAAATAAGGGGCCAGAGCAGGGTGATATTTGGCAGGATGAAATGAGTAGGATGGCTTCTGGATGATGTTGAGACTGAGGAAGCATCAGGATCAGGGCTGTGGGCAGACTATGTGAAGGTCAAAGAGAGAGTTAAAAATGACTATGGAGGAAACTGAAGCAGGAAAGAATGAAGTGGAAAGCTGACAGAGAAATGGATGAGGTTGAGAGGCAGGACTGTAAACAAGGGACTGTGTTAGTGGCAAACGACTCCATGTGTGAATCATCAGCCTAGAAAACAGTATCTAAACATCTGAGAGCAGGTGATCTTTTCCAGAAATGGAGGGTGAAATGAAAAGAGCAGAAATCCTGGGGAGAGATGCATGGTGGAAAGGGGCAGCTTTTCAAGCAAATTTAGCAGCTAGGAAGAAGAGAGCTTGATTGGTATCTCCTGTGCTGAGCATAAGGAGGATTGCTAATGAGTAAAATATTTCAGAATGGAAGAAAATGTTGAAAGCAACAAAGTCAGTCATATTCTGTGTGAAGCCAGGGAGTCCTGCCAGAGAAACAGAGGAGCCAATGCAGTGAGTTGTCTCCTTGGTTATTCTTCTCCCTCTTTGGCATTGAGCTTGGTGTTTATGAAGGCTCCTTCCAGACTGCCTGATTCCAGCAGAGAGAGCAGGAGCCTGGCCTTCAGCTTGAATTTAAAGCCTGCACTAGGCAGAAAATTGCGCAAAGCCTTGAAGCGCTGCAAAGGCTGGAGCAGGCTGAGGCATTGTGCAGTAGCTGTGTGCCTCTGGTGGGAATTTTTTCCTCTTTCCACAGTATATTAATAGCATAAACCTCCTTAGCTCTTTTGGGATCTCTGGAAATAGATGGGTAGTCAGTGTATATACTGACAGCATATACACTGACTGAGTGGTTTTGTGTTTTATGCGCGTTGATAATTCAGCTTCCACCCTGTGGTGCTGTGCCAGAGGAACAGAAAGCTGACACTGGGGAGAGGGGGGGAGAGAGGGAGAAGCAGGGCCAGGGAGAACTGGACCAAAGGAGAGTTGTGATGTGCAATGGGAACAGGAAGAGTCCAGAGTAAAGGAAAGAGAGCTTGGGGACCCTTCAGTGCGAGAAGCACTAAAAGCCCAGCCAGTGGGAGCTAAGGGAATATAAACGAAAAGTATGAGCTATGAGAGAAAAGCACATAACAGCATTACAGAGGAAATTGAATTTATGTTACTGGGTGTGGGTGGCTTTATTTCCCATCCCCTCATCTTTACTTCGATGCAGTTCTTCTGAGTGATGAGGTGACCTCAGCCAGTGAGGACAAATTCGAGATCCTTGGTTTTGTTGCAGCCTATTCGGCAGGTGCATTTCTTGTCTTGTTTTGAGAACTAGGATAGTTCCTTTTTAATACTGGCAGTGGGATTTTGCTGTAAAATGCTGCTTTAGACAAACTACAACTTTGTTCAGTGGTAATGTAATAGCCCAAGCCAGTAAAATGTTGTAAATGGGGAGAGGATGTTGAGAAGAAGGTGAAATTCTGAACAGAAGCCTTTGTATTTCTTTTCTTAAGCTAGTAAGTGTTTCACTGGTAACCACATTGCTTCTCTGTGTGTTCTAGCGTGCCCTTCATTTCCTCTTCATGAGACACACTGCATGGAGTGCAAATTGAGCAATGAAATCAGCTCTGAATGGCCTAAGAAATGCACCTCAGCATCAGTTATTTCAAAGTGTCTTCACATGTTCAGTCTCATGGCTGTAAGTTCTTCACAACAGAAATGGGGTCTGTATCTGTTTGTGCTGTTTTTAATGATTAGTGCTGCCTAGCCATTAAGAACTGGGAATAGTTCTGCAGAGGGAAAGCAGGGCACCTGGCATGTGGCAGTGAAGACTTTAATGTCTCACCAGAACAGTCTGCAGGTGAGTGAACTACCTTCCACATCTGTCAAAATTTTGAAGGGTGAATAGCTCTGATGTCTAATGCTTCTACTGATATTATGTAAATATGCAGTCAGGTTAAAGAGAGATTCAGTGTTACCGATCATAGAATCACAGAGTCCTTGGAGTTGTGAGGGACCTTTAAAGGTCATCTAGTCCAACTCCCCTGCAATGAACAGGGATACCCACCCATCAGGTTGCTCGGAGCCTCATCCAGCCTGACCTTGAAAGTCTCCAGGGATGGGGAATCCACTGCTTCTCCAGGCAACCTGTTCCAGTGTCTCACCACGCTCGCTGTAAAAGATTTTTTCCTTGTATCTAACCAAAGTCTTTAAGCTTGAAGCCATTTCCCCTTGTTCTATCACCACAGACCTTGCTGAAGTGTCTGTCCTCCCAGACTCTGCTACTGTTGGGGGGGGATACAGTATTGGGGGGATACTGTTAAAAAAAAGACATTTTGGGTTTGTGAAGGGAGGGCACAATCCTCATTTTGCCATCACCTGACAGATTCTGTGCCTCCTCCCCCAGGTTTCTCACTTCCCCAAAATTATACTTTATTTTTCTGCTTTATGTACAGGTACAAAGGATTTCATATGCAGTAACATGTATCTTAAACAGCTCAAGTCTCCTAGTGTGTATCCAGTTATACTGAAACTATTTCTGCTGTAATAGCACTCTTAGGCCAGACAACCATAGGAGGGCTTCAGCAACACAGATGTATACATTTGCAAGCTTTGTTTGTTATTGCTTGTTCCCCTCCCAGTGTTTGCAGCATTGTCTGTCTATCTATCTATCTGCATACATAGTGCTTCCCAATTTTGCCTACATCTGTTTTGCTGTATTGCCATTTTAGTAAATACTCTTGGCCCTAAATGGCATAGCTGTACTACAGCAAATGCTGACCTATGGATGAGGGACAGTGCACCTATTTGGATCTGGAAGAAGTTCTTTTATACTGGTGATTGATTCTGTTCCCATGTCTCACAGACGCATGACTTACTTCCCTACACACCAAGTGATCAGTTTTTGGGCAAGGCTAACCCCTGCTCTCTCAGAAAAACACTCCCAGAAGAAAGCTTTGACACAGTGACCCGACTCCTGTATCTCATTGCCTTGTGCACATTTATTCATTTCATTTATAGACACTGAAAAGAAAAAAACACATAGATAGCTACTGTGAAAACGAATGTATTAAACCCCTCAATTGAAAGGAACATATGGAGAAAAGACATGAAACAGATCCTTCTCCAAAAAGCCATTATTTGGCTACACCTCAGAAGGAAATAGCATGCCAGCTGCTGCTATAGCCCTGGAGGAAAAAACATTTTGCAGCAAGGTGAAGGGGGGTTGAACAGTAATGGAGTCCCTTAATAAACATGAACTTGTCCATAGTAAGGAGAGGGAAAATGGAGTGCTGCATGGCAATGCAGTCACTGCAGCATGAGACCGGCTTTCTGGCTCTCTGTGTCCTGCAGTCACAGCAGCTCAGCTGCTGAGAGCACCCCTGTAAGCCTGGCAATGTCCTTGCCCTGGTTTGAGAAATAACTGAATTGCTGATGGTAATGCAAAGACCAGCAGCGTTACGCAGCAGCCAAAGCAAGATGCCACACCGCTCTGGGAGAGTTTGAAAGTCCTGCCAGCTCAGAGCAGTGCCAAGTGAAGGAGGCAGATTAGATGGACAGAAGGTGATAGATTAGATTGACTGGAACTTGTTATCAGGCTAAGAGAGGAGAATCCTCCCGGTGATGGAATAGGCTTCAGTGCATTCCTGTCTCCGCTGGGGTAACATTAAGTTACAGTATTAGTATAGGAAGACATTAGAGTGGCCAAAAGTATCCACCGCCGTGCAGTTTCTCAAAGGCCTGGCTTGGGAAAAAGTACTCGTGTTGTTTGGTAAGAGCATAAAGACATTTGAGAAGTTTACCTTTGAAACAACAAACTGTCTAATTTAAAGTGTGTTCAGCAGGAGGGCAGAAGGCCAGTGGTATAAGACTAAAAAGTGAGATTTAACTTTGTTAAATGTTATTTCAAATGTAATTGAACTGAATATATCTGTATTTCTTTTCTAAAGTGCCTTAGGTATGTATTTATGAGAGAGAGAAGAGCATATTACACCCTGGAGGATAATTAACAAAATACAGATAAAATAATTGAAAAAAAATCACAGTAATTTTCAGGAGTACTTCTGTTAGAAAGACAACAACACACTAACAAACACAGCACAACCCCCAAAGTATACAGCCAAAAACTGCATCTGTGGAAGTGGCAGAATTTTCCAGCTCCCCTTAACTCTTTCAAATACGAAATGGCAGCATTTCAGTCCTAAGTTCCTTTTCTCCTCCACCCTTCGGTGAGTCTCTGCCTCTGTCAGGTAATGGGAATTCTCTTGGTATAAAAATTGTGACCGACTGGGAAAATATTACTAAGGCAGAGTATACTGAGATGAAATCAGCCAGGATTCACCTATCAATGTCAGGCAGTTTCAAGTCTACACGAAGCTCTGCTGACATACAAAAAGAAAGGAACAGAGAGGCAGAGCTGAGAGTGAGGGAAGCCACAGAAATTCTTCTGCTGCTGCAATGAATAGGAGAGTAAAGGGGTGTCCTTGTTATATAATTATTTATTGTTACTATTAATAGTGCCACTATTAACATTAATTTTACTATTATTATTATTATTTATTTATTTATTTATTTTTACCAAGGGGACAGAGAGCAGCTACTCTCTGTCATGAGGATATGATTTGTTAAGCAGCAATCTTGAAGGCATTCTGCTAAGATTTTAACTGATTCCTGTTGCTCACATATTTTTCATTAATGTCTTCCTCACCTGGAGGCAAAACTGGTGAATCTGTGTAGTTATTTTGTGTCATCCAGCTTGAAGTGTCTGTAAGTGTCTTATTAGACCAACCTATTTTTTCTAGATTTTCTTGTAATACAAGTGATTTTTTTCCTCTGCACAAATTATGTATTACTTTATTGGACATGCTTTACTATAAAGCACAAAGCTAGATAATCCCATCCCAACATAAACTGAACCAATATTAACGCTAAATCTGAAACTATCTACATTCGTCTGTTGCAAAGTGTCAACTGAAATCAGCTCTTCTCTCATCAATCTGAAACATGGATTTTAGATGCATTCAGGACAAACTCTATGGCAGGAAAGCTCCTGAGACTAAAACTCTGGACATTTCACATTCATGAAGTATTTAATGTGCTTCAATTTTTGTCACCTGGGACATAATGCATTAACTCAAGTCAGGGTGACCCTGCAGGCCAGGTTCCTACAGAGACATTACAATGTATTTGTTCCATAATCCTCAAAACTAGGAGGGATTTGTACAATAGACTAATGGCTTCAAAGGAGTCAGTGCGACCTTCTGGGTGGAAAGGACCACTTTTTAACTCCTGGAGTGCTGGCTGCTGGCCAGGTCGATACCTGAAAGATTGCTGTCCTTTGTTAACCTACTTACCAGGAGCAGCACTGATGTAACTGGGAGAAAATACCCGTTTCTAATAATGAACTTGTGTGCTTTCCCAAAAGGTGGTTCTCCTCAGATCTCCTCTCACACCGCCCTCGTGCCATTAAGGAGATGCTCTGTGCAATGAGGCACGCTGGCTGGGGCTAGATGTCTTGTGGCATGGAGATCTTCCTTGCAAGTTCTGTTCTCACACCAGCATCCTTGCTTCACTGCTATTGCTGTGTAAGTGCCAGCTGTCACTGATGTCAAAAAACTCATTTTAAAGTTTCCATTCTTCAGGTTTTGTAGGGGCTGAAATAGGTCATGTGTTAGCATCTGGCGGGCCATGAATGGGAACGAAATGAGAGCCATGTGTTTGTTAGGAACACAAATTCCAGGCTTGTTAATTGAATAACGTAATTCTGTGCTATAAAATCTTTTAAAATATCTTGCTTTAAGAAAAAGTAAAGCAAATAAATTGGGAAATTAAAGAGTGAGGCACAAATTATCTTTCAAATCTTTTTTTCTTTGCAATTTTTTTTTTCTTCAGTTCTTTTTTTTTTTGGTGGATGAAAAACTTAACATGAGCCTACAGTGAACTCTTGCAGCTTGGAAAGCAAATGGTATCCCGGGCTTCATCAGAAGAGGGGTGGCCAGCAGGGACAGGGAGGTGATTGTTCCTCTCTACTCTGCCCTTTTGAGGCCCCATCTGCAGTACTGCATCCAAGTGTCGAGCCCCCAGTACAAGAACGACAGGGAGCTGTTGGGGAGGGTCCAGAGGAGCCACAAAGATGATCAGGGGACTGGAGCACCTCGCCTACAAAGACAGGCTGAGGGAGCTGGGCTTGTTCAGCCTGGAGAAAAGAAGGCTGCGGGGTGACCTCATTGCAGTCTTTCAGTACCTCAAGGGAGCCTACAAACAGGAGGGGAGTCAGCTCTTTACAAGGGTAAATAATGGAAGGCCAGGGGAGATGATTTTAAGTTGAGGGGGGGAAGATTTAGGTTGGATGTCAGGGGGAAGTTCTTTACTGTGAGAGTGGCGAGGTGCTGGAACAGCTGCCCAGAGAGGTTGTGGATGCCCCGTCCCTGGAGGTGTTCAAGGCCAGGTTGGATGGGGCCCTGGGCAGCCTGGTCTGGTATTAAATGGGGAGGTTGGTGGCCCTGCATGTGGCAGGGGGGTTGGAGCTTCATGATCCTTGAGGTCCCTTCTAACCCGAGCCATTCTATGATTCTGTGATTCTTGCCTATCAGTCCTTCTACTCAGGAATTCTTTTCAGTGTGGATTCTTTCAAAAGAACATTATGTCTGCTTTATTCTGACAGCTTCCCTTGGCAATAATAAAAATTTGACGACCACAGGTAGGACATACAGTGTGCAAGGATCGCATGTGAATGAATTTTCCAAGACAGCCTGGGAAGGGTTACCTGCTTTACTTCTAACACAATAGTTGAGTCCACACTTTGGATCATTCCAGGGCCTTCCTAAGGACTTGAATAGTTGGAATGATTGTTGCTCGGGTTTTAATGTGCTTTGAGATCATGTTTCATTCAAGTCTTCTGGTATGAAATCACCTGCTTGATTTTTAATCTGAAGACTAAGATTATGCCCACAGCATCAGCTATAGGTAGAGACTTGGTGCCTCTTGTCCTAGAGCTGGTGGTTTGCAGAAATGAAGATACGCTCTGGACATCAACATGTCAGAGTGGTACTGTGCTAGGCTGTTGCTTTCCATGGAAATTAGTGAAGTTGTAGCATAGTAGTTATTGCTGGATTTCATACTATAGTTGCAGCCCAGTTACTGCCAGCTGTAGCGGTAGCAAAGCATTGTGATTATAATGACAAGCTGACACCCTGCATGGAGAAGTTACTACTCTACTGTAACTACTTTGCTGTAACTCAGTAACTTCGAGATGGACGTCTAAGGATATGTGACAACTTCTTTAACTGCTCCTCCAGTCTTCATGAAAGACTGGAAAGCTTCAAGGATTTGGTAGCTGAGATCTTCATCAATACCTAAATAATGATTTAAGAAGAAATGTTTTTTACCAAAGCACACCTCTCTCAACCAGCAGGCATACATAATCTATATAAAACATCAATCATTTTGTCAATCATTTTTTTCTTTTTTTTTTTTTTTCTTTTTTTTTTTTTTAATTACTGCTATGATGTTGCCTTAAAGCTTCACCCGAGATTGAAGCCTGTTTAAGTCTGCTGCAGGTATGAGATATAAAAACAAGGTCTTTGTCTCAGGACATGTATAACCTAAAAGGCATTGCTAGGAAGACAAACCAACAACAGCAAAACACACCTCCATTTCCAGAGGGAAGCTGGGGTAGAGATCTTGTACAAAGGAAATCTTCTACTGTGAGGATTACCACATGCCACCGTACTACTTCAGGATTATTTCTTAATGTATGATGAAAGAAGTAACAATGGGTCTCAGGTTTATGAGATCTGACTGTAGTGATAGCTCCAGAGAGTCAGACAAAGTTAGGCTTCTGCTATCTTTAAGCAAAAAAGGAGGCTCCATACAACATCAGTCACAGAATAAGTCACCTCGGATGTTTATAGGTGAAAGAAACATAAAACCTCTGACGACTGGGTAGAAAACAGCCCATCTAGTGGCTAGGGCACTGCTGGGAGCTGGAGGCTGGGGAGCTGGAGGCTGGGTTCCCACGTGCTGTGCTGTGGGGCAGCCTTTGTGTTCGGTGTGCCCCATGCCTTGCCCTCCTGGGAGCCGTCTGGCTGCAGGTGATTTTCTGTGTCTGCCAGCTACATCATGGATCCAAATGCAAAATCCACTACTCAGAGACATTATGTGGATTTTTGACACTACCCATGGGACTCTGGATCCATAAACCAATGAATGGATTACAATGAGACATAAATATAGTATTTTCATGGATGACATATAATCCTACTCAATTATTGTTCCTGTCATCTGAAGGGAAACTGTACCCATTTTTCTCATCCCTGCACACTGAAATTTTGAAAGAAAAGAAATGCCCAGTGCTAAAGATTCAATCTCCCAGCTTCCTGCCTTTTATCTATCAGCAAGTTCGAAGCTTATGTTTTCCATTATTAGACACTTCTTATAATTAGTTCTTTGCATCTCTACAAGATTATTATATGGGAAATTCATTTGACAGAAGCATTTACAGTTTCTGGACCAAGCATACTGGTATATTAGTCCCTGAACTCTACATGTCACAGCCTCCCATTGACATGTGGATTGCAATGCCCCAGTACTGTTTTGCCTTCTGCTTTGCCTCTATGAACTTTCAATATTTTTGAGAACTGCTACAACTATCTTTTGCCTGAGCCAACGTATAAATCAATGTTTTGGCATCCTGGAAGATGTTAAATGTCCAACACGTAAAGAATTCACCCTTTCTATTGATACCAGATGCTTTTATGGCTGTGCATGTTTAACAGTGAAGGAACAAGGGGGAAAATTGAGTTTGTGTTTTGTCTCCTTACACTGAATTTCTATCTCTTTTTTTTTTTTTTCCCTATAAGCTGTCCAGGCAGCAAGAACCCCAGTGATGTGTAAAGTTAAAGATACTATCTTGGAATATTGTTTTATTAGAGAACGAATGGATGTGATGTTTGTCCCACTGGCTTTTCTGTTGCAGTATGTTAAAGCCTCCTGTATAGTGCGATAGGAGCTGAGTGGATGCTATAGATACATCTGCAGCAAGAGTTCTGATAGCTCCTCACTGCTGTTTCCTGTGTGTATTTTACACTGCACACACAGCTGTCCTGTGATATTCATGTGCTTGTTTGTAATGGGCAGTGCTTTTTTCCTGGGCTCTCTCTTGCATTTGAAAGAAATCTTTCTGCTTACACATGGAAATGTGGGTGTCTCAAGACAAATATGTTGCCCATAGTTAATCCCACACAGGGATTTATTTCATCTGTGCCCTTTCTTTCTGAATAGAAATGTTTTAGGGCTCCTGTGGTATGCTCTGAAGCAAAAGCGAGTTTCACTAAAGGAGCAAATGCAGTGTTTAAATTTTCCTGCCTAGGCCGAGCTCTTTAGCTGAACGTTACCCACTGCTGTTTTTCCCCTCTCACCTCTGTATACCCTTGCCACAGACACAGTCTGCTCCCTGCCTTTGAAAAGGTGGGATCAGACATGCACTGCTGTATTTATCACATAGGGATCACCACAGTTTTCAGCACTAGTGCTTTAATCACCCTTTCAACTAAAGGAGAAGCATCTGGTCCTAAATGTGTGCTTTTTTGCCCCTTCTGCTACAGTGCAACACGGATGGTTGATTAAACCACCCCTTCTTTTTCCTGGCAGCAGGGATGCAATGGTTTGCTACCTTTGTTTCCACATGGGGCCCCTAAATGGGTCTGTATAAAGGGAATAGTAATAAGGTAGCCAAAGCTTCTGTCAGATCCACTCCCCAGTTTTCATCTGCATTGAGGCCCTACTGGTCAAGCTGCTCTTATACACGTTGCTGGGTCTTAGAAACAAAAACAAACTAAAACCCGCAAAGCACATGAATGAGATGGTGCTGGGAAGGCCAGTGGAGAAGCCAAACGTGAGTGCATTTGTCTGACAACAACTAGAAAAGTTGTGATAGCCCAAAGCACTTGCACAGAACAGAACCAAATTCATCTGCTTCCAGCATGTTTTGAAACAAAGAACTCAATTGCAAAAAGAGGTTCTTCGGGCGGTGTGTTTTCTTAGCTTTACGCATACAGACATTTGCTCTTGGATACTGCAAGTAGAACTATGTGAAATAAGTTCTTCGTTTTTGCACCCCCAAAAGTTCAACCATCATTTCATTGCATTTGAAGATTAAAGATGTAATGGAGTTGCATTTAGAAACAAAGCATCTCTACAATACGAAGTACAGAAATGTATCGATACGTCGACACATACGTCATTCATTTTCATTTATTAATTGTGGTCAAAGCAATACACCAGGAAGAACATGAGGCCATACAGCCATCCAGTCAATTTGAATATGATTTTTTGCAGTGTTTTGTTTGTGGTTTTCTCCAAGACTGCCTGAATTGAGCATTTCCACTGCCACGGAGGTGCCTCTGCCACCTCCTGAGCTATGTCCTGGCAACCACGGGGGTGCTGACTCTCTCCTCTTTGAAGATCTCCTGTCTTTCCAGGTGAACGACCTGAAATGACATCCTGCCTTCTGTCCGTCCCAGCCATAGGTGACCAGATGGTCTCTTGAGAAAATCCTGCTTTACTGACAAATCTCCTGGCAAGATATCCTGGCTTCGTTGATGCTGGTGGCAAGGTTCCCAGAGGACAAGGTCAATCCCTACCACATACCTGACCACCTTCTGTCTGTGCCTCCTGCCCTGGGCTAGCAGAGACCGTGCCCTTGAAGGTCTGCTGTGCTGAAGGCATGGCCCATGGCAGAAAGTTCTGCAGTGTTGCTCCGTGGAAAAACCCTGATGTAGACATATTTATGTCAGACAAGCATCCTTTTGCTGGCAAGGCTTATTTAGCTCTGGAAATTGTTGTGAGCCTTTCTTATCTACTCTAGATATAATAAGTTGTGCTTGAGAGTGTTTTATTTGGAATGCTTCCTCTTATTTTAAGTAGTCTAGATACAAACCTGAGGCAAAGACTTCTGTACTTATAAAACAACGTAAAATTTTTAAAAAAAGCTCTAGAGAAAAGTAATTTGGTAACCCATCCACAATGACCAGATTTCTATATGAGGAAAATGTTTCTTATATTTGCCAGCACAAGAAGAGATAGCTTTCATGCCATTTTTGTGAACACTGCACACGCCTCATCCTTTCTTGTGTCACCAACAAAACCAGAACGGGATGCAAACTGCATCAGATTTCTCCCACTGCTGACCTCATTGCCACTTGTGGCAAAATGAAGACAACAAATCCTTGGAAATCACCATGTGTGTGTTTCAATTTTTAATTGAAACTTTTTAGTTGAGCTGAAACTGGGGGAAGAGGAAAAAAAAAACACAAAACAACACACTTCTCTCTCCTCCCAGTGAATAGAAACTAGAGCTATTAGATTCACTTCAATTGCCTCACCTGACCTGAAATGAACTGCCTCCCTCAGGCCTGTAAGAAAATTCAATTAAAAGGTCCATCTGTGAGGCAGCAGCTGAGGGGGAATTACTGTAGGGAGGTCCACATTTTCATAAAAAAAGACCCCCCCTCCCTCCCCTCCTTCCTTCTCTATCCCTGATTAGGCTGTTCCTAACTGCTAAACCACAAGTCTCCCCAATTAACCAGATCTGACCAAGTCTCTTTCATTTGCTCCATTCAGATGTAGAAACACTATAGATTTGGTACGTCCCTCCAACATCGTGGAGCTGGGGGGGAGGGAGCGGAGGACAGAGGTTGGGAATCAGGACAACCTACCCCAATTAAGCTGGCTGATGCAATGGGATTAATGACTGCTAATATGCAAAAGACACTGCTGGCAGTGAAAATAATCACCATAAGGCAACAACAGTGCGCAGTGGCTTAGAAAACGCAGAGGTGACAGGGAGACAAGCTGGCTGCAAGTCCCCCGCTTAGAAAACAACACCCCCACTCCTTGGTCTGTGCTGCTGTGACCAGAAACTTGACTGAAATGGCTGCCCGGAGCCCAGAACCTGGTTGATGCATGGCTTTTAGTGCCCTACTTATATTAAAGGCGTGCTAGAAAGGCTGTGAGGGAGCTGGGCAGTGTGAGAGCCCTGCAGCTGCCATAAACACACTTTCCTGCCCACAAGGGCTACAGTCAGGTATTCACCCAGCAGAGCCTTGCATCTCTGAGGCCACTTCCATCCAAGGGAGGGTGATGAAGAGGCAGGAACTGATATATTTTTTATTTTCCTACTAGTGCTTTTTCAGGCACATTACACTGGGACTCATAACAAATAACTGAGCTTTTCTTCAGGCTCCGGCATGTTTTACTCCCCACTAGTGGGTAACCTAACTTAGCCATGCTGAGAATACATGTACTCCCTATGCACTCACTTCATTTGTTTTTGCACAGCGAATAATCAATCATTTAAAAACACCCAGCTTGCTTCCCTGGCGTGGTATATTTTGTGCTGAGTTGCATCAATTCAGGAGGATTCATTCAAATATCGGCACTTTTGTGCTTCCTTCAGGTAGGGCTCTCAGAGCAGAGCACAATTAAAAACCTTCACGCTCCCCCGATAAGCTGGGCGTATATTGCTGTTTGCTTAGAAACAGAGACAGAACAAATCCTTCTTATGTCGTTTGGGATATTAAGGCAGGAAACATATCAACAATTCACAACATGAAAGAGGTGCTAAATGCACTGTGCTTTTTTCATAAGCGTAAGACTTATCCGAGAGCGCCTGCGCATTTGCTTTGCGGATATTTGGCACGCGAGACGTCTCAGCCTGTGTGGAGCAGTTTGGCAAATTGGTCCTTTGGTGTCTTTATTGGCTTGTTTTCACTTTTCCATTAAATATGTAAAATGAGCCTTGTTTTACTGCAATATCAACTGAAACTCTATTAAAAAATTATAGACAGTTCAGACAATAAAAGGCCCTGTAAATCAACCAGAGATTGGTTATCTGCTCAACAAGATCATTAACTGTGCTCAGAGGGAGACAGCTGAGGCAGGCCGCTGGAGAGAAGATGCTGAAAATTAATTTCACAAGGAAACTTAGCCCTGCCAAGTTTGATTTCTTTTAGGGCCACTCCTTTGCTTTTATTATTCATTTTTCAAGGCAGCCTTTGAAATCTCCGTGTCTTTCCATGAAGGGTTTTTGCAACGTGTATTTCAGTGAGACGTCCAAAATCTCACTCATATAAACTGTCACAGCTTGACAGTCTTGGACCCTTGTGATGTTAAATCAAGTCCTGGAGGAGGTGCTTAGGGGAGTGCAAAATAGTGTCAGTGCCTGCTCTTATCCTGAAGTATTCGCACTGGAGATGTTGAATATTGTCTTCCATGCCACACCTATAATTAATATTGAGCATGGCACCCTCTATGCAGCTGCTTTGTGTGTGTGCAGCATACGGGCTTTTTTTGCAAAGCTCTCCAGCTGCTTTCAAGCTGTTCCTTTGAATCTGCCATAATATGCACGTCTTCCTCCCCCACCATGCTGAAGGACACTTGGCAATTTGTTTCTCCTTGACTCTTTCAAGCCCAGGTATCTCTAATGGTTAATTGACAGTCAAAACTGAATAGGTGCTGGGTGAAGAGAGAGCAAGGAGTGGGCGAGCTCTCAGCAGGCAGGTATGGGATAAGGGCCTCTCCAGAGAAAGGAGAGTCTTCAAATATTAACACCCTTTGCCTAGAGCTGTTCAGAAAACCTTGGCCAAAACGATTAACATCTCTCTGTCTCTATTTCATCCACGTAAGAGGCAGGAAGAACAATCTCTGAGAACTGGTGTGAGAAGAATTTGATGAGTGTTGGTAAATGGATTTCGATTCTTCAGAGGGAAACAGTATTGCCAGATTGGGGCACTCAAAAAAAGAAAAAAAAAAAGTGGAAACAGGCTGTTTTGCAATACAAGGCTTAAAAGGTTGGTCGGACGACCTTTGTCACCTTCCTCGTGACCTTCCCTTTGCTGCCGTTGCTTTTTATTTTTGTTTTTCAAAATCCCCCCATCAGGCTGTGTAATCACCTCGTAACTTAAGAAAAAGCATTGCTTCTCCTTTTCTGATGATAAATTTGGGATGCATCCTTAATGCAAGGGATTAATGGAATATCCTTCAGCAACACAAGATGAGATCTTGAGGAGCTGAGTGATAGAATGTAATGGCATGGGCAATCACTTAGGGGCTAATAAGAATTTATGTTAAAATGGAAACCCATCAATTGTAAATGACAGAAAAGGAGAAAGACAAGACTGGCCTATTAGTCAATCACAATGTCAATGAATCCCTGAAATGATGGGGCCAGGAAGAAAAAAAAAATAAAAGAAAAGTGAAAGTGAGAGATGATTTTCAACAAAGAGAGGGGGAAAGGGAAGTATTTCCATGCAGTTCCCTTTTAGGAGGCTTTGTTCTGCTCTGGTTGCTTCTGATGGCAAAAGTTGAACTCAGACTGGGGCAGAGACAGGCTGCTGGGGTGATCAGGAAATGAGGGAACTTTATCTCCCAGGAGGAGAGTAGAAGAGCTGAGGTTGTTCAGTCTGGGAAAATAAACATGAGGCCAGTTTTGTCTATAAAGATACAGGGCTCAACGCTGAAAGAACAACTAAAGGACAGAGCTGGTGTGAGGAGAAATGGATGCTAACTGGGCATAGATGTAATTTAGACAAGATTTCCCAGCTGTCCTGGAGAGAGGCTCCAGAAGATTTGTCTTGTACAAGTGGAGCAATAGAGACAAGGATGTAGCAAATGACCTCACTGATTTTAATATAGAAGCAAGCTGTTTAACTAAAGTTGGTTACTCATATGATGTGGTTACCACGAGGTATCAGTGGAGTGAAACTCATGGCATTGAAAGTTGCTTTTGGCATCTGTTTCTCTGCATAGGGTGCCAAGACAGGCATGTACTCTACCCACATTGCCCATCACAAAACACAAAGGCAGGGATTCTAAGAATTCAGCTGGCAGACTGAAGGAGGTGGTTGTCCCCCTCTACTGTGCCTTTGTGAGGTCTCCTCTGGAGTACTGCATCCAGGCCTGAGGCCCCCAGAACAAGGAGCTGTTGGAGCCAGGCCAGAGGATGCCACAAGGATGCCTAGAAGGCTGGAGAAACTTTCCTGTGAAGAAAGGCTGAAGGAGCTGGGCTTGTTTAGCTCGGAAAAGGCTTCAGGGAGACATCATTGCAGTCTTCCAGCACTTAAAGGGGGCCTACAGGAAAGCTGGAGAGGGACTCTTTGTCAGGAAGTGTAGTGATAAGACAAGGGATAATGAATTCAAATTAAAAGAAGATAGTTTAGATCAGATCTAAGGAAGAAATTCTTCACTCAGAGGGTGGTGAGGCACTGGCACAGGCTGCCCAGGGAAGCTGTGGGTGCCCTGTCCCTGGAGGTGTTTTAGGCCAGGCTGGAAGCAACCTGGTCTCATGGAAGATGTCCTTGCCCATTGCAGCGGGGGTGGAGCTGGATGGTCCTTACAATCCCTTTCAATCCAAACCATTCAGTGATTCTATGATTCTACAGCTGACATTAAATATACTTACAAATACCCACATTAATGTGAGTGTACTTGCATGCTCACAGCAAACTCCTTTTTCTTGTCCAAATTACTGTGGTGTGTTACTCCATGTTTTGTTCCTCTGCTGAATTTAACCATACACTTGAGTGCTAAGCAGAGATCTATGACTTGTTTACATGCATGTAGCTTGCCAGCTACAGGCTGAGCCCTATCTGTAAAGAGCCCTCCAGGCACTGTTGCAGCATGAATTCTAAACACTATTTCCAAAGGACTCTGTCCTTTCCCTCTACAAAGGTTTACGAGGGTGAAGCTGTGCACAGTGAGACCAAAGCATGGTTTCTACCCCACTGTCCATTCAAGGAGGGGGCAACCATTGCAGAAGGAGAATGACAATTTCACATGGTAGAAGGAGATAGTCATGTTAGAATAACAAGAATCCTTTAAAAACAAACAACAACAAAACAAACAAACAATAAAAACAAACACTTGATTTCCTTGCAATACATAATGCTGTGGAAAGTATTACCTAAGAGCAAAGAATTGGCATTGCAATAAAGAATGTTAATTGTTTTTCAGTTATTACTTTTCACTTTTCACTTCAGGAAGTTTCTCTGATCATTAACAGATATCTCTATGGATAGTTGTCAAATGTGTTTTGTACTGTGGAAATTTATGTTTTAAGGCTGCCTGTGTTCCCAAATGTATGTTTTTGAGTGCTGTCCTCAACAATTCAAGAGGAATGAGTTCCTTTAAGGAAGTGCTGATCACCAGCCCTAAAAGCACGGTGTGGTTCAAGATATGGCTTGAGTGAAACCAAAGGTGAAGTATCAGAAATCACTAGATCATTAAAAAGAATACACACCTTGATTTGTCATTATTCAAATGGAATAGGTGCTACTATTTCTAAGAAATTACTGCTGCTGCATGTGGTCATCTAGATCACCTGGGATTTTAGGATGCCTCTTTTCTGTGCCTTTATGCAACTAAAATACATAACATTGTGCTGCTGAGTGTGACAATTTTCTGCTAAGAGGAGGAATGGACAGTTGACATGAATTACTCTACAGTACAGATCAGCAGCTTCTGTCTTTTTGTGGATATCTGCATGTCTGTGAGCCTCACAGTGTTGGCTTCAATTTTCTTATCTGTAAAAGTGGGGTTCTTGAATTCTTTGCTTCCCACAGTATTTGTGAGGCTTACTTCGTTACTGTTTGCAAAGCTGTTTGAATGTATAAAGCTCTATGCAAATATCAAGTTGCTCACTTACCAACATCCAGTAATGTAGGAGCCCTTTAGATATATAAGGTTTAGTTAATGATGTGGAAATAATGCAATAATAGTAGGATATTGTATATCTAGTGTATCACTGTACTGCGTGTAAGTGATGAGGCCAGTAATTACTGTTATAATTACCTTGTTTGGCTGCCTAAGTCCTAAGCCATAGGACTGTTCTGTTTTTTTTCCTGCTTAAACTATTTCAGTGCTTTGAAACCTTTTTGTTTGTTTGTTTACAAGAAGGGAAGGAAAAACACCTCTACACAGTGACAGAGCAGCAGATTTTAAGCTCTCTGGTAATTGATTTGCTCTTCTTAATTATCTCTTGCTAACCCTTGGGCCACAGATTTGAATCCATTTTGTTCAAACATATCATTTAGAAGAACGTTTTGCCTTGATTTCAAAAGTAAACTTCTGTGATTAAAGCCAGTGAACACTTGTCAAGTCAGCAAGACTTTGGACTGTATTGCTAACACAAAGGTTTAGGAAGAGAAATTCAAGCTTTCCAATGCCTGCATTCATGCCTTGCAATGATTCCAATTACGCTTAGAGCAACATCTATTTTTTTTCCAGAGTTTGTGTAATTTGTATGGACTTGCCTTTCCAGTTATGCTTCTAGAGTTTTATTACTCGAACTGTATTTGTCCTACTCTAGAGTAGATTCACAAAGGATATTAAGAGGTGCTGTGAATTTTGCATGCTATAAATAATAGGGTCAAAGCCTTGCCCCAGAGAAATCAATGACAAAACCTTCTACAGATTGGAAAGGAATTACAATTTCACTCATTATGTTAGCATGAAAGTGATGTTAAAGCAATGCTAAGATAAACTGTGGAAGCTTTTGCCTGGTAGGTTTGACTATTTGTTTGGATTCATGGTCCATTATTCAACTCTAATGACCACTATTTATTTGTTCAGTCCAATAGTCTGAATTTTTTTTAGCACGTCCTTATTTTCTCAGTGTCCTATGCCTGAAAAGAGGTATGTGTGTGGTCTCTATTGCCTACATGTGGCTGTGTGGTCTTTCACGCTTATACCAATTTATCTGTTTACTGGATTAAGCCTATCATAAATATTAGAATTTAGCTGAGGAGCTTACATTTGGCTAGGTAAAGCCTTTCTGATCCATAGATTGGTTTTCTGTGTTATCTGAGCCTATCCAACGGTTATGGGATTCATGATAACGTCTGAATTTTACCATTTTTGTAAACAATGCACCCTAGTAGGAATTAACAGCAAGGAATAGCAGCAATATGATGGCTGTGCTTCCAGTTCTTTTGCTGTGAAGGACCAACTTTAGTAGCATCAAAATCCTGTGCCACAGAACTGAAATGTCAACCATTCAGATGAGAGCAGTTCTAGCATTTGGGGCTTAATTACAGCTTTTCTCTGAGATCCTGGAAAGAAGCTGTGGTGAGAGCACAGATTTAAAGAACACGCTCCCTTTTCACCACTTAGGAAAGTGCAAGGTAGTTTTGATATCCCCAACAGGGCATCCTTTAGCCACCACAGAGCGATGTAAGAGACGGTTCACAGCTGTGCTCCAAAATAATACTGCTATTTAAACACTCTCTCCCCAAACAAAAATGTGTTCATGCCGCCTAAAAACTATAATAGACATCTGAGATCACGAGAGCTCTTTCCTGGCCTTTTTTGACGCAGTCATTTGGCTCTTACTCAACCTCTCCTTCTGTGGTGGGGCGATTTTTCTTTTATTCCTTGAGATATTTTTTGTGTGATGGCCACAGCAGAGGAACAATTAAATCAAACGCAGCAAACTCTTGCTCGTTGGGTCAGCGCTGCTAGATTCCAAGCCAATCAGCAGCAAAAACTCCATGTGGGAGATGCAGGCTTGTTTTGCTTTGTTGGTTTTTTTTTTTTTGTGTGTGTGTGTGTGTGGATAATTCCCTGCCATAAATCTTCCCGCACACTATCCCTTTCACTCTCTGATGTTAACAAGACTGGAATCTGCACATATACATACACGCATTGTCTGTCTCGAGCTGGCAACGTCTTGATAAGAGATTCATTATAATCCACCACTGTCAGACGCAGTTTTGAAATGATCTGCAAGGCGAAACATCATGTATATATTGAGGTTGGCTTTTTTTTTTTTTTTTTAATTAAATAGAAAAAGTGTCAAGAAACTTTCATCAAAGGTGCCAGGCAGCTGTTTCTTCTGAGGCATGTTGTTCTTTTCTCAGGCAGTGGATCTTTGATAACTGTCTCTCAGCACCCTCAGAAGTGTTTTCCAGGTTAGGAGGATGAGAGGGAAGAGATGGCAGTCACGATGCCACTGGTTGATAAAGCCAGAATGCAGACTAAGCCTTCAGATCAATAGGAATGCAGACAGCTGTAACACCAGACTGCCTGGTGTCAGCTTTAATTTTGCTTCCTGCGCTGGTTGCGCCCAACTTCAACCCTTGGAGCCAGACGAAACCTGCTGTTCCCAAGGTGCTCGTCTCTCAGGAGCAGCCTGTCAAGCGAACCGCTCAGAAGCATGGGACAAGCAGGTAGGCAGGAGAGCATTGCTGAGTGCCTGCACTTGTTTGTCCCCTTTGTCCTTTCCCCTGCATCTCCCAGTATCGTCATAAGTGCTTCAGCCATCCTGCCCCAGGTGTAGCAAGGGCAGTCCTGACTTCCTCTGTGGTCGCAACGACAAGGAAAGGTGGGGGTGAAATGGCTTCTTATCCTTGTTTCTAATGCCAGAGCTAAAGAGAGGATCTGTTTATGTTCGTTGTCAAACTGCTGACTTTTCAAATCAGCAGTGTCGTCTATGATTTTCAATGGGTTATAAAACAGCTAACGACCAAAATGCATTAACAGATAGGGAGAGGAAAATGAAGAGGAGGAAGTCTTTCTCTGAAAGTCCAATTTTCATTATTAAAAGTTTACAAAACTCTTTATTGAACCAACTTTGTTTATTGAGCACATTTGAGGACATTTGCAAAGCAAGCATGCAACACCGGAATTGTTGTCATGAAAACTAGTAGTAAAATAAATAAAAACAAAACCAACCAAAAACCAAACTAAAATGAACAAAAAGGACAAAGCAAAACAAACCCCAACAGAATAGAACCTCCACCCTCCTCAAATCTTCCTGTTTTATTTCTGGAGGTAAATGTAACTTAGAACCCTGCCCCCCTTTTTTTCAAATTCTGAGTGGGTGCAGGTGTAAAATCTTGGTAAATCTTTTTAATTTTGCAAATGGTGACTCTGTCTGTAATCAGCTCAATAAACACGCAGGTATCATTCTCCCAAACAGTTTGGCAGTGCTGAATTTGAGTGAAAAACTTGCAGTGTTAGCAAATCTGCTTTTCTTATTGCTATTGTACAGGGCTACTGGAAATCCTTTGATTTCACACACATACCTATATATATATATTTTATATATATATATGTATATATATATATAATGTGCTCCATCATGTAAATGTTAATCTGAACTACAAAAAAGATGCTGGAAAAGTTGAGTTTGCTGACACAACAAAAGCATTCCCTAGTTACCAAATTAAAACACGGCAAGATAGCTCAGCTCAGCTGTGAGGGTCGCAGGGGCTGGAGGCAGCTGACCATATGACAGGCTGACCTAGTGGCTGTTGTGGTGAGCTTTTCATCCTTTCCAAACTCACGAGGTCCAGAGACAGACAAGAAATGGCAGAAGGAGAATTGTGAAATTCTCACATTTCCCAGAATGATCTTTTAAAACTGAAGCATAGTGTTAATACTGTTAACCATTTCATTGCTGACCACTTTAATTTTCAACAAATGCACTTATTCATGTAGCCAGTCTTCCCTACAGTTGCTTACCTTTCCAGACTTGGGCCATGAAATTTGGACAGAACAGTTCTTGCCAGGATTTTCTGAGTTAGTAAACTGAAGTTTTGCTGTTGCTAATTAAAAAAAGATTACAGAATAGTTTTCTCTTCCTTCACTACAAATTGTTGCTGCAGCACGGGCTTTTTGATTTCTGTGGGCACTGTATAAAACTCGGTCCAGCAGGAGCAAGGGTAATTTGATTTAATAAGCTAATAAATATTTTTGAAATATGCTTCCTGCAGGTTATAAAAACAGAAAGGCAGAGCCATAGCCTAGGAACGGGAAAAATTACACACATTAAAAAAAATACTGATTTAGGAAAGAACTCTCTACTGACATGACCAGAATTCTAAAACTATGAGTTTCTGGAAGCTAAAAAAATATTTCCCTTTTTATCTGGAGGCAAGGTGCCTTCTGCAGCAAGGTTCAGGGACTTGAGGAACCTCTACCACAGCAGACAATGAGCTGCGTGGCTTCATTCAGTGGATGAGCAGAGGAGTAGACAAATGCTGTGGCTTTCTTTGTTGTCTAATTTACATTAATTTTATGCCTCTTCTGAACTGACGGTTTCCAATGGGCTGAGAAATAAATGAAAATGCACGATGGAGGGATGCCAAAGTTGGAAGTGGAAGTTGGAAATTTTGGCAGTTGAAGATGTCACCGCTGTCCTCCAGGACTGAAATCAAAATGAGAGACATGCAATCCTGAATTCCCAAGTCACAGAGGCTGATTTTTTTTTTTTTCCTAAAGTAATGGGCAGTGACATCAACAACAATGTTGACATTTAAATCAACATAATTAGGTCCTTGAAGTTAATAACCCATCTGTGCAAGTACATGGGTGATGCATACCTCTGACACTGGAGTTTCAGGCACAGCGCATGCAGGCTTACACTGCTCTCATGTTTGGAGGCCTCCTTCAAACATGTGGAATCCTTGCAGTTTGTCAGATCAAATCTGAGGAGCCAAATTATGGTTCGGCTGCTCTGCTGGGACGCAAAGCAAATTCTCTGGTAACAAGATATTACATGAGAGCCTGAGGATATTCCTGTAAACAGCAGTCAGGCCCAGCTCCAGAAGGGCTCTGTTCCACTCGTCCCTTGCCTACTCATCATCTTTCCCTCTGGAGCCTAAACCAGCTACTTGCTTTCAGACATCTCAAGCCAACCTTGTCGAAATTGTCCTCTGCCAGGCATGCTTCATAATTACAGAGACCAGGCAGCAGAATAACACAATTAGTAACATCTGAACATTTATTTGGTCAGAAGCTTGCTGCTTCATTCATACTTGTGAAAAAATAACTTAGGTTAAGTTACTGTTTTCAGAAAAGGACACCATCAATAGGGCAGTATCATTAGGCACTGAGCTGAACTTCGAAATGCCACTGGTGGGGTGGTTATTTGGAGCAAATATGTTCAAAATAGGAATAATGTTCCTTACTGGCTCCATCCGACTGTGATCTGTCTGCCAGAAGGAACTGACACTTCACCAATGCTTGAGCAGGACAGAGCAGGCAAGGGCGGGGAATGGCAAGAAAGGAAAGGAAGCTCTTTGACTCCAAGTAATAACTTATCCTAAATTTTAATTTCAACATTTTAAAGATGAAATGTTTCCTCCTTATGTGCGTTGAAACAGAAATGTTCAATTTTCATTTTTGACTCGGCATTCTTATGTTAAAATAAGCTCTGTTCTTTTATAAGTCAAGCCAAAAAGTATACCAGAGATTTCTTTTTTGTTTGAGTGAAATGATTGAAGTCAAACCAAAAGATATGTGCGTTTTAGTTTTTAATGAAATAAAGTTCAGCTGTAACTCTTTTTTACTGCCTTTTCAGGGTCCTCAATAAGTGTAAAAATCTGTTCTTTACCGAGCTCAGTCAGCTCCATTCTCTGTATCTTGCGGGGCAGCCTAGCTGTCAGATCCAAACGTAAGCCACAGCTAGGTTTAGGAACAGTCTTCCAATAGTCTAGATCAAATTATTAAGAACCACCACCCAAGAAGCTGGCATATTTTAATTTTTTGATCTGAGTTTTGGATCAGGCTTCTCTGTCAAATGGGCGCAGATAATTTCAGATGGGCATGTTCATGCTGCTGTCGATAGTTCACACTAACTTGGGAATATAACATCACCTCGGGCTGATTTGAGCTAATGTATAAAAAAAGTCTCTAAATGTCAGCGCTAATCAGATCTTTGGAAGAAATTTTGAAATCTGTTTGTTTTAAAGAACATTCTGACTAGTTCATTAGCAGAAAGGTTTTGCATACATACCTGTGTTAGCTCTCCCTTTCAACAGAAATGTGTCTATTGCAAGCTGGATCAAGTTTGGGAGATTGCACCTCAGGGGAGTTAGAAATAATAAGAGATACTTTTCAATATTTGCTCTATCTGAAATATCGCTAGATTAATGGCCACAGCTGCAGAAATCCAGCATTTAATCATTTTGTGATTTTGTTTTTGTGTGATTGAATGCTGGAAACAGAGCTGAAATGCAACTTTTATTAGAATGAACACCTGAGGTTATTTTAAGTATTGTTTCACCTGATAGAGAACATGTCGTTGTGTGACACCCTTATCTCTATTAGAAGTGAATTGGGAAACAGTGTTTTGCAAAGGATGAAGGCACTGCCTAATCCTGAAATCTCTCAACACGCGGACCATCAAAAAGGTCTGCTTTTTTCTCTCATTTGTTGGGGGGGCAGTTTCCTATGGAAATAATATTTGTATTTGCTCAGGATGTAAGCACACTTTTTGTAAAACTCTGGGTCTGTGTGATGACAGAATTTATTTCATTCTTTAGTATTGCCACGCTGTGAAGCGTTTTATTTCAATTGAGTAGACTATTTTTGTTTCCATAAATTATCCAATCTGCATATCATATAAATGATGGGAAGGATGCCTTTAGTGTTAAGTAAAATAAAAAGGGAAGGAAAGATATATTTGAGATTACCTTTTTTGTCATGCAAGTTATTACCTAGCAGTCTGAGCAGAGTTTACAGAAGAGTCTGATAAATATGTTTGGAACAAGCCTGAACTGGAAGTTGTAGGGCAGACAGCAGAGTTGCACATCTAGCTTTTGATTTTACCCATATCACTCACGGCAGAAATCCATCATTTCCCAGTCACTTTCTTAGTTTAATTTGTGTTGAGCAGACAAAAAGCACTGTGTTATCTTTTCTGCATAATGTTTAGTGTACTGGATCATAGCTTGTCGGTGCAGTCATTGGACTTGTTCCGTATTTTAGCTATAAGTGAGTAAATCTATTGCCTTTTTCACACCACTGCAAACAGAGAATGTCCATCACGTTTGATGAACTGAGAGAAATAGAGAAAATAAAGTCTGTCATTTTGTTTTGGTGGCAAACACGGGAAGACTTTCTTTGAAAAGATCCCCACGGTGTGGTAAGGCCGGTTTGCATACGCAAGGTTTATAGGATGGTTTGATTTTGGCAGGGTCGGAAAAAATCAACAGACTGAAGACAGGCAAAACAGGATGCTTTTTATAAGTTTGCTTTATCCTCTCCTGAAGCCTGGGACCTCATGTTTCCCTAGCAATTCTAGGTGTTGGAATGTTTATCAAATTCTGAGGTTTAGTTTATTATGAGCAAATCTTCTAAAACATCTCCACTGTAAAAGGTTTAAAACCTCGACCACTCTTGTTTTCTGTAATACTCAAATCAAGTATAAAACAAGTCTTCTGATCTTCAGTACTAACAGAATTGGGATGGGTAGCTTTCACTGCAACATTGATAATGTCTTCCCTTGTAAATGTTGGCAGCAAAAGGTGGTCTTGTTCCTTCCAAAATCCAATTCTAGCTACAAAAATACTACATGTTATTGCTCTACTTAAATGTTAGTATTTGCTTCTGTGAAGGAAAGAGAAAGACCATGCATTAGAGAAAAAAGCTGGCAGCCCTGTGGTGGATGAATGCTACTGAAAACTCATCAGAAAATACTTTTGAAACCCAGCTTTCCCTTTCTGCTGAGAAACAGCTGTCTGAGAGATTCAGTCAAGGCGGGCATAAGAACTGCATTGAGAACAGAAAGAGGTGATATTACCATCTAGGTAAAAGTGACACATTTTAGGATAACAAGCACACCTGGTGGTACCTGGGCCAAACAGCATGAACAGCCATCTAAATCAACTGAAAGAATTTGATGTTTGCACATACGTATGAAAATCATGCATTCTTCATTTGTTAAAGGGACATTGCCAAGGCTGGTAGGCCTAAAATTAGCTCTCCAGCTGTGTTTTGCTTTGCAGGCACGTGCATGTCTATTCTGTTCCTGGAAGCAGCTGGGTGTTGAAATCCACAAGAAACCTGCTCTGTGTGAAATGCAAAAAGATACATGACTTTTCAAGATTCTCCCTGTGGGGCGGCCCCCCCCCCCCTCTCCTTTTTGGTTTCTTCGCTTTTCCTTGCTTCTTATGAAGACCATCTTTCCTGACTGAAGTCCAGACCTGTCTTCAAAGTCCCTTAGGGGCTGAGTGCCTGAATGCTGAGGCCCAATTTTCAGCTGTCAGTCCAACGCGCCAGCTACAGAACATGTATTTCATACCCAGCTCAGAAGGTGCTCAGTCTTAATCTCAAACTTGGATCCATGCTTCTCCTTCACATAAAAGTGCATACCAATACCTTCAATTTAAAACCCTGACACCTGGCCTGATGCTGAAAAAGGAACATGCAACTGGTAGGGGATGCACATTAATGTTATGGTAACAAGAAAACTTACCAGAAAGGTAGTTTTTTCTGTCCTAGAGCCTGTCCTCAAAGAAGACACGAAGAGACTTCTCAGACTCTGGAGATACGGTTTTTAATGGGATTTTTAGAGAGCTGAAAATGAATTATGTACTTCTGAATTTTGACTACATACTGCTTAAAATGCTAGGCTTTTAATAATATTTAGGAAGTAGCAAACCACTGTTTAGTGCAGACATATCTGACTTTTGCATAGCCAGACAGGAGCCAAACTGCACTCCTGACAAAGTCTCACAATAACTGAATCGCTGTGAAGCCAACTGCAATGTTCAGTTACAGCTTACTGGGAGAGAATAAACACTGTGCACCTGTAGATGAAGTACATGGGAGGGTTGACTTTTTTCATATTACTACTGAGTTCACTAACAGATTATCATCTGTTTACTTAGCTGCTGGTTCAATTTAGGGTAATATTTAACTCTGATAGAACCTGACCATTGATTGAATTTTAACTTGAAATTTGGTAACTCCTATTGTTTCCAAGGGGAAAGAGAGAAGGATGGCCGTAATATATTTCTCTTCAAGTACTTTATTGATAAATAACTTTTGTGAAAGGCTTGATAAAGTATCTGCTATTAATGTTGTCAAGAAGGAGAAAGTGAAGTCAGAGAAAAGGTAAAATGGGATGCCTATATCTACAGGAAGTGTCTCTGCTTCTGCAAGACTGTAGAGACCTACCACCGGGCGTAAAATACAGATATCCTGTGGTGAAAAATGGTGACCCAGTGTTCAAGTATGTCTCTGGTTCAAATGTGTTGAAAGGATTCTGAAGATGTAATTTTTATGTGGATTGTTGTGTATCTGGATCGTCTCTGTGATGCTGTCTGTGCTAGGCCTTCACTATGAACCTCTCACAGCTAGTCCAGCAGGCTACAATTAACAAGTAACACCTTGAGGCTTATACTCATTTAAACATGCAAAGAAGAGTTGAAAACCCTTCAGTAAAGTCAGAGTGGACCTCACCTGTCCATTCATGCCTCTCTTTTTCTGCCGTTGATCCAAAGAATAATCTCTGTTCCAGGATGCCCCACATATACTATCCCCCCCTTTGTTTTTATGCAGATTCAAATCTCTATGGCAGTCTCTTTTTTCACAGAAGTTCCTATGAAGACCATGCCTCAGACATTCCCTTCTATATGTAGGACTGCCTGATTTTGTTACTGAGCTGAACAGGCTTTAATTAAGAAAGCATGAAAGTAGTGACCAGTTTCCCTAAGCTGTCTACCATAATCCAAACTGAGCCTGCATGAACGTCTAAAACCATATAGAAAAAGGCTTTCATTCAGCAGGCCCTGACTGAAAGTGCCTGGATCGACATGTTCTATCATGTTATTTCTGTGCTAATGCCTTATAAGAGACACCATGGAGATTCATAGCCATTCAGAGCCAGTGTTAAGGGCACAAGTTTCAAAAGGAGATAGAGGACAGTGGTGATGGTCCTTTCAATAACCATCATTTGAATCTTGGCTAGTACCATAGTTACAGAGCCAAACTTGAGGATAATGAATTGTCACCTCAGATATTAACAGAGTGGAGATCAGATCCATCAGAAATCTGTTGCTTTTTTTCAAGACTTCACTGTGTGTGAATATGTTTTGCAGTAATGGGGCTAGAATACAGGGGCCTGTACTTCATATTTTGGGCTCGGAGGCAATTTTGCAGACCTGGTGTATTGTAGACCAGTGTCCTACTGTCAGATGGAGGAGGTCTGGGAAGAGTCAAAGCAGTAAGTGGTGGAACTTGGCAGGACTGTCAACTCTGGCTGAATCTCCTGGCCCTGTGACTTTGGTGACTGTGCCAGCAAGGCTTGTTATACTAGGAGCCTGCACATCAAACCTACCACCACTTTGTTCTGGATCAGGCAACAGGAGGAGGACCAGTGATGTAGCAGAGGGAAGTTACTTCTCTGTCTAGAGGAAAAACAGCAACTCATTTGGGGTATTCTTAAAAGACTAAACAGATAAGGCCTCAATCCACAGAGATGTGGCCTACAGCAGAGAGAATGTGTCTAATACATAGCAGAAAAAGCACTGAAACTGAGAAGAGCTGAGGTAATGAAGAGTGTTTTGCCTCTTCATGCTTGCTCCATCCTGGACAGGGGATCACCTGGGGGCACTACAGAATGTAGTCTGGAGGTATTTACTAACTCAGGTATTACCTTTATTGATTTGCCAGCACCCAAGTGAACCAGGAGGTGGAATGGGAGCCAAGTGCAGCTGGTAAGGGACTAGCACCCATTGAGGGGACCTGTTTAACCTTGATGATTATAGCAACAAATATGGCTTTCTACCCATCCCCACATTTTCTTAAGTTTTAAAGCGGCATGTTTTGTCATCCCGTTGTACTTTATTAATTCTGTCCTCTTGGGTGAGGGGTTGTGTTTCCCTCTGTATTTAGTAAGTGAGCAGCCATTATGATTTCTGGGGCTTCAAGGCAGTGCTTCAGGCATTGATGGTCCCTGGGCTGCCAGAGGCTCTAGGCTCTGCCTGTGAGAGAGGCGAAGCTGAGGAAAATAAGAGATTGGGGCAAAAGATGCAAAGAAGATGTTTTACTGTTTCTAATCCAACACATGTACAATTTCACAGCACAGCAAGCAGCAATCAAGGCTTTTGCATAAAATAGTCTCCCAGGGACATCCCATGTAGCCTGGTCCTCTCAGTCCTCACAGGCAAATGAATAAACAGAAGCTGTCACGAGCGGCTGCTGTCATTCCACCTGGGCCACATCCCCATACCATCTGCTTCCCCTTCCAAAAGCATTCAGAGCTCAGCCAGGCCAGACAGGCCTTTGCTATGGAGAGGGGCTGGATGTCTTCCTGCAGGTGAAGCCTGGTTGCCGCCATGCAGGTAGACAAGATGGCAGCTGCTCAGGCATGTGAGCAAAGCAGATGGCTGGCATTGGTGGTGAATGTCTTTGGGAGAGAGCATCGGCATATGCCGCTCATGGAATAACAGCAGAAGCGAGATAATTCTTCTAGCTCGAGTAGGGCCGGCCCCAGAGGATCCCAGCCCACTCGGGCAACATCTCTCAGGCCTTAGCATCCCACGCTGTGCTGGCTGTGGTGCCTGTGATTGTCAGGCCCTGGAGAAACAAGGCTTCCTCTGGCTAGTCACCACTCCTTGCTGTGGGAAGAGAAGGTGGGGAAATGTTTTCCGTCCATTGTGGTGACGCACCAGGGGAACCCCATGGAAACAAAGCCTGCTCTGACCTCCTCCATCCCACCAGGGAGGAACTGAATGCGCTAAAAACCTCTGGAGCAATCCCATGTGAGGCTGACTTCCTACTGCCAGACTCATTATTTGCAGCTCAGGAGTGGGAGCGCATGCCTGCCAGTTCCCAGATAACCAATTCAGCCCACACAGGGCTCTCTGATCCTCTTGAGGTGGGCTGTGTCTTCCGCCCCACACAAGGAGTGAACTCACCACAGGCCGGGCCAAGTGCAGCTTTCTCCCTTCCCTGGCAGTCCTCCCAGACTACAGCATGACCTTCGCCATGAGTCACTTCTTTTCTCACAAGCCCAGACACTGTGCTGAGTGAGCGGCTGCTCATCTGCACCAGCACTGAGAATTTACTGCGGCAAAGCAGGTCTGGCCTGCGATGGCTCCTTCTCAGTGAGTAACCACTCTGGTTCTCACTGGTCTTCCCTCCAAGAGCATCTCTTTGGGCATGAATCAGCAATGCTGCTGAGGAGAGAGGAGAAATGCTGTTGGGCTCTTGCAGTGCCAAAAAGAAAACAAGCATCAGCCAGGTACTGGCCATGCAGTGGGGCTTTCCCTGAGCTTGTTTCTCAACACAGGGACTACCTGCTTGCCTGTGTCCTGCTGGCTGTAATCAATGCTTTACATTGCTCAGCAGTGTTGTTGGTGAGGACAGGGATGGGGAAAGTCTGTGCTGCTTGTAGCTGTGCTGGCAGAGTGCAGTGGTGAGCATCCGGGCTGTGGGTGCTCACCAACCTCTTCTCATTCTGTGCACATACGGACATTCTCAGCATGCTGATTCCTGGCTGCACACCAGGCAGTACCATTATAAGGGCAGCACTGCTGCTGCCTTTGGTGATGGTTTTGCTGAATCAGCCCAAGCATGTGCTATCGAGCCAGCAAAGCAGGTGACCTTTGGCTGTCCCAGGTCCATCACTGCTGTCATGGCATGTAATCATGAGCTCTGCCTCCTCCAATGGTATTTTTGGAGAAATGCAACTTCAGAATGGCTGGTTTCCGTACTGGCATGTGTCTAGTGCTTTCAAAGGAGTCAGAACTAGCCCAAAACTCCTTGTTTCACTTCAGTTTGTTTGTTTCTTCTCTCCAGAGTTCTGTTTCTCGCATGTTGTATGGTACAGCATTTTGCCAGCTTGGCTAAGTATCTTGTAAGGAAATCATTTATAATAAAGCTGGTTTGCTGGGGTTTATCATTTATAAGTGTGGGTCAGGGTTTAGTTCACTGTGTTAAACTCTCCATGCTGCATGTGATTTTTCAAGCTTTGTCAGGAACAAAAAGTTCTGGGGATGTGCAAAGCATGACTGCATGGTTTCCATGGCGACTCTGCTAGTTAGGCTATGGAAATCCTGAAAAGGCCAGAGGATGACTGACAATACAAGGTCTTAGCGGCTGATCTGAAGAGCCAGACTGAATTAATGAGATTTTTCACAGAGAGTTATTAGCGAGGCTAGCACGGTATGGCACTTAGGCCTCTTTCGTTTTCTCAGCTGCAGTCTTGGAAAACAGAAATGGAAAGATTTAATTGCTGTTTTTTAAGCCATTTTAAGATTATTTTAACCTATAACATTTTAAGGATGTAATGAAAAGCAGGTTTGTTTGCTTTTTTTTAAATCATTTGGTTACTGTTATTGCTGTGTTTTTTGGTGGTAGTTGCCCTTTATCTGTACAGAAATGGGAAATTCAATAGTACTTATTACATTGAGCAGTTAATTCCCACATACTGTGAACACATTACTGTTCAAAGTAGGTTATCTTGACTTCCATTTAGAGCCAAATGAGAGATACCATGTCAGTGGCTTTACATCTCCTAGGGCTATATTAATTATTTATTACTGGCTGCTAATACAAACAGTTAACTCTGGCTAGTAAAGTTCATTTATCCATTACTTACTGCTTCTTTCCCATGTTTTCAGCCACCCCTTTTCTACTGTCTGTTCAGGCTATGAAGCTACATAGAATGCTCCCCTAGTAAAGACAAAACCCGAGCTGTTAGTCTGCACTGCTAAGTTGCAACCGGGTCCCAACTTCTCTGAAGTTCTGTAGTGGCTGAACTGGGGGATTTCACTGGGTCAGTAGCAGGAGTAGAGTTAATGTTTAAAGGCAAATGCCTTTGCCTGTGAGGTAACTCGGTGCACGTGTCTCTTTCTGCTAGAAGCAGCTTGTTTGCTGCTTCATTTTCTACCCATACAGCGAAATGTTTGGCTGTTCTCCTTCTCTCCCTGGAAAATACTGTATCTGCTGAAATCAGCACACCCGACTCAGCGAAGCGGCTTGCTACAGACTGCTGTTTCTTGTTGCTTTGCACAAGTGCACATGCCCGTATGTTCCTGGGAGATGTAAAACTATAGTGTTGCTGCTGAGTAATCCACAACAAAAGCACATGCAGGCTGCATTCCTTGAATTCCTGTACAGTAGGCTAATCCACTTAATCTCACTGTTTGCTTCTTGGCCTGGAATTTCACAGTCTCCTTTGATTTAGTGGTTTGTAAATCTCTGATTAAGTGCTTTGGGGGGGGGGGGGGGGGGGGGGGGGGAGGGGAATATCATCTCTGAAACCCCCTCTTTACTCTCAAATGATTTTATGGAAATGGGAAAGTTGAAATGTGGCTCAGCCGGTCTTTTTTAGACATCATTTTGTCACTGTCTTAAATATTTTCAATATTGGTCATTTTTTCTGTTTTCTCAGTGCACAAAGTGGTTTTCTTTTACATTAGTGTACTGATAGTTATTGACAAGCACAAATACAGAAGCTGGAGGCTTTCTGCGAAGCAAATTGCCAAAAACCTGCTAGAACAGACTGGCCAGGAGGCACTCACATGGCATGGGTATGAACACAAGATAAATCCATAGCTGAGCAGGCAGATAAATGAGGGAGCCTGGCCTCAGAAGGTGCTCAGATGATACAAATATCCGTCTCGGACTTGCCCTTGAAATATAAAAGTAAATAATAGAGGTGTCTCACCTGACTTAATGAGTCATAAAGGGCAGGGAATAAAACTCTGAGTTCCTGAAATAAACCCTTCATTTAAAACTATAAATTACTACAACCGATTGCGTAGCTGCCACACGTTCCTCGCTGGCGTTCATGGTGTGGCTGCTGCCACTCACAAAGCACCCAGCAGCTGAGCTGAGCGCTGCTTGCCCCTTCCGTGCCCACTGAAGGAGGAAAAAATCTCCCACACTCATCAGAGCTGTTTGTAATTACACTCCATCTGGGCTTAGGCAATGGGTTTGAGTCTGCACTGAACTATGGCTTGTGTCTGGGCCTGAAGATGCTGAAGATCTTACAAGCTAACCCCCACCCAAAGCGTTGAGAACCGTGCAGGAGCAGCTGCTCTCACAGCGCTGCTGCCATCTGGGCCAACACCAGGTCCCAGGACGGACCATTCCACTGGGATTTCAGGTACATCTAAGTGGAAAACAAACCACTCTGGCTGCAAACAGAGCTGAAGCTACCAGGGCAAGGTCAGTCCCCTGGGTATTGGGCTGACCTCATTCAAAAATGTTGAGATTCTTGTTTTGGCATTTCGGTTCTAGCACGCCTGAAATGCACAGAATTGCTGTGGATCTCGCTGCCCACACTGTTAACATCCTACAGCCAGCACAACCACAGCCATTGTTTTGAAAGGGCTCCCCAGTAGAGCTGCTGAAAAAGAAAGTCCAGGTGATAAGAAGTATAAAGGGCAGATAGCTGAATGCCTGGACTTTGAGTAGCTGGACTTTGGGTTCAAGATGTGGAGAAGATAAGTGAACTGCAGTGACTCGAAGGCAATAAATCTTCTGTTCCAGCCAAAATGAACCCAAGGCTGTCACAGGAGGGTATAGAGAGGAAATTTGGAAACCCCTCTGGAGCGAGTGTCTGCCAAGCTGGAAACGTATGCACTGTGTAATGGCTTGATAGTCCGTGTAAGCCCATGCTTACCTTCTGGAGTGCAAGCCAGCCCTTTTGGCTTTCTGTCCCACACAGTGCAGGCAGCACTGCTGCAAAGGAATACTGGAGGAGCACACACACCTATGTTAGCAAACCACCATGGATAACTACTGTGCTGTTTCTACACAGCACCCTGGCTTGCTGTTGATCTGCTGATCTCCGCTCTTGGGATGAGACACAGCTTTGATACCTTTTTGGCCAAGCAGCAAGCAGTTTGAAGCAGTTTTCTCATGACTTGTCGTGTTCGTTGACACTGTGGGTCAGTTGCTGAGGTGTGGCTGAGTGGTTTTTGATGTTGTCAGGGCGTGAGTTCACAGAACCAAGCCAGCTCCCCCAGCGCACCAGGGCTCTGACTGCGTGGCAGGAAGGTGGCTCACAGCGGGCAGGTTATCACCATTAGGGCCAGAGGCTTTGTTTATTTTTAGATTACCCAGTAGAATCTGGACAGAGAGATGAAAAGAACCAGCCTAAAGGGCTCTCTGATGCCAGACCATCTTGCATATGCTCGGATTCTGACAACATGGGACAGGGACATGCAAAGGGACGGGTTTGATCTAGCCAGATTGATTAAAGGCATCTCTGCCCCCACATGTGCCTCCACGGTGGATGTGAACGGGGGTGGACTCTGATTCATTTTGTTGCAAAGGCAGTGGATGCTGCACTGAAGAGGATGAGACCTACAAGCACAGACTGTTCTGGCAGTCCCACTTAAAAAGCAATATTTCCATCAGAGGAGTGCTAAAAGCGTCTGAGGGAACTTCAGATTATGTCAAAGTGCCCTTTGGTGGTGGGCTAGGAAATGGAGGTGTGCCTGAGCCCTGCTCTGTTTAAAGGAAAGGGAGACACCTTTTTAATCATCCTGCATTATATGTTACAGAGAACTTTTTGAAAGAGTGTGTCTCATTGTGCTTCAAAGGCCATATTTAAAAGCGATCCAGAATGATTGTCGCTGTTTTAGAGTTTACTCAGGATGACAAGGGGGATGCTGTCAGCTCTTAATCTTTTTCGATCCTGTCCCTAAGCAGAAAATTCCAGTGCAAAGAGGAAAAGGGGGAAGAGCGACCATCTGCATCGTCCCCTTAGGTGAGGTGACAGGAGCTCTCTTGCTGATTGTCAGTGAATTTACTGACTGCTAACGAAGCGGACAGAGAAGTGTCTTTCACTGAAGTGCATTAAAATATATATATATATATGTCAGTGAAAATGATTGGCTATTTTTGGAGAATTTTTCCCCACCAGATTTGAGCATCATCTTGAGTTTGTTTGTTTGTGGTTTTAATATGACTGTATGTTGTTGTTGGCTTTTTTTTTTTTTTTCTTTTTTTTCTTTTTGCAGCAGTGAACTTAATAAAGATGGATATCAGCAACAAACTGTCAAGTCCTGAGCTGGAGAGATTTTTCACTGAGTGAAATAGACCAGGGAAAATAAATAATCCAAGAAGCGGTAGAGCTTGTAAATATTGACATCTACAAGCAAGGAAACAGAAGTTGGGTAAAAATAAAAAATGGGTTGAGGATTGCTATTTTTCAGGTTATTGCTTGAAAAAAATCTACATTTACTTGCCGTCCTGCTTGGGAAAGAGGTAATATTTTTTAGTTAAAATAGAAGGTTTTTAAATGTTTGGAGGCTGTTTCCCCAAACCATTTGTATGAGAATAAGACTTTCTTCCCAGCTTTTGAGACCACAGACAGAAATAATGTCCAGAGGAATATCTGTGGAAGAGAAGACTGCCCTGATACTTTGTCACTGCATTGTTTGGCCTTGGCTCACAGACGGATGAGGGACTGAGGGATGTGGGGCTGTGCTGATCACACTAGCTATTGGCTCTTCTTCTGTACAGATGACAGTCTTATCCCCCTGGGACCTGCCACCATCATGCATGGTTGCCACACATCATCTATCTAGCTAAAAACATCTTTAAGACAATTCCTGCTTTGTGCTGTTCTCCTCCAACCTCTTAGGAGCTCTGCAAAGTGTGCCTGGACTAGCACCTGTAATTCACCCATCAATATCAGTTGGTTACTTGAGTCCTCCTTTCCTCAGGTCAGACTGTCATCTTCATGACCAGTTTGTGTACAGCCCTGCCAGTACACTCTTTGGAAATCCTTAATTGCATTTGTATATTGCTATCATACTCAGAAAGCTAGAAATGTAACCTGGAAGAAGATTTTTTTTTTTTTTTTTTTCTGCAGTCTTTTAGAGATGGGACATCTTTATGTCTGTCGTGACATAAAAGAGCACCAGTTGGTATAAATGACAATTGTGCAGTAGCCAGTAGTGGGTCAGCCACTCGTTACACCTTAGTGGTCAAGATGCTATAATTAGGAAGTGGAAGGGAGGTTATTGGGGATGATGTTCTTACAAGACAGACATAAAATTCTAAACAAAAAAAAAATGTTCCCAGATACTCAGTGAAATTAATGGAAGGGAAAGAAGAGTGGTCTTTAATTATTTCAGACCCAGACAGTTAAGGCAGATGTACATCATCAGTCTTCGAAGAATGTCCTGGGGACATAGCCAAGACAGTATTTTTTTTTCTCCTATCATTGCTGATTTAATATCTGCACAAGTGCACATGCAAGAGGATGATATGAAACTTGTGCTTTTCAGTTCAAGTCCCTGTGAATGACTCCCCCTTGGAGACTGTTAAAAATGTAATGGGGTTATTGTAGCACATGGGAATCCGTACTTGAATGCATGCACCAGAAAAGCAAAAGTGGGATGACCTTGTCTGCATTAAGTCGGGGGCTGAGCTGAGCATCTAGTGGAAATAAAAAGAAAAACTAATTCCAAGCAGGTCCCAGTGAGCATGCTTTTATCCAAAAAGCAATCGGAGAGAGGAATACGACCTACCAGATGGAATTGCTGAGGCAGAGGTGAAACTTAGAAACAACAATAACAGAACACGATCAAGTATAATTTTGACAGAATGAAGATATTAGAAAGAAAATGCCCCAGCGGGACAGTTTGGCTCATCCTGATCCCGATATTTCATCTGCTCTCGGAAGACCCCAGGAGAAAACTGTGTCACAGCACCATAAGATGTCGAGGCTGAGCTGGTCTGATCACTGCAGTGCTTGCTTCTGTGTGTGCCAGTAGTAGAGGGAGGTGCTGCTGTGCCTCTCAGCTCTGTATCTGCACCAAGCCCCTGGAAAGGGGGACAGGAGGTGCTGGAATCTGCGTCCCAAGCAGTTTTCTGTCACGTTATCCACCAGCATCACGGGTCCCGATGGGAAACTCAGTGGGATCTGCTCTGAGGATGGTGGCAGCAGTGGGAAGTGGAAGGTAAATGCTGTGGCAATGTGCCAGGCTCTGTAGCGTCTGCAATAGCGTGGCTGTCTGCTTGGACTTGGCTAGATACCAAGTCAAGGTTTTATGGTGTGAGTTCATCTGCTGGCTTTTCCCTTTTATGTGATGTAATGCTCTCTGTGAGTGTGATATTTATTACGCCTAGTTTTCAGCGGGCACGTGGGGTTGTATCTAGCCCCACGTATCTAGCCCCAGAAAATGTCTCAGTTTTATTTGGATCCTTTTGGATGATCTGTGACATAATCCGAGGAGGGTCAATGCCGCAGCTCCCTCCTCCATGCCCAGGTGCACCCTGCAGCCTTCTCCCCACTCCCAACGGTTTGTCAAACCACCTCTCCTTTATCTGTTCTCACAAGCTTCACAACAAATCCCAGAATGATTTACGCCCTGATAACTTCTGCTTTTAAATGTTGGGCTAAGAAAAGCAGCCTTTGCAAAAGCAACTTTTGCAGAGGTTTGGGAAAACCCACCCATTATCATGCTCAGCGCACAAAAGCACCATCTCAGCGGAGGTGCTGAGTTGCTTCCCCAGTGGTCCTCATGTGCTGTGTGAAGGGCAGTAGTAGCAGTGGGACAGAAAAGCCACATTGACTCTGGGCTGGTGGAACTCAGCTGGCAGGGGAGTATGGGGCATCACCCATTGCTGTTGTACCTCGATCTTGACCCTCCTGCTCAGCACCTGAAGGAGCTGGTCGCAGTGCCGAGAGCACCAGACATGCTCTAGCTCCCATCCTCTCATTGCTTCCTAGTCATGATGTCTCCCCAGACCTCCCTAAAGGCACTGCAGCTGCACCAGGCAGGCATGCCACAGCCTGCCCACATACTGCAGGGCTGCAGCCTGCTGTGCTGCAGGTGTCAGGGATGGCAGCACACACCTGCCTGGCCAAACACTGCTGGGATTTCAGCCTGATGGCCATCAGCCTTGGAAGTTCAGATGCAGCTGCAGCTGTGGGTATAGGCGGTATTCCTGTGTTTGAGCACCTTTAAAGCAGTTCCTACTTCAAAGAACTCCCAGGATAATTTTAAGACCAGAAGGGTGAGGTAGTCATAGTCAGAAAGGGAAACAGTAGGAATATGTTTTCAAGATCTAACAGATTTTAATTTTATTTTTATGCTCCAACAAGGAGAAGGTTTTCCTCCGATCACTTGGCTAACACATCTGAAACCATTGTGCCTCCTGAACAAAAGAAAGTAAGCCCTGCAAAGGCTAAGACTGTGTTTCCTAAGGGGGAGAAATCATGAACAAACAAAAGTCAGGTGTTGAAATGAGAGGTGAATCTTCACTCTAACTGAAACATTTACAAGTAATACAGTGAACACAGAGCAAGGAACAATTCAGATGCAGGTAAAGATGCTTTGTAATTACTTTTTTTGTGTGGTGTATTTGATTTCTCAGAGCATTTTTTTTCTCCCAGAGGACACGGTTGTACTTGCCTAAACTCCTAAGCAAACAAGTTAGACCTGAGCAAAATGTTCAAGGCGAAATATGAAATTAGTTGAAACTTGCTTGGTTTCAGGTTTCTTTACAATCTCTAAGCTCAGCCCCAGTTCACTGAGAGGTTTGCTAAGGACCGTGAACTTTCAGAGTGAACATGGACTGATTTATAGGGCTGCATGAAAATCCATGTGAAATTTGCCTTTCACATGACCACATTGCAAAAATATCTCTCTCCCCCAGCCCCTTCCTGTGTAGTGGGCAAACACTGATATCTTTTATCTCCTGCTCCTGCATCAAGGCCACCCTGTGCAAGCTGCATTTTGCTTAATTCCTTATAAATCACCAGTGATGCCAGCATCAAAATCTTGGCAACCCAGGGATTAGTACTTGCTAGTTTGTTGATGGTACCACAAGCTAGGAAGTTTTTTGATAGTCTATGGCCACCAAGTCCTATTCTGGAGCCAGGGCAATCCATACCCTTTAATGTAGAGGGCAGCTACTCCCTCCTCTGTTTGCAAGCTGTTCCCTATAGTAACCTTTGCAATCAGCCACATCTCAAGCTGGAGAAGCAGCTGCCTGGTGGCTTGTCTCTGAAGATTTCATGGTAGTCTGCAATGACAGCTCCAGGGTCTCTGCTTGCTCATTTTCAGAGAGGCATTAGGTGGCTGATGGAAATTTCCCATCTGGCCCATGATACGAAGGAGGAGACGTCAAGGTGCTGCAAGTGAAGAGATAGCAGACTGTCGTGTGTTCAACATCTATTAAAAGGCATTTGTCATCAGAAATTCATTGGAAAAATAGCCATATCATAGGAAAAGGAAAAATTCACCTTCGATGCCCATCTGAATTCCCCTTGTCATAGAGGAAAATACCTGAGAAAGGAAAGGTTGATTTTTTTTAATCACTACATGCCTCATTTCAAAACTAAGTTAAAAACTAATTCCCCAATTTGGAAATTATTTTGCACTTTGCATTCCAAGTTCATTTACAGTAAAGTAAACGTGTCCAGCTGTAAAACTTGAGGCAAAATACTTGGAAATCACACAAGCATTTTGGTTGAGCAGCTCTGACTTCTCTTTTTTCCTCTTCCCCATCCTCAAACTTTCACTTGTTGATTTTCTTTTCATTGTTTTATAAGGTGGGATAAGTGTTAAATATGACAGCAATTCTAGTGGGGCTTATGATACAGTTGTCACTCAGCTGTGGTATATGGCTATTCCTGCAGCTCAGATGTTAGCCACTGTAGACTTGTTTGGCCTGTTTCCCCCCGTGGTTTGTCCATGCAGATGATGTGTGTTAACCTGGGAATGGAGAAACCAGAGCTGACTGTGGGCCTCTCCTGCATTTCTGAAGAGCACAGATGTGCAGAGATTATAGGCCAGCTCCCAGGTCATTTCCCTTATTGAGGATCTTTCATTAAATTGGCCTTACTCTTGACATATATATCATTTCTTCTTCTTCGGAGTTACTTATATTACTCTACTGTTTATCACTTTGTGGTTTGATTTTATATTATCCCTGTACCGTAATGACTCATCAGGCTGTGAACATGTATAATGAAACCTGAACTGCATTTTGCTGGAAGTGGCAGAGCTGTACACAGAGCTCAGCTTGTGAAATTTCTTGCAGCTCTTCCAATCCTGAGTGCTTCATAAAGGTATGAGTCAATAATTCAAACCAACATCTTACCTGCTCTGAAAATACAATCACTCTGAGGGCAAATCTGGCTTCAGAAATAAAGGCTTGTAAGATTGCAGGACAAAAAAAGAGCAATTTCAGGGCAGGGTAAGCTGTTGTTTTGCGTGTGTCTACCCAAAATATAGGAGTGTTTTATGTCAGAGGAGTTTTCCCAGTGGGAGTGAATGAGAGACTGTAATGGATAATAAATGCTGGGGGTCAGAAGGTTTTCAAACTCTTTTGCAGCATGTGCTGGCTTTGAATGACTCACAGTTCCTCACCTTTTTTGTTCCAGGCAGCGTGTATCACCTTCCCACCTCTCCCATAAATGAAGTGTGGTGGCAGTGTTTAAAGTAAGACCCACAGGTTCTGAGCTGGGTGTTCCAGACAGCCGAGGACTCCAGCTGAAGCCCTGGACGTGACCCAGCTGTACGTAGGTGTCTGATTGTTTGGAATTGGAGTCAAAGGGACTGGAAGGGATGTGGGCTGAGCATACCATAAATCATGCCAGCCTGAAAGGCTTGCTGGCTTGGAGGACCCTTGATCTTTAACGCAGAGCTCCTCTCTAGCTGTCACAGCAGTTACTCTCTGTGAGAACGTGAGAAGTGATTTTGAGAACAGCAATCCAAGCAACTCTTACATGAGTTTAGATGTGAGAGCAAGGGGGAGCATCCTCATTTGTAGCATCCTGCAGAGCCTCTAAAGCATCCAGCAAGGTTCCTAAGGAAGACCTGCATCAGGTTCTGTGCTAGAGTCTAGAGGTGTCTATCCCACGGCATCCATCCTCCAGGATGGATCCTTATATCTCAGCCATGCACAGCCTCATGAGAGTTCAGGAGACCAGGGGATGGTGGAGAGTCATTGTCCAGTATCCTTGTGCAGGCTAAATGGTGGGTGAATGTGAAGGACCCCAGGCACACCTGTCAGATATACCTACAGAAAACTCCCTTCCTTAGGGGAGAACCACAACATGACAGCTGGCAGGTCCTCAGAAATTGAGATGTCCACAATAAATATTCAACTAAAATTAAAAAACAGAGAAAGCAAGATAATATTTACTTCCTCCTGCTCCTGACTGTAAAGTGAGGATAATAAATACTCTCTCACTCTACAGAGCAGTATGACATGAAATATATTTTCAAAACAGTCTCACTCAACAAGGATGAGGATGACTGCCACAGAGAAAAGAAAAGGGCACCCTCATCAGTTGCATCTCCTTTCTGTGAACTCCCTTCACAGCCACTGAAAAAGATCCATCAGTTCACCTGCCAGCTACCAAGCAGCTACCAAGCAGCAGGAAGAGGTGCTCTTGCTCTCCAGATGCTCTTATCCTGACTCTGGCACCTGCCTTGCCTCATTCTGAGGCCAGACATAGTTTTGGTATGACAGACCTCTGAGCCCCATGACATAACAGAAAATTAGATTCTCTCACACTGCTAGATTTGATAGATTCTGAGAAGCTTGATGCATCCAGCGTGAGAAAGAGTAACCTGGCCTCCTCTCATATGGCCTTGACACACGTAAGAGAGAGGGAAGGAGAAGTGCTGAGGTGATAACTTTTGGTTAGCTGGCTATGTCCCTCATCAGCTGGCCCTGTGAGCCATTTTTGAGCACCGTGACTGCAAATCAACAGCAGGTTCTTACATCAAAACAAGAGTAAGTAACAAAAGAGCCCTCAGTGACTTCCTGAGTAGCGCATGCAACCACAGGTCTCAAAGCATCCTGAAGCAGCAATCCTAATCAGCCTCATTTAAGGAAGGAGTCGATAGAGGCTGGAGCACCAGAGATATCACCTAGAGATAGCAGAGGGGCAGAGATAGCAGGCCAAGCTGTGGCAGCTGCCACATGCAGTAGAAGAGCATCTGAGGGTGGGTGGGCAGCCTCTGGAAGGTGGACAACCAACCCAAGATGCTACCCTCCAAACCTGCTGCTGCCACTGCTCGTTTTCACAGCCCTTTCCACAACCCGTGACAGTATAAACAAGCTGTCATCTGTTTTTCAATGAAAAAATACATTTCCTTGGCTGGGTTTCATCTTGCACTGTTGCCGTTTTCTGTTGCGGAAGCTGTGGCAGCTATAAATAACTTCACCGCCAGCTCCTCTCCTCCACCAGGCCTAGTATTCGCTTGGGGAGCTGCCAGTGCGGGGGGGAGGGGGGCTAGCTCACCAGATTAGGATCAAGGATGCCTGTTTTGAAGCAGGGAGTCTCCCAGCAGAGGTGGCAAGTGGCTGCCACCAGGCGCTTGCAACCTGTGGGCCTGAGCTCCCTGCTGCTCCTGTCAGCAGCCGCCAGCCTGGCTGTGTGAAACCACATGCAGCACCTGCAGGGTGGGGATGAGGGCAGCCATTGCCCACTCATAGTCAGCCCAAAGCTGGGCGGAATTAGTACAGTCGTTGGCCTGTATCTTCCTGCCCCTATTCTCCATGTCTCTTCAGTGACCCATGAAGCCATTGCTCCAGTCACAAGACTGGAAGGATCCTTCCTCAGGAAGGATGCAATTAGTAGAAGCTGTGTGGAGATGGGCATACAAGGGAGGAGAGGGCCTTATGTGTTTGCCCTGTCTGATTGCTGAGATCTGAAAATTCAACCTGTCAGTGAGATCCGCTCTTCCTGGGACTTTTCTGGTTACTCCTGGATTGCCACATCAGACTGGCTCTGAAGAGAGGCTCAGATAAGCCTTTGGTCTTGCACTGGGGCAGATGAGATGAGGGGAGGCAGCTCCCACTTTTGGGTGAGTTGGTAAAGATCTGTGTTTCCCCACACTTTCTCCGTTCTCCCTGAATCTCTGCAGCCACTGAGAAGCCCAGCAGCCACTCCAACAGGAGTGGCTTGCTCAGCTTGCTCAGCTTCTGATGCCACTCAACCTTGAGACACACCATGTAGGTTTCGTAAGCTCCCTGGCTCCTGAAATTGTTGTGGTGTTATCCAGAACTGTTGTTTGCTCCATCTGCTCTGCTTACTTTGTAGTCCTGCTTGGGCCTGATTTGCAGTGGCAGCTGCATCCTTCCCATCAGCCCTGGAACACCTTTTGATGGTGAATGTGTGCAGGGGCCATGGGGGAACTTGTCCCCATGTGGAACAGTGTGGGTTACACTCACTTCAGTGCTCACACCATTCAATCTGATGCCCTAGATGGTGGTATGGGTGAACATAAGAAAAGAGGGCTCATTTCTGCTGCAGCTTGGTGACTCATCTTAGTTCCTAAAAGCAGGGAAGTAAGTTTCCATACAACAAGGATAGTTTTAACTTAATGTTCAAGGTCTCCAGCTGTGGTTTTCCATTTATAGCTGGCTGCTGCTGAGCAAGGTCGGTCCCCCTCCTTCTCTTCTGTCCTCAGCCTTACAAAGTCCTGCCCCAACCTTCTCTGGAGTGTGTCTGACACCCATAGCAAACTGACGTAGGGAAGATCACCAGGGAAAAATATTCCCTTCCTCTTTATTTTCAGTAGGCTTAGGATGAGGAGCAGGGTGAAGGGGTGCAGGCAGATTTCAGCTGCCATAGCTGTAACATGCATGGTGCTATTGCCGTCTGCTCCCCACGTGCTGCATGTGATGTAGGCAAAGGGGGCAGAAGGCACAGATGCAGCTCCCCGTTCACAGAGGGCTCATCAGGACAGAAGCAGGCCTGCAGATTTATTCCTGTGTCCTTTTGTTTTTATGATGCTTTACTTTCCCAGCCAGACAGGATGAGAAACAAATACCATCAAAATACTACAAGAGAGGCTATTCTTGAAGTGTTTATAGTCCAGCCTCACTGGAAAATGTTTGGCCATCCCCCAGGAAAGCCTATTCTCACTGTGTTGTCAAGCCCATTTCTGAACTTCTGGGCACTTACCCAAACAGAATCTGGACTTTTGAAGTTTTCTTATCTCTGTTTACGAGAGTCTCCTGTTTGGGTGAGTCACAGAGGGCAGCTGAGGGCAGGAGTGCAATGAAGAGCCAGAGGAACCCTGATGGGCTTTGCTGGTGCTTTAGGTGATAGCGATGTACCTCCAGTTGTTCCCACCAGCAGCTTTCCTTGCCTGGGTTAATGGTCAGTCTGGTTGTACGTATCCTGGAGATCTCCTGATTGCAAAAGGCTTTTATGAAGCTCATGGATTCCTTAGGCATTTTTAATTTAGGAATTTGAAGGTTAAACTAACAAGTGGGAGGATGTTTAAATCAAGAATGGAGGAGTGGGTGTAGCTGAAGCTTCAGACAAGCACTCTCCTGCAAACGTGAAGGGGTTAAGGTCAGAGCTGTCAGCTTTTACACACCTCTGCAAAATAGTGGTTGGCCTGTTCCACTCAGTCTGGTAAAGAAAAGCAGCTGCTGTCTCCACTTTTCTCTACCCTGTGTTTTCCAGACAGCCAACTGTTACTTATTAATCAGGAGGAGATGCTGTGTCATTAGTGCAGAAGAATATCAAGTGTTTGCTAAATTTTCTAAGTTTTCTTTTTATTTCAGGGTGTTTCCTGTGATGCTTCTTGGGGTCTATTTGCTTTCAGACACAGTGTCAGAGCTGTATCAGTTTTGAATGAATATAAACCAAGCCAAAATCTGGGTGAGAAATGAGCTGTATGTTTTAAAGAATGCCTGTGAATTTGCAGTCTGCAAAAGCACTTGTACACTTGAAGACAGTAGTAATCTCCCCTAAATGCTTGTTTTGTATGTTTAAGGAGAAATCAAACCAATCAGAATAAGATTAAATAAAACATACGCTACTACTGATAAAATTCTGATATATTAAGAAGTTATTTAATTGCATGGCACCCTCCAATATCCTCAGTTGCTGCTCTCAATTACTGACATTATTAGTCTAACATTATTCTGTTCAAAATGTAATAAAACAGTTCCATTAGTGAAGAAGCAACCTAATCACTAAGGAAAGAAGCTTGAGAATGTGCCGACTGACCCTGAGTGATCAGGAGAACACAGGATTTTATTTTATTAATTGGCTATTAGCACAGGCTTCAACATCTTATAAGTAGCAAATGATGTCTGTGCTGTGTTTGTTCAAACTCACTACTGTTTTATGTGACCAAGCAACAGTAATAAAAAACCTTCGGTTTCTAGATAAACATTTTTTCCTCTGCAAGGAAAACATTTTATTTAACGTGTGCCATGAACAAAATTCACTGTGTTACTCCCAGTAAAGCACATCTGTTTAAGTAAATAATTAAACATAATTCCTGAGATTAAGTAGGAAGCAGCTATATTCCCATTTGGAGCAGCTTGTTTTTTCAAGGTGATTTTGTTACAGTTTTACAGTGTTGTGTAAACAAATAGCTTAATCGGGAACAATAGTAGAGAATCTCAACTTTCCTTTTTCCGCTATCGGTGGAAATAAATAACATATGTAATAATGATACCATGGTTGTGAAACAGTACCATGCAAAGATAACGCCGTGATTATTTTCAGTTTTAGAAATCTGGCATGAATCACAAAGCACAAATGCCAGGTTGCAATTTCTCAAAGACTGAAGTGAGGTAAGCAGTCCATCTGAACTCAGAACAGCAGTAGATAGGCATTGCGGGCTCGCTTCTCTGAAATCCATGGCAGAATTGAGAAATCACAACTGACACTGCATTCTGCTCCAGCTTCTTTGGTTTTCCCTCTCTTAACCTAAGCAGCACTGGTTAGCTATTGCCATGCGTGAGCGTGAGTGCGTGCACGCACACACGTAGCCCAAACCAAAGCGTTCTCCTATGCGCAATTCTACCTCAGGGAAAAGATGCTAGAGTAGATACGTGACAGATGTTAGCATGTTGCTTAATACACTGATGGGAGGCAACAAGATGCCACTCAGATAAATGCAGGGCAGAAACCAATGGATTTGAGCAGTCCTCTTAAGTTTTGCTTGCAGCATTTCATCAGAGCCATGCAAGACAAGTGCGGTCACTTATTGTGACGGTAGCAATAGGAACAGATTGACCTGAAACTCCTTGAAAATCTGTAGTCTGTAGCCCAGCTCCTGCCTAAATTTAACACAGTGCATTGTATGACAAGGCTCACTCGGAGGAGTTACTCACATGCTTAAGCCTTTTCTAAGTCGGTGCCTCTTTGGCAGACTTCTGAGTTGTTGCCCTAAAAGCCACCTATTGTTAATTGTTGCACTTCTGAGAAGGTTTTGATGTACGAAATTTGAACAGAAAGTGCTGCTAAACTTTGGTGAGGATGCTCAGCCTCAGTGTGTCATTTCTTATTGCCACGTAAACACTGTACAGAACTCATAGCTTACTCTGCAAGTTCTTTAATAATTCAACTCCTTAATTAAATAATCTTTTCTCATGAAGCTTTGAGTGGGAGGTGATAAATGTTATGCTTTTTAAACCTTACGTGGTAAGCATGTTGTAAGTCCTCCAAAACAGGAAAAAAAAAAAAAAAAAAAATTCCTTGGAGAAGGTAGCAAAGGTTTTATCCAAAGTTTTCCTGTATTTAATCTCACCTTTAAAAATATCTGCGCTGATGTTGGTGTTCTGTGGTTGAACTAAGGTTGCAGAGGCGAGCTTCAGGCTTTTTTGTCTCATAATCAAGTGGAGTGTTGAATCTTTCATGCAGATGCTTTTATGGAAGGGTGTTCTACTGGACAAGTTAAATTGTAAACAGAAATGGAGTTTGACAAAAAATTGTTTTCACTCTGATGCCTGTGGTGCAACCTCTTCTCTGACCGTCCATGGACTCTTATAGGAGATCAGAGAATCTGATTTGCAAAGTAATACAGAGTAGCATATCCATTTTATTTTATTTATTTTTTCTTTTTTTTTTTTTTTAACCTATCAGAACTATGAACGACAGAGGAATTCATATTTTTTCGAATGCACTGCAAAAGGCAATTTGTTTTTGAGACCTTCTCACTTTAGCGGAGGTGTCCTTAAATCCAGGCGGCTCCGTGTGTCCAGGATACACGCAGGGTGTTAGACCTCCCTTGCTGAAGGGCACCGCAGGATCTCAATAGCAGTTGTTTTGACTTGTATGCATTAACTCTGTCTTTGAAAGACACAGGCTGTGTCAGCTCTTTACCATTGTCTTCCATCAATTTGTTTAGAGGTTAATCTTTCCTCTTGACATAGGTAATTTTTAAACTTCAGAGCCGAGCAGTCCCCCAGCGCTGTGACGTGCTGTTAGACGACGTTGGCTGGCACAGAGAAGCAGTGACTCCAAAAAGAAGTGCCCACAGACCAGGAGAGAAGGGCGGCATTGCCCAGGGACAGCAAAGCTGCCTGCACACCCCTAGACAAGGCTGGCAGTCCTTGGTAGAGGGGGTAAAAATGCCCAGGTTCTCCTTGGAGCTGCATTTTCACCACAGCATTGTGCAGGGTAACAACAGGGAAGCAATGGCCCCGTTTCCCTCAGGAATCTGCTTAATTGGTTTTGTTAAAATAGGAAAAAAAAAAAAAAGCCCCCCCCGGCCCCCCCCCCCCAAAAAAAAAAAAAACAAACAGAGTGCTGACAGAGTATTGTTTGCCAGTGTAGACAGGATTGAAATATGTTTTAAATCAGCTAACAGAGCAGCATAGATGCTTGTGTGCCCAAGGAAGGAGGGAAAGAAAAACAGCAGAGTCACACTTACTGATAGATTTTAATCCTTCCTGAACTCACTATCAGCGAGGCTCCTGCTTCTGTTTACCCAGCTGAGGAGGGCGTCTCCATTTGCACAGATCTCTTCCCATTGTCAATAAAGCAATGACTAGACAATGAGGCTGTTACAGAAGAAAGATGAGCTGGCTGCAACCAACAAATCTTGCACTCTCCATTTACAGGGCTATAATTATCGAAGTTTTAAAGCACAATGGTATCTGCTGAAAGGGACCATCTGGGTGAAGACCAAGACATCCCAATTAAATGATTGATAAGCAGCTCATGCACTGGAGGAGCACAATACAAGTAATTCTAAAAATGCCACTTGCATTAACAAAAGTGTTTAAGGAGTTTGTAGGGAAGGTGTGGGAGGGGGAGGATCAAGTGCATTTCTGTGATTCAGAATAACAAAGTAGAAATAAGATCAGCCTCGAGAGCAGGGGGGAAAGCACTCTAAGGGCACTGGGGTGCAGTGGAGGAGCAGTACCTAGTTGTGCTTTGCAGTCTCTTGTGTAAGGCCAGTGCTACGGACCTGAGGGTTTACAAGGAACTGTTAGCATCAGACAGAGGAGGAGTGATAAATCTCTCTCCACACGAGGTCTTGCTAGGTAGGAATGCAAGCTGTCTTATCAGCCTGCAGCAGCAGGCCAGCACAAGCGTGACATTGGCATGGGTGCTGAAGTGGTGGAGACGTCTGCACTGGATTCCTGCATCTGCTGCATACTTTGTCTTTGACCTTACCCGGACGTTGTGCTACAATGGGAAGTCCACCTTTCCTCTTGTTTCTGACCCTCATCAGCTCATCTCATCTCTGATCAGACCTCACAGATCATACCTGATACATTATGACCATCGTCTCATTTGGTATTTCTTCATACCCCAGTAACAGGGAAAATGATGTTGTCCGGTAATACCTTCTAACTATGCATCAGTGCATCTCTTTACCTTCTAAGTATGCACCGTTCCCATCTCTTCAAAGCAGTAATTTGAGCCCTAGGTTCAGGTATGGGTATGGGTATGGTCAGAAGTGTGACTCAGGGTGCCTACAGTAGTGTAACAGGCGCTGCTGATTTGCTTTACGAGAGTTTGCCAGTGCTAGTTCATTCTAAGCCATCCCTACATTACAAAGTCAGATGCAGGTTTAGTGTGGTAATCTAGGCTGAGTTTAAGACTTATTTTGAATTGTTTTTTAAATTTGCAAAATGATCTGTTTTGTCTTTAAAATATTTTTGAGAAATTAAAGGATATAAAATATTGCCTTTAAAGTTTGGGTCTTGGTTTTAGTGCCACTGTCTACCCACACCTATTAGATTTTGATCCTGCCTGTGGAAATCTCTTACCAAATTTCTGTTTGGCAATGGACTGTTTTCACTCCCTCCATGTATTTTAAGTGGGTAGATTGAGCCCCGTGCGTCTTTTAAGAAGTAAAATATTTTTGATACTAGCATGTTTATTTTCTTGGTTTCTCTTTGAACCCATCTCAGTTTATCACTACGAGCATTCACATGGGACTTGTCCTTCATTCTCTATGCCTGTGACTGGGTTTTTTGGTCATTTTTAAATACAACAATTTTGCAGGGCTGCTGAGAATCTTATCATCTACATTTGTGCATAATTTTCCCTAAAACCTCCTCTTATCTGCAAGCTTTTTGGGTAAGTTTTGTTGCCATCTTTTGTTGTCTAGCCTATCTGGCAAAAGTCTAATAGGGCAGGGATGGCATTCCATACGGATCTCAGTAGAAACAAACCCACTCACTGATGTTATCTCCATTTACTGCTGTCCATGAGCCATATTTATCTCACAGTTTGAATGAATCATAATAATTTCAATTGTTCTAAATTCCTAATGAAAATACTGGTTTGCTGTTAAGTCTCACAGAAGCTGTAACGTGTTGTGTTATACCAATACTGCTACTTTCATAAGCCAAAATTACAGTTTCATCCAAACAAAATACTAGGTTAGTCAGACAAGGTCTGTTTCATAAACTCGATTGGAATTTTTAATTGTCATGCCACCATATAGAAGAGAGTAACTTTCTGTTGGATCAGAGGGCTCTGCTTTTCCCTGAAGATGAGAGCATCTCTTAGGAAAGCGATGTCACCTTGAACAAGAGTCTGCCAGTGTCAGCACCTCCAGAATCCACACTGCTAATACCACCAGGAACCAAGCTCAGGTACAGGCTGTGTATTTTCTGTCCTGCTCAATTGTTAGCACAGCTTTCGGCCCTGCAGTAAAACCCTCTGCAAGAGAGTGCCCAGATGCCCTTTGGGTTTCCAGGATTGTCCTCAATAAGTAACCAGATGATATGGGTGAGCTGTGCCATGTTGGCTCATGTGTCCTCCAGTGCTGTCCTGGGAGACTTAAAACTCTGCTCTGACATGCTTGGTGCTGTACTGCTTTGTATGCAGCACCAAAAGGCTGTGAAAAACCTGCTGAGGGAGGCAGCAATTCTCCCAGTGCTGCAGACATTTTTGAGCAGTCCCCCCCCCCCCCCCCCCCCCAAAGTAATTACCTTCCAGTGTCAGCAGAGCTCCACATGGTGCCTAGAAGCCCCATGGGACCAGTGTGTGTCACACGGGTCCCTGGCCTGTTTGTATTTACTGGTATAGGTGACAGCTGCTACACTAGCAAATGAAGTTTAAGGAAGGCAAGTGTCAGAGTCTTTGGTAGACACATCCCACTTAGCTGCTTGTATGTTGATATAGGGGACTGCCTTTTTACTCTAGGAGCTGCCAGACACCAGGAGAGCCCTCAGACCATGACTGAACAATATGTTGCTCATGTGAAACAAGGCCACATGACAGTATCAGGTACTAAAAGATGTTTCTGAACAATGACTGAATTTAACAACTTTTTATGATGTATTACACTTGCTTAATCTGCAGGTGACAGTGACATTGATTAAGTGTCATGACACTGATAAAAAAAAAATCACACCTGCTTGCTAAGCCAGGTGTAGAAATATAGCTTCACCCAGAGTGGAAACTTCAGTATTGGAGTAGGAAAACCCCTGTGTCATGACCTTAACAAACGCATCAGACATTCCCATGAGGAGTGTTACATCATCTTGTAGCAGTTTCTTTCTCCAAGTATAGATTTAATTTCTGCTGTGTATGGCTTGGGCCTCGTGCAAAATTGTCTTGTATGGGTACTGGCAATGTTTTTCTGCTGCATCTGCCAGATGAGTTAGGTGGAGGACAGTGCCAATTTCATATGCAAGGCATATCTTTCCCTATCCTTGCACCAGGCTCTCCTCTCAGCCTCTCTGAGCAGGAAAGGACTCAAGAATCATGAGTTCTCATGATGCAGGTGTTGTTTTTCACCTGGTCCTGTCATCCTGGTGGACGACAGATGAAGGAGGAAAATGCCTTTCAAGTTGGGTCTAGAAAAAGAAGGCAGTCTTTGTGTCCTCCGTCTCTTTCGGCAAAGTTCTCATATGGCCCAGCTGCTGCTGGGAACTGGGGCAGCAAGCAGGCTGTGAGACCTGCTGTAATGGCCTTCTCTTCTCCACCATCACACATTTGCCATCAACCACATGCCCCATTGGAACTCCTACGATTTCCCCCTCACAGAAAGGACTGTGTTTGGCCAAGTGTGTGAGCTTATCTCCCTCTGGTGGTTTGCTGGATCTGGGTTTGCTCTGGGGCCACCCCATATGCTCCAGGGGTGAAGGCTGAGCCTGCTGCTCCAGAGCTTCACCTGGATCTGAGGTTGCACATGTGGACAGCAGGCAGCTGCTGGCTTGCTGAATGGCACTCCAGTCAAGGATGGAGTTCACAAAGTCTTTTGGTGCTTTAATACTTGTGATTATGACCATACAATTCCCTACTGCAACATAGGTACAGCTTCTCAAGTAGCCAGCCCCAGAAGGAGAAAGGTTTCTGCCTAGATGGAAATGGTGCTTGCCTAGAAGCGGGCCATCTGTCAGGTAGTTGTCCTGACAAATGCCTACTTTGCTTGTCAGTCAAAAAAAAAGGATCACACTTACATGTGTGTCAGTCTGACAGCCCCAAAACTGTAGGAATCAGTATGTTTATGTTACCGACATCATGATCATATTTTCCACCTGGGAAATTCCTTGTATTTTTGGAGATGAAGATATACCCTATTGTAATGTATGACATTTCTGGAAGTCAAGGACAAAAGCTGAGATGGTATTCCTGTATTTTTGAGGACATTTTGTCATGCAGTAAACCGAGACACTCCCTAAACTTTTAAGAGGGAAAAGATCCAGCAAACTTCTCCAGCTGATCTCTTTATCTTTGCTTTATTTCACACAAACACTCCTGCATTAAAGGATAATATCTCCATTGGTTAATTTAAAGATCAATCACTGTTATCAACAGTATACTCACGTGGCTTAAAATATTCTGATTTCACTGAGCAAAAGCAGGGAGAGATGTACAAGCTGTCCAGTTCATTACAAGGTTGCCGGAGCTGAGCTGTATGATGGGCAGAGAGCATCTTACATTCAACATTATATTCAGATGCAATTGTCTACAAAAAATGCAATTATAGAGGAAATGCCAGCACAAGATGTTATAGAAATCAGCCTTTGTTGTTGTTGTTGCTATTTTGCCAATTATTATTTCAGATAGGAGACCATATAACTATGGATTCTCAAGAATAAAAAGTAACAGATGCACACTGGAGCAGAAGCATTAATGTTTGATTCATAGCATAGAAGCATTTTCCTCTGCTGCTAGGTAGACACTAAACCTAGGCACCTCCTGCTTTGTTAGCTGTATTCTCCTGTAAACACTTTGTTGCATTCAGCATTTTCCCATGCTGAATGTCTATCGCAAAGACTTTTTTGAGGCATTGGCAGATGGCAATTAGCACCCTTCATATTCTTTCCCCATAACTTCAGCATTTTTTTGCCTGCATCCACTTAACAGCTTCAGGCATGCCAAATCGCACACTTTTGGAGGACTTGTTGCTAGTAGCAGATCTTTGATTCTAAATGCCGAAGTAGTGTCTGAACTATATTTGCAGCAAGTACACGCCTGCCTATTCATGATCTTTTGTGCTCAGCCTGGACAACTTGGTGCCAGTGTGCAGCATAATCAGCCTCTTCTTCAGCATCAACATTCCACAGCTCTTCAGAGGAAGGGAGGGGGCTGGGAAGGGCAGTGGGCAAGGAAACGAGGATAGTAATTAAATATGACTTAGGAAAAAGATGTCTGAATGGCAAATTAGCCATGCTGTTTTACTAATGTTATTGCACTCTTTATAAAGACCCAGCCATGTAATTATTGTGCACTCATAACTCCCATAGACTTTCTGGAGAGTTGCACTGTGTTGAGTGAGGAAGTTGAGAAACTGTCCTCCATTTCCTGCACTGCTAAGAAATGAAAGAGCCAGCCACAGTTCCTTCCTATGAGAATTTCCATTAACTTAAGAGGCAGACATCTCTTAAAAATTCTAGGTTGTTAACTGACATACCTGAGTTAGAAGGACATTTGCAGTAACAGGGCCAAGCCTATGGCAGATGTAAGACGATACTGAGGTTCTTGGAGTTAAGTTACACCATGAAAGTCTGATCCAGTACGCTGACTCTTATCTGAAGCCATTGAGTGAACCAAACCAAACAGTGCACATAAAGCCTGGAGAGTTGGGGGCTTGAGTAATTATCTGGGAAAAATTCCAACTTAATAATTTTGCTTTGGCAGTTTCTAATTTGTGTAAGTGCTCGGAATGTATCATTTCCAAGCATCTGATTTTAAGTCAGTTTTGTTGGTATTTAGTTCTGCAACATTAGAGTAAGACATGTCTCCTATAAGACACAGACAAACTCAACCAGTTTGATCATGTAAATAAAGAGATGATCAAACTTACTTACCTTTTCATCCACTTAGATGAAAAGAGATATATTTGAGATTATGATTGGCTGTAACACTAACTTCTGCCTAACTTGTGAAAATGCACCCATTAGACTCATCCGCTCTTAACAGAGAGGTTTTCCTCAGTGAACATCTTAAGTGATAACTACATTCTCCCTGTTACGCTATAGTGTAAACACAACAAGATATGAGTCTTTTTTACAATGTCATTCAGAGTTGCAAGAAAAATAATAAAGAGAAACCAAAGAGATCTTTGCTCTGGTTTGTCATTCTAAACTGTTTCATCTGGCCTAGTTTATCTGGTCAAAGTGAAAACCTGAACCTGCTCAGCTGTTAAAAATAAGTGGTTAGAAAAATGGGTGAAAATCTTGTTCAGCCACTGGCATCCAACTCCAGAGCTTGGGCACACCTTGTGAAAGCATACAAATGAAAATCAATTAAAATGTATATACAATTCCCAGTAAGCTGGACTACTAAATAAGAACATAATGTGGGTGATGCATGAGGCAGAAGGACTGCTTGATTTTACTTTTCCTAAGTGCATTTGCAGCTAATTTGCTTAGAAAACATGAGGAGGGGAAATGGCCTCAAGTTGCTCCAGGGAAGGTTTAGGTTGGATATCAGGAGTAACTTCCTTACAGAAAGGGTTGTTAAGCACTGCAATAAGCTGCCCAGGGAGGTGGGTGAGGCATCATCCCTGGATGTGCTTAAAAACCATTTGGATGTGGTGCTCAGGGATGTGATTTAGAGTTAGGGTAGGATGGTTAGGTAGGATAGGGTAGGATGGTTGTGGTTGGACTTGATGATCTTGAAGGTCTTTTCCAACCTGAGCGATTCTATGATTCTATGAATCTGTGGTTCTATGGATGTTTCTCCTTGAGCTAGTGGTGATAGGTTTGGGGTATTAATAATTTGTACTGCTCCATTAAAATGGCTCCATTCTTCCACCATTTTAGTGCTACAAACTGCATCTGACCTCTTCCAGTGCAGTATATTGTAGGTTCCAAGATACGCTGGAAATCTAAGGTGTTGTGCCTTCTTTGTCAGACAGGTGAAGTTTTTAATTCCCTCTGAATAGATGTGCGGGGTTTTCCAGCAGAAGGAGGAGGGGATAACCTGGGTCTGCACTTCATACTAGAGCCATCTTACCCTTTATCCAACAGTTGTCACATTCTCTTCATTGCAAATTGAAGCCATGAATTAAAGAAAGAGGTGTTTTCCAAGGAGGATTTCTGTCTAAATCTTATTATTGACAGTTTCTGTGAGACACGTCCAATGTCCTAAGGAAGGAGGTCGCTTTCATGACCACAGATGGGATAAGGCTGTAATATCTTCTGCTGTTCATGTGCCATTTCCCTTCTGTCCTGCTTTGCGTGAGAGGAGTTCAATTTTTGTCTTCTCTGAGTTCTTCTGATAATATAATCTTGTTTGGAAGTGGTAAGTATAGCCATTTCACTATTAAATTTGACTGTATACTTTTTGGTCTGGGTGTAAGAAAATTGGACGTGATTTCTGCAGTGTGCTTTGTGAATGGTAGGTTATTGATTAGTCTTCTGTCATACAGATGGTATTTGAAAACAAGACAGGTCTATAATTCTTCTCTTGACTGACAGTTCTGAACTAAATAAATGACTTGTATTTGTGTTTTGGAGATGAACTGTAAGTAGAAAATGTTCTGGTGTTTTCCCTAGGCAAAGAACTAGAAATCCACAGCTGTTAGTACAGCAGTCAAAGTATTTTTGTTTAAGTGAAATGTGGCCTGAGCTAAAGAATTGAATTTGGAGCCATGAAATGATGACATTTATGACTCAGTCCCATCAAGCATAACTGAAAACAAATTATGAAGTCCTAACCTTGAGCACAGAAGCTATTGTTAGCACTGCATGAAGCTGTCCATCTGATGCTAACCAGCTGAGTGGGACAACACCAGCACTGGTTGGCATGGGGAATAGAGACCACCTCTTGGTTTCAATGTTGAGTCACTGTGTCAGTTTGAGGATTGCAACATCCGTGCATGCTTTACACACTTATTGTGGCTTTAGTTTTGCTTGATTTTGTTTTCCTGAAAAATTTGAGTGATGGAGTTGGAACAGTACTGCACAGATACCTGAACAAGCTTTAAACCCCCAGAGATGGTTCTTCAAATGTACCCAGTGCACCATGTTATCTTGTCCTGAGGTTTGCCTTAGCAACAAGTGTATTAGCTGCTATTTTCTAGCAAATATCACTGCAGTTGTGACAAAGATCAGAATCTGACTTTCCAGAAGAGGAAGGCTGCTGTGTTATAAAACAAGCCCCCCTTCTCATGTATTCACTAGCCTTTTGAACTCTTCAGAAGCATTCAGTGAACAGGAACTTTCCTCTCTCCATCCTTCCCTGTCTCTGTGAGTCACTGGGGTTTACTCACTGTCTTTCATCTCAGTCTGGGTGTTTCAAAGCTCCGACCTCGTTCTTCCTCTTCTTCATCATCATACCTTAGCTGCTGTCCCTCATTCTAGGCACTCCTTTGGTTTCCCACTGAGGTCTCCTCAGAAGCTGAATGTAGATGTGCTGTGAGAAGGATGATTTGCAGGGCTAGGTATCACCTAAACCTTCTGTTGTTCCTTCTGATGCCTTTCTGCCACACTGTTCCCCCTTGTTCTCCACAGGCCAATCTTAACACTTCCAATACAGTTCTCTATATATCCGTGCCTGTTGTGAGTTTGGTATTATTTGCTTCAGTTAAAAATATCATTTTTTTTGGTAGCATGAGACTTTTCATGAAACAGTGATCACTCAATTCTTTCTAGCATTTTCCTAACTCTGCTGATAACCTGGACTTCCAAACTAACTCTGTCAGAGGAAAGTGTGTCTCAGCACTGACAAAAACAGTCATAAAGGGTGAACAGTCTCTCATATTCAGCTATGTAACAACTTCAGTGTTCTGCAACCTTGCAGGAAGGCATTTGGAGATCCAAATCTGAGGACCTATTGTCTGAATATCATTTTGTAATCCAGAAAAAAATGATACTATGTGGCATCTTTGATTGTTGGTCAATAAGTAAGCAATAACTGAGGTAGTAAAGTTGAAAATTCAGAGCCTTAGGAGCACACATTTTATCCCCTGGACATCCTAAGGGCTGGTGCAAATGCAAAACTAACTCTCTTAAATAAAAAGGGGAAGCCTTTGGTGTCTGAAATAAATGGCAAGTAACAAAATGTTCCCTGAGCCCACTCAGCTCAGGTGGCACTGGTTGCCCATCTGGAAGGAGCTGAGCAGACAAAGGGCCAGCTGCGTCATCTGCCTAGAGCAGGGTTAAATGTGGGGCTTTTGGAGTAGGAGGAGGGGAGCTTCATCCATTATTAAAACATAGATAATAGAAACTTTATGCCCCACTGATCTTGCATTAGACAACATGAACTGAAAGATGAGGTCTCTGCTAATTCAGTGCGTGGTACCCCTGGGACTGGCTCCCATGTGAGGGGGAAGCAGACAGCGCTTGTCTCACTCTGCCTGGTGTTGATCCCAGCCACCTGAGAGGTCAACACTCCTTCCTGGCAATGGCTGCCCATGACAGCTTTGCTTCATGGGAGGAATAAAGCTGTCAGCAAGGAGGAGAAGACATCTGTCTACATGAGCTGGGCCATGGCCATGGGATGCAAAGTCAGGCAAAATGAAGTGATCCCTATCCTGGCCAGACCAAGTGCTTAATGGAAAACACACCTCTGGCTCACTCCTTCAGCAGTCACCCTAGCAGCAGCACTATTCTCAAAAAGAAAGCATCCCACAGGCAAGCTTCTTTCTTCTTGAGGGCTGGAAAATGCCAGATGTGTTGGCATTCATTTCTTGAGGAAAGCAGTAGGATGCTGTAGGTTGCTCTTGGTAGATAAGAATAAATTGGAGAACCCCAGAATTAGCCTCACTCTTTCATGCCCTGTAACTTGATATAATATGAGTCTTTTTCCTATTAAAGCATAGGCTTTGAGAAACTCTATCCTATGTATAGCTACAAACAAGTAGAGGAAAGAATTCTGAATGTAATGGGGCTAACAGCCTAAGTCTGATACAAATATGTGATGTAACATAATCTGCTAAGACCTGCTCCCTCCAAACAGAGCATTCAAGCCCGCATCTCAGAGCTCTTCAAATCAAATGTATGACAGTTGGGGACACTTTGTAATTGGAGGGAGCTTGGGATTCAGGGATTTTTAAAATGTACATATTTACCCTTTTGTGTAATGAAAGACCAACACGCTTTCTCGAATGGATCCGTTCTGTTCTGTCCTATGCAGGGCTAGATATGCTTTGGTAATTTGTGATTTTGGCTAAGATCCCAAACCACTGGCAGTGCAAGTCCTTAGCAGCTGACTCTTTATGGTAGTTTTGGATACCAAAAACTTAAATAACGAAGTCCATATTTTTTTCTTCAGTAAGAAAAATAGAACCATCTGAGTGGTATTTAAAACAAAAATAAATTGAGAACCTCATCTACTGCAAAATTGGAAATATGATTCACTTAGTTTAAATATATTTTTAATATGCTGCTTTTAATTATTTGAAATAAATGTGATTGTGATATTCAAATGGCAATGCTTTGCACATATATTTTAATTTCAGCATTTTACTGAAGACAGTAATAAGACAACTCGGGGAAAGAAACTGCTCATTCTTATTCACAGCTCCCGTCTAAATGGCACAGATTCGGCTTTGAGGGGGGTGTTGCAGAAGCATTGCAATCAGAGACTTTAATCTCTGTGTGTATCCCATTAGAAGCAACTACAATTTGAAGCATTTCGAGATGTAGGAACTGATATCTCCCATGTGATTAGACACAGAAAGCCTGCCTTGTTCTCTCCGAGCACAGTAAAATGGACTCCTGATGTTGTCAGAGCATCCCTATACACACACTTTTCCTTCCCAGAGAACAGTAATACCAGAGTGCAGGCATCCAGGGGTGCTTCTTTGATTTCAGGAGAGGCAGAAATAAGCTCTGTTGTCCTGGTATATCCTTCTCCCTTTCTCTCTGTACCTCCCTGGAGTTCAGAAGGATACAGTGTTTTAAGTAATTGGCCTAATTTTGAGCTTCTGTCCCCACTGCTGCACCTCAAAGGTGTCTTGTACTTATGCACAGTGATTATTAGCGTTGTTCCCTTCCAGAATGTGTTCCCAGATACTTTTCAGAGCTCTTGTTTTTCTGAATTTCTTCATCTAATGCATTAAATGATGTGGTCACAGCTGTGATGTGCTTTCCTTTCGTCCTTTCCCCCTGTGGGAGAGCTGCAAGGGTAGAGGTGGGTTTTGCTTTGGGGATAGAGAGGAAAAGAGACTTGGCATGTTTTATCCTTATGCCTTTTTTTTTTTTCCCTCTTGTTTATGTCAGGTTTGATTAGCTGTTTTATGGCACGTGAGTTTACAGACTGGCTGGCAGGTTTGGTCACATCCCCTGACCACTACTGGTAAGGAAAAGGTGCTATAACATTTTACACAAGCTGTGTTTTCCAATAGGTCAGCAGGTCTGTGATCAACCACAACACATGTGTGTTCAATGGCAAAGGCATGTCATTTGCTCTTCTCAGCGTGAACGCAGCAGTCAGTGCAGAATCCCAAAACCTCCTGAATTTGCTACTGGCTCAGCCAGCCATACACAGAGCTGGAGGGGCCAGCCTGGTCACCTGCACGCAGCAGGTGAGCTAGCGGTGGCCATGTGCTATCATGCTGTTGCCTGGCTCCCTGCAATGTGTAATGGGCTGCCTGCCCTTGGTCAGCCCTTCTGCCATCCTCAAGGGTCAGCTGCAGGTGGAGATGGTGGAGAATGTGCTTTGCTTTATGTCTCTGGGGAATCTTGTAATGATAATTTTCTGCTACTCTAATTGGTTTTACACTCTGTAGGCTATTTCCAAAGGAGAAAAAAAGGTTAGAAAGCATTTAAAACAAAATAAAGGTTAGCCTTGACATGGGGAGAACACACAAATCAAGAGGAGAGACATCTTGGCAGGCTTTGTCAAGATTGCCTGTGGCATGGTACAGAAGCAGAGGCATTAGCAGTGGTAACAAGTTTGTTCAGTCCCTGCTTCCAACTGCCCTTCGAGAGGAGAGCAACCGGTTCTTCCCTCTTTTACCTCTGTAGTTGGCAACTGGGTGATACCAAGCAGATGAAAAAATAGCATAGTATCTCCTGTTATTGTCTTTACCTTTTAGATGAAAGCCATAACAACTCTGGAGTTTATGTTGGGTATACACCATCAGCAAGAGCCTGCTACCACAACATCACTTTTCAGCTCCTACAGACAGCCAGGAAAGACTGGCATTTATCACTGCCATGCAAGGAGCACCTTCACTTCTTGTTGCAGTAATTCTCTGCCTCAGTGTGCAGTTCAGCTGAAGCTATTCTTTCACTTGTTTTTGTCATTGATGCAGGTAAGAGGAAAAAAGAACCAAAACAAATGATTTAGATTCTTTTTCCCAAGATAGAGTATTGATTAACCAACACCAGTAGTTGCCAAGCAGGTGTATACCTCAGAGATGATACTAGTGTAGAGAGAAGCTGCCAATGTTGCTGGTTTGTCTATATTTTTAGTATTTTCCATGTGATTAATTAAGGATAGGCTGTTTTCCATGTACATTAAATTTTCTGTAATAAACTGGTGAAGTTTTTCCACAGACTGAAGGCCAATGCTGATCTCACTTACACCTGTGTAAACCTGGACTAACTCCATTGGAGTCCATCCATTTAATCTAATCTGTCTATTCTCAAGTGTGTGAGGCATTAGGGTATCTAACCACCCTCGCTTATGCCCAGACTTACACCAGCGTCACTGGGTTCAGTCTTAGTCACCAAGGCCTGTCTTTCATATATAATTTATCAGCCAGAAAGATGTTAGGTGATTTGCACTCTGAAGTAATCATCACTCGGGCTACAGATGATGGATAGGTGGAGGGAGAGCAGATGGTATAAAAGATTAATCAAAAAGCGAGAGTCCATGCCACTGTCGGTCCACAGCTAAAGATCCTCTTGAGTGTGAAAAATGCTAGAATAATGGTGCAATATTTGTCTCTTGAATTTGTGCAATTACTAGGAAATCCCTTTACACTGCACAGGGCTGAGAAGGCTGGCAGCTTTTTCAGGAAAGCTGGTGGTCATCTGCATGAGACAGGACTTCCCCAAGGAAGCAGCTGCACCAAGACAGCTCAGCCTTGGCTACGTATTTTGGCAAGGTATGCCTTATGCTTTCCTCCCCACTCACACACTGGGGCATAATCACAGCGTGCCCCCCTGCCCCCAGTCCCTTAGTGTCCACCTTTCCCCATTCATTAGCACAAATTCCCCACAGATCCCCACTCTTCCCAACCTCTCACACCCCTCCACTTCCTCCCTAGCCAAGTGTCTCCTGCCTTGTCCCATCAGATCTCTCCCTTCTGAATAGGGGGGGGGCTTCAATGCTCCTGTGACAGCTGCTGTTCTACTTCCACTAGCAATGGCTTTTTTATATCTTTCTTGCAGCTAAATCTCCTTCCTCCAAATTTGCTTCACCTTTCCCACTTGCATTCCCATTATTTTTTTCTCCTCCTGCTTCATCTTCATTTGGGTTTTCATTGGGGCACTTCAGGTCCTCCTTGAAGATGGATCACGTACCTCCACGAGCAGAGTTTAAGCAAATGAATTTAGAGCCTGAAAAGCCAAACCGGAGCCAAAGACAGGCAAAAGGATGAGAGTTAAGACAAGGAGTTATGAAGTCAGCCCCACATAATCAGTCAGTGTGAAAAGAAGTATCAGCCCAACACTCAAACCCACCACCAAACACTACATATACTTTTTCTGAAGCTTTTAGGCAGTGAGAGAATCTTCTCCTTCACTCTAGACATCACTGTCTTTTCATTTGCTGTCATGAAGCTTCAGCACTATGCCATGCTCTGGCTCATATTTTCAAAGGCTTCCTTCACAGCACAAAGAGCCATAAACCTAAGAACATTACCTGTACTGGGCTACTTTTTGCAACTGTGTTGGAGCTGGTAGGCATTAGTGTGAGTCAGAAATGACTTCACATCAAATTTGTTTTAAATTAAAGCTTCAATTTTTCAAGAACTCTTTATTGCCTCAGGCAAAAAGAGAAGTGGAATGATGTTTCACTCTTCCAGCATAAACCTGAACTGGGCAAAGCCCTCTCTATGCTGGCCGTGCAGTTCTCTTGCAGCGCTTCCTGTTCAGCTATTCAGTTTGGTTGCCATTGGCCAGCTTGAAAACCTGGGGTTTTAATCAGCTGTAAATTGGTGCTGCATTACTGAAATGTGGTTTTCAGACTGTGGTCTGTTGGTCCCCAGAGGTTTTGTGGAGTGCTTCAAAAGAGCCTGCAAAATGTAGCTGAGAAAAGCAGACTCTGCTACCAATAGGTTTAAATTGCCAATACAGGGACCTGTGCCTCTAATGGAACATTTTTGGGGTGCCACAATATGAAAATGACTGAAGACTAAAAAGCAGTGCTGTTTTACACTAGTTGAAGATCTATTCCTGCTTGTTCACTGAAAAAAAAAAAAGCAGTTTTGAAGATTTGATTGGAGAACAGTAAGCAAATATTACAGTTGAGGCTGAGAGTATTGTGTGTAGTTCTAAAAGGATTTTAAAAGCAGTCTCGAATGCTGTCACATACATCTGTAGATAAGCTGGCCTACTTGAATAGTAGAGGTTAGCAACGTGCAGTTAGAATTATTTGAGCATGATATTTTGGAAAAGTGGTGTTCTGAAAGTCACTTCAGAGGCCTATATCCATCTCTCCTAAATGAAAAATGAGTATTTGAAGTAATGCTTTAATATGGTTTTATGTAACATAACCTCTGCTAAAAAATGCATGTAACCTCTTACTAACTTCAAAGCAGTATAAGACCTTCCATTCAGTTCCAGTAGTGTCACATTAATTTATCACATTCTGAGTTCTAAGAGTTTTGTGTATTACACAAGTATACACAAACATGTTCTTTGCAGTACTTTATTTATTCTACTCTTAGAAGTGGCTAGAAGATGCATATGCTGTTTCACTGAGGATTTTGAGTTTAATGTTATTTTCCAGAGCAAGAAAACCTGAAAACCCTTTAAAAAGCAAGTTGAGGGTGCCTGAAGGTAACAGTTTCCTCAGAGATGTCTAAATTATTTCCTTGAATTCTGTTGCATGTTTTCTTATGTTTCTTCCTATTGTTAACTTCAAAAAAATATTTGATTTCTAGAAATATTTTCATTTTGCAGAGCTTCATGTTCCATTGAAATAGGACTTCTTATAAATCAGGTGACTCAATTTCATTCTCTTACTCTGACCATAGCACAGACTAATACTAAAGATTTGGAGATAGATTAAAATATCTATAGAAGATGGAGAAGCTTGGATTTGGCATCTAAATTCTGCTTGAGATCATAGAATCATGGAATCATTGAATCAATGATTAATAATCAAAGAATAATTTGAGTTGGAAGGGACCTTAAATATCACCTAGTTCCAACCCCCTGCAATGGGCAAGGGCATCTCCCATTAGACCAGGTTGCTCAAAGCCCCATCCAGCCTGGTCTTGAATACCTCCAAGTAGCAGGGCACCCACAACTTCTCCGGGCAGCCTGTTCCAGTGTCTCACCACCTTCACAGAATTTCTTCTTTACATCTAGTCTAAATTTACCCTCTTCCAGTTTATATCCATTTCCACCATCCTATTGCTACGTTTCCTTGTAGGAGGTCTCTCCCTAGCTTTCCTATAGGCCCCCTTCAGGTATTCAGTTGAGATCAACTCAATTTATTTTGGCAATTTTCTACAGCATGCAGAGAAGAAAAAAGAACTTCTTGCAGGGAAAGTCTTTCTGCTAAATTCTGCTCTCTGCGCTAGAGCAACTTACACTGACTGCACTGAACTACGTGCACACAGTGAGACAGGCAGCATGCAGTCCTGTGTGAGGAAATGATGCTGTTTTCACTTCACAGAGTCACAGAATCACAGAATCATTTGAGTTGGAAGGGACTTTGAAGCATCATCTAGTTCAGCTCCCCTGCAATGAACAGGGACATGTATAGCTAGATCAGATTCCTCAGCTGCATTTCCTCTCTCTCTTTCTTACCACTAGTTTACAACTCTCTGTTTGGTGATTTGCCACCATCTCCGAGGCTGCTGGAGAAATGTGTTATCCTACAGCCAATCATTAATAAGTAAATAAGCTTTTCTAAAAAAGCAACTGTAACATTACATGAGATAGCACAACCTGATGTGCTCTGCGAGCCGAAGGGAAGGTGAGAGAGACTGCTACAAAGGGAAAACCATTTTGTAGCAGTGATTCCACATATGTTCTGTCTTTAACCTTTGCCCTCTCTGAATACTTGCCATGTGCAGATGATATGCATTTCATACAGATCCAAGCCATGCCATATTTTTATCTAGATTACCTATGTGTAGTGAGTACAGTCTATGATAGATAGCAGAGGTTTGTTAGTTCATATCAGCATATGATCTCGCCGGTATCTAAAACATATGCTACTTACCATAGCATTTGCATGTGTATTCATATGTTTTTGTTCCACGTGGGTTATCTTAGGGCCTTAGGGTCTACCCATTTGCAAATGTTTGACTTAGATGAATGCAAAACCACCATATGTAAATGTAATTGTGGGGGCGAGAAGGAGGATCCTTCAAAAATATGGTTTATCTTTCTCCTTTCTTGTCAGTTTGTGTATTTATATGCATGTGTTGCTGTCACACACTTATCAAAGCTCACTTTCAGGACAAAAAGTCATAAAGCTGCATCCTGTAGCACCATGTTAGGTAGGGAATCTAGGCTTCTTCTTTCACTTCAAATACAGGTGGGAATTTCTGTTTTCCTCTCCCCATACTTAAACATCTCCCACGTTCATATGTACACCTACAAGCTAATTTCCCCATTATGAACTGGATCATCCGTGCTGCAAATGGAATATTGACTGCGGAAGGTTACAGTGAGGCAAACTCATGCTATTTTCTCTTCATGGAGCAGATGTATTGACAGTTCATAAGTTATTCATGCTCGCTGGCCTCAGGGATCCATTTATATAAGCTAGAAAGATATATTGGGTGCCTGCCTATCATATGGCCCTCATAAACATAATCGTATCCCAATTTATAGCATGTCGTCATGACAGCATGCTTTTGATGAAGAGAAATGCAATTATTCCTATTTTTCTCATGACAAAAAATAGATCTGGAGGACACAAGATAGTTTCCCTATACCTAAAGAAGTTCATTCTGGCTCTCAGAAGTCCCAGACTTTGTCATCTGTTGGAATCCTGTTACTCTAAAGTATGTAAAATATCTCCTGTCAAGCACTTAACCAACGGAAGCCTGCATATCCCATCTTGGCTTCCGTAACTCCAGCTGTAAGCATTGGCCTTGCATGAGACCTGTACTCTTTTCTTGAGGGATGGTGCTATGTTCACTATGTCCCACATAGCTTTTGCCTCCCCTTCTGCTGCAAATGAAATTTGCCTACTGGTACCAGGCAAGGGATGTGTCACAGGTTTTAATATCTCCATTCCTGTCCAGGGATATTGACTGGTCAGATACATTTGGTTTAGTTTGAATTTTGTAACAACTTGAACAAATGTATGCCCAGTCTTCGTGCTTAATGTATGCTTTGTGTTACGTGCATCATTCCCTGTCCTTTGTTTACTGTCAGATTTGCTTATTGTCTAATGCAGCTGTGGATGCCAGCTTCTGATTAGTATGGAGCAGAGATGTACCAGGCTATCTCTGAGCACAGCTCGTCTGCTCCTGTGGAAAAACTCTAGGGAAAGCCATGGATGCACTGCTGAATTAATCAGAAGGAAGAACTGTTCTTGGAAGACATGGCACTTCCTCCTCTGCAGGATAAGACGTGGCCGGATGCCAAGGGTAGGGAATGGGGGCATAATGAAAGGCCGAAATAGAGGAGGAACTACTTTTCCCTGTAAAGATGAAGCATTTTTCTAAAATTTGATTTCTTACACTGCTTGGAACTCATCAGTTCCACCCTTTCTTTTTTTTTTTATCTTCTGCTTCAGTTGCAAATTTTCCATCTTACTCAGCAGTCCAGTCAGGAGAAATGCAATTTCCTTCCTCTTTGATGCTTGCAGATGCTAGATTCAGAAAAGGGCAATTGAAGAGTGCACGCCGTGCCATTTGGGGCATGGTTTGTCCCTCCTAGTGTGGATGACAGAGAAGAATACCATGACCCTTTTCAGCTTTGTTCTCACTGTTACTCCACCGACATCATCAGAATTTGTTCCACGCACAAATTCATCCTCATCATGGTTCTTTGACAAAGATCAGCATTTCTCAGATGTACATATGTGTGCATACGCACACATGCAGATTGATTTATAGAGACAATAGTGTTTAATGGCTCCACTTACTGCCAGGTGTTGAAGTTACAGTACGTTTCATACTTACACAGCGGCAGGGCTAGAATTCTAGATCATGGTGTAAATCCTTTTGGATTTATAACTGTATAACTGCACATCCAATGATGCCACCTTTTCCCACTCACTCCCAGTGCTCTCTGCCTGCCCGGATACGTTTCCTTCCATTTTCATGCAGAGTATGTCCCCGTCTCATAACTGTGTAAATCAGCCCGCTCTTTTGATTCCTCCCACCAGCACAGCTGTACATCAGAGCAGGGTCCCATGTCTCCCGGCGTGGGATGCCTGCCGTGGCAAATGAGCAGAGAAGCTACCGGAGGTCTGCACTTCTGTTTACTTAGCCTCTATGTAAAAACACATATACGTATTTTTTTAAACATGCAGACATCCGCCGGAGCTAGCATTGTTTTCATTGATTGCTGCTGCTGGAGCTCTGGAGGCAGCAGTGTCGATCCATATGGAAACAAGGTTTCCATAAATCTGTCAGACTTCAGTTCTCTTGCAGAGCCTCATCCGGTTGCTTACCCCTATTTTCTTTTCCTTGTTTTCAATCCCCGATTGAGTTGAGTTCAAACAAGCCACTTATTTGGCAGTGCCCTTGAAACAAAGGTCTGGTTCAATTGTGCCTCTGAAATCCAGGGAACATGCGGTTTCCTCATGCACTCAGAAAATGGATATTTGCAGGTACATATGCATTTGCTGTCCTGTGTCCTCTGGCACACATGGGTAGAGCTCTCTGGCATACCTCATTTTAGCATGCGGGGGCTGAGTGCTTTTCAAAGCCAGGGATTAGGCGCTTTCTTCTGTGAAGGAGCGGCTATTAACATTTGATGCCTTCTGTCTTGCCTGCTGCTTTATGCTCCATTGGCGCTGTTTCAGAAATGACATTATCATGGGATTGAGCAGCTCAGGGGATTGGAAAAGGGCTGCAGAGTCTTTGCCCTCTAGATCAACAGTTCATTGCTGACCTGAGCAAATACTGGCTAAACATTAGTATCTGAAATGTGCTGGGCATCTTCTTTCCTGTCCCTAGCAAACATGTCCCATTGCTCCCCAGCACAAAATGTTGGTTTTCTAGGCAATTTCTGAGGCTGCTGCGAAGACACTCAAAGCTAGAGAATGTCCTTTCAGAGACAGTGTCAAGGCAGACTGGCCAAGTAGTGTGAGCTTAGTGCACAGACGTGTCCTCCACTTTTTTTTCACTATCTGTCACCTGCACCAAAGCTACTTGTGTGGCCCAGAGGCATGGAGAAAGCCTTTAATGGCATTACTGAGGGACGTAACAGAGCGGGAGAACATGCCAGACTGAGAGGGTTGTTCGTAAGTAAAGATATTTGCAAGTTAAGTAAAATCATGGAATCACAGAATTATGGCCTAGGAAGAGACCTCTGAAGACCATTGAGACCACCCCCCTTGCAGGTTCCCTATAGCATGTTGCACAGGAAAATGTCCAGTTAAGTCTTGAATGCCTCTCTGGGCAGACTGTTCCAGTGCTTTGTGACTCTCGCAGTAAAGATGTTCTTCCTCATGTTCGTATGAAACTTGCCCTGTTCCAGTTTGTGCCCACTGCCCCTTGTTCTACTCCTGCTCTCCACTGAAGAGTCTGGCCCCAATATTTATGACCAATATGGCAAAAGACTTTAGACTTTCACCATCCACTCCTGCCTTTCTGAGGAAGGGTATGTAAACTGAGAGGAAATGGGACACCGGTTCATTGTCACCTTTCATATTCAGAAGATGATGTGGTGATAAAATCAAAACTATTCTTTTTTCTTCAGCTGGAGCAAACTGTGTGTAGGAGAATTTGCTATCCATATGATACAAGGCACTACATAGATACCACATGCCTGACCTGCTCTAAAACCATCTGTCATCAGCTCCAGGCAGCACCCATTCATCTTGGTGGAGCAGCCCTGACAGTTGGTTTAGTGGCCTGTTTATATTCACAAGCCTACCAGTGCTGCAGCTGGCTTAACTAGCTTGTTAATATTGTTTACTGTACTTTGCTATTTAACTGGGATAATGATAAGCAATCTCAAATTTAGTGGCTTTCCAAAGCCTTTCATGGAAGAGTGGCATTGGCATGGAAGTACTGAATCAAGGCTTGCAATGATTCAGCTGACAGCTCTGTCCTTCACTCTTACCTTTATCCTTGTGTTTCTTCCTCTGGAATACAGAGCAGTCTTTGAATTCTTCAGCTTAGGTGGCTGCATTACATGACCTTATTACATTTAAGGACACTTGTTAATTTAATTTCTACAAAGTGCATGTATTTGGATTCCCTTCTCTTCTGGCAAGCATCAGGATGGGAAAGTATCCTCCCAGGGCCCATTGCAACAACCTTTCTGCCCTCCTCTCCCTTCCCTGACACTAAGCATTTCACCCACCAAATGCAGCCTGCCACGAAACCCATCACTCTAAGAATCAGCTGGTGGGAGGGCAATGTGCAGCCACACTGTTAATCCCTGGCACTGAGGAACAAAAGGGAAGGAGGAAACCCAAAGACCTTCTTCATACTGTGTACACATGGCCATAAAAGATGTTGCTATCCGGGAGCACCATGACTGTTTGCCTTCCCCTTGCCTTTTCCTGTAATACTCTCTCTATGGGCAATATTTGCCTCCCTCCTTAGTTGCCATGCTACTGTCCTTTCCTTTTTAATCTCGATTAAAGAGTCAGCTCTTCTGTGATTTCCTCAGGAAATGGGAAAAACTTACTAAATTCGTGAGTCTTCTGCCCACCCCCTTCCCCTTCAGTATTCTGCACGTCTGCCTATTAGATTATAAGTGATTTGTAAAGGGGCTTAGCTTTAGTAGGAATCTTGTACATTGTCAGCTGCATTGTCATCAGTAAATGCACACTTTACCCAGGCTTCTTGCTTCCTTCTTTTTCCTTTTAAAAATGAAAAATCCCTTGAAGCTGTAAAATAAAACTACAAATGCACAAAGGTTTAACTGTGGTGCTTTAAACAGGTACTTTATCCACAGCACTGTTTGAACTGTGAGTACTAGCATTTGTGACAATCTAACAGTGATGCTTTGTCTGGTGGTAAAAGTCTAATTGCTCTCCATGATGGCAAATAAATCCAGATAGGCTTTCAAGTTAAAATTCGGATTTTGAGCTAGCCGTATTGAACACTGCAAAGCATTGTCTCCACAATACAGGCTTGTATGTGCATCCATTCCTTTGTGAAATAATTTTATTTCACGGACAAAACAATGCATTACCCTTTTTAATTGATATGTATTTATTTGTCTTCTGTAACTAGAGCAATTGTTGGTAGAATACTGTGTGTTGCAAAATAGAGAGCAGGTACTGTACACTAGGGTATCGCTCTGAGAAGTTGGTGTGACCAGAGGGGAGAAGCCTGTTTTATCACCAGGACATGTTGGAAAATGTGTTCTAATTCAGATTTCCTATGTGAATAGGAAAAAGTCCCTTGTTTATCAAGTATCTTCAGGCAGTTCAGTAAGATACAGGTCAAGTTCCCAAGAAGTCTGGAAATTTGGACCTTGGGCTCTCCTTGCATAAGTTCTCCACGTGAAAATTTGCTTTGTCCAGACTGAATTTGATTCCTGACTGTCAGTGTTTCACAGTGAAAATTGGATCCTGCACTGAGGTTGTTCTTTGTTTCAAAGAATCCCCAGATGTTGCTGTTTTATCATCATTTTGAAGTTATGCATGGTGGCAGAGCAGTTGGCAAGATTGCATTTAGACAGTGCAGGTACTTCTTCATAGAATCATAGAATGGCCTGGGTTGAAAAGGACCACAGTGCTCATCCAGTTCCAACCCCCTGCTATGTGCAGGTCACCAACCACTAGCCCAGGCTGCCCAGAGCCACATCCAGCCTGGCCTTGAATGCCTCCAGGGATGGGGCATCCACAGCCTCCTTGGGCAACCTGTTCCAGTGCCTCACCACCCTGTGTGTGAAAAACTTCCTCCTAATATCTAATCTGAATCTCCCATCTCAGTTTAAAACCATTCCCCCTTGTCCTATTGCTATCCACCCTTGTGAACATCCCTTCCCCCTCCTGTTTATATGCTCCCTTTAAGTATTGCAAGGCACAATGAGGTCTCCCTGGAGCCTTCTCTTCTCCAAGCTAAAAGTTTGAAGCTGAACAGGTGGGAGGAATCATCTAACTGCTAGGCTGAGTTCAGGCACTGGCTGGTACAAGGCTAAAGCAGAGAGTTGGTGATCTGCAGACATTGTGTCATCTTCAAGGAAGATGAGAGCGGTGATGATCCGGCTTTGGGTCTTACCCAGAATTTGTGAAGAGCTGACCCAAGATTCAGCCTGCTGTAAATGTCCACATGAAGAAATTTGGTTTTGTTATGGAGCAGATAGATTTGACCCACACACCCTGACATCATTTTTAAGCAAATGCATAAGCTCGCCTATTGAAGGAAGGTAACATGTCCTGTTTGCCGAGGTGCAGGCAGTGCTAAAGGGTTGACATGTAAAGAGCTTGCCCTGCTAATGGATCAGGATTTTTATAGACAGAAGGGATATGCCGTAGTCAGAGTGGTAAATCTGTAATGACAGACATTCGTTCTATATTTGTGAATGACCTGATTTGGCATGCATGTAGTTCATTCTCTTGACAATAATGGAAACATGTGTGAGACGAGCAGAGAAATAAAGCTGTGGTTAAAGCAAAGTTATAAATTTAAAAACGTTTTGGTATGAAGTATTTTGAAGTATTTTCCCCACCTTGATTTGTTGCCTTGTTTAAGAAGAAGAAAAAAAAAAAAGCCTCTGTTTGAACAGTCTTTGAAATATTGAAAAATCTTTCAGCTCTCCTCTTTTCTCCTCCTCCCTCACCTCCTTTCTAAGCTCTAGAGATGAGTGTAAGACATCTATCAAAGCTGTGGTAATGAATTTATCTTGATTTGTGAGGACCCCAGGAGTCTGTCAGAGCGTCCCTGGCTGCTGCTGCCCCATGGCTGTGCAATTGCTGTCCCCGGGAAGCTGAGGATGGGCACCATCATGGGACAGACCACGCTGTCCTGGTGTGAATTTGTCCCTGACCTGAAGAGACGGGGGGAGATGCAGTTTGGAGGGCAAGGCACTGGAAACCTCAGAAAACATCATCATAGTGCCCTCTTAGAAGAGCCTTTCTTGCTTTCTACCCCACATTCTCCCCCTTTTCTCCCTCCCTCCTCCGTCAGGAAAAATTCTTGAACTCCTCTGGCTTGGTACCAACTATTCCTTTGGCTTTGCAGTCAGAAAAGCTCACTGGGGATGGAGAAATTGCCGTACACAATGGTTTTGAGAACTAATAACACATGCATGCAGTCCAGCCTTGAATTATGTGAAATATGGTGCATAGCTTTCAATCCTGTTCTGTCAGAGGCCTTGACTGCTTAAAAGCCTTCCAGTGCCTCTCCCCCCTCTCCCACCCCCTAAAATAAAATAAATCCCACATGCTTTCTCTCAACTTCCAGCATGTGTGACCGTAATCGTGCCTCAACTGCTGGCAGCACGCCTGGCCTGTCAGCCTCACCCGGGGACAGAGAAGGAGTGGTGAAGGATGCCTGCCGGACAGCAGGGCTGGGAGGGCATGCAGGGCCTGTGGGAGCCACAGGGGCCATGGGACCAGGGCGCTGCGGAGGAACAGGAGGGCAGAATGCTGCTACTTGCCAGGTGGGGACAGGGCTTGAGAATCAGGCTTGCTGGCTGCTCTGTCCTTGCATAGTTGCATGGGGCCAATGGCTATTGCTGCAGGCAACAGTGAAATCAAGGGGCACCTACAAGTGGGCTAATTATGTTGGTGTGTTGTACTCCTGCAGCTTGTGATTCTTTTGTACTCCATCAGCAAATGAAGGCACTTTCTGTGCTCATCACATTTCTGAACAAGGACAGGTGGGACACTGGTTTTGCCAGAGAGAGAGGCAGCCCTGCTCAGTACTTGGCTCTTTTTGCATGGTCTCTAGCATGGCTGTTTACATTTGTTCAATGGTAGTGTGGATTGCACAAATCTCAAGATAAGATAACTCCTGGAAGTTGTGTGGTGTCTAGTGGAATGATTATCAATCCCGATTACGACCTTTAGCAAGAAAAGTGATAGAAAAATCAATTTAATGCTGGAAGAACTTTTACCACTGAAAGACAACTCATGAAACTTAATTGCTTAAAACAGTTTAAACTTGAGGTAAGCACAATTCTGGAAAAATCTATCAGAGATAGCAGGCATATACCCACTGGGGTAACATCTTTCTCTAGTCTTTCAGATACTCAGTTTCAATGAATAAGGCTTATGAGAGGTTTATTATTTCAGCAGTGACATAATTAGCCACCATTATAATTAAGCTTCCATACCCGCACCATGTCTTCTCCAAATGGATGGTACTGTGCTGCTACCTGCAGGCCCTTAAGATAACTTTTGTATCATCATCTATGTTGGGCGTGTATTTCTTCCCAGGTTGTCCTCAAGAGAAGAAAGAGGAAGGAGGATGAGATGTAGCCGCGGTTGGAAGAGAGCAAGGGAGAGAGGATTGAACATCCAGAGCAAGTTCATTGAACATACCAGAAGAAGAAGAGCAGAGGAGCTGCACTGGGACCTCCAGGCTCTCATCCTCACACTCAAAACTTCTGTCTAAACAAGGCTTGGTGGCTTTTCCATGTTCCTGCTAACAGGATGAGCACTTAGCTCCACAGTGTTGTATAATTACTGGTGTACTTTTCTGCTATCTTCACTGTTTGTATTCTCCCTTATTATACTATGATTGCTTTAGCTTTTGGGTGTAGAAAAGTACACCATTATGCTAGACATTTAAAAAAACAATGGCCCATAGAGCTTAGATCCCATGGAGATACCTATTTCCTCATAAGGATGGGCAAGCAGAGGAAGACCTTGCTCACAGGAAGTGTGCAGTCTCCATCTTTGTAGGCTTTCAGACTAGACTGAAAATGCCATGAGCAGCCTGGCCGGGTAGCAAGCTGCCCTTCTTGAGCAAGTGGTAAGACTAGAGGCCTCCTGGGTTCCTTACAGACTGAATTGTCCTATGAACTTGATCTGCTTTTTCCAGTTTTTGTGTTAAAAATAGACTGCTCCCTCTAATCTGTGGACAGATACCAGCTTAGTTGTTGACGGCATTTTCTCTTGTTCTGGAACTTCTGAAGGATGCTGTTATTGTGGGGATGTAGACAGTCTGGTTTTCTTCTCACCTGCATTTTAGTGACCAGGGCAAGTCAGCTGTAATTGTTCCTATTTGTTTTTAGTATTGTTTGTTAGTAGTCTAGCACTTTTTGCTTAAGGTCAGTTAAGTCAGTTCTCACTGATCAATCACACTTCCAATGGTGGTTGAATACAGCAATGCATGTTTTGTTTTGTTTTGTGTTTTTCCTCTGCTGATAAGTGTGTATTTGCATAGCCTTTTTTGTTTTACTTAATGCCCTGGCTTTCCTTCCTCAGAGATGTGTACTTTCTCCTCACCCTTCCTCCTCCTTACCTTCCCTTCCCTTCCCTTCTCTGAATACCTTCAGTGCCAGGATGACAGCTCTAAGGCTGCTGTCATTCCCCTGGGTGTTTCAAACCAAGGACTTTAATCAGAGCATGATGCCATTGTGTGAGCAAAAATTATATTGATGGTGTTTGCGAATATACTATTTTTTTAAATGAAAATGTTAAAAATAAATCTTCTAGGGGAATTTTACATATTAATACTCAGTGGTTTGAATGTGTGGTAATACTTTTTGCATTTAGAATGCTTAATTGTAAAAGATTATGTGGATAAAGATCTATAATTAACTGATAAACATTAAAACATTAACTGATAAAGATTTGTAAGACTGCTGAGGAAAATTATAAGAGTTTTCCCTCTCCAGTGCACTCTTTTAAGGAGTGATAAAGGAGGAAACATAGGAATATGGCCTTCAGTATGGCTTAAATATGGCTTGCTTTATTGCACCATTGCTGAATTAAGGAAATTGAAGTTGACACACATTTATTTGTTTGTTTGTTTGTTTGTTTGTTTGTTTATTTGAGAAAGGCAGATAGAGAGAAGTTGATTTCAGTCTGACTGTAATGGTCTGTTTTCTGGGAGGCTATTTTGGGCCAAGAACTGCAGTAATAAAGAATCAAAGCGGACGGTATTCCTTCTGTATTTTTCATCCAGAACTGAATAGAAATTATACCTTGCATAATAAAATATCAGATATGTGACAAGAACAACACTGATTTTACAGAGTGGGTAAGTGAATTTTCCTACCTTTCTACATTTTTCAAAAGCAGAACTAGAAGTAGATCCAAATCCATCTACTGCTGGGAATGCAGAAGAAATACCTCCCTTGACTTTGCCTCTGGGACTGGTCGATTGATTTCAGAACTTCACTTCTGCTCATCTCAGCCTGGGCCCACCACACCTTGCTGCCAATCTGCTGGAGAGACTACAGCCTTGTTTGTTGCTATCTGTTTGCCCTCCGTGGCACGCTGAAACTTCCCTATTATTGTGCCACTGTCAAATCCAGCCTGCTTCTTAAATCCATCTTGTATGCAACTAGTTTCCACAACTGATGTTTTCCTTTTCTGAGCTTCTATTCAATGCTTCACACTATGGCTAAATCAGGTGCCTTGATATAATGCTCCCGCAGAACAGTACTAAGACTTAATGATCAGCACAGTCCTAATGATGTTGCTCCTTTTGCCTCTTTGCCCTGTTTATGTGCAGCATAGAACCTATTTATGATCATTTCTGCCAGCTGAAAGATATAGTGATTATTAGTAATGTATAGGATGTTTACTAGGTTTTTCTTAACAGCTGTGTCTTTTGCTATGATGGGGTGCTTTTGAGTCAAGACTTTTGCATTCATTTGGGTGAGTTCGTTGTCTTTCATTACGTATATTTCAAAAACAAATTTGCACCTCAGTACTTCCAAATACAGACCTGTCAGCCTTGAATCAACAACACTGCATGTGGAAGGTCAGTGCAAACCCCAGAGGCTTGAGCATTTTCTCAGGAGAGAGGACCCCACAACACTGCTTCTATGGTTTGTGGGAAATGGGTCTCTGTTGTTAGCAAAGAGCCAGTGTGCTTTTCAGCATGCCAGGAGGTATTGTTGACAGTTCTTTATTCTCCCAGTAGGTGAGATCAAGCACCAGGTAGGTACAGCTCTCAATGGGCCAACAGCTATCGTCATCCTCACTAGTTCCCTATTCAGGAGCTCAGGCTGTCTGCCTGCATTGCAGCAGGGCCACGAGTTGGTGGGTATCAGACCTGCTCAAAAGCATCTCTGGTGACTTCACTTCTGTGATGCTGGTCTTTCTGATCGTCTGCAAGGATAGGAGCCTTTCCTACGCAAGCAGGATGAATAGAGGTAAGATTATCCTGTGACTGTATCAGAACTAGTCATTACTGGAGTCCCAGTGTACATGAACATACAATTTGGATACTTGTACCCCAGAATCCCAGAATTTTGGCTCTCTTTATGTGAAGAACTCAATCTCCTTTCAGTTGTTTCCTCCCCCCCCTCCCTCCCCCCAATATAATAAAAAGCTTCCTTGACATGAAACATTATGGCATGAAAAATTTCATCTGATTTCATCTAGAAACAATTTTTAAAAAATTTTTAGTAACTGGATGATTATTTCTTCAGAAATCATGTCCAAGGCTGACAGCTTTGTTATCTTTGATCTCCCTACCAATGCTTTGACACTGAGACCTATTTGAGGATGCTCAACTTTAGCTTCCCCTGACTCCACAGGCTCAAGTCACTTCAGCTGGAGAAATGGCTTTAGGAAATGTTGGTTCAAAAAAGAGAAAAGATCAGTCATACTGCTCTGCTAATTACATTGGCCATATTAATGGCACAGACTGCTCATTTTCAGGCTCTGTTGGAAAGATTACCCAGAGAGGTGTTATTCTCTCGGTACAGTGTCAGATGTCAACCTGTAGGATATTAAAACCAAGTCAAGATTGTGTTGAAAAATATTGTTTTTGTCTGTCCAGTAACACATACGACACTAGATTGCAGTAAAAAGAAATGTCTTTGCTGAAGAAATGTTAATGTGGGCTGCCAAATGGGAGAGATTTTCCATAGCTCACTGTTAGTGTAAGACCTCAGCTCTCACGGATTATGCTGTCTTCTAATGAACAATTCCTTAATGAGAGCAGAGAATCAGAGTTTCACATTTGATGAATGACAATAAAGTTGGGAAAGTGTTGTTTCTGTATTTCTTTCTTTTTCTTTTAACACACACACACACACTAATTGGCCTTAAATAAAACAGAGTAGAACAATAGATTTATGATATTTTTGTGCAGAAAAAACAGATTTCAGGCATTCAGGGAAACAAGCTCCCCTTTTATGAGGTAATTATGATTTAGTGTTTACTGTCTCCCTGTTGAGTCTGGGTTGCTTTTAAAGTGGCTCTGGGATGAAAGTCAAAAATGGAATTTACAGTCAAACCTTTTCAACATGTAAAGTGCAGGAGACATACATTATTTTTCTAAGTAGTATTTCCTCTGTGCCTCTACCTTGCTGAGAAGAACGCTTATAAATTGTCCCATATGGACAGGTTGCTGAATCATCAGAAAATAGTTATTTTGAAAGAGTTTGGAAAGTCCTCTAAGAATTCAGATATTTCTTCTAATAGCAGTCATCTTTCAAAGTCCACTTCCATCTTCCGCTTAGAAGTCAAACTTTAGTTGATTTATAAGGATCAGAATCAAGTAGAGAAGATGACCTCTCACACAGGCTTGCCATTAGGTTTATTTCTTGTTTAGCTTGGGGAGAAGTCTTGGCTTGGAAGAAGGTTCCATTCAGGGTTAGTTTGGGGGCATTCTGGGAAATGAGGCAGTAACACTTCTGCTCTTTGTCCATTAGCTTACCCTGCACATTCAGCAATCTGTCCTAACAGCACACAGCAGATATGTGCTCAGCAAACCCAGCATATCACTCACATCCCTGCAGCTCCTGAAGAAATGTCTCCAAAAAATGTCTCCAAATTGCTGATTTCACACCTGTGCAATTTACTTTCTAATCCCTTTTCCCTTCCTACCCTGCTACCAAATTTGCAAGCAGTAGGTAGAATTTAGGAGTCATCCAGGAGAAAAGACAATCAACAAAATGCTAAGAATTGCAAGAGCATGGGACTGCACACCAAGTTACTTTGGCAGCAGTGCAAGACAGGTTGTGGGTGAAATATGAATTTGTCAGGGCTACTGGCGTTCAAATCATGTGCTTGTGCAGCCTAAGAGATTTCTTTTGCTTTGCAGTCTTTCAGCACACAACTTCTCTAAAAGACCAGCAGCACAAAAAAAGAGTGCTTCAGCCCTAACAGAAAATATCAATTAAAAGTACAAGAAAATGACTATCCTTAGAAAAAAAGATGGAAATGCAGTCAACATTGTCAAACGGTGAATTTGCATCAGCTCTTGGTTGTGTTAAAGTGGAGGAATCTTGTGTAAGATCAAGAAACAGAAATGCGGACTCATTAAAAACAATGCAAAACGCAAGTGGTTTGTCTGTGAAGATAACTGGTCCAAAAAGTTTTGAAGGCTAGATATTCACCAGCTTTCAAATAAAAGGGTGATTCCCCAGAAATTGATTAGCAGTGAGCTTTAGTCATGAACAGTACTGTTGTGCAAGTAAGCTGGCATTTAAGTTTCACTGATCCTTACTAACACTCTTATTTATCTGCCTATCTCCTCTGGCTGATCTGCACCCAAATGTTCAAGCTGCTTTTTCTCCACCACCACCTCAGTTATGCAACCAAGAGCCCAAGGATTGATTGCTAATTCTCAAATGTTTTATTTATGACAAACATTGATGCAATTAGTTGGCTTGATGGGCAAAGCAAATAAGTTGCAGGTTGAGTGACTTTTGGAAGAGTTTCAACATCCGACATGCCTTGGAAAACGTTCTTGCTGCGTAGGACTTGATAACTATCAAGGCAATTATTGGGTTTGGAAAGCAGTATGGAAGGGGTGCAATCACAGCTCTTAGGAGTTTGGGGAAAAAGATGATGTAAGCTTTGGGTTTGGCAAAACAGAAGAGACAGGTATTTGAGAGATTTACATGCAGCTGAATGCACTGAAGGAGGGCCGAGAGAGAAGAGGCAATAAAAACATGGAATGACAGTTAACAGAAGTCTATCTTAATTGTTAGAGAAGGCCTATAGCTAATTCCTTTTATTTTAGAAACAGGCCTGAACATGAACTGAAGCTTGAAAACAAATATTACTAAGATTGTTTCAGTTCATCAAGAAATGTATAAACAAAAAAGGCAAATGAAGTCATTAATTCTTGTGGATTTCTTAAGAGCCCACTGGTCTCTGTTGCTGTCTTTCCTGCTTCAGTGGAATTCAGTCCATTGCACCTGAATCTCTTTTGCCTCCCTATTTCTTTACCATCCGTGCCTGAAGATGACCTCAATGATCTTTTATTGCCAACCTACCCCACTTTCATTATTTGCAATGTTTTTTTTTTCCCCATCTGTCTGCAACACGTGCATACTCTAAATAAAAATAAATTACAATTATTTTTATGTAATTTCATCCTCTTATAATTAACCTTTGTCTTCATGCTTTCTTATATTTCAGTACATCCCTATGTATGTTTTGGGGTACTAGAGGGTTTGGTGAAAAGGGTTGAAGCATATTCCCATTTTTTTTTCTGTTGAAGAAAGTTTGCCAATGCTGACTCTGCTACAATGGACTTCTCTTCCAAAGGCATGTATTGGTATTGGAGGGGGACCACTGTCTGCTCATCACAGCCTTCCTGAGTACAATCCACTTTTACCCAGTGCCCCCATCCACCTCTTCCTGGTAAACTGCAGTTATTTAAAATTCCTGGAAAAGTTAACAATATGGAAGGAAAAAAAATCCCTTGTGGCTGTCCCATTTCACTGCCTGTTTGGACAGGGGTAGAGATAACTGAGAGCTACAGCAATTACTTTTAAAATTATTGTTGTTCCTATTATTTTATCTAAATTCTTAAGAATCTGAACGTTTTATGTAGTTTTAGCTATTCTGTATAAAATAATGCTTGATGTGAGTATGTAGTGCATCACTCCATTATTTTTGTATAGATCAGAGATGCCTACTCTTAGAGACTGCTGCTTTATGCACTAACATAATCTAGGTGTATTTGTGGCCACTAAAGAGACCAAGTAAAATTCTGGAAACAGAGTGGTTCATTTGTAAACAAAAAGCAAAGTTGTACTGCAGTAAGCTGGTCATGCAGATGCTGTAAACTGTTTCCTTTCTATAGCAGAGCTCTGGAAAATCAGCATGACATTCGTAGATACCTCTATGCACATTTGTGAGTTGTAGTGAATGTAGCAGCAGATCAAGGGCCAGCACTAAACTTCATCTGTGGTACACAGGAGTTGGAATGACTTAATACAAAGCGTTGTGGAAAAAAATAACTCAATTTGAGGAGGATCTTTGGGTTTAAATAAAGGTAACACATTAAGTTGGAGAGATGAACATCTCCATCATGTGAATAGTGAGAGAGGTGACAGTCCCAGCTACAGAACACAATGAAGAACATGTGGTAGAGTCAGAAGAAGTCACAAACCAAAATGCAGGGAGTCAGAGGAGAGCTTTCAAAATCGGATAGAATGCTCTTAGAAGCAGGTGGTGGCTCTGATAGGACTAAAAACACATTTTGTCTCATGCTTGAGTATCATTTTAGAAGAACCTCTGATTATAATTGTGGTACCTGAGTCTGAATAAATGAAACATCCAAAGAAAATACATCAGTCTTAAAAACTGCAATAATGATTTAAAAAAAAAAAAAAAAAAAAAAAAAAGCAGGATCTTTTTTAGAAACACTGAGAACAAATATCAGAATGGCTTCATGAAGCTCTGCATTAAGGTGATGCATTTTGTGAAAGTGTACTGAGAACAGAGAGAAGGGATGAAGTAAGTGTCCCTAGATAACATGGGCCAAACAATGTCATTCCTAAGAAAATAAATGTTATTGGATTTCCAGTAATGCTTTTGGAACACAAGACAAGACCTTGACAATAATTACTTCTGATAATTTTATTCCCAAAGCGAGTAGGGAATGAAAAAAAGAAGTGGTGTGGGGGGGTGAGACACTCTTGTGTCTGCATGTGTTCATGGAGAGACTGAAGAAACCTTTCCATCCCAAAAACCTCCCAGGTGACACCCAGCATAAGCTGCACATCCTGCCTCCGTGGTTAAGAACCGGAATGAATGCAAAGGGGTTCTGCGAGGAAGAAAACAGCTTTTCCTGGCCTTCCAGGACTACCTGAATGTGAGAAGTGGATTTGAGGAAAAGTAATGTCTCTTGACATCCTGTTGGGTTGCTTTTGGGAATGAGAGTTGCTGAGCATGTCTGGGGAGAAGGCAGGAGCCTGAAGACTATTTCTTTGCAAACCTGAATCCCAATCGTCCTTGTCCTTCAAAAAAAGGAGTTTAGAGAATGAAAGAACACAGGAGCACATGAAAAAAGCAAAATAGGAAAGATGATCCATCACCCTTAGCAGATGATTGCCACATAGGACTCAGAATTAGAGCCCAGACTGGCAGGCTTGTGCTGAAGTAGGATGTGTGTATATCACTTGGTATAAAAATGAGCAGAGCCTTAAGCATCAGGCTGTATTTCCTTACGGGAAGGGTTTGTGCATCAGTCCCACCAAAACAAATAGGTAAATGATGTTGCCTCTGATCGGGTGACAGGAGTTGAGTAGAGATACACTCGGGCTCCCTTCAAGACAATTCAGCCTTCTGGAGCACTCTGCCAGGCAGAGCGTAACCGAGGAGACTGTCCCAGTTTCTCTCCGCTATTTTTAAAGGCAATTTGCTATGGAAGTTCTCAAAATCTTTTTGGTGTCTGACTCCGGGACCGTATGAAATCTCTTCAGTTATTTATTTATTTATTATTTTCCCATCAGAAATAATTAACTTCACAGACTCCGCAAGCCTCCGTGCATGTGTGCACGCACGTCTTTCTTCCTCGTATGCCAACCTCCCTGATACATAGATAATTTATGGAAACAGAGTAGAAGCTTTTCAATAATTAAGTAATAGATAATAGGAGGGGATTTTTCCCAACAACTTACGGCAGCTTTCAAGCAGAGCACAGCCCCGAAAGGTTAGCGGCTGATAAATTACGTTCAGAAAAAGAAAACCCAAAGAAAGCTGCTTCCCCTCGCACCGTATCATTAAGTAAATTAAAACACTGAAGGGTTCTTTTTATTTCGCAACGCACGCGCCTTCATTACAGGAGCATGGAGCGGTAGTCCTGTGGCAGGGAGCCAGCTGATCGCCCTAGACTACCTCACGTAGCGTCAACACGGCCCGTTCTCCGTAAATTACAGGGCAAACAATAACACAGGTAAAATTAGCCCCAGCTGTAATTACACAGCAGAGTTGTGCCGAGGACATAGAATGATAAATGGCGAATGCAGAAGGCGTTGTGTCATATCATGTAATATCTCCTGCTGCAGAGCTGAAAAACAAAGGGAGAGTTGTGCCTTGTTTGTCTAACATGTTCTGTATCGCAAATTGGAAATCCTTCCTAATTAAGATATTGTTAAATTTCCTTTGTTAACAAATTTTAACAATGTTAATTAGTGATCATTGATGACATTTTAACAATGTTAATTAGTGATCATTGTTCATCTAACAAACAATTAGGGTGATTTGCGCCATCGTTCTCAGGCACAGAAGTGCATCCCAGAGCCTTCCTGTCTTTTTACCCCCAGGCTTTTTGAGCTGAGGTAGGGCATCTGGGAATGCTAATGCAATACGCAGCCGCTCATTTAGCAGCAGCATTGCAGGAAAATCGTGTCTGGCTTATGAACGCTTAATAGTTCAAAACAGCTGTAACTTCACAAGGGTGTTCTCATCACACGAGTGCTCAGCGAGGTCACTTGGGCAATTTGTGCACTAATGTTATACAATGCAATACAATGAACACATACATTCATTTCTGACTACTCCATTAATTCCCGTCTAGATGTGTGGATGGCAGTGGTGCTCGGAGGCCTGAGGTCGTCAGGGCAGTCTGATTTTTACTATGGTGCCACCCAACCCCAGCTATTTTCTGACTGCCATGCAAGTGAGAGGAGCAGCTCGTGTGCTGTGGCCCACACCCCCATTGCTGCTGTTGTTTAAAAAAAAACAAAACTGGACAAAAAGATCAGAAAGAGAACCGCTATCATCTTTACAACAACAGCCTCAGAGTTGCGGTATCACATTTGTTTGTAAGAAAGGTCCCTGAGAAAGAAGGATGTTAGCAATCAGGACTTATGAAGGGGCTTGAGAAATCGGCTTGTCAGTTAGACCACAGGAGCGTAGAAATTGGGCTGCATTTCCTGGCTAAGGCAAGCAGAGGGCTACAGCCTGTGACAGATGTCAGCCTCAATGCACACTTCCTCTCCACAGTGGTCAAAGCATTACCTCCAGCCAGAGCCAAAATACCTATTCTTCACCCAACAGCTTTAGGGGATGTTTTATTAAATGCTAGTTCAGTTAAAAAATAAATAAGAATGAGGAGGAAAAAAAATATCTCATGCTATGAACCTCTGCATTGAGGAAAACAGAGATTCTGGAGGTTGAATAGTGGAATAATACTGCTTGAGAAAATTCCTGCTATTGTACCACTGGCACTGATAGCAACATTGGCGCAATCAGAAGTAGGGCCACCATGAAAGCATAGTCTAGTAGTGCAGAGAGGGTACCAGGAGCAGCATTGCCTTGCTTCTTCTGCACCAGAAAATATTAGGCAGCCTGGGTGATAACAACGTATGGCCTTTGTCAGGTGCTTCTAGGGTGAGTGTTGGCAAGTGCTGTAAGACCACTGGTGTTGCTGTGTAACGTGGTAGTCTAGTCTCTTACCATACATTCTGCTGCTGCAGAGTGTTACCATGCTTACCACAGAGCTTTGCCAGTGGCATTAGCAGTAATCTTTTCAATAAGCCTTTCCTAGGCAAGTGAGCTTGAATCCAGCTTTAGTACAATTCTTTTTCTCATTTTATATCACTTTATGGCATGAACATCTGTTCAGTTGTGTAAACTTATCCTTTTGTTCATGGTCATAGCTTATCCCCTCCATGATATTAACTCTGAATTGTTTGCACATTACCGTACAAAAGTGCTCCTGCAACAAATGGTAGGTGAAACATGGATGCCAAAATGTGGGCAGTATCTTCTAAATGTTAACTGTGGATTTGGAAAATCATTGCTTATGCAAGCCTGACATAACTGATATGTTTTTGGATTGCACAGGTTAGTGGATAGCAATGATATGATTAGATTATGAGGGTGAGCCATTAATTCCTCCTTTTCCTGATTATTATTGACAAAATTGGAGTGTAAACTAGCACTAACCTGCTTAGCTCCAGCTACATTCTCATGAATATAAATGTATCAGTCCATCCATCAAATTTACATTTATAAAATGCCCTTCATTCAAGGACCTGAGAATGCAAAAAATAATCAATATAAAAATAAAATTGTTAGCCTTCATTTGATAAGAGAAATTCAACTTGGGAATTCTGTAATTTTCTGTTGGCACTTTTTTACACAGGAGTTCAATGAGTTATGCCTGAGTAACGTGTTTCACTCACTTGGTCTTGTTATTTCATGCAAATCTAGAAGGGAACGATTCATAGAAAGTAACTCCCTTTTGGTGCACTGTTCTGTAGGCATCTTTTCAGCCAAGGCTTCCAGTTGCTCTAAAACAAGCATCAGTTTATAGCAAACAATGTGAAGCCCCTTGCCTCACTTTCTGCACACAAATTGGATGCCAACTCCTAGTGAAGAGGCCAAATGTGCTAAGTTACGACAACAGTGAGTTCACAGTTTCCCAAATTGAGAACCTGCATCTGGGAGCCTAATATCACATTTTAAAGAGCAAATACGTTTAGGTGCTGTACAGCTTGTCTATGGCAGGAGTGTTTAACTTAAAATGTCTGCATTTGGCAAGGTGGGAGAAGGAACTGATAAACACATGCCTGTGTTTCTGGGTACCTTTTTGTCATTGTGCAGGGAAATTGTATTATCATCATATTATGGATTATGATTGTCAGACATAGACGTGAAAGTCAAAGCATATTTTGACTTCCATGGGGACAGATGGAAATTGTAAACTGATTTTCACCTCTGAAATATGACCAATCTCATTGGTAAATTAGATTAATTTGTTTTGTTGCTATGACTTTGCTGTGTTCTAGATTCCCAGCAACTGCTATCTCTTTTCTCCAAAAGAGAAACAAGTATCATTAAGGGAAAGAGGAAATGTTTTGTGAAAAAAACGCTGGCTCTACATTACCTTGTGAAGGAGTGGGCTACAATTAGAGATCTGTTTGCGCCCATCAATTTTTTGTTAACACCTGTAAGCAGCAGTAAGGTGCTGCATCTCCACCACCATGTGGATCTTTATTGAGACCAAGTGCTGGATCCTGCACTTTGGTCCCAACAACTCCATGCATCCCTACAGGCTTGGGGCAGAGTGGCTGGCAGGTTGTGTGGAGAAAAAGAATCTGGGGGTGTTAGCTGGCAGGGAGCTGAACATGAGGCAGCAGTAACTGCTTCCATACAAGATGGGCTGACACAGTCTATACAGATATGCAGTCATCCAGGTTATGCTCAGGACCAAACAAAATGGGAGTGAAATCATGAAAGATCTACAGGACTTAGGTGTTTTAGTCATTTCCAGTGCATATATGCTGCAATGGAGATGCAACATCCACTAGCCTGCTTTGCATCAATAGCAGTGCATACAGCCAGCCAGCTTGTAAGATATAGAGAAACCTCCCTGCATGTTTGCAGCTCCACTGGACACGGCCATCGTGCAGCTTCATGACAACTCTTCACATCTTTAGACTCCAATGGAACTAGTTGCTTTCACTGAAAACCAACAAGTCACCCAGAAAATGAGTGTAAAAGGAAAAAAAACAAAACCATGAAACCCAATGGTGCTTGTGCAAGTAACTTTCACACTGCAGTATTTTCTGATAATGCTTATGTTCTCGGTCACCTCCCAGCTGGAGCATAAATATAGAAAACGCAGCAAAAACTGAAGTATTTAGATCCACATCACAGGGAGAAATGCTGATAAATGGTCAAGAAAATTCCAGTGGATGTGTGTATTTGTTTTCTTAAACAGAGATAAATAAATCGTGTAATGTAGAAAATCTAAATCAGCTATTTTCTATTTGTACAGAGAGATACATCTCCTTCTAAAGTCAGCTCTTTAATCAGTGGCAAGCGTACCTCATAGTGCAATCAAAAGATGTACTTCTATTGCTTTTTTATTTAATGCTAGATACATAAATAAACTGTATGAAATATAAGAAACCAACTTGAAACACACTGCCGTGTTGTCTGCTCTCCTCTGTTCTTTCTTCTCTTGTCTTTGAAGGCTGCTGCTTAGGAAAACATTTGGAGCTTTCCTCCTGACTGAAATATTGGTGTTTTTTATTGCTATGGATTTACGAGAGGATAATTAACTTCTCATTCCTCCCAAGTGGTGCTCGTGTCCCCTGCTCCATCTTCCCCATCCCTGCTGCCTTTTTCCTCCTTGTTCCCACTCTTACTTTTGTCACTGGTTTTTATCTCTTTGTGTCCTGCTGCTGCTTTGTTCACCCATCCTCATTTCTTTGTGTCTCATCTCATAGTCCTTCTTTCACGGGTGATGCCTCCTTGTCAATGCATCCCCTCATTCAGATCCTAATCTGCAGCTTCATCCTTCCTCTCTGGTCATCCTCTTTCTGCTTATTTCCTCTGCCTGCTCTTTATTTTGCTTCTGTTGACTGACATACCCAAAGGCCTTACCAAGAAGGCAGGTAGTTTGGGAAAGCCCTAGTTAGCTTTATGGTTGGTGGTCTGCCTGGGATCAGCTCATAAATGGCTTTATCAAGTCAGAAAATTAAAATGCAGCATGGAAATATTCAGTCCATCATATTATTATGCAAAGTGTCATCTAGTGGCTCATCTTATCAAGAAAATTGTCCTGTGCCATCATAGATTTCTTCAGCCTTCAGAGCTCTGGTCATTGCCCCATTTTCAGTGAGGAAGGATTTTCTTAAACAATAAAAATATCTGTAATGAGCCTGCACTTTAAATTATCCTCAGGCATGCAATCTCTCACTCTAATTTTCAATCTTGATTGTCTAAATGAAGGCACCCTGTTTTAAATTTTAATTTTCAGACAGGCACTTAGGCCCACAAATACCCATTTTAAACTCCTAAGTGCCAGTCTAGGGACTTGACTACAATAGGTAAATGAGCACCCTCACCCCAGCCATCAAATTCAGAGACATGGCTCTGTCTCATTTAGTGCCACCATGTTGCAGTTCATCGTGCTGTTCCGCTGCTGTTCTCCACTGAGCACTCCTCTACCAGAGCTCAGCACTTGGATGGGTGCTGGGGATGCAGCCATGTGGGGTGTTCCAGAGCCATGCTATCCAGCTATCCCTCATGGGGATCCCCAGGCTCCACCAGCAAGTCACACACTGCATGCCTTGCGGGCGTTTAACCAGGACAGGGAGGAAATGGAAGATAACCGAATGAGAGTTTGTAAATCTGGTGCAAACTTTGTGGGCAGCCTCTGAATCCTCTGCCCACTGTGTGCTGAAGCCCTTAGCTCAGATGTGAGCATCTTTCTGTAGCGTGGACTCCTTTGCTGGGTTTTTACTTGGTCACAGCTTCCCTGCTTCAAATACCTCCTCACCTCACGTAATAATCTCTCTAGGACCATCCCAGCTCCATTCGCCTAAACGGAACCAGCCATGTGCTTGAAGTCAGACGCATCTTAAACCGCCTTCCTGGATCCGTGTCGCAGAGAAGGGCTCCCCTCTTCTTCATCAAATGAAATTAAAAACCCCTCACACCCCAGCTGTCTCAGACAATGGCCTGAAGAAATCAGAATGGGGCAGGGATGTTTGCTGTGCAGGTGCACTGCAGGGGATGTGACTCAGCCAGTGGGCAGGAGCCTCAAAATCAAGCCATAGGATGTGCCGATTGCACGGGCAGCACGACAGCATCAAGTGCTCTTGCGGCAACGTTCGCAATACAGGGAGAGATGCAGGCGTTTGTGCCACAAAATCAATCATATTCTTTGTCTGCTGGTTTCATGGAAGCCTCCTCCAAAGCGCCCAGCGGCTGATTTAAATCACAATGCGGTGCTGCACTCCGGCTCACAAAAAAAACGGGGAAACAGACGTTTATGGCTTAAATCTGGTCCGACACCTGACCTTAGCTGTGACTGCTGTGCAAGCAAACAGAAACAGGAAAAAAAAGGCTCAATTTAAAGCCTGTTCTTGTTAACTCGGAGTGTTAGATATAACTGTGAAATTCCAGCTTTTGTGGGGTTAATTGCATAACTCTTTGCCGTGCTTTAACAAGATGTTTTGTAGTTGAATAGCTGTGATTTCCTTTGTTTCTTTCTGTGGGCCGAAGGTAGTTTAAGAGGGGAAATTAGCCATTTAATTATTATGAGTGCAGGAGAAGTAAAAAGATCATATGGTTTACTGTTGAAATTAGTAAAGAAACTTTTTCCTTTTTTTTTTTCTTTTAAATAATATGGGATATTTTTAACAAGCAGATGTGAAGCCACAGCGTCTCCCACAAGTGCTCTGCCAGGCTTATCTATTGTACCAAGTGCTGCACGAGGGTATTTTTAGCACCGATGTCATTGCCTGAGGATGGGGGTAAGGGAATGGAGGCAAGCTGGAAACCACTGCCTGTCATCCATGGGGCTTGAGCTCCCAGATCAGCAATGGGAGGGCAGGAGATGGTGACGAGCCCAGTTCTCTGCTGCAGGGCATTTGCTCCCTTATTTGCTTCATGCATCTTCTTTTCCCTGGCCTGGACTGATGCTCATGGTCCCAGCAGGCATCCATAGAAAACGTGTTTCTCAATCAGCATGCCTCCTGCCCTCATTCCACCCCCCCTTCATTCCTTGCAGGCAGCCCTGGAGCATTTTTTTCTCTTTTCCTCGACTCAGCTTTCCAGGCCAGTGGTGGCATACGAGGCAGTGCTTGCTTGCCCAAATTACAGTTCAGAAACAGAAGTAACATCTCTGTGAGTGCCAGGTGGTGTTGCTCAAAATGGCAAAGTGCCTTCCATCAGCTGATGGGCACAAGATAAGGGCCTGCTGCTGGGCGAGATGTGCCTTGCAGTGACCAGTGGGGCTGAACTAGGAGAAAGTATGGGACTGCTCCATTTTCCCCTTTCTCCTGGGGCCATTCAAAATCTTTGCGTGCAGTCTTTTGCATCAGTTGCTGTTGCATATTGACCCCTGTACTTGATAAAACAGATCCTATTGCGTAAGTCTGGAAATTCACTCCGCATGTGTGCTTTCTGTTTCCTAGCCCGTTTCTAAGCCACTCATGTTTCTTCTCCTCATCCATCTTAATCTATTTTCCCTCTCAACCTTTTCTTTGCTTTTAAGGGAGCTTTCTTAAGTAAAAAGAGAGTGATGTCCTTCCCTTTTATCCACTCTTCATCACCACCTGTATGGGTGCAGATGTCATGTTAGTGAGGTACAGCTTTTCTCTATGAGTTCGTGTCATCTTCCCATATCCTGCCCTACCACAGGGCAGCACATAATTCCACACACCAAAAAACAGCCTAGATTTACTTTGTCTGCGATTTTGCAGAGAAATAATATGAGAAATGAAGGTTGAGGGGAGCGAATTACCCTGTATAATTCTAAAGAAGAAGAACTTTCGAATGTCTGAAATAATAACAACATGGGGTTAGTTTTGCACTGGCTCCTTGCCAGACCAATACAGTACCACCCAGCAAGAAATACTCTGCTTTTCCTGCTAACTCCTGCAATCCTTTTGTAGTTGGTGGTTTTGCACAAGGGTAAGTTAGGGCAGGATTCGAGCCTTTCAGGAAATTTTGAACAAAGTGCCTGATCGTTGCATTGCTCCTGCTGCAGTGCAGGAACTCAGGTTGGCATTTACTGTGTGCGAGAGCACATACACTCCTTTTTAGGTCTCTGACACCAGAGAGCTGTAACGCTGTATTGAATTGCAGGCAGCCTTCCCAAGCAGCTCTTTTTCAAATGGAAGCATCGGGGCTCTGACTCCTGCTTTGGATCTTCTTTGCTAAGCTGTTATTCTCCAACAGCTCGCTTCTCCTTTGCTGCCCAGGGGTTTCAGATACTGCTGTAATATGAGCAATAAAGCTACCTGGTTTGCTTTTCCTTGAACATCGAGAATTATTCAAGTCTCCTTATCAAGATGACTAAATAAGGTCTTCCTGCTCAAAATCGTTCAACTGAATGACCTATAGTATCTGTTCCTTCCGTTCCCTTTTCCTTTCTTTCCTTCTTCTCCGGTTGCTTCACACCAGTTCTAATTACTTGACATTCGAATGATAAATGAGTTTCAAATAATTAGAGGTGGTACAAAGAGCTGCAGTAGGAAGATTTATGCCAGCAGAGCTGCCGAACAAAGAGCCTTCTGTGGGTATCGGTTTTCTCTCTGGACTTTGAAGCACTGTTCTGCTGTCTTCACCTTCAAAGAGCTATACCATTTTTGACCCACATAATTTTATTCCCCTCTTTCATACCTGGGCAATGTCACAGGCCCTTATTAAAGAACAGACCAAATGTCAAAGTTTTGCTGTAAATCAGCAGGAAGCCAGTAACAAGTAGGGGGTGAAAAGGCTCAGGGGAGGCCATGTACAAGGACCTGAGTCAGACGTGTTGCCAATTCATCTGAAAGGAGTGCTGTGAAAGATAAACCTCCTCAAGCTTTCTTGAGGACAACTTGGTAGTGCTAACAACATTACTATTTCATAGAACGGTGCAGCTGAAGGCCCTCCTCCTCTCCATGACACTGATGGGGGGCTGTATGGCCAACTTGGGAAGTGCTTCTGCCCAGTGTTCTGCTTGCTTCTATCCAACAGCTGTCAAAAGGTCAACTGCAAAGCACAGCTGAAGTGAAACGTGGCTTTTATTGTTCAGAGCAGGTCCCTGAGCCGTGGCTGTGCTTCATATGAGAACCTACAAGAGGAGGGAGCATCAAGGTGGGGGGAAGCATGGAAATGCATGGCCCTCTGTTTCCTGGGGATGAGGCATGCTGGGCTCCCCAGCTGCAGTACATGCAGTGATGGTGATGGTGCACGCAGGCAAAGTTCAATTGCAGATATTTGTCTTTAAAAACTATAATGAAAGGCAAAAATTAATGCTTAAGGGAATGCCTAATGTGATTTTCTGTATCTTAGCTGAGAACGAAGTGAGGAGGGCTCTGGTTTCTTGGAGGGGGTGGGTGGGAAGTGTAGCGGTAGATCACACTGGCTCCCTTCCTTATGGCTTTATATTACTTTTCCACTTGGTTCTTTGTTGGATTTGTAGGCTACAGGCTCACTAATGTGCAAGCCAGGTCCTCTAAAGCCATTTGTCAGTCTACTAGCGTGGTGCTACTTCACAACTGCAAGGTACAACTGTCACCATCTGCCATAAGAAATGGAAAATAGGAGAAGGAAATGGTGACTATCAGCATTTTCACACTGAAGAACTGAATATCTTCACAGAAAAGAGCATATTTTCTACTTAATTCCTCTACTGCAACTTGTCTTGCTTTGCTAGCTGCTGGTGAATCAGAGCTATGAGCAGCAAGGTTGTAAGAGGTTCATCTTCATGATCTTCTTCCCTGGGATGGAGCCACAGGCTCCTTCTCTATTCTTTCCAAATGTTTGATGCAGGAGCATGATCAGAGCTTTTCTTCTCCCTTTTTGGCCGGGAAGGGTGAACAATAACACATTGACATAGGGACAGAAACAGAGCATTTGTGAATGCTGACTAAAACAGAGGCAGTAAAAGAATTACTGTGAGGATGTGCTGTTGATAGCATCACTTTATTTAGGTAGGGAGCTGTGCATCCAGGCAGACAACTGAACAGAAGAAAGATGAACCTATGTGTTTAAGCCTATCAACTTTGATAGCCTATTTCTTCAGCAGACTTAGCTACATAATCAAGGAAAAATACAAGTCAACACTGTAAATTCAGAACATGTGGAGTATTTCTTCCTAGCTAGTGCAAGAAATCACACAAACACAAAAAACAGAAAGAAGATACCTCTTCCAAAAGAGGCCTGTTAGATAACACAAGGGGAGAAAAGAAAAATGAATTAGAAAACACAGATTGAAATAAATTCAGGGGCATGAGACCAGCCTGTTGACTTTGCTGAAGGAAATAATTTATTTCCCACCAGGGAAGGAATGGAGCAGCCTGGCAAACTACACCTGCACAGAACACAGAGGTGGCAGTGTTAGAGGCAGAGCGGAAACAAATACAAAAAGAAGAGAAAAAACACTTGTTTCAGCAGGGCAATGTATCTAATGCCACAGTGGTAAGATCGATGCTCCGTGGATGTGAACCTCAGGACAATTATCTCATACTTAACATGTCTGAGCTGCGTGTCTCAACAAATGGCTGGGTCGCCTGGGCTCTGCTGCATGGATCAGCTCTCTGTGCCACACTTATCTGTTCAACAATTGCATGTGATAGCTGATAAAGCTCAAAGAAAGGTCATTTGATTGCACAAGGGCTTGCAAGCAGTGCTAGTTAAACCCCTTATTGAACCTGGCTCCCTGTCTCCAAGCCTTTTGCCAGGATGACAGCCTGCCAGTAATCTCCAGCTGCAGCCAGGAGGTCTCCATGGGCTTTGGGTCTGGCCAATGCTGCTGCAAATGCAGTCACAACATCAGCATTTCCATGAGATTTCTGCTGCTGGCTGATGTGCGAGCAGAAGACCACCCTGTCAAGGTGTGGTGTAAAAAATAGGAGTGCATTGAAGATAGTTCAGTTAGTTGAGCAGTGCAAAATGATTTAGCTAAAAAAATGTTTGCAATCTTGGCTAAACGCATTTGAAACATCCAGTTTGTTCTCTAGTTAGGTGGTCTGGAGGCTGAATTCGTCCTGGGGGCCAAAATATGAAATATTTGGGAATTCTGGCAGGCTCCACACAACTCTTCATGCTTCTTGTTTATTTCAGTGTTTCTTTGCATAAAGAATGTGAAGGAGTAAAATAAACACAGCAACGTTTAAAACAATAGAGCAATGGACTGAGTCATTACTGACCCCCATTTAGATATTTCCACAACCCAGCAAAACTATTGCTTTAGAGATAATAGCTCTTTATGGGCTCTCTTTCTGCTTGTGGCACAGGCAGCAGACAGATCAGAGTTCCACTGCAAATTCAGGCAGTCACAAAACCCCATTATGGGTAACTTGAGGTACACTTCTCATGGCCTTTTCCAAATGGATGGTGGTAGCTTCTTCTTCATTATGGGTAGAGAAGTATCAGAATGGCTCAGCTTCTTACAAGACAGCTTGATCACAGACTTGTAAGGCACCCATGGGCCTGCACACAGAGCAGATCAGGTGCCAGCAGGTGGTACACAGGGACATGTCGCAGAGATCTGGGGACTTGCTGAACAAAATTCATCTGTTGCTGAGACCAGCCAATGGTGTCCTGCCTGCAAATCCTTCTGCCCTTCTGTTCATGGGCTTTCAAAAAGGATAGACCTGTTGTGGTTTAAGTCACCGTCAGACAGAGCTCGTCATGTGCTGTTAGTAACAGGGTCTTGAGCTTACAGTAAGCATTCTTCACCTGAAAAGAGTTTCAGTATTCATTATGGAGTTCTGTACACAAAACACCACTGTACAGTCTTACTGTGAATCTGCTAGGCCAAATTCTGCTCAGGCTTTAGGATGATGTGGACCCTCTGGCTTTCACGAGCACTGCATAAATCTGCAAGCGGTACAGCTGTCTCTCTGCAGTGTTTACAAGCCCAGTGGTACATGCTGCACTGAGGGACAGCAACTTGCATATACATCCAAGGATTTAGCTAAGCACATTGCCACGTAAAGACAACCAGTGCTTGCTTGCCCTGGGTAACTTCTAAGTGTGCCATTGATGGCTACTCCTTGCCAGAACTACTGCAAGGAAATGAAATTATTTCCAAAATTGCCAATGAATTATTAATAACTTACCAAGAAATCAGTATTACCCTTGATGCGCTCAGGTAAACCCTGACGCTGCAAGCAGCTGTATTTTTATGTGGAGTAGGTTGCAGGTTGAAGGCATGCCTTGAAACGCCAAACAATCACTAGTTTTTCAACAATATCAGGGAAATCTTTTTTTTTCCTACCTGCTTTTGCACACTGTAGAACACTCAGATGCTCATTAACATACATGTCCCTTCCAATTTTACTCTCATTTGCACTATATGTTAACAGCTACTTTTTCATCTTTGCTCAGACAAATGATGGCCTTTGTAACCAGAAATAAAATTAGTCGCAAGAGGAAACCTGTTTTAATGAGGCCAAATTGTTATTTAATTCAAAATATGTACAGTGTTTTTTCTCTAAATCTCCTTTAATTCCTCCCTGATAATGATCATATCTTGTCACATGCAGGCCTCTGAAATGCTTGCTCCTCCATCGGAGTTCAAAACAACTTTTAGCCAGAGCATCATATTAATAAGCTAAAAAAAATGTTTTTAAAAAGCCCTTTTTCTCTGTTTTTCCAAAACTTCTCATTGAAATATGAGATCACTGGGATTTATATAGGCAAATTTGGCAGTTCTTTCGTATTTACTGAAACTGTGATATAAATCAAAACTAAGGCTCTCTCCAAGAATGAGTTATTTGTTATCAACACATGTGTTAGTGACTCACTCATGAATAAGGTATTCCTGTTACAGCTGTTTATTAGAGAGTTTTGGCTTCCATTTCTTGCTCTGCCACTGCCTCACTTTGTAACCTGAGGGAAGTCTCTGTGTCTTGATTAATTCAATTGATGCCCACGTGTGTGTGTACATACATGTGTATGTACATGCACGCATTCCCTGCTAGCAGAGCGTTTCAAAATCACACACACACACAAAAGAAAAATAGAAGTCGACATCTCTCTCTGGCACATCTTTTTTAACTGCACACAGTAGCCAGAGATACACCCAAACACCCTCTAGCAGGTCATGAGTTCCCACCCATGAGTCAGCTTAAGTTTTTAGCTCGAGGTAGAGCAGAGGGAGCAACCGGCTGTCACAGGTCCCCTTCTCACCACCGCTCACAAACTACTGATCCACAAGAACGAGGAAGTAGTGTTTCTTCATTAACCGAGTAGTTCTTGCCCACTTCGAGAAAGAATTTGGAAAACTGTGTGTTACAGTGCCACCTGGTGATTCCCCTACACAAATGGGAGCCACTCTCATCAGGCTCCCCAGGAGTATTATTATTGTTCTGTGTTGCTTAGCATACGTTCTTAGGCATCTTGTCATCCGTGATTTTTTTTTTTTTTAAAGCTCCTTAGCATTTTAATGTGTAGGAAACTTCAACAAACAGCAATCAAAATATTTTCCAAATGTGCTCTCAATCAAGTTTATCATAGCAGTTTGATTTTTAAGAAACGGAATGCAAAGCAGAACTAAAGAGATTCTTTCTTAATCATTCATAATTCATTAGAAGCCTGATTGTGCTGCATCCCTGGACAAAGGCATGTGCTCTTCTTGTCACCCAGAAAGTGGAACCTGTTGGTTTTTGGCATCCTGTATGCAATTGCGTGGCACACGACTCTTTCCAGGTGGCAAGATGTTATCAGCTGACATCAGTTGTGACTCAGTGAGACAAAGAAGCTTTTACCCATATTGCCTATGGGAAAATGAGTTGGAAAAGCTGTTTGAGAAGAATCTTGAGAAGAGTTGAGGTTAGAGTCATGGGTTCTCTTCCTGCCCAAGTGGCATATTGACTCGTTGTTGCTCAAGATGGGATGGTTTGCAGCGTAATATGGTGGTGTAACACTACTGAGGGATTTGGCATGACTCTGTCACTGTTTTTTCTAGTCATTTTGCCTATTCGCCCCTCTCCAAAGTAGGAAGAAAGATATTTTATTCCTTTGTCTTTGTGCATCACCTTGTTTAATAAACAGTTAAGACTTTCACCTCACATGGGGTTCTTTTGAGGTTAGTCTTATGTGCAATCCTCATGCAAATATGGAGTAGATGGTAATAAAACGTAGCACTAGATGTGCTTCTGAGACTATATTGCTGACTGAGAAGTCCACATAACCACAAAAGCTGCTTCTTCTACTTTAAAATTGATCAAAACAAGATAAAAAAAAAATTATACTGCAAGGAGAGAACTGGCTTGCCCTCTGAAAAAACCATTGTGTATGTTTTATTAATTGGTCGAGGTATATAAAATTCCAAATGATGAGATTAGTCAATTATTTAAAAATAGTAACAAATTCCTTGTTTCGCTTCCATCTGTTACAACTTAGATGGAAAGGAGGCAATTTTTCTCTCTCTTGTTTGCTTACCCTATAATTTCCCTCTTCTATTCAGAGGTTAGCCTTTTTCTCCTTTCAAAAAGAGCTGCTCTGTTGATCCTAAATGTTTATAGCACCCTCCTACTTCTCTTGTATTCAGCTCAATTCCAGCCTAGTGGAAAGTGGACTTGAGGCAAATGGTGTTCTTTTCCCAAATCCTTCTGAAAATCCTATCCATGTTCACTGTTGAAACACTCTACAGGTGAATGTATCACAGGTCACAGCAACAGTTCCCACCATTCTAGAGAAATGGTGCTCATTTGAAAATACTGTTCATACAGTTGTGATCAGCTTTAACCAAAGGGCATTTCTGGAAATGTTCTCAAAAGTAAGAAAAATATATGGTATATGTGCTTTAAAAATTGAAGAAAACAGTCAGGAGCAGAGAAGGTGTGATATCTGCAGACAAGGCCAATTCAGAGAAGAGTTTGTTTTTTAATTGACTAAGTTAAACAAGATGCAATTAGGGCTAACTTGGTCCCTTAGGATTCATAAAACCTTATTTGAAAATTTTGGGGAGATGTGGGGAAGCAGTGGCTTTAATTGTATCTTGTTTAACTTGGCTGCTTTACTCGCATACACTTCTGACTTGGCTTTTTTCATAGATATCACACCTTAAAACAGCTGACTAGCCTTTCTTTTTTTTTCCTAACATAACTTTTTCTGTATATTAACTGCTCTGAACCAGACAGAAATCATATTTTATAGGGGAAAGTGTTTCAATTTATTATATAATCAGATATGAATAATATTTTTAATATCTGGGTCAGGTTCTTGGCAGCTTAAATTCTGGAGTACAAAATGGTGCTGTACCAGAAAAGACACATTGCATACTTCTGCTCTATCCAGGGTCAAGAGCCACTTTCCATACTTTCTGGGCTACCAGCTGCTGAAATCAGCCAGTAACCAAGACATTATTTTTTCCACCAGAGGAAGACTACAGCAATCCATACGTGTGATGAAAAGTGATAGCTTTGGTCTTCCTGTGTGTGCTATGCCTGTTATCAAGTATAGCAGTCATACCTGTTAGCTATGGCTGAGACAGCTAGCAATGGAAAAGTGGAGTTGGGTGTCAACATCTAAAAGTATGCAGGCCGGAAGTAGTTTGAACACACTTCAGAGGGGTTGCTTTGCTGTGCTGTGAAATTCTCCGTGCACCGGTGCTGCTAAAGAACGTCAACTATTTCTAGGTAGTAGGTCTTAAGCATAGAACATAGAATATCTTGAGTTGGAAGGGACCCACTGTGATGATCATCACTGGTAGTTTTTTTGGTGAAATTAGGTCCTTTCTCTACTCATAGCAGCTACATACCTTTAGGGAAATGTGACCTGGACACAAAGCCTAAGTTAAAAGGGAAAGATTAAATGCAAGACTTTGGGCTTGAGCACTGGAAACCAGAGAAATGTTTGTTGAGGGACATTCTGAACATAGCTTTTCTTGCCTCAGAGAAGGGCTCTGAAAGAGATGTGCTTGTTCTCCATGAAACTCCACAACTCTGAGATTTCTGTATAAAAATGTTTGGACTTAGGGGTTTTTTTTTTGTTTGTTTTTGTTTGTTTGTTTTTTTCTGTTCACTCTTCCCTTTCATGAGAAAACTCTGATAAATCTTTTTCTGTAAAGAAATGAGTAATAAGAAAACTTCAAATTTTTATGTGGTGCTGTTTAGTAAGAGAATAACAGACTCTGAGAAGACCTCAATGCAAGACCGTGGACTGAGTTTATCCTCTTCTTTAGCCAGACACCTGGTTTGTACTCTTTAAGGCTTAGGGTGTCATTTAAGGCCATAGCTAAGCTGAACTAATCGTCTATGAGCTGCTCAGAGAGGCAGCGCTCCCCCCCATCTCTCCTGTCCCTGACTGCCCCTTTCCTCCATATGTTTTATCTGAGCCCATGGCCAGACAATCTAGAGGGCTAACACAGCACAGAGAGCCTCGCCTCTTTGGCAGAGCTAGTTGTCTTCCAACTGAGCCTCTGAAACCAGCAGCTGAAAAGAAGGAAGAGTCAGCAGCCTGCAGATATGAGCGGCAGAAAGAGGAAGAGAGAGCTTCAGCCACCCCACTCCATTGCATCCTCTCCACTGACTACTTATTGGGCACAGGGCACTGCACTGACTCAGAAAGATACATGGAGCCTTGACCATTTGGCAAATCTGCACAAAAAAGTCTCAGCTCTTGAGGACAAAAAGCATGGCTTGATTTCCCCTAGCCTCATTAATTTCTTACCCATTTACTAGTGGAATTGGAACAAGCTATCAAGCAAAGGCGGTTTGGGATGGAAAAATGTAGCATGTTTGTTCTCCTCTCAAGAGTGGCTTTCTTTGTAATGCAGCACATTGGTCATGTGAGCCAAATAGCCAAAGGTAAAGGAATGTACAAGTGCTGCCCTTGGAACTGCATTTATAAAACAAAAATCATAAACCAGAGTGTCTGCGGATTTTTCATTTTCTCTTCTTTTTTCCTTGAGGGAAAAGAAAGGAGTGGGAGGAATTTAACTAAAAATCTGTAGAGATGGTGAAATTTAGCACTCAGAAATGTTCCAGAATGAAGGTTTCTCCTGCATTGGTAAATTGACTATGCAATAAGCAGGGAGTATTTTCTATTAGTTCCTTGGCCTTTGATGGTCAGCTGCAGTTTTGGATAGGCTGCTCGTTACTGTCTATCTCAGCAGAGGAATGTGTGGGCAGAGGTGCTGCAATGACAATGAAAGGCCAGCATGCCTGTAATATGTGTGCACAACAAGCACTTCCTTAATGAGCCACAGAGACAAGTAGGGCTAGGCATAATTCTCCCAGATGCACTGTATGATTCAAACCAGCATTTGCATTTGGGACCATGGGTTAGGAATAACAAGAAAAGCCCCCAGCCAAAACCTACTATTTCCACATTCAGGGTGCTGGAAGGTGGAAAGCTTTCAGTCACATGGCTTCTTAGCTCTTCTGGGTTTTGTTCTGGCTCAGCACAGCACAAAGAGAGGGGAAGGCAGTGGTGGTGGGATGGGGATAGGAATGGGGATAGGAATAGGGATAATGATAGGGATAGGGGAAGTGTGCTTCCCACATGCCATTGCCAACAGGCCCTAATCTTGCCAGCTCTGGTCCAGTTTGACTAATCTATCTTATCTCACCATCTAATCTGTTTCTTCTGAGCTATCCATCTGTATCCTGGAATTGATCTCAGCAGGTTCGTAACTGTGTTTATAAAATGCCCTCACACTGTATGGTGAAGGGGGGTTTGTGCAAAGACAGAGTGGGATGGAAATATCCCAAAAGAAAATCCCATGGCAGCCATATGGAGCCCTTTCTTTATCCTCTGACTTTAAAGCATTGGAGACACAAAGGTGAAGGGCCAAGGGCTGGCCTTGCAGCCCGTGATAGAGTAGGGATGCCTGCCTGGAGCAAAGCTATTCACAGAAAATAGTGTCCATCTCAAGCCTTTCACAGGGAAACTGGTTCCAGGCTGAAAGGCATGTGTTTCCAAGAGTAAGCTACAGCAGGCTGTGGCTGCCAGATGATCTGGGAAATGGTAACAAAAAAAAATGGTGAGGGAAGAAAATGACCTAATTGTGATTTGGAAGGAAAAGGCTTTTCATCCCTACACAAGATTAAATTAATCTAGAGCTGAACAGATGCAAATAAGCCCTTGAAATGCTCATGGACATCCTCTTGGTAAATACCCACACTGCAGCCCACTCCTGATAGCAGAAACTGGCCACCACACAAAGTGGTCACATTTTGTCCTGTTGAGCTGTGAGCCACAGAACTGATGTGACTGTTCAATGCTCTTGCTCTCACGTGGGGCCTTCCTCCTCCTCTGGCCCCCATTCTTCTACATGATGATGTGTGAGAAGAAAGATGAGCCCAGAAAGCAAAGTGTGGCTCTGCAGATGAACTTTCTGGTGTGGTCTTCCGTTTCCGTTCAGCCCTATTTAGGCAGGAACCCATTCTCAGCACATAGCTGGGATTTTTCTCAGCTGCATCTTAATTAGAAATCCTAAATTTACCCACATTGTCCTCTATGCTTTATTTGTAGAAAACTCTGTATGCCAGCAAAGTTTCCTTTCCTCCACAATTAATGCATGTGTGTATGTGTCCATGTCTTCTCTTCATTTTCAGTCTCTGGAACATGTCACATCTCACCTCCAAGATATGCAGAGAGAGCAGAGGACACCAGAGTCACACTAGTCTCTGTTTACAAATTTCCTTCCAACTTCTTCTTTAGCAGGAAATGTTTTGTGATTAGCCTCATTTTTGTCATATCAGCATAATACTTTTATCATATACTTATTGTGCACGAATAATTAGCTCAACATCAGAAACCTATTGCTTCCATTCAGCCCTATTTCCCTTTAGTGAATTCTGTATTGCAGGTTGGGTAGACATCAGGATTTGAGGGCATGCTGCAAGCATTGGTGGGCAGAACCCTAGTGACTGTCAGCTGCCCTGCTTAGCAGAACGTGCTTTCTACCCTCCACTGCTGCTTATTAGTAAGCAAGGGAAGAGGTTTAATTTGCTGTGCTGTGAGACAGCCTTCAAACCTAGGCTGCAGCCAGGCAGCATCTATAAGGCACTTAGCTGAGCAGTGTCACTGCTGGCTCGGGATCCAGAGTATCTTAGTTTTTGCAGCAAGGGATCCTGAGTCAGATAAAAATAGCTTCATTAACCATAACACCTAAAAGCCCCTTTTAAATTCTGGCAAATCCTTTTGCTCATGGGAAGACTATACTTTTGTTAAGTAGCATTTTCCCCTGTCTCTGCTCTTGATAGAAACACAGAAGCCGGCAGCCAGCAGAGCCAGATCTCCTGCACTGGCTTCTGATGGGAATCTCCGTCCTCCTGTAAATAAGGTCATTCTCTGCATCTTTTTATGGCTTGATCTGTCCTCAGCTAGCTGCCTCCCATTAGCAAGGGTAAAAATAAGACTGCATTAAAAACATCATTAAAAAGTGCTAGTTGTCTAAAAGTGGCATTTATAATGCAATTTCATAAAGTTTTGTATTGACAGCGTGACTCTTTAAAAGGCTCTCTCTGATTAACAAGGCTCAGAATTACTCCCCAGGTTGTGTTTTCAGAGAGAGAGAATAAAACACTGTGGAATTTAAAACAACCCAAATCGTCATTTCCTGACATTACCAGTGGCCTCACTCTTCTGACAAACTGGAGTCTGTGATGAGATGGGGGAATGCAGCCTCAAACCCACCTCCCCTGGTGATGCAGTAGAAGCTGACCGCTCCAGAGTGGATCGCTGTGAGGGGAGACTGTGCCAAATCAAGCTTTGGCTGTATCTGTTTCCACAGGGTCTCCTTCCAGCAGCAGAAATTTGTACCTTCTGCACCTGTGCTCTGCACTTTCTCTTGTCTCTTAACATCTTGCACAGAGACTGGATATGCTGTGTGCTCTGACTTCTCATGCCATGCATAAGTGCTCTGCATAAGACCCACAAGGCAGCTGAGCAGAGCCTCACCTCCCCAAGCAGCAGCATAGCAGGGAAGGAACAGGCTTGCTAGCCGAAGGGAAGAGCAGATGCTGGCAGAAAAATCTCATTCTGTAGGTTGTGCAGAGGAATTTGCAATGTGGGAGCTGTGCTCTGTTTAGTATGTCTTCTGCAAGAGTGACCTGAAGCCCCTTTGTGCAATTGCATCATAGAAACAGTGATTATTTCTGACCTGGTTATTCAGCAGTGGAAGGCTACTGCTTAACCCAAATCTTAAAACTTAACCCAAGTCTCACTCTTCCCTGTGCCACGCATGTGAAAACAGGTGAGAACATTGTGAGTTCTCTCCATTTCATAGCCATGTGTTTACCTGGAATTTTATATACAGTTTACTTTCGTGCTTAGCATAAAGTTTTCCTTGTCTGTTTGGTTCACTCAGCCATCAGCATGTTACTTGGGAAATAGCAGCAAACTTGCGACAGCTCTGGCTCACCTGGAGGAAGGCCTGGGGAGAATGACACTGAAGTACATAGAGCAGCATCTGCTCTTTTACTTAGGCAATACATCCATTGCTTTTTTATTGCTGCTGGGAAACTCAGAGCCAAATTCTGTGCTGGCAAAACATTGCCTTAAGTGGAGCCCTGCCAACAGGGAGCTGAGCTTCCTATTTCTGTTCCAATTCGAAGGCTTTGCTTAGTCCGGTTGTTTTTGTTTTTTTAGCTGTATTAATTTATAAAAATTATGTGTTGCAAGTCTTCTTTTCTGTTTGTTTAATTTCTTCTTGATACGTCACCATCCAAAACAGAAGATGATGATGTTGCTGCGTGTCCTCTCCTTGGTTCCAGAGTTAGGAAGCTCAGTATCTTGTCCAAAGGAGAGACTAAGCTGCCCACCTGGGTGCACTCATTCAGGCTTTCTAGCAACAAAGCATCTCCCCTGTACCACACATCCCAGCCCTTCAAAAAGGGGCAGAAATGCACCTTGAGACTTGTCCAGCCAAGTTTTGTAGCTGAAGTACCTGGCATGGAGACATGAAGCTGTTTACTCCAAGGGCTATTATTAACTTGTTCTTTTTATGGCTTAGCCAGGGCCTGCAGGTATTCCTCCAGTAAGAATGTAATTTATTCAGTGCAATTAAGCTAAGGTTTAATGGAAACTGCTGCCAGTATTAGGCTGTGAACCAAAGTGAAAGGATATCTTCTGAGATGTTTCAGAGAACCAAAGGCATAAATTTTTGAACGCCTGATGAACAAAGAGAAGGTTTTATGGGAGAGGCAAAGAAATCCAAATTACAGACTCGCTTGTTTCTAGGTGTAGCTGTCTCCTGAGCACGCTAATTAAACACAGGAGTGAGCCAGATACAGGAGCATGGCCATCTTGTCTTCTGTATGCTTTTAGCCAGTGGCAATGCTGCGGGCTCCAACCTTCTTAATCCTCATGCAACGGACATAGAGTGAACAAGGACTGTGCTGTAGTATACCAAAATCAACACATTCAACACTGTACAATCATGTCAGAGAAGAACTAGAGGAAGTACGTTAGCATTGCATCCTGCTTTTTCTACAGTGCCTCAGTTTGGATTCCTCTGTGAGTCTCCTCATTCTATCACCCAGAGAAGCTCAAAGGAGCAGACTTTGCCCCTGCAGAAGCCCCAGCACCATCTCAACATCTGTATTTTTTTATCTTTTGGAATAACATCTGGAATCCTATGACACACATCATAAGAATTTTTGGAACATGCTTTCACTAGTGCAACATTGATTTTACTAGTATCAATGTAAACATTACTTCAGTGTGCAACTGCTAATTCTATCAACATAAACGTAATTTATAGTAATAATCACAGACCTAACTCTGTGCTGCTGCCAACACTTACAGGGGATGATTTGAGTCATCATGTAAACCCAGCCAGTAGCAATCAAGTCAGTGCTCCCATTGCACATTACTGATATTGTCTAAAGAACTTTTTAATTCATAGAATCACAGAATTATAGAATGGTTTGGATTGGAAGAGACCTTAAAGATCAACTAGTTCCAATCCCTTGCCACAGGCAGGGTTGCCACCCACTAAATCAGGCACCAGCTCAGGCTACCCAGAGCCCCATCCAACCTGACCTTGAATGCCTCCTGGAATGGGGCAACCACAGCTTCTCTGGGCAGCCTATGCCAGTCCCTCACTGCCCTTTGAGTGAAAAATTTCCCACTGGCATCCATCTAAATCTCCCTCACTTTATTTAAAACCATTCCCTCTTGTCCTATCACTTCCAGATCGTGCAAATTGTCAGTCTCCCTCCTGTTTACAAGCTCCTCTCAAGTACTGGAAAGCCACAGTGAGGTCTCCCCAGAGCCTTCCCTTCTTCAGGCTGAACAAGCCCAGCTCCTTCAGTCTTTCTTCATAGGAGAGGTGCTCCAGCCATCTGACCATCTTAGTGGCCCTTCTCTGGACCCACTCCAAGAGCTCCTTCAGTCTTTCTTGTGTTGAGGGCCTCATACCTAGACACAGTGCTCCAGATGAAGCCCAGTTGACTTCTTACAAATTAAGGCAGATGGCATAGACTGTGCACTGAAATTCAGGATTTTTTTTCATACTTCCTATCTGCAGCTGTTTAGATAGATACTAGTCTCTATCAGGGAGCAGCTGCCAGGCACCATCGTCCTCCGCATGGCAGCAGCATTCCGACATTATAGAAGCATAGAATCGCTCAGGTTGGAAAAGACCTTAAAGATCATCGAGTCCAACTACGACCTGACCATAATATCTTAACAACCCTCTTCTAAATCATAGTGGGGATGGAGCTAGGAACAACCACGGGGTCACCCCCTGTGTGTATAAATGCTGCTACTAGGGAGCACAGCGACACAGGAGTAGCACCATCAGGATGGGCAACCAGGTATGGTGTGTCAGAAGAGCATGGTGCAGTTTGCACAGGGAGGCAAGCAGGGATAGCGAGGAAGGTAGAGTATCTGTGTTAACAGCGTGGAATGACTCACCTACTGGCTGCCTCCCAGACAAATCCAGCCATGGTCTCCACTAGGATCATCCAGTCCAACCGTCCACCTACCACCAATATCTCCCATTAAAGCACGTCTCTAAGTACTATATCTACCCTTTCTAGGGATGGTAACTCCACCATCTCCCTGGGCAGCCTGTTCCAATGCATTACCACTCTTTCTGAGAAGAAATTGTTCATAATATCCAGTCTGAATCTCCCCTGGTGCAACATGAGACCATTAGCTGTCATCCTATTGCTGTTACCTGAGAGAAGAGGTGGACCCCCCCTTTACCACAGCTTCCTTTCAGGGCACTGTAAAGAGTGATTTTGTCTTCACTGAGCCTTCTTTTCTTCAGACTCAACTATCCCAGTTCCCAGATTGAAAAGGTTGAGGTATTTTTGCTTGGAAAGGAGATAAATAAGAGATATCAAGGTAAAAGTCTACTCAAGAATGAGTAGCCTTAAAAAAGCATTAATTGAAGCATTTCTTCTTCACCTGATAAAATAGAAATGATAAAATAGACCTTAAAATCCAAAGGTGATGAATTTGAACATTGTTATAGGATTTTTCCCCTAAAACAAAACTTTAAATCTTAGTTACCAGAGAAGATCACTGTGGTCAAGAATACAGCAAATTTCATTTAGGAACTGCACATTTATATGCAAAACTCTATCCAGAGAGGTTATATTTACACCTTGTGCACCCAGAAGGGATATAAAACTTAAATTGCTGTCTAGCAAGCAGGAGTTAAGATGACAACTTTTCAGCCTGTGAATTCAACAGTAGGGGCTTCCTTCTCCCTTTCTATTAAAGCATCTAGCAACAGCCATAAGGAGAACAAAAAATGAATTGGCTTGTAGTCCTGGAAATTTCTAGGTTTGAGATACAGTACTGGAATTTCAGATGCTCCACTGTTGGATGAAAGCTAAGAAAAACCTATTGTATGAGGAAATTCCAGTGCCCTTGTCCACAGAGGAGTTCTGGGAGGTATCAGTGAAATATGTCTCTTGAGTTGCACATAGAATAGGGCAGCGAGCCAGAAGGCAAATTATTACAATAAACTTGGGCTTGAAGGTTAGGGGAGCTGTAAAATAGTGGCTGGGCATCTTGGGTTAGAAGCAGAACTGAGGAGAGGGCAGAGCAGAGAAAATCCCACTGGATGAGATGAACAGCAGTTTTGACCCCAGTGATTTGTGGGGTTTTTATTTCCCAGATAAATCACAGAGAAATTCAAACCTGGGAGCAACACTTGGAACACAAAGTGACTGTATGTTCATGTACCAAACTGTTTCATATCTATAAAATGCATATGTGTATGTTTATATATATAAATAGATATATCACTTATATGCATTGTATGGGAACTGCTGAGTCACGGCCTGAACCTCTGATTAATCACCTGAGGTGAGCCTTGAGTCAGCCAGATGAGCACAGGTGAAGGCAATTCACCTGTGCTGCCGGAAGGGGTGGAGCCAGGCTGCACCCCTCCTGGACGTATTTAAGAGCTGGCTACCACAGGGGAAGGATCTCTTCTGGAGATCACCTTTCTTGGTGTCTTCTGGTGAGCTCAGCTGAAGGGTAAGCTCTTCCACTTATTCTCTTTTGTGATTGTTGTTTACTTTGCCTAATTATCTTGATTATATTGAGATTATAACATCTTGATATCTGTTGATTATACAATTATATTGTGATTATAGCATCTTGATTGTACATGCATATATATTGTTTATATGACATCATTTATATGATGTCATATGAATGCATGATCACATCTCAAAAGGTAACTTATTTTGCTTGGTTTAAAATGGTAGCTAAAAGACATTTCTGAAAGCACGCTGAGCTCTTGTCTAGACATACTCATAGTTGTCAATATACAAGACATTTTTCAAAAGACAAATCTCCAAAAAAGACATTGGGCTTAAGGTCAACAGGTTTTGGAAGCTGCTTCTGACATTTCTAAATACTGTTTAACTCTGAAGTGCTGGAATAGAGGTAAATTGGGTCTTCCTGGGGGGATGAGCACAGGGGAAGAACACTGCCCCCGCCTGCACACAGCATGCAGCTTTCCCTCTCAGGGATATTATGAAAATGTACTCCTAAAAAAGCACTGACTCTGAAAGCATCCTTGCTAAGGAGCCCTGTGGGATTAGCATACATCTTGCTTCCCTGGCAAGATTGTTTTCCACCAGTTTGTGAGGTGTTCATTGATCTACATTTAGTTCCGTAGACAACTGTGCTAACCGTTGTTTCATCTACAATTGAGGATTCAGATGAATTGATTAGAAATGTATCCAGATGAAGCTGTTCACTTTTCCTGGTTTTGTCTGCATCCTCATCACGCAAAATAGTCTGTGCGCTAAATGGCAGCTCGATCTCAAGATGATTCTGTTTTGGCAGATTTTCAAAAAGGTTTCTGTGTTGTGCCTACCTGATTTGCCGTCTGTTGAAACTGATGACATTTGTTCTCTTGCAGCTGGGGGAATTTAGAAAGTGCAGATTACAAGTGTGCGCGCTGCTCTCAGATACTCGTGCGTGTGTTGCAAATGCAAGATGAATTCCACTAGAAGTGTTTGTTCCAGTCTTGCTGACTGGGATACTCAAGTACTTAAGCACGTGGCTAGATTCTCTCTCAATTTAATTGTATTTGTATTCAGCCAGTATTCTGTGCTTGAGTTTAGAGCTAAAGATTACTGCTGGGGATGTTAGACTCACAAATAATCATTTTCTGCATACCTGGATGAAGCTTATGTTTCAATTATCTGATTTCCAGTTTCTATCAGCTGTTGTTTTTAAGATCTAAATACCCTCTTCTGGCAAAAATAAAAAGAGTTCAAAGAATGGAGAAGTAATTATCATAACAAATTGTCGTAAGCAACAGAGGGATTTTACCTCCTTCCGAGTAAGTTTAGCCATGTTCAGCAGCCCGTTTACTGGCACAAGACATTTGCTATTTTACTGAATTTCCTGTTCTGCAGACATAAATCTCCGCTTGCATGCAGAACGGCAAGGTTAAATAGCCCTTCAGATCATTTTGCATTACACGTATGCTGGCAAGCAGATTGGAAGTATCATGCGTGCAGCAACCAAGACAATAGCATTGAGAGGGAGATAGTGTTGCTAAATCAGATCATGGATGTCTCAACCCTTCCTAACACCTGGCTTATGAAGCCGTGGTGTTGTGGATTTTCCACTGGAAATAACAGTGCTAGCCATATTTTGATGAGCTTGAAAGGGATCCAGCACTCCCCTCTTCATCATCTTTGTGTTTCTTGATCGGTCTAATGACCTTCCTAAAGGCTAAAGCTGTAAAACTGTGCCACATCCCCTAGTTGTGCTTAGCCATTACTTGGATAAGAAAGTGTAATGGGCATAAATGTCCCTCCTGCCAGGCAACCACTTCAGAGTAATTTGGGCTGCAGATTTACTCTGTGCAACTGAATGATTAAATTATGAGTGAGACATTCTATTGCAAAAAAGAGCAGCACCCTGAAGGCTTTAGGCTGATACCTTCACCATAGAAACACAAAGAGAGAAAAATATTTGTTTCATTAAAATTAAGACTGTTTTTCACCATGACATAACCTTAAAATGGAGAAATACACTTGTTAAAATAGAACAGTTTAGGAACAGCTAGTTCCACAGCATGATGCACCCCACAATATTATGCTCAATTATAGGTTAAGAAATGTCACAATTGAAAATGGCTTAAAGAGCTTTAGCATAAAGATTAATTCCTGACTTTCCTTGTCTTCATTCAGAAGCTCTGAAAGGTTACAGCTGAGTCAGACAAAGCCCCGAGATGCAGGATAATACAGATGAGATACAATAGCTAAGATTTTGTGACAAGAAGCTGTCTCCTCAAAACTGGCTGCTTCTTCTCTTCTCTGCAAGTGAATCTGACCTGTAAATTAAAAAAAATAAATATTTACTCTAGCCTGCGGGTCCAGCAGACCTGCAGCCTGGAGAGAAAGAGAAGCATGTCTGACATTGGTAAGGAAAGTGTACTGAAAGTAGTCTACAAATTGCAAACCCTTCCTCTTCTCACCAGTGGCCATCTCCACGCACGCTGAGTCTGGAGGAACCAAGTAGATTCTCACACAGCTTTCAAGGAATGAGCACAACACAGCGTGAGCTGGACAACTTACCCATTTCATAATGAATTTTCACGGGGGAGGATCTGAGAGCTTTGGGATGACAAGCACTAAAGGATGTCGAGAAGGCATTCACGGGGGTCACTCCTGCAGTCTCACCAGAGCGCTGAGCTGGTGAGACGGGTCAGCTTAAGTTGACTGCTTCTCCTTCCTTCCTGATGTTTTTACTGACCCGAAGTTCCTCCTGGTAATAAAGAAACTGAAAGCCTGGAAATGGCCTGGGGGTTATTAGCATCACGTGCCCCATCATCTTTTCAGACCCCATCACTGTATGGCCTGTGGATCTTGACTTAGGACTTTCAAAGGAACTGCAAAGAAAGGAAACCAAACTCTGGTTCATGTGTAAAACTTGCACCACTTTTTCAGAAATCAGTTTAACGTGAATCTCAGTAAACCAGGACAAACATCTTAATGAGATGTACATAAACCAATTTAATCCTTTGCTTAAATCAGTTTACAGTGATTTATCAATGCAAGCTGAAAACAGTGTGTGTAAGGATTACGCTGGTTTAAATGTCTACTTAGAGGTATGCACCCAGCTTAATTAGATTGATTTAAAATAGGTTTGATTATGTAAATGCAACTTCCCATAATTTCATTGACTTATTGATATGGTAGTTAATTAAGCAGGAAAGGTGTACAGAAAGAAAGAACTTGTTTTAGAGCAAAAAAGAGTTCTTGAATTTGTTTATTTATTGTAAGTATTTGATAAAAATAGTGGCTATTTTAAGTCCTCTTTTCTTTGCAAATCTAATGTAATTATTTTCATTTCAATTAATTCAGCAAATTATGCAAACATTAAGTGAAGACCTTGTGCTTTAAAATCAAGGTGGCTAATCTGAGACAGCTGTCATAGCATCATAGAGTCATAGAACTGCTCAGGTCATGCAGTAAATTCTCAGAGGTGCCAAGCACGAGTAGCCAAGGTTGGTCCGAGCGCAGTTAAAACCTTGCCACTGTCCTGATAAGTTCACAATTTGAGCACAAGTCAAGAGGTGGTTGTAGGCAGGTGGTGGTGCTGTAAGCTGCAGTCTAATAGTTACTGGATTTGGCACAAATGCTGTGATAAGGAAGAGTTTTAAAGATGAAAAGGGGGATGACGAGGCATCAATGTGGATTTCTTACTGGAGAAGTAGCTCCTGGAAGGAACTGTGGAAGTGCTTATTTGAAAAATTACAATCAAACTGAGCGGGAGACTTAATGTGCAAGTGGTCAGCATGAACACTTAAGACAGCCAGCATGTGTGGTGTGAGGGAGGGAAATGGAAAATAGTGCAATCAAAATAATGAGCAAGAACCACCAGTTTTCTAGGAACAGGCAGGCTGAGCAAGTGTAAGAACACCAGATAAAGGGATGATGCAGTGATGTAGATGCAGAACAATGAGAATTTAAGCAGCACAGAGTCATACCATGCAGAGACAATCTACACAACTCAGCTGTGGGCAGGAAGCAAGAATACAAGAGATGTATAGTGAGCAAAGTGACCGAACAGCAGCATAAAGTCAGAGCAGATGCTCTGATACAGCAACCAAAGAGAGTGTTAAAGGAGTTTGGGAACTCTTCTTTTACTCAGTTTACTTTGAAAAGCCAAAAGAAAGAGCTAAGAGATGTCTAAGAGGGAGTGTGATCACGTTTGGAGGTTGGCAGTGTGGGACAAGAGACAACCTGTGGGTTGTCCTCAGTTGCATGATTATGGACGTCTGACAGGTCAAGGAAGTTCAAAATGGAACAGTTGGGTGTCCCAACTGTTTGCCAAGATAAGGTGGTTAGAAACACTGAGCACTGTTTTCTGTTGAGTGCAAGATGGGAGTGCATGCCAGATGCAATTAAAAGAAAACATTTCCAGACAGTGGTTGGATATCTAAACATCTGTATTTTGGGAGGATAGGGAAAAGGAGAGAGGGACCCTACTCTGAGGGTACAAGCAGTAGCCAGGGATGGCAGGCAAGCAGGGGGCACAAAGTGGGTCTTGATTTGACACAAATGGGAGGAAGGTGCAGACGGGTACTGACTTTGCTGTTGGAATGAGGGTCTAAGGAGAAGAGCACAATGAGTCTGTGGGAGCTGAAGGTGTGTCAGAGTGTGAAGGGACTTTGTAAAAATGAAGACTGGCATGTGGATAACGTCATGGATTTGAAGATGATGTCTGTGACCATGAAGATTTCCTTTCCCATGTCTGCACAGAGATGCTCACCAATCACAATTACATTATTCTGGATTTCCTTGATTTGGAGGCAGTTTCTCCTTCCTTGACAACAGTGTGCACAGTCATTTCTCTAATTATGGCACAAGGGCTGTCAAGCTCCGCAGACATGGAGCTCGCACCCTTTTGAAACATGATGGTGCTCCAGGATCAAAGCTTTCAAGGGTCTTTTTAAATTAGTATCACTTTATAGTTTGGCAGTCTTTCTTCACATCTCTAGCTTTATCCAATTGTAAATAAACACTTTAGAAACCTGAATTAGCTGTAAACATGTGAACTGCTTTATATTCTCCTACGAGCAATTAAGTCTGAAACTGAAACTTGCAGTTTGATCATCAGTGTTGACATCAACTTCTCATCTGAAGCCTTTGGTTCGAGTATGCGTCCTACAACTTCACACTGCCCTCCCAGGAGATAGAACCCCAGATTCAAAGGCTTCAGCCCAGCTTTCAAAACCTCCACCTCCTTTCCAATCACTCCTGCATGTGCAAGCATTCACAATACTCATGGCACACTGAAAATATGGGAAACAGATTAACAGTCGAGATTAATACCAAGCAGAGCCACATGCAGAACGCTGGGCTTGTTGCATTGCACATGCCATGGCCAGCAGCCTAAGCATGCAGGACCCAGGAATCCTCTGGCCACTGGAGAGGTTTGTGGTGGGATCCTGTTGGTGGTTTCCTCTAGGGCATCTGTGGCATAGACTGGCAGTGGTGTCACCAGATGCAAGTGGTGATGATGATGGTCTGTTTGTTTTCTACAGGAGCAGCAATTTCTGTCTTTGCTCCTCTTTCCTCTTTATGTTTAGATGCTGTTTTTCAAATGTGCCTCTGTCAAGAATATATTTAGGGCTTGTTTTCTAATTTGGCAGTGCTTAGGTTCTCTCAGATTTTTCTGCTTGCTTGGTTGATTTTTTTTTAAAAATTATTTTTTATTTTAAGCATTTGATACCTTTAAATGTGTAAATATCAGGCCTGATTAAAATGCCTAAACAGTCACTTCCCAAACTGCCAATATTTTAAAATCTGTTGATGTGTGCAATCTTGGAGTTACCATAGCAACCGTTTTCATTACAAGGAACCAGGCCATCACAAGGCCCTGCAGTCTCACCAGGCAACTTGGCTGGCAGAGGACATCCCTGACCCTAAACTTCAGGGACTGTGCTCCCTGTCAGCTCCTGGTCACCCAAACCCTTGCCTCCTAAGTGTTATTGGGTGATGGTCTGCAGGATCATGCTGTCAGGAGCGTGCTGGGATTTTCCTTTTGCAGTGAAGACATAATGCAAGAAAGATGTTTGCAGTTCTCTTTTCATGCAGACATGAGCCTTTTGTCCTTCCTTTGTCTCAGGCTCCTGCCTTGGCAAAGCATTTGGGATGGGGTTTGAGCACGTGCTGAATTTCCTGGGCCAAGGCTTCCATTGAAAACACGTGGGGATGAAGTCAGAGCTGACATCCACAGTTTGCCGTGGCTTCCCGGGTATGGGAATTTGTTTTCATTTTACATTTGAATGAAAACCAAGAAAAACAATGTGGCTGTGCAGAAAGGTTTGCCTTTTGTCATGGTGCTTCTGTGATACTTGTCTGTGCTGTCCACAGAGAATGAACACTTTGTTTTTGTTGATGGTGTCCAATATCAGACAAAGTACAGGAAAACTTTGTGCATTTAATAGTTTTCACATTCCCACCAACTCTGGCAATCACTGTCCATTTAATCTCTAGATTTATTAATGTATTCTCTATATTTATACATACAGATTTAGAAGGCATGTCAAAAGTTCTCCCTGCAAACCCATCCAGTTGCTTACATTCACAAATACTTGTTTATAAAATTAATAACAGGTTGTTTCTGAAGTCTGAACTCAAACGAGTTCTGCTATTTAAAAAACACTAGACAAAATAAATCTGGGCTTTGATCCATTCAAGTTTACATGAGTCAAGTTTAACTCAGCAAGAATAAGGATTAGAATTTTAAAGATCACTGACGCTCTAGTGAAAAGGAATGACCAATCACGAGCACAAGAAGCTGTTTGCTCTTGCTCATTGTTGACAGTAACCAATAAAATGTCAGGGTGAGTTTAGGTGAACCAGAGGATCACAACATCTTCCACATCTCAGTGACCTGGGAAATAATTTTCTTCATGCTTCCTGTAGTGATCCTGTTCCTGTTAGTCTATTTTGCATGATGTTTACTGACCCAAAACTTAACAAGATTTGATAATAATTGCCTTCTGCTAAGGTCTACGGCAGGCTCTTGACAGATTAGCTCTGCCCCTTGCAGCCCAACCAGTTATGACATACCTTCTGTATCCAGCATCATGGAAGAAAACTGGGGTTTTCAAAGGGTTTCAAAGGACCTTCTGAATGGCTGTTAAATCATTACCTGAAGTTCACAGATAATGTTGCTTGGAAAATATGACAGAGCATTTTCCTAACATCTCCAAAGAGATGGATCTCTTTGGAGATCTCCTAAGATCTCCAAAATCCCACCCAGCCCCTGGGGTAAGGGGATGCTCTCAGAGTAACAGGGAGATGTTAAGGGCAGGACCAGGATAGATGAGATGTGCTTTATTCTCCCTCCTCTCAAAAAGTTCTTATTTGCTTCTGGGACGGGCCTGCAGTTCCCGTCCACTGCAAATCCTTTCAGGATAGGTAGGCAGCTTTCAGGAAGGCTTTCAGTAATGAAGAAAAAAATCAACCGTTATTTAAAGAAGAGAGAGATGAAAAAAGAAAAAATACATCTTTCCCTTCACTAGGGATGATGATTTTATCTATAGTACTAACGCTGGTATTTTAGTAAAAGAGCTGTATGAGCTCACTGACTGTTTCCCATTCGAGTTTGTTTATTGCTTGCACACCCAGGCAAAGAATCCCCCTCACAGAATCACAGAATTGTAGGGATTGGAAGGGACCTCCAGAGATCATGGAGTCCAACCCCCCTGCCAAAGCAGGTTCCCTACAGCAGGTCGCACAGGTAGGCATCCAGTCAGGTCTTGAACATCTCCAGAGAAGGAGACTCCACCACCTCCCTGGGCCCTCTTTCATGGACATCTCTGTTTAGGGAGGAGCTTTTCTCTGCCCTCTTTGTTTAGCCTTTATCTCACTGACAGAGCCAGCCCAAAGAGAGGAAACTTTACTGCCAGCTGCCTGAGTATCATGAAAAGAAGGAAAACTATCTTCTCAGTTGCTAACACCTCCTCAAGCTCCAAAAGCAAGAAGGGCTGCATGGTTATCTAAGCCCAAACAAGTGTATAGACAGTATTGTTTATCCATTACCTGTCATCCTTCATGAGTTAAGGCAGGAAAGGACAAACAGCTTTGTTTTCTATTTTAGCCCTTTGACTTCCTTAAAGATTTCACTCTGTGGGAAATGGGACTCTGAACACAGGTTTCTAACAGAACCAATGCCCTTCAAAGCCCTGGGAACATGTACCACGGATGCTATGCAGTCACAACTCATCCATTTTAGTCCTGCGTGTGTGTCCTTGCAACCCCAGCTCAGATCAAACCCAGCACAGCTCCCCTGGGCAGAGCCATGCTTGTGCCTGCTGCCACAACAAAGCAAGGCTCTGCCACAAAACCAAACGTGTGGTGAGAAGTGACAGCTGGTGTAACTTGGGCTTCTTGGGGTTTGGCACTGCTCTTCTCTCCTCCTGCCCCTCCGGTTTCTGCTCCACTTCCTCAAGCTCCAGGTTCGCAAAGTGGAGTCTCGTTGGCCCAGCAGGCAGTGCTTCATGTGCAGACCTCTCAGCCATGCAGATAAAACAGCCGCAGTAGAGGTGCATTGGTAAGCCTTATCAGAGCAAATATTTGTTATTTTCCTCTGTGACTGAAAACAAACAAACAAAAAAAAAACAAAAAACACCACAAAAAACCACAACATCGAAGGGCTTTAATAGTGTTTAAATAATGCTTTTCTAAATGCAAAGAAACTTGTTTTCTCACTCATTTGTAACAAAACCTATTACACATACGACAGTGCAATCTATCATAAGTGCAATGGAACATGTAAGGTGGGAGGAGGAACTCATGGCATGTTTTTAATAGACACTGCTCCCCTTCCCCCTTCAAGCTGAGGGTATTTGTTATGACTTTTACTTAAAATGAGGAAAGGAAGAGGGAGGGAAGTATGTTCTGACTCCACTGGAAAAAAAGGAAGATTTGTTTTATTTTAGTAGCTCTGGGCTGCCTTAGATTAACTGGGTACTGCAGTCCTGCCTCGTCTCTAATGAATAAGAGCAACTGCCCCCAAATTTTCTTTTACAAACTAATTTAGGTATGTCAAGGCTGCAATTATTTTGAGAAAGATCTGGTTCCTCGCTTATTCATCTTTCCTCCTACACTTTGGGAAAACAAAACTGTCAGCTTCAATGCCTTTTGAAGTCTGTTTTCGGTTCTTGATTGAAAATTAAATACCACTCAGCTGCTGCTGAAGCAGTCAAGGTTCCTGTTCTTTCCTTTTCCCTTTGCCCCTCACCCTTTGATTTGCAAAGGAAGATGAATGAACCCTGTGATCTGGCTTCTTTCCAAATAAAACCTGGCACTGCTGCAGGTAGCTGGGCCTCTGTCACTGGCTGGGAGGGACACAATAGGTCCTGGATGGGAAGGAACTGATCCTGTCTGCCTCTGGCTGCGCCCTGTCTCCAGCAGACAGCACTGAGGCAATCAAGCTTCTCCTTCCAAGCACCCTTAGGTTTATGGGGATCAGCTCTGAAAGCTCATAAGGACCAAGCTGTTTATTGGTGCAACTGTTTCACTTTTATTTGGCAGGATTTTCAAAGCCTGGGCAGTGCAGGGTGCCCAGGTCTGCACTATAAAAGCTTTAGCTTCACCAGCAAAACTTTCTACTTCACTTTCCTGCTCAGCAATCACATCTGTTCTGCTATCCTGTGAGAAACAGTTGTTCTTCCCTCCCAAATTCAAGCAGCATCACCAAAAAGCCTGACAGGAGTTATGCCACAAGGCTGGCAAGGCTCTGATGCCACATCAAGTGTCCTCCTCAAACCTGCCCAGCTCCATGCATCGCTTTGGCTACTTTTTCTGTTGGCAAATGCAGGCTTGCTCTGGAAAGGGAGATTTTTCCAGAAGCTGACAGATGCTGTCCAGAGAGTAGCGAGCTCCCAGTGGAGCAGTAGCTGCTGCCATCGGTTATTTGGAGGTCCTGCCCTGACATCACATTCCTGGTGATAATAAATGCAATCGGGACAAAGTGGTTGAATGGTGTATCTCTGCTGGCCCTGTCTAGACCAGGAAGGAAAGTCACAAAGGAGAGCTGTGGGGTTGCTCTGGATGGATGTGCCACCACCAGGAGCCTTGAGGCATGTTTAGAGTGCATGCCTGGCTTTCAGCCCCCACCAGGGCCCTAAATAACCAGAGAGCTGCCATGCAGCTGACTCTGGGGAGATCATAACCCTGGCATGCTTGGGCTGCTGGCAGCTAGATAACAAAATGCACCAGATTTCCTTTTTCTCCTTCAGAAACAAGAGTTTTGAGGCTGAAATAAGGTGAAGAGCAAGAGTGTATCTATAAGAAAAACAGATTGATGTTTTATCTATGTCCTTGTAGCAGATTGGGAAAAACAGATATGCAATTAATGCGATCCACATCTATATTAGCAGAGGCATGCGTGCAGTATTATATCTATGCAGTGTCTGTGCCCATGCAGAGCAGAGTTGAATGCAAGGCATACACTGCAGAATGTGTTGCCAAAGCAGATGGCACAGGGAGCTGTTTCCTATATCCTGCTCATAGCAACCACACACTATGTGGGGAAACTTAACATCTGAAGTATGCTGACTGCATTTGTGTCCAGAAGATGAGACAGCAGCGTCCCTGTAGAATGCTGTTGCACTTTTAGTGGCTGAGTCTGCTTATTATCATCGTCATTTGGATTTTGTCCTTTTGTGCTTGGTATTTCAAACAAGCAGCATGAGCATAGTGAGAGCGTTTTGTCTTGAACGTGTTTTGATATATAGCCAAAATCATATTTTCAATAAAGAAGGAGACAGACGAGGTCAATATTAGCAGGTAATATTTGAAGGCTGCCCTCAGGTACCCTTCATCCTATACTTCCACACTCTAGCTCCAGTCCTGTTTGTTGCAAAATACTGTGAAGTCGCATTGCTGAAGTCAAAATTTGACCAAATGAAACTCAAAGCCTCTTTAGATTCGTTTTCATGAGTGTGTTTTCTTTGTAATTATAATGACATCACTACTGTATTGATATACTATCCAGAGTAGATCAAATTTTTTTCCCCTTTTCTGAGTATCAGCTTAGAATCCTAAGCTCCAGCAATGTGACATTATATCCTGTGACATTACATTTGCTTGTGGGGTGATTGCAGCATGGGGTTTCTTGTGAGGGAGTCTTGCTGACACAGACCTGCGCATGCCATAGTGACAGCAGCCTTGTAGTTTGCATTACAGGACATTGCTTTCAGTCACCTGAAGCTTTCTGTAAACATTTTCCATCTGATTGAAACTGTTTTGTGTTGGATCATGAGGTTCTATTTTCTGTAGGAAAGGACGAGAAAAAGTTTGCAAATCCAAGTGGAATTTTTCGTCTTTAGACTATTTGTTTCTTCCATTCATCTTCCCCTTCTTTTTTTTTTTTTTGTCAGGAACTTATTTTGTGCAATAATGTATGTGCCTTCACAGCTACACTATGAATAGTGTGAGGAAGCTGAAACTGCTAGGAGAATCTCAGCCTTTTCATTTCCTGGAACATATTTAATTTTAGGAACACCACTTGCGCTGTTGCATTTCACATAGCTACTTAGAGAGGGAGCATCCAAACTTTCTGTTCTGCAAAACAATGCATTAATCAAGGGTGCCATGGATCTCACACACACAGACATGCACACATGCCTTTTAACTTCACAGTCAGGCCTGCTGTGACTGAAAGTGAATCATCTGAATTGACACTCTGTAAAGATGCTGACAGCACAACAACTGCCATAGAAACCAGGCTCAGCTACAGGTGGGAGAGGCACTGAGTGTGTCTGTTAGTCCTATAAGAAGAAATGCGCCCTTTGCTCAGGGCTAGACCTAAAGATGAGTTCAGCTACAATTCAGCCAAATCCTGTAAGCACACACTTGGTTCTGCTTCGGGTTAGAAGGATCTCAGGCACTGCTCATAGGCTTGTGCAAAGAATTCTCATGTCCCTTCAATGTTATTGGGGTAAAACACTGCTGAGCATAGTTACTTCTGTGCTTGGAGGAGCAGACTCTCCATACTTTTCATGTCTAAAAATAATACATAATTAAATATATATTTGTGCTTTCCCGTAATCTGTGTCTGAGGCTGTCCTGTATATTATCTTTGTACATCAGACCATGCAAGTTATTTTTAAATCCAATTTTTCTTCTCTTTATCCCATTCCAAGAACAATAAACAGAGCTTGTGGGGAGAGGGAATAATAACATACAACCTCTCTATAAACACATGGGTATAATTCCACCCAAATTCCACTCCTGTCTAGCAGCCACCCCAGAGCTCACCTCCTTTGGCTTCCTTTCTCTGCTCTCAGCACTTCTTTTTGTTTTGTCTTTGTGCTCCGGTAGGGACCCTGTGCTTACATATGTTCTTACGTGTTACCTTGTGCAATGCTTCATGAGGCTTTTCTTTCAAAACTACTGTGCAGTATCTTTCCCATGTGGTGCAGCTCAAGCCATGGCCCTGCTGTGGAAGGTGTCCATCCAATGGATGCGTTGCTGCTGCCAGCTGTCACTGAGTTTGATACTGAAAACCCAACTCCAAGGGGCAGTAGGTTATGAGACAAAATCACGTTTCGCCCTGAGAAGAAAAACAAATTCTAGCTTTTCCTATTGTGGAGAAAAGTCCAAGACACAACCGAGACCTCCTGTCCCAAAGGAGCCACGTACCCAGCAAGAACCCAGCAGGCTGCACATCACATCTCTGTCTCATCCAAAAGAGGTGAGGTTTTTTAAGCTGTTTTTAGCAAATGTTGGCACACACGACAAAAATATCTGTCATCATGCTTCCTCCTGCTTGACTCATAGGTGGGGAGGTGTGGGAAGATTTCTCTCTCTGCTGCTCAAAAATACTGTTTGTTGTCTTCTGCCCACTGTCACATGCCCCACAAAGGCCCAAAGAGGCTTTCTCTCTACTGAAAGAAGTACTTGGCATATTTGGAGCACATGCTTTTCAAAGGCTCTGTAAATTCTAGTTCCTTTTTCTATCCCATTTTCCATTCAGAGTCACAGCGAGGGGTATTTGGCAGACTATGAAATAAAACTGCATGTGCTGTAATCCTGTGCAGGGTGAACCTTCTGCTCCTGTTTGCTCCCATCTCTCCCTTTCCCTCTCCCTTTTACTCAGATTCCCTTTCTCTGCAAGTATGACCAACTACCAAATGGAGAACCTCACTTGGATTAGTCTAGGTCATGGAGAATACTTGGAAAAGACAGGTCTTGTTATGAGCACAATGAGCAGCAATATTGACCATACTAGTTTTAATAGCACAAGACTCTGTAAGGTGTTTTTTGCCTTCTCCCCCCCCTTTTGTTGTTAACCAAGGTTAACTCTTTGTAGGCTTAGGAGATCATAGAATCATAGAATCATAGAATCACTAAGGTTGGAAAAGACCTAAAAGATCACCCAGTCCAACCATTCACCTATTCCCAGTAGCTCCTACTAAACCATGTCCCTCAACACAACATCCAGTCTTTCCTTGAACACCCCCAGGGTCGGTGATTCCACCACCTCCCTGGGCATCCATTCCAGTGCCTGACCACCCTTTCTGAAAAGTAATACTTCCTCATGTCCAGCCTGAATCTCCCCTGCCGTAGCTTGAAACCATTCCCCCTGGTCCTATCACTAATGACACGAGAGAAGAGGCCGACCCCCAGCTCACTACAACCTCCCTTCAGGAAGTTATAGAGAGCAATGAGGTCTCCCCTGAGCCTCCTCTTCTCCAGGCTGAACATTCCCAGCTCCTTCAGCCTCTCCTCATATGGCCTGTGTTCCAGACCCCTCACCAGCTTTGTTGCCCTTCTTTGAACACGTTCCAGGGCCTCAATATCTTTCTTGCAGTGAGGGGCCCAAAACTGGACACAGTACTCGAGGTGCGGCCTCACGAGTGCTGAATATAGGGGAACAATCACCTCTCTGCTCCTGCTTGCAACACTGTTTCTGATGCAAGCCAGGATGCCATTGGCCTTCTTGGCCACCTGGGCACACTGTCGGCTCATGTTCAGCCGAGCATCAATCAATACCCCCAGGTCCATTTCCTCTACGCAGTCCTCCAGCCACACCGCCCCAAGCCTGTAGCGTCGCCTGGGGTTGTTGTGGCCGAAGTGCAGGACCCAGCATTTGGCCTTGTTGAAACTCATCCCATTGGCTCCAGCCCAGCTTTCCAGCCTGTCCAGATCCCTCTGTAGATGTTGGCCACTTTGTCACCCGAAACATGAAAATACACTGTGAGGACCTCAAATCCATCTAAATAACTGTATCATATTTGCAGGCACACAAAAAGGCAGTGCTGTGCTTTGTGGCTGAGCTCAGTTCAGGTTTGTGGTAGATGTGCTGAGTGCTTCAGTGCATACCTGAATTAATTTGATATTCCCTTTCCTGCACTGAGAAAGCCTGCTGCCTTTCTTGGAAGATAAACCATGCGAGCAAAGAGCATACATCTCAGCCCCAGTGTCTGCCAGGTCTTATTCTACAAGGGGGTCTTTGGAGTGCTCTGATGCAACAGTGGTGCAGAATAGGGCATTTGAACTGATACTTTGGGAAGTATGTGGCTGGAGTGCGAAGCTTTGTGTAGATAACTCACGAGCTTTAGGGATCAAACCTACTTAGTTTAAATTGGCTTTGTTCCATTGACTTGGTTTCTCACTTAGGCATTTCTTTGTGTGTTTCTGAGTACTTTAATTTTAGGCCTCTGAGAAAAAAAAAAAAAAAAAAAAAAAAAAAAAAAAAAAAGGGCTCTTTGATTTCCCAGTGTCTATTTTCCTCTGCATGGTTACTGTTACGCCAGTCTTGCAAGTCAGTGCTGTGGCCCTCTCCTCCTGCCTTCCTCCAGCCTCATGCTCCTGTTCCCCTTCTCCTGCCCCACTCAGCTAAATAATGGGCACAATAGGGAAGCCCCACAGCTTGCCTGCTGGCTGCTTTCCTGCTATTTTGCAAGACATGGTGAGGGTCTGATGGGTGCTGGAATCACTCATCTGGTGATAGAAGCAGAGATGGAAAGGAGAGATGGCAGGTGGGGTGGGCTTCTCTTTGGCACCAGTGAGGTGTTCTGTTGACATCCCATCAGAGCCATCCCCTACAGCATCAATGACTTGGCACTGAATAATCATTAGCCTTCAGTGAGCCCAGTCATGAGTAAAGTTGGACAGAGTGATGGACAAGGTCCTTGCCCCAGTGAGCTGACATCAGGAGGTGAAAGGTGGCCACAGGCTCACTGATGGATAGAAACCATCCGTGTGAGAAGCAGCTGCCAGAGAAAGCAGTGTAACATGCTGGGATTTAAAGTCACAGATCAAAAGAAAATGCAGAAATGCCTATGAGAAAAGGGAAGATTCAGGAGAAAAGGATGAATTAATTACCTTAGTTCCAACAAACTTGGGTTGGAAGGAGCACTTGTGTTTTGAGATAGTTTTCCAGTACACGACCCTGGAAAGAGCTCCCATCTTTATTTTTCTACATTAAATTCAAATATACATACTTGATTCACTTTCAGCAACTGGGAGAGAATTCATATCTAGATGCAAACCTCATGGCTCACTCCAGTCCTTCCTGCAACTGTCCATTTACTTACCTTTCAATTTATAGCTTTCAGATGTGGGCCATGGGTTTTGTTAACTTAGGCCTGTTTTAGGTGTCTTCCTGTAGGATAGCCTTCAAATACATACTTGTACTCTTGTTTTCCTTTAGAAGCTTAAATAATTTATTAAACATTAACACATTAGAGAAAGTAAGCGATATTTTTCCAGATACCTCTGAGACTCTTAGTACCCAGAATGAGTATAGTTTATAACTGCCCTGGTTTTCAACCCAGAGACACTAAAGAAAAAGAAAAGCAATGGGGATGAGACCCAAGATGCATATAACTGATGTCCTCGGAGATGCTGTAAGGTCATGCCTACTAGTGTCTCCTCATGCAGTTCAGAGAAGATGTGTGGAAAGGAGAAGTCAAGATGCTAACCTCAGCAATCTTGGAAAAAAATATGGGCAAAGAATTGAAGACCTGTTTTTATGGAAACCAGCTGATCAATTCTTACCTTTCCTGTAGCAGATCTCTCTTTTTTTGGTGGATTTTGTGTGTGTGAGTGTATTGTGTTTGTGTGCCGTTGTTATTCAAATTGCAAAATAGAAATAAAGGCTCTAACACTGGCCAGAGCATGATTTTCATCAGCATGTAAAGGTTTATTTGCTTTGGTCTTTTCTAACAACCAGTAAAATATCAGAACACATCATTGTGCCAGATAAAAGAGCAAAATAATAGTACAGTGAAATCAACCAGTGCAGCTAGCTAATTAGTTGGCTTTCTTTTCTTTTAGAACTACAGGAATCTAATTCAGTTTTGTCCTGGTATTTACTGTCAAGTGGCTTACTTCAGCTTTTAATGATCTCTTGAGACCCTGACCTGACCCAAAATGTTGTTACAACTTGGCACACCCTAGTATAATAAACTATAAACCTGTCACATGTTGCCCCTTATCCAGTAATTAGAAACGTCCTAAGACCAGTGTTAAGTGCTGTGCCTAAAAACAGGCTGAACAAATGCCAATTTACAAGGGATTCATGGTCAAGGTGATGAGTGAATTGCTGGCTGAAGAGGCAGACCACAAAAAGAAACGAAACCTTGCTAAGCTCCCTTTGGGAAAATTGCAGCAGTCTCCCCTCTGCATAATCAACAGCTGCAGAAGCAAAGCGTTGCTCATCTGTTTTCCCACCAAGTGGAAAATGCATACTGTATGCATCATGCAAATGGAAAAGATAGATAGAGGTATAAAGACACTACGGATAGACAACATTTATAAATAGGTGGTTGGATGTTACTTTTCAGGCAAAGAACCAGTGAAATAGGAGATTGTTGCAGAAAAGTGCCCAAAAAAAAAGCCTAAAAATTGAGGAGTAATGAATATACAATCTTGTGACTATACATTATGAATGTAGAATTAATTTATATTGCATTTCAGCAGTGTTATACACTGCTCCACACTTAATTATACTAGATAAATACTTGGAGTGAGAAATGCATTGCTGACACTCAGAGCTGAGGAAGTGTTTTGTCATAAAAATGAGAACTACATTTTCATAAGGTAGAGACAGCTTCAGGTATTTTTACAGTCAGCCAAATTTCTACTGTTCATTCTAAGTAGATAATTAACACCAACATTTCCAGAATCTTTTCTGCTTAAAAACCTTGGCTTTTATGCCCCATCCCATGTCTGTGAGATCACTACATCACTACTGATGCTACACTCTTTTATCCTATTCCTAGGCTAAGTGGCCAGTGCTACCACACAGACAGCAAGCAGCAAAGCTGGGAACCAGCCAGGACTTCTCCAGCCTGAAGCCCAGGCTTTGTTTGCAGGATGGCTCCAGCTCCCCACTCCACCTCTCACATGGCCATAGTGATCTATACAGCAACCCAGGCACCGTTATGTTCCTTCTGAGATATGAAGTGCCTTCTGGACAGGCCTATTTACCATGACTTCAACTGTTAGCTAACACTTGTCATGTCTTTAAAAAGCAGCATTTGGTTAGCGTAAATTTTTTGCCTCTTTCTTCATCCTCTCATTCCTTCTTGTATGATTGCCCTATGGAAAATGAAGCAACAAAAGCTGCTTTTCAGTGCCTACTGTTTAATATCCTTTATTTATGTCTCAGTCAGATTAATAAGATTTATGTAGAAGGGGACACAAATCTGGCTAAGCTCATTTGGTAGTTAAGTTTTAAAGCTTTTTGTGAATTCATGACAGCCTTGTGTTCAGATCCCTTTCCATGGGCCCACGTCCACTTATTTCTTTCCTAACTCATAGCCTCATTGCCCCTCTGCTGTGTTCCTAGACTGGCTTCCACTCAAAGCACTGAGTTTCTCCAAGCAATGTCCATGAGTTTTGTTGCAGCACCACTGCTCCAAAACCTGGCCAGGAATCTTGATCTCACCAACGTGGTAGAAAACTCTAACAGTGCAGAGAGACTATTCTCATTGCCCTGGAAAGCAAAGCCCATGGAAAGAGGCTGCTGTTTTCCCAAGTAATCCTATTAGTAGCAGCTACCATAAATGGGATATAAAATAAGTGTGCATGATAAAATCATAGAATCACAAGGTTGGAAAGAACCTACAAGATCATCTAGTCCAACCATCCTCCTATCACCATTACTGCCACTAAGCTACTAAGCCGTATCTCGCAGCATCTCATCTAGATGCATCTTGAGAAGATTCATGTAAATCTTAGATGACTATTTGAGGATGCAGCCGAAGAGTTGACTAAATGCATGAAAATACTTCTTCCCTTGGTAGCAGACAGATTACCATTTGTGTAAGAAATGAATCAACACACTCTAAGTTAAGTGCACAGTGGAAACAAACCAGCTCTCAGATCGGGCATATAAATCAATTTTGTTGTGTGCTTGGACACATTGTGGATCTCTGTCACTTATGCAGTGGATTTGACCCTACAGACATGGTATCAGAAAACTTTACTGAGCTTCCAGAACTTTTTCACTAGGACCTCTTGATGAAAACTTTCTGGGAGACTCATCTGCAAAACATGACCTAATGCAAAAGCGGGTTGATGCTTCCCATAAAAGGATCCTCTGTTGTAGAAATGTCCAGAGCTAGGTTTTTTATGTGATTTGATTTTAGCATGCCACTTGACTTGAAATTGGAATACTTTATATGATCAAATTGCCGTTATTTTGTCATAATTCTATGAATTATAGTAGAATTAACATCCATCAGCTTAGTAACTACCCAGGATAGTATTTAATCTGCTTTTAATTTGGATAGAAGGATTTTAAAATGTCTTAAATATATTTTACACTGTTATTCTCTGGTCTTGGTACTTTTGCCAAGAGTACTGATCAGCGAGATTATCAAAAGACTATAAGGATCAATGGTAGGACAGTTCTCGTCCGTTGGACAATGATGGTTTGACATGGAGAGACACAAAGCTGTAGCACACCAGAAAGAGAGCAGATATTGGTGATGGAGAATGAATGAATTCATTGAAGTAATCCCAATTTAACCAGCAGTTGGTATCTCTTTGAAGCAACCAGCCTTGAAATTTTGCTTGCAGCTCTGTCCAGGCAACCTACTGAAAAGCTGGTAACTCAGCAGGCTGTCCTTGGGGAAACAACCTCATCTGTCTTATTCCTGGGTACTAGAAATCCAAGAGGGCTAAGGATAACCCTCTAAGAGTAACTCATGTCTCCTACTTTCTGTGTTAACTTTTCCCCCATTAGCTACTTGAAAACAGCAATATATACCTCCAGATCTAACCATATACCATCTTTTTGGGGTATAAATTGTTTGCAGGATTACTGTGAAACAGAAATACTACGTTATTACTCAGTTTTGAATGCACCAAAGTTGGAATTAGGTGCTTTGTCATCAAGTAGGACAGATGTGTTCCCAGCCGATGCATCCGAATGATAACATGGATAAGAAAAGGAAGCAGGGAGTTACATGAGATGTGGTTTTAATGGATGTTTAGATTGGCTGTGAATGTGCAAGCACATGTTTGTTTAGAGTTACTAGGATATGAATCAAAGAAATAAAAACAGCAATACATTAAGGCTTAGAAAACCTCTTGGAAAGAAGCAAATTAATATTTTTAAATGTAAATATTTTGACCCGACCTATTATTCATGTTCTTGTTCTACAGTGTGAGAGGTTGGAGTTCGAAGCAGAAAGACGCCTCCTGCTTTCTGCAAGGATAGCAGATTGTGTTTCATCCTCTGGCACCTTGTCTTACTAAGTAGTGATGTTACACAGCTTGTAAATATCTGTCAAAACTTTGTGCTTTTCAGAAAACACACGTATCCTCAAACTTCCCAGTACTGAGCAGCACATCTGCTCCTGGCTTATCACAATATACTCAATTAAAGTAATTGAAACTTTTTTTTTTTCTCTGTGTTTTCTGTTATTTGTGAGTGGTGCTGTCCTCAGTCAGCCAATGAACTCCCAGTTTTGGCCCTCTTTATATGGCCTTCATGACTGTGTTAAACTGCAGTAGACATTACAAAGACCTTTCTTAAATCAGTGAATTTTTACTTCACTTTCTGTTTCTCTACTCCTTATAATACCCATGGACTTGTTTAGTTCAAATTTAAATGAGAGGAACATTTCAAAATGTAATAAATGATTAATAGATATGAGGACATTACAAGCATAAGTAACATGCCATAGATTGTTTAAAGCCAGTGTTATTAAAGAAGTCAGCATAGTCCTCTGTACTTTTTTGAGATACTGTACCGTTTAATACTGACAGATTTCCTTATTGTGACATCTTCCTAAAGTATTAACAAATATAAAGCTCATATTAAAGATGGTGTATATTTACAAATACTTTCATCAGATTGTTAGAACTCCTGAGGACCAGAGCAATCACCTTTTCCGACAGATACATGCCAAGAGAAATGACTGCAACAGCTCTGCTTGTTTATCTCTCAAGAGTGCTGTTAAGCCAGAGTTAGAGCCCTCACTGAGGTGCCTATGGCCGTGGTATTAGGATATTATAGCTGGGGAAAAGTGAGCGTACCAGTTTTGTGTCTGCACCTGGCACCCCGTGCAGAACTGACATCCAATCCAATAGCTGGTGTCCTCCTGTTTTGTCCTTCCTTTGCAATTTACTACTTCTTATGGCTACAGCTCGCTTGAGCTAACACAAGCCTTGAAGCACATTATTCCACTTACTTAGCATTATTAATTATAAGGAGACTGTTAAATCAGTCTTCCAATAAGTGCGTTGGACTTTATGAAAGCAGTTCAGGTTGAGGGTGACAACTTTGAGTTGCACTGGCCAGAATATGATGGCCAATCATTAAAATAATCATTATAACTATAAGCATTAAAGCTTAGACTTAAAATTCAGGGCTGTAAAAGAGGCATTTCTGGAGTGGAGAGAACCCAGTTGTTGAAATTTTCCTTCCTCCAGGGATCTCAAATGAGTATTAGCATATGATATGAAGCTTATCTGCAACCTCTCTTTCTGATCTACTGATTGTGAGGAACGTAAAGAGATTTCTGACAAGGAAGGAGTCTAAAGAGAACTATAATGCTTGTAGATTAACATTTTTTTATGTACCTCCAGATATACTGTAAATAATGCATTTTATAAATGAGGAATAAATAAATGATGGGATTAGGAAAATACTGTTCCATGTACAGCTGTATCCTTTGCCACACTTTGACTTGAGTGACGTGTTCAAGGAGAAATTAAGTATAGACTCCTCTGACTGGGCTCCCTTCCACTTATTTGGCATTTTAACTATATTTAGGACAAACTCCTTTCTGAAAGCTTGAATTCTTATACAATTCACAGACACAGTAAGGGGGAGAAATAGCTATATCAGACTATGTAATGCCACTAAAACTTTTACCTATTCAATGTCTTTGAACTCCAATCTCTTTTTTTTCTTCCAGAAGTGTTTCTCAGGTGCTTATCAGTGGAATGAAAAAAAATGTCAGAATTCTGTATTTATTGAGAATCCTGCTGTGGTGAATAAGATTTTTAATTTTCACTGTCCAGTCTTGGTTTCACTGACTAACAGTAGACTGACCATATCTCTTTCTGCATCTTTTTTACTCTCTGTTGAAGACAGGCAAAAATGATTACTTAACTTATTTAGGGTGAGCTAAATAAGGAAGTCTAACAGAGGTTATATTTTCAGCTAAGAAGTAAACAGGGTGCACAATGAAAATAGTGGTGTTGAAAATGAGATGGGAGAGGATGAAGCAGATGGAGGTTGAGCCATATCAAATGATAAGACAAAAAAACGTGCAAAAATGGGCTATTGTAGATTATTGATGAGCGCAGAAAGTTAAATGTGTCAATTGGCTCCAACCATTATCTCAAATTAAGTGAATTTTACCACAGCTCTGAAGTCTCCTTCCCAGATCATCTCCCTCTCTTATGCTGTCCATCAAAAACTTTGCTCGTCTTTGAACTGACATACTGTTTTCCTGATGGAGTTACAATCCAAATAAAATTACATCACAGTGACAACAGCACAGTAACATCACAAATAAAGATTATGACATATTTCTAGAAGATGTTATGGAAAATATGTAGAGACATAATATATACATTAGAATATTATTGAAAAGGTTTTCAAAGAGTTCTAAGACAAAGTAATTCACCCTTATTTGCTAACCTTTCTTTATACCCTCAGGGTTTAGCAATTTTGAGCCTGTAATACTACCTCCATTACAAAAATAGGAAGACTGAGGCATTAAATGTGACATAAAATGAAACATGAAACTGAATTTGTAGGAAGAGAGTTGCTGGCATTTGTGTATATTAATTCTTAGGGCTGGAGACAAACAAATCGTGCACTATGCCCACTTCTTTGATCAATAGTACAAGACGGAAAGGAAAGAGAAAAAATTCTCCCACAGTTCTTCTCTAGGGAATTAGGAGAAGTAATGGGGCCACCCAGGCCCATGAGCTGATCACTGGTCCACGGGAAATGGGATGGTCTTTCCATACTGCCTTGTAAACAGCACAAAGCAGCCCTGTGCCCAGTGCCATCTTTTCCTACCACACAACAAATATCCATGCTTTGGGCATATGTGTCTTTGAAGGAAGCACTCCTGTCTGCATTTAGTTTGCTCTTAGCACAGCCTTGCAGTGATGCCTGTATCGATGACATCACAAGCTGGAGTAGATACAAGTGAGTCTAGGCTGTAGATTTAGAGTATTTTTGGAACTTACATTTGTTTTCCAGCTTATTACCTTTTCAGGAGTAGTTCATTTTTCTAGGCTTCTTCGGATAGCTAATGGAAAGAAATCAATCAAATTAATATTATCACACAAATAATAAAAAAATGTTTGCCTGATGACAATCTGGAGATACAATTCCCAGCTGGCAGGGGCCCAGGAGACTGAGCCACTGAGTCCAGGGGCCCTCAGCAGCAGGGTACTTGGGGATACGAAGGGCAGCAGCTGGGAATCTGCGGGCTGGCACAAGCCCAGAGCACACTGAGTGTCAGCAACCTCAATGCACTGCGCAGGATTTTGGTGCATCGTTATCTCCAATCCTGCAAAGGATTAGGTCTGCACTTGAAGCGCACAAGAAAAGGAGAGAGTAAAACTCAGAGCATGCAAAAGATTTTATAAAGCCTGAGCATTTCTTCCCTCAGAAATAAGCTTTGCTGCACAAATTTTTGCACCTCAGAGTATCACGTAGTGGCAGAGTTAAATGGACTCGCGTTAATAAGCATGAATAATCCTGTTCCCTGGGGCTGTGCTGATGGCAAAGCAGCTCAGAACACGCACAGCCAACTGCCACTTTCCTTCAATTAGTTGAATTTGATTAAATTGCTCATTTAGTGGCTGGAGGAGAAGAATCAGACCGAAGATAGCAACTTTGTTGCTAACCTGAATCTTTAATAACTATGTGGATGTGGAAACCAGGTTCCTCTCTGCATTTGATGGGAGAAGAGTTGTTCTGAATAAGAAATTTCTCACAACCCTTCTCCTTGTGCTGACTTCCTCCTTTTCCGAAAGACATGATGAACATTTTTGACCACCAAACGGCTCTTCTGACTCTGTTATATTTCCATTAAATAAAACTGAAATCTCTTTTATTTTTGTTCCCCAAACCAATTTTGAAGCCTTGAAAGCTACAGGGAAATGAGGCTGTCAATCTGTAGCCAGCTTTAGATTATGATCTGTGAACACAGACGGGGGCATGTCGCCACTGATACCATCCTCCTCCTTCCTCATGCAAAACTGTGTTTGCCATGGGAGCATGGGATCTTGTTTAAAACTGCTTATAACCAGCTCCAGAAAAGTAAATTAATGGAGCAAGCAGTTCAATTTGTCATCTTGCTGAAATGGTGCATGACACAGAAAGGCTTATGTGGATACTAAATTTGGCATAGATTTACCTTTAGATAAATGCTGAACTAGGTTTATACTAAAGGGTTTGTCTCAAACGATACAAACTGGACCTGTTTTCAACTCAATTTCTCATCTCTGTCATCAAACTCTGTTACCTGCTGAAAACTTGATTTGTTCTACATCAGTGACTTGAGTCCTTTTCCATGTCACTTTGAATAAAAACCTGTAAAAATGCTACAGGATTTTCCCCAGATTAAAAACCACATCGTTTTGCAGGGACTCTGGCTGCATTAGATGGGAAGGGTTTTTCAAAACTGGAGGCTTTCACGTGAAAAGTCTCAGCGACCAATGCTTTGCCTAGTTTTCTGTCATAGGAGGGATCTATGATGTAACAGCGTGAGAGCTGATGGTGTTTGCCAGATCAGTTGATTTTGGTCAGATTTGCCCATCACAGAAGTAGTGTTTTATTTCCCTTGCAGGTTCCTGCTGCCTTACCAGTAAGTAGCAGTTTCAGTTACAGCAGGGGATCTGAGCCTCGTGCCCAGATCCAGGTGATTCAGTATCACAACTAGCGTTGGTGGAAATCTTGGAAAATCCAACACACAAACTTTGTGTTGAATTGATTCAGCAAATGAGAAAAAGAAGACTGAAATGAGGCTGTAGCACATATGCATGTGTGTACACATAAAATTGAGGATAAATGCATGTGTATAGATGCATAGTTTCTTAACATTAGTATAATTTTTTTCAGATTCAGATCATATGTACATGTCACCTCTATGCAGGTCATGCAGGGTCATCTTATTCACAGCACAGATTTTATAGAGGAGTCTGGCAGCACTCAAGCCTGCGGATGGCCTGACCATGGCAGTTCTGGGTTGTCACATGAAATCCCCCATGCAATATATCACACAGAAAGGCTGAGGTGTGTTACAGCATTAAACATTGGTTTCAGGAAAAGGTTCTATCAGAAACATTTGTCTTTTTTGAAGAAAGGCACATTTTGTGGAAATACAAATCTTTTGGGGCCTGTGTTAATTTGTCAACATAGTTCTTCAAGAAAAACTCAGAATGGACGTTTTGTTACATTTTGCTGTGAGATTGCTCTACTTTTCTGAGATCTTTGCCACACTGCTATTGTCAGAAACACCTGAACTTCCTCCTGCTTTCCTGAGTGTACATAAAAGTCAGGTTGAAAAGGTCAGCACAAAAAACATCACCTCAGCTTTTTCAGCACAAAATACACAACTTCACTACATCCAGAATGCTGCGTATCTGGATGAAGGGGTCTGACCATTGCTCCTTTGAGGATAACCCTGGGCTAACAAATTACTCCATCCTGGTTATTGCCAATCTCACAGTGTCTGAACAGTGTTGCCCTGAGCCTGTACTGGATGCAGGCAGCTGACCTTGATGTGATGGACTCTCCATCCTACCAAATGCCTCTGATACATCCAGGCCCCCTCCACTTAGTTTTCTGCTCTCCTCATTTATTTCCATCTCTCATTTTAATCTTCTTAATATGTCATGCCTGCTCACGACATTGTCTGTGCAATCTGTTGAGTATGTTATGTAGTTTATTCTTCTCCACACTGGGGCACTAGGGGGTGCCTTGGGAGTATTTGTCAAACATTTTTGTTTTAGTAAAGCTTACCTGTCAAAATTTCATCTAATCACGTTAACAGGGCAGATGTGAAATACAGGTGAGGAAGGGATGGTGAGAGAGGAACAGCTTTGTGGAAACGCCTCTGCTCTTTTCACACACACAGAATCACATAGAATCACCCGGGTTGGAAGGGACCTCAAGGATCATGTAGTTCCAACCCCCCTGCCTAGCAGGGCCACCAAACATACACATTCAGATCAGGTTGCCCAGGACCCCGTCCAACCTGGCCTTAAACACGTCCAAGGACGGGGCATCCACAACCTCCCTGGGCAGCCCGTTCCAGGGCCTAACCACTCTCCTTGTAAAGAACTTCCCCCTAACATCCAACCTAAAGCTTCCCTCCTTCAACTTGGATCCATTTCCCCTAGTCCTGCTGTTGTCAGCCTTTTTGAAGAGTTTACTCCCCTCCTGGGTGTAGGTTCCCTTCAGGTATTGATAGGCTGCAATGAGGTCACCCCGCAGCCTTCTGTGCAACCCTTTTGTGCAAGGAAAAGAGTGACCAGGGAAAGATGACCATCACTGGATTTACTTCCATTAAAAAATAATGAATAATAAATAAAATAAATAAAATAAATATTCCATGTTACCTGTGAATAGCTTTAGCTCTGCTAAGAACAGGATGCAAATATTCAGCAGAAATGCACCTACAGTTTGCAGGTAAGGGGAGGAAGGATGAATCAAGGCTCAGTTAGAAGACTGCAGAGCAGCTTACTCCTTAGAGAAGAATAACTCAAGACCTTACTCATTAGGGAATAATGACCTTTGCTCTCATAGAAAAGGTTTGTGTTAAGAAGTTCTGGGCTGCCAGTGTCCTTTCACCCTTTGGTGAAGCTTTTTGCTGAATGTAGCTGGTTCTGTGCTCCCA
>NW_024962263.1:5677100-5677796 GCF_019238085.1 Lagopus leucura | reverse complement strand
GCAGGGCCACCAAACATACACATTCAGATCAGGTTGCCCAGGACCCCGTCCAACCTGGCCTTAAACACGTCCAAGGACGGGGCATCCACAACCTCCCTGGGCAGCCCGTTCCAGGGCCTAACCACTCTCCTAGTAAAGAACTTCCCCCTAACATCCAACCTAAATCTTCCCTCCTTCAACTTGGATCCATTTCCCCTAGTCCTGCTATTGTCAGCCCTTTTGAAGAGTTTACTCCCCTCCTGGGTGTAGGTTCCCTTCAGGTATTGATAGGCTGCAATGAGGTCACCCCGCAGCCTTCTGTGCAACCCTTTTGTGCAAGGAAAAGAGTGACCAGGGAAAGATGACCATCACTGGATTTACTTCCATTAAAAAATAATGAATAATAAATAAAATAAATAAAATAAATATTCCATGTTACCTGTGAATAGCTTTAGCTCTGCTAAGAACAGGATGCAAATATTCAGCAGAAATGCACCTACAGTTTGCAGGTAAGGGGAGGAAGGATGAATCAAGGCTCAGTTAGAAGACTGCAGAGCAGCTTACTCCTTAGAGAAGAATAACTCAAGACCTTACTCATTAGGGAATAATGACCTTTGCTCTCATAGAAAAGGTTTGTGTTAAGAAGTTCTGGGCTGCCAGTGTCCTTTCACCCTTTGGTGAAGCTTTTTGCTGAATGTAGCTGGTTCTGTGCTCCCA
>NW_024962263.1:5505319-5677000 GCF_019238085.1 Lagopus leucura | reverse complement strand
CCATGGGTTTGACCAAAAGCCCCTTTGGTTCAGCTTTGTTCAAGGCATGGAATGGTAGCTGTGGTTTCTGTTGTATCTATGTTTCCACACCTTATTCAGTTTAAATACATGCTTTGGGTCTTAAAGAGCAGTACTTCCTCATGTCATATCAAGTCACCTATATGAACATACATACAGCTATTTTGCTTAATTGGAATGCATGCTGCATCAAGGGCAGCACTGTTCGGTTTTAGTTTTACAACTACAAATGCCTCCTGTATTTGGTATACTGTTTTGTTCCCAAGCAGTAAGACAGCTGTGAGCACTGTATGCCAGCTACCTACTGACTGCATTCCTAATGGTGGGAATTAACTTTTCAGGATCTTTCCATTGCCCCTTGATGCTTTAAGACACAGCTCTGTATTTTGGCATTTTATTCCAAATATTTTGTCAAGACATAAACTGGCAGATACAGTATTACTACTGTTCTAGTTGCTCAGCTGGGGAGGAGGAAAAAAGAAGGCAACCTGAGGAATGAACGGGTGATTTCATTTGATTTATTGCTTATGCTGTATAACTACTGTTGCTGGAAATGGTTGATGGTGTGATTCAAAAACATGGCTAGAAACATGGACAAGGGGGAGTCTAATTTCTGTGCAAAACTTCATATAACTCCTTATTCACTGAAGTCTGGCAACTTTTTTGTTCCAATTGTGCCCAATTGTGTATAGAAGTCAAACCAGGGAATTTAGTTTTAGTGCATTTTCTCCAAGCATCTTCACTGACGTGGAAAATAAGGCTGTTACTGAACTCTGCTGACTCGATACAACTGGCACTGCAAAAAGCTGCATCTTTTGGCCTGTCTCTCCCTGGGTGGCTCTGAGTGCTGTCTGTCTGCTGCTTGTGCTGCCAGAGATACCTTGGTTTGCAGCAGTTTGTAGTACTTTAGAATCCTCCCGCTTGCTGACTGCAGCAAGTGGAGCTGTCTTAAGGCAACACTTCTGTTATTGCTCTTCAATATTTCCAGCGGTTTCTCATTCAGGTTCCAACTAAGGCAACAGTTTGGTAGGATTAGTGAATTGAGATGGGGGAGGCTGCTGTTAGCAGGGAGGTGATAGGATCAGCATATTGTGCCCAGGGGCACCAGATATGGGAGGGCAAACAAAAACACCTGAAAAAAGGAATATCAGGAAAGCCAAGGTTCAAATGGAACTGAACTTGGCAAGGGATGTGAATAATAACAAGAAGGAATTTTACAGACACATTAGTCAGAAGAAGCCCTGAAGGAATTGACTGGTGTGGTTGTCAAGCTGTTCTCCATCATATTTGAAAAGTCATGGCTGTCAGGTGAAGTCCCTGGTGACTGCATAAGGAGAAACATCATTCTCATTTTCAGAAGGGGAGAAAGGAAGATCTGGGGAACTACAGGATGGTAAGCTTCATGTCTGTGCCTGGAAAGGTCATGGAGCAGATCCTCCTGGGTGCTGAGTTGAGGTGGTAATGTGAGACAGCCAGCATGGCTTCACTTAGAGCTGATTGTGTGATCAGTCTGATGGCCTTCTACATTGGAACGATGGCGTCAGTGGATGAAGGAAGGGCAACTGATGTTGTCCACCTGGACTTATGCATGGTCCCACACCACATCTTTATCTCTGAATTGGAGAGATACAGGTTTGAAGGCTGAGCTACGCAGTGGACAAAAGGTTGGATGGTCATAGACAGAGGGCTGTGGTCAGTGGCTCTGTGACCAGGTGGAAGCCAGCCATGAGTGGGTCAGTCTCAGGACTGGTCTCAGGACTTCAGAATATTTCTCAAGGACACAGACAGCTGAGTGTACCCTCAGTGAATTTGCTGATGATACCAAGGTGAGTGCTGTATTTGATACAACGGAAGGAAAGGATGCTATCTAGATGTATCTGGACAGGCTTGAGGAGTGGGCTCACAGGAACCTAAGGAGGTTCAGTAAGGTGCAAGGTGTTGCTCTTTAGTAAGGGCATTCTCAGGTATGTGTACAGATTGGGAAAACAACTAATTGAGAGGAGTTCTGTGGAGAAGGGGTTTCTAGTCAACAGAAAGCTTCATGTGAGCCAGCAGTGTGTGCTTGTAGCCTGGAAGGTCAAATATATTTTGGGCTGCATTAAAGAGGGGTGGCCAGGAGGGCTTGTGAGGAGGTTGTCCCTCCCTATTCTACTCTTGATAAGCCCCATCTGCAGTACTGCATCCAGACCTGGATGGTGCGGAGCTCTTGGAATGGGTCCAGAGGAAGGCCACAAAGATGATCAGAGAGCTGGAGCACCCTCGCCTCTGAGAAAAAGGTTGAGGCAGCTGGGCTGGAGAAGACTCCAGGGAGACTTCATTGCAGCCTTCCAGTACTGAAAGGGAACCTATAAACAGGATTGAGGCTGCCTTTTCATGTAGTGTAACAAGTGAAAGGACAAGGGGGAATGGTTTTAAAGATTTAAAATAGATACTGGGAGGAGATTCTTTACTCACAAAGTAGTAAGGATCAGAGAAACTGTGGATGCCTTATATCTGGAGGTGTTCAAGGACAGGTTGGGCCCTGGGCAACCTGATTGTGGCTGGCAGCCCTTCCCATGGCCCAGACGTTGGAAACAGGTGATCTTTAAGATCCCTTCCAACCCAAGCCATGCAAGCTGCATGATTACTGGTGAAATGAGCTTCTTGCTGACCAGAAATGTGATGGTCTCCATCACATGCAGTCTAGAACTGGCAAATACACAGCAAGGAATATGGACCACGTCTTCCACAACTCAAATATAGTAAGTTTAGCATGTTTGGTTTTTTTTCATGAAGATAGATTGTTGTGCCTCAAAATATGTTTTCCTTACAAATCAATTTTTTTGGTGTGTGTGTTAAGTAATGTCTCATCTAGTTCCTGGTGCCGAAGACACCACAGGCCAAGTAGACATTTAGATGCAGCAAGGATCGGGATCACGAAGGAGACAAAAAAACATTGAGCATTCTGCATCATTCCAGGTGGGAGGGGTGGATTTGCCCCTGGCCTCAGTCTATGAAGTTCAGATGAAAAATTCCATTATTTAAATCTGAAAAAAATCTCTTCCAGACTTTCTTAATAATGTGGTAAGATTTTTTTCTTAAAATGTGGCCGGCATTGGAAATACTATATACCTGAGTGCAAAATCACACAAGTCAAAGGCATGATAATGAAAGCCACACTTTCAACAAGCTGATGAGATTAAAAAGTAAGGAGCATGCTAGTACAGTCATGGGAGTTCCAACTTGAATGTCTTCTAAATCATCTGCTTTGAGCAAGTCGAGTTTCATCTCTCTGGGTGTTAAGAGAAAGCATGAAATGTTGTGGACAACCACAAAAGCCTTTTAACATGGTTTTAACTACCAGTCCCAGAAAGATATTTTGGCTCTAAAAGGAAGATGATAAACAGTACTCTAGATGAAAGTGGTTGTTCTGTAGCTGAGAAGAAGCAGGCACCAAAACATTTTTTTTGTAAGTTAGGAAGAGCATTAGCATAATGGATGTTGTTATTTTTGCATTATGCATTTAGATTAGTATTGAAGAAAGTACTTAAATAACTTTAGGTTGTTCCCAATGAGGAAAGCACTTATGCACGTGGTATAATGTTATACAGGTATTAAAAATATCTTGGGTCTCTAGAGCATTTACTGTATCAAACTCAGTTCTTACTAGTAAATTGTATGGCAAGCCACTTTACTGTGCAAACAGCTTGTGCTCTCCAAATCCAAATGTGAACTGGAAATATTTTCATTACTTTCATTTACTTCTACGACAGAGAAAGAAGAAATAAAATTTCTGTGAATAAAATCAATCCCCCATAGCAGATTATTACCTTTTGAGCAGAGGAGATTATGGGCATTATAGAGAACAGGTCAGTCTGATATACATTGCACCAAGAAATGCAAATGCAGTATGAAAAAAATGTGTTCTTATTTAAAACTTTGTATTTGGGAGTTTTAGTTGGCTATCCAGTTAGCTGTTTGAAAAATGTCTTAAATCAGGCTTGCATCTGATCTTCAGTGCACCTTCATGCAGCTTGAAGAAATAGTTGGAGCGTAGCTGTATGATTTACAGTAATCAAGGACCACTAAGCCTGGCTCTTCAGAAACTCAGATCCCCTCCCTCTTGAACACTTCATCTTAAGTAACAGCCTATAGAGTGTTATTTGTAATGTGAGTTGAGGCATTTCTACACACTCCTTCATTTTGATCTTTGCAGCTTCCACTTCAGCTTTCAAGGAAAAACATTTATGTAAAGCAGTGCCCTTTGACAGAAATGATGCAAGACTCTCCTGCGTCCCTTGAGTCAGGCAGAGCAATACCTGCTATGGTATCCTACACAACATGGATTTCAACATCAGTACTGACCAGCCTGAAAGAAATTGAAGACCTGAGAATACAGGAAGCTGTCTAAGCAAAAGGAAATGCATTTTTAACTTATTTAGAATGCAGAGGCCTCAATTTGGGAATCTGGCCAAAGCTTTCCTGTTTCTTTCTTTCTTTCTTTCTTTGTTTCCTCCATATTATGTTTTTTTAACTCTGCAAGTGTGTACACCCACCTTAGTGATTTGAACCCCTTAGAAATGAAGAAATTTGGGGTACACCACTGAGTCACTCTGCATTCTTTGTTTAAATAAAATACATTTTAAAACAGAAACACACATTTTAACTGGAGGCCATCTTGCGTGTTTGTGCAGCGCTGAATGTGAGGGGTTACGATTTAAAATGAACTCAGAGCAATGCAAACCATAGCCAGGGGAGAGCTGATTTAGCAAACTTGCTCCTACTTTGCCTGCATGCTTTCACGTTTATTACAAGACATATGGCCCAGCTCGCCTCTCATGTCTCTATGAATACAAGATGTGTTTACCATAGTAAACAAAATAGGCCAGGAAACAAATCAGCCTATCTATAATTGCTCTGTTGCTAATGTATTCCTCCAATAGCTTGCCTAGACAAGAGGTAATTGTGCATACCCTCTGGATAGCAGTTCTGAATCCTGTAACCATAATTTTGCCTTTTGTCAGAAAATGTTTTTATTATGCAATCTGTGTTTATAACTGGATTCTACACTTCTTCTTACACGGGTACTTTAATATTAGTTATTTTGACCGCTTTGATTACTGCTTCTCAAGAGCAGGAAGAGCTTTTTCCAGGAACGTATTCCCTGTTATTTTTCCAGAGAAATGACTTTGCCTTAATTTTGCTTCTCTCCAGTCAGTGTAATATTCGCCTTGTTCCCAGGGTCCTTTTGTAATAGGGAATGATCTTTCTGTGTGAACTTTTAAAAACCTCCCCTAAGACTTCTTCCTTGTCAGGCCAACAGAAAAGAAATCCTGGCATGCTGGTGAACAGCACAAAGCCACGATCCTGAAATCTCACTGTGTAGCTGCAGCCAGTCATTGAAGCACACGACCTCCCAGCTGTTCCCTGAGGTGGATAGCAGGCAGGATGCTGTGATGTTTAGTACTGACCAGCTGGTGGAGGAGGCCATCTCGTGCAGTGCCAGGAGATGGGTTCTCATTTCTGGTCACAGCTCTGACCCATTGAACTGCACTCCTCTGTGTCACAGCGTTTCTTTCTGCCTGCACTCTGGCTTGCCAAATTACTGTATAAGTACTTCAGGGTGAAATCATTCTGTGCTGTGGGGCTCTGATGTGGGTTAGGACCCTTGGGCTAAACACTAAATGTGTTGGAAGTCATTAATATGTCCAGAAAAAGAAATGTTAAAGCATGCAGTAAAGATTCCCCAGTGTTTACTGAATTGAAGTTGGAGAAAAATGTTCCCTGAAATCCATGACCTTGTTTGAACTCTTTGAGGTTTCTTCCTTTTCCTGGCTGAAGAGCGATGGTTTCAGCCAGCCCCTCTACTCACCCTCCTCTCTTCCCCATTCTCCATACCCACCAATGAGTCCTTTGCAGGAGACCTGGTTTTGGTTTGAGGTGGCAATTTCTCATCTCCAGGAAGAGCTGGGCTTCCTACTTCTTCACTGTGATCCTTTGGACTGGCTACCAGTTTGCTTTGCTGGTAGACAATGATTCCTATAATGGGCATGATTGTTTAAGAAAGCAAATAAAAGACCATGCAGTAAATCCTCTACAGTTATGATATTGACACAGATGCTTCTCTAACATAACTGGAAGTGGGACCAGGGAAGGTTCTGCACTGCAATGACTGTTATGTGCAGCCTAAATACACACTTATCTACTGGGGACCATGAGGGAGCTGATGTTTCCCTATTCTCCCATCCTATGCTAATCTATGCTTGCCCTCTAATTCCTTGGAAACTGTTCTAGGAACAAACTAATAATGTCTGCTGGGAGATGTGGGTGGGCAGGCCAGTTTGGGGGTTATAGGGTCCAGGAGAGGATTATTAGGGGAACTGTGGCACCTAGGAAGAGAGGAGTTTTTTGTGGAAAGTTTTTCATCCAGGTGGTGTGGGCAAGAGTTCAAATATTTCCATGAAGAACTGGAATGCCATCCCTAATTGAAGATCAACTGCTACTAAGTCCCCTTGATAATTTCTCTTCCTTTCTTCCTCAGACTTCCTCTTTTGTTGTTATTCCTATTTATAACTTAATGAAAACACATTTGAAAGTAAAATGATGGATTTCTCAGAGACTCTGACCCTTAGGGGCAGCCATGGAGATACTGCAGAAGGAGCAGAGTACACAAGCTCCTGTTAATTAGAGCAAAGTGAATGATTCACGGGAAATAATTTATTCAATTAGTTTAGCCTCTTTTTCTTTTGCAAATTATGAAAGTTTACAGTTTTATTGCATTCATCTGCTAGACAGTGAATGATTTCTCTGCTTGTAGTTGACCCCCACACAGTTTTAAGTGCAAACCCTGGTTTCCAGCTTTTCAAGAGAATAAAGTTGGTGTTCCTCCTTGATTAAATAACTGGTTTTTAATATGTGCCTCAAAAAATACGATGTTCATTTTTACAAATGTAGAGGTCACCTTCCATACATATTATTAGCTGTGACACAGAAATTCTTCTGCCTGGGAACCTATTTGCTACAACAATAGTCCGAAAAGTCTGCCCTGAAGTTCCCCTCCTGTGCCCTAAGTGCTGTGTCTTTGTGAGCCTTTCTCTTTGGCATGCCCAGGGAATTTCCAATTTCTCCTTCACCAGACCTATGCAGAGTCCTCTGCTGAAGCTCATTTCCACATCGAAGCAACCTCTCTGGAATATCAATTGTCTGATCAAAGCAGCCGTGAAGTGCGGATGTTAAAGTCAAAGTCATAAAATTCATTGCATACACGCTGATACCCACTGACTGAAGTCCTTGTGGACAAGGTGGATGTTTATTCACTAACATGCATTGGTGATGCTTACCATTTTTCACTGTAAAGATTACAGAATACTTTATGATAAGCTTGAAGTCACACCTTCACTGCTCTTCCACCAACAAACATCTGCACTCCTTCCTTTCAGAGCATTTCCCTTTGTGTCCGACTTCCACAGCTAGGGTGGACAAAACTCACACAGGCATCAGGACTCACAGAGATGTCTGTCCAGGCTTAAGGCAGCGATTCTGCCTCTGGGGAACTTCTCCTGCCCTGAGCAAAGGGAACTGTGGTGAGCCAGACACTCTTTATTCAGGATGCATCCACACAGCTCCTTCAGGCAATGCAGAGATGTTGGCTCTGTTTCAGCATCAGCTTTTCTCTCTCCATCATCAAAAAACACTTTTGAAGAGCAAATGTGCAGCTCTTTATGAAAGTGAAAATAAATGTAAGGCAGCATTCTTTAAACAGGTGTACTGTATTTCAATAACAGGCTCGTGGAACATTTATTCACTTGCCAAATTCATTTATCAGGTATTGGATTCAAAGGATTTCCCAACAGGGTTTCTACAGAGATTAGTGAGCTAGGCAAATGTGCTTTGAACAAGTACATCCTTTCATCAGGCCGTCATTTGTATAATTCTAGCATCAACATGCTAGGACTGGTCAGCTGGTAATTGCATTCACCATTTTTCTGATGGACATCTATATCAGACCCTACGTGGGTGAAGTTTGTTTAGCCTGTGGCCTTTTAGTTAAGATGCCCATTTTCATCCTTGTCTGTAGATGTGCAATTTCAGCCCACCAAGCGAGGTGAAAGAGCTGAATCCATGCTGGGAGAATTTGTCAGCACAGGTTGGCAATATTTGAAATACAATTGAAGAATAGACTTGGAGATATAAGAACAATTTACAAGAACTGGTTTAGAACACAATGCTCCTAGGCTCCATTTTCTTGTCCTTCTGAAGATACTTTTTATTCTGATTTCAAATTTGGATGTAAAATGAAACACACCTTTATTTTAAAAATAAAGTCATTTGATTTGAACATTTCCCTGAAATTTTTTCTTGGGAGAAATACTGAATGTATTGCCAATGATGGAGAATGGAAATTAGTATTGGACCAATATGAAGTTCCAATATTTCCAAATGATTTGGAAAGTTCAGGAGTTCAGCTTTAAGATAGCAAGTCATGCAACAGACTCACTGGAATGCAAGTTTCATCAATGAAGAAACAGAAAAAGGTTGGTAGTCCTGTTCTAACAATTAAATAGCTCATTCCTTTTCGTATCTGCTGTATCCTATAAAACAGATGGTGCTAAAGTCTGCATTGACTAATCATGGGAAAACTAACTGTCATGTTTTTTAAAATGGCCACTTATCTCATAAAAAATGAAATCTCTTCTTTGTAGGACAGTTGGCTGTGCTGTCTCTGAAACTCGGGTTCCTTTTAGGATGCTTGAAGTGGAGAGCCCTTGTTCTTTCATTGCTGTCACATTGAAAATGTGCATCATCACTCATAAGGCATCGAGCTGAAGTGTGGCTTTTTTCTGTGCCTTGAGCTGTAGAAGTACAAATAAAACCAAGGATTTAAGAGTTTCTCAGACTATGATCTGCTTTCGTCTTTTTTTATTAAATCTTTTACATTTTAGATGGCTGAAAGACCATTTAATAAGCGCATTTTGCTGCACACCAGGGTTTTCCTGCATTATGAAACCAAATTTTATGTACTTCTGTCCACTTCTGTGAGAAGGGAATCAGTGCCATGGGGACAGGCCCAAAGGAATAAGGACTTTCTGAGAACTAGTAAAGAAAAAAGGAGAGTGAAAGCATGTCCAAAATTGGCGTGGTGGCATTCCTTATTTTGCTGAGCATGTTTTGATCTTATTTGTGAAGTGCAATAATTTATTGTCAAAGCAAAGGTACACTCCCAGCTATCTGCTTCCCCTGTTTGCATGATTTGGAAGTCACTAGCTGTTCCTGCAGATTGTGTGGGGGAATGACATTTGCTCCCAAGCGAAGATAATAAGTATATCATTCTGCTCATTATAACAACTTGCAAGCAGATATCTCAGGCTGTAAGGTTTGGATTGAGTGCTGAAGACCCCAGCAATAGTAAGGTACAATATGTTTATGTGGTGGGGTTTGGCCTATCCCAAGGATATGTGCCAGCTGTTCTCTACATCTGAATTCAAGCTGCTTTTCACAAAAACCCCTCCTAGAGCTCAGAGATGTTCCCAACCACAGGCTTCTATTGTGTCCATTCCTCAGTGGGTCAGACATGACATGGAAGAGGGATCACAGCCTTCCAGGCATGGTTCTGCCATGCTAATAACACCACTGCCTTGTCTTTCCCTATCAGATAGCCTGCACACAGTCACACCATCATCTCCACATGTCCCATCACAGTGTGACTGGGTTGGGCTCTACCAGGAGAGCAGGAGCCCATGCACTCAGCCGTGGGCAGCCAGAATGGTGCTGGCAGGCATCCCACTTGCTATCACGTGCCAATGGCAGGCTGCTTCAGGTAGCTATGGTGTGGAAATGTCTGCATGCAGGAGCCCTTCAGCAGCAGGGAAAGGAAAGCCAGAGCAGTCTGCTGCTTTCTATCAGGAAGAGTTTAAAGGCAACCTGCCGGCTGACAGAAGCAGCAGCTGCAAGGAAATTTTACTCCCCCCATACACAATCCCCTGTCTTTTTTTTTTTTTTTTCCTTTATAATGACAGCAATGTTTTAATCAACTTGGGTTGAGCATGAAAGCCTGAGTGGGAGGAATAACAGGGGAGTGGAGGAGGTGCAGAGGAATAGCTGACTGCTGGCATATGCCTGAGCTGAGGGATGCGCTCTGCGAGGAGGACAGTTAACCCACACAAAACGTGCTGGCTTCCTGCCCACATCAGGCACATCGTGTTGCTCCAGCCTTTGTGCCAGGTCCCTCAGATGATGACAGTGACTGACAGGGAGAGAGAAGATGGGGGGTAAAAAACAATGAACCACAAGCCAGCAATAAGCTTGATGTCAAGCCCAGGTTGAGCAGCAGTAATTTTTGGGAATGAGCTTTGGTGCAAAGGTAGCAAGCCAGCTATGTGCTTCTGCAGAATAAATCAAGGCTGTGCCAAAGGACTGCAAGGATGGTGACAGCAGAGCTCCACAGAAATGGATCTGAATGTGTGGCTTAATGGGAACAAGGACAAGCAATTTAACCAAGAGTAAATCAAGGCTGGGGCTGGAATTTTTTCCAATTAAATGCAGGAGGAATAAAAGTAATTAAATAAATTAATTTACAGGGGAAAAAAGTTGTAAGAAAGGCTTTGATAGCATCTCTGTTTATACCTAAAGACTTGCTTGCACAATGGATATTATTACAGCCATTTTACCAAAACTTCCTCTTGTCCTGGACCAGCCTGACCTTGAAAGTCTCCAGGGACGGGGCATCCACCACCACTCTGGGCAACTTGATCCAATGCTGCACCACCTTTACTGTAAAAATCTTCATTATATCCAATCTAAATCTCCCCTCTTTTAGTTTGAAACCACTTCCCCTCATTCATTCACAACAGACCCTGCTAAAGAGTCTGTAGTCTGCTTTTTTATAGCTCCAGGTGTACGGGAGGTGATGGACTCACATCATTGCCCATTCCCCCAAAAATCTTATAACTAGCAACACAATCATCATTCCTGGGTTACACCACACAACGTTCACAGACTTCTCCAGCAGCAGGGAATTAGCCTGGCACCTTCAGCACAAAGCAAAACCATCCTCATTCAGTCTCCACAGTGAAGGAGCAAGAAGGAAGTGAAGAGTCTGTTGCACAGCATGTCTTAACAGCTAAAAGCTGTGTGCGTCTGCTCTCTGAGTCCTGGCTGCTGATCTCCTACTTGCACTCGAGTTTTGCTTTCAGGCTGATCTCTGAGAGCACTTATCTGCTTCAAAAATATTTTTAATGAAATCTGAGATTCTCCAAGAGCTTGAGCTGCAAGGAAAAACAGCAAAAACAGTGAGGCTCAGGTCACAGTAACACGTTATTCCAAGATATTTGAAAAAGAGGGAAGATGCCTTAGGTTATTGGGATGAAAGGACTTAAGGCGAAGAGGCCTGAGGATCATTTTGTTTGCCTTGCTTAGATTTATTACAGAAAAAAAAAAAAAAGAAAGAAAGAAAAGAAAACACGCAGGGACTGTTAATGTGACTTTAAATCTGCAGAAGTCACAAAGCAAGAATTTCTTGGAAGTAAGCAGATAAACAGTTGTTTTAAAATACCCACAGGGGAAGCGCAGAGCTGCAGCTGCTCTCCCAACACCCTCCACCCAAGGTGCAGGCCATCCCTCCAACAGCCTGTCACGCACGAATGGCACCAGATGCCTCGCCAAACCTCCCTGTGCCGGCCTGGAACCGCGGGGATGCAGAGAGGGAGGTAGGGACAGAGGCAGGGAGGGAGCTGGGCATTGAGCTGTCGCAAATATCTTCCAGCTGAGAGGGAGCTTTCATCTGCTCCGAGAGGATGTCGGGGCTGCTTGAATAAGCTGTGTATTTATCTAACATATCCTGGGGGAGTTGTAAGTGACACTGCCGCACCTCAGTGAAAAGGCAGCAGAAGTTGAAAAAGTAAACAGAAAAGCCTGGTGGAAGGATTGATACCAGCTTAAGCCATCCCTGCGTTCTTACTGCAGAGCTGATGGCGTGCTGAAGGCAAAACGCGTGTGATAATGGCTTGCTATGCAGATGTAGCTGTTGTTGTTCAGGTGCCAGCTTTACGCCTAGCATTATGTGGGGCACAAAGGAAAAGTGGAAAAAAGTGGTTGCTACGTTTTTGCCACTTGGATGGAGTTCAGGACTAAAGACTTGTGAAAGGCTTTATTTTCAGGGCTCTGTTTCCTTCCTGCCTCTCTACCTGTAGCAATATCAGCTGTGTCAATTTTGTTGTTCAGCTATCACTGGTGGAACAGGTATTCACAGCATAAAGTCCTTCAGGTTTTGTCTGGATGTTTTAGCTCTTGAACAAAGGCTCCATTTTTTTTCATATCTGTTAATAAAAAATACTTGACAAAGCCCTGGAGCTTTTAATAACTGTATAGATATTAGAATAGGCGAAAGATTTTAGCAGGAGATCCTTCACAATGAATCTTTTTGCTGGGAGTGTGGTATATAAATCTCACCCAGTAGGTCCCTCTATCTGCCCACTCTAAAATGGCCTTTGGTAGCAGAGCAGGCTGGGGTTCCTCAGGCTGTCAAGAGATGTGCTCAGGCACTGGCTTTCCTAGAGCCTGCCTCTACAGCCAAAGGGGTCTCGTAAGTTACTTTTTAAGTAATATATTGAAAAAATCTGCATTCAGAATAGGCTACATTTAGGTGTGGCATACTTGTGAATGTACCTTATGGTAGGTAATACCTCTACAGCTGGTGAGGAATCAGGACAAGGGGAAATGGTTTCATACTTAAAGGGGGTATATTTAGGTTGGATATAAGGAAGAAGTCTTTCACAGTGAGGATGGTGAGGCACTGGAACAGGTTGTCCTAGGGATGTGGTAGATGCCCTATCCCTGGAGACTTCCAAGGCCTGGCTGGTTCAGGCCCTGGGCAACCAAACTGAGCTGTGGATGTCCCTGTTCATTGCAGGGGAGTTGGACTAAATGGCATTTAAAGGTCTCTTCCAACTCTGAGGATTCTGTGATAAAATATTAGAACTGCCCCTGTAGCCATCTGCAGACAGTAGCTTTTAGATAGGCATCACCTAAGGGCCTGTCTCCTTGATGAATCTGCAGGCTCCTTCTGAAATGCAGAGCATGTCTACCCTAATTCTGTGTGAGAACATCTCCCTCACTCACCCAGTGTCCTCAGCACAGTTCCTGGGAAGTACTGCTGTAAGTAGTAGCATCAGTTTTGTACAGAGATCATTTTGGAGTGGGGAGGAAGGAACAACATGCGTACCTTTTAGTTCGAATTGAGGAAAAATTATGAGCTCAGTTTTATCTGTGTGAATTACTTGAGGACCAGATTACACAGGCAGCCTCAGGAGGGCAAGACCATCTTTTCACTGTAGCCCCAAAGAATAAAGCATCCTTGTTTAGGGGAGACCCCAGATCACACACGTGTCTAGTGAATGTATGTGCTGGTGTTCAAATTCACATCCAGCAATGATCTGTTATGGGGTGAATCTGGACTGCATGTAGAGGTAGGAGCTAATATAATGAACTGGGTTTTCATTCTTCTTGTTGAAGAAGTATATTAGTTACAATGTTTGCTCTGTGATTTCACCTCCTTGGTGGTTGGCACAAAATTAGTCTGAGTCTGCTTTTGACTGAAACTCTAAACACCACCATGACCAGACAGTAGCACATCTCTCACTGGATGATCCCTCCTGCCAGAAAGGAGGGATATTGCAGCATCCCTTTTTCCATTTTCAACAAGAGTGAATAAAATAAGCATCAACAACTTCGGCTCATCTCTTCCTGGTCCACACTGTGGAAGCACCAGTGTTATTCTTGAGAAGATCCTGTATTTCCTTTGGCGTCCTGATACACAGCTCAAAAGAGGCAGGAAAAACATTTGCAAGGCAAATGCTTTCTGATGGGCCTGCCCCAAGCTCACAATTTGTATGGAAATGACACTGCAGTTAGTATCCTAGAGCTGCATCCAACCTTGGCTTCTGCCAGCAGAAGAGGCAGGGTACCAGATGGCAAAAATCCTACCAGAGCATCAAGCAGTTTAAACTGTTCTTTTTGCTAGGAGTTTTAATGGTCCATATGCTAAAAGTATAACGCTCGGATGCACCCTGGCTGCCTGGCAGAGGTCTCCACTGTTTGGGCTAACAGGGAAGAGCAATTAGCAAGTAGCAGCTAGGAGCTTATATGTCCCATTACGTCCCGATGTGAGGCTCTACTGCAATCACACATGTTAAAATGTCTGATAGTGAATCTGGGGGAGGATGGTGGTGCCTGTATTTGCTGTCTGAGTGTTAAAGCCAGACTTTCTCTCAAGCCCCCGCCTCAGACTTGAGAGTAAAGCAAAGACTGACAGCGTTCCACGTTTCTGGTCTTCTCCCCTTCTCCTCAGACTTTTGCTTCTAAGATCATCTACCGAAACACTGATGGGTGCAAAAGGCTCCATTTATTGTGGATTTCAGAGCAAGATTATTGCCCTCTGAGCCACCTGTAACTCCCAGGGCCTGGTGTTGTGCCTCTTGGCAGCAAGCAGCACAGTGTCTGGAGCTGACAGTCCTCATCACTGGGATGGTTACTCACAGGGCAGGTGGGATAGCCCTGCTCTTTCTTCATCATTGTGATCTCATCTTGTCACTGAAGAAGACTTGCTTCTCCTCCAGGCACATCCTCTGCTCCAGTTTGCCTCCATAAGGCATCTTATAAAGCCTTCCCTTGGCCTGGCTGAAAGCTGCACCCAAACATGGGACACAGAGTCCTTTCCACATGAAGGGATGACTGAGCACAGCACTCCAAAGGAGGCAGTACAGAAGTGTCAGCCCCTCTTCTGGCTGAAGGACTCTGAGCTGCTCCACCTAGCCCACCCATGCTGGAGCCAGCCTTGGGTCTAGCGGCTTGGAGGGCACCATGGAAACAAACCTGGAGAACAGTTCTCTTCTGGTTAAGTTGCTCTGCACTGCCCTCCTGCTTCGGATGCACTCTATCTTGGTTCACCTCATCTGGACTTATAACATCAGTCTAAATTAAATTTTGCTTTCTGTTTACCGGCCCAGTGACCTGAAAGATCTTCTTCCTCCTGCATCCAGTTATGCTGCTCTTCATTATTCACTTTTTCTCTCCAGTGCTGGCACCATCAACTGAAGCTGATATGTCTCACATCTGACGTCTTTATCTGACTAATTTACATACAAACTCACTGTACAATGCATTTAACAGGTGGGGTGATGAGGTTTTAGGAATCCTGCAAGGTCACTGTAAATAAGGCTGAGCTGCTAAACAATTTGTTTTTTGCTTGTCCTTTTCATATGGAAAATTGTATTTTGATATTCATTAGGAGACTTATTAGAAAATGTAAGAGTGCCTTCAAACAGATACTTTAATTCATGTATGTAATTTTTAATGAGTCCAACTATTAGTACTTAGCCTTCTTGTTATCCTTGATGTTGTTTGCCCAGAGGGCCACCAGAAAAAAAAATACTCTAGTAAATTATTCACTCTGCATCTGTGAGTTACTGACTCCTTTAAAAACAGCTTTTGTTATTTCAAAAAGTGTTTATATTATAAATATAAAAATACAGTGTTGTTTCTAATGGAAATAAACAAGGAGCTTTTCCCAGTGCAATTGACTCATTTTTAGGTGTTCCTTTCAGCTCCATATCAGACACAGACAACTTCTAGGGGGCTCCAAGCCTGCAACAGGAGCACGAACCTCCTTTGTGGCAGTACCTTGATATGTCTGCTAAGATGGGTGGTACATCAGACTTGTTAAATGTTTCAGCCTTATGAAGATAAGTGCTGCGTAATGAGTATTTTGGTCAAGGTTCTCTGTAGTACCTGAATCCCAGGCAGAAGTGCCATCTTCTGATCTCGTTGTATTAAGAAACAGCTGAAGGCCTGAGCAGCAGTCAAAGCAGACTCATGCAGCATAGTCATCATCCTCTGGAAACCTTGCTGCCAGCCCAGAGCAGGAACACACTGGACATGTGGGAGCACTCTGTTTAGTGCCATGGCAGGAAATCTCTCCATCCAGGTGAGGGGAAACCAATGATTGTTTGCTGCCAGAAAGCCCCTGAGATACTGGGAGGTGTCCATAAATGAAAGTTGTCTATAGATTGTTGTTAAGCTATGCTCAAGCAGCTGCCTTCTGCCCTGCTAGCTGTTCTGGAATAAGCCATGCGCTTCTCAGCTACAGTCATCATGTTTAAACAATGAAAGATGCCTTTCAGAGGTTCACTTCAGACTCACAAATGTTGAAACTTCCCCCAAGACAGTTCATAGGAGTCGTAACGCCTTCGATTCAAGGAGGCTCATCCCTTCTTACTATGCTTCAGGGAAATCTTGTTCATTTCAGCGAATGATATCTTTCCCCAAATAAAGCAAATCATGGGTAATCCTTAACAGTAAGCGTAAATCCATTTTTTACAGGTATCAGGTCTTACATCTCAGCAAGGAGACTTCATTTTCACAAAATAAGCAGATGAAGAGCCTGAGGTTTGAAAATCTCCAGAGAAAATGAGTATCATGTGGCAAGGAGCATAAAAACTTTCTCACATAAAGCACTCACTGAGCTGGTAGCTCCATGGCTCGTGATTAGAGGCATCTCACATGTCTCTCAAGCGAGGATGTTCTGTCATTCTCATTTTATGCATGGGTCATTTGATAGTGGGCAGGTGGGAAATGTATAAGAAAGGTAGAAAATAATCTAGATCTTACAAGTGCCTGTCTGGGAAATGCAAGCTAAACGGTTAAATAGTGCTATGGGCTAGAGGATAAATCACTGGACTAGGAGACAGAAATGTTTTTTACCAGAGATTTATTGCATTTTCTCATTCTTAGCCTATGGTTGTGAAATAAAAATGTCAACAATTGACAAAGGAATTAAACTGATCCTGTAGTTGTTATCATTTTATACTCCTCAGGTGGTACTAGTCACAAAATATCTCTTGACTAATATTTGTGCTAAATATCAACAATAGGTTCCAGTATTTGTCACTAAGCATTATTCAGTACTGAAGACACTCATGTAAAGAAAAATAGAAAGTGAAAGGATGAAGTATGTGCAGACAGCAGGTAGACTGTAGGTAGCATGTTAAACATAAAAACAACACTTCAGAAAACCACTCTGGTTAGCAGTAAGAGAAAACTATTAGAAAGGAAAGAAATATTCCCCTTCCCACAGTGTGTGAAAGTAACACAAAGGGAAAAGATAAATTCTTGCATGTTAAATGTTAAATGTGAAACTAATTAACTTTGGACAAAACGGATTTTCAGGAGAGCTTTACTAAGGACTTGAAATGTACCAGTGATAGTAAAAGTAGCATTATCAATAATAGCAAATGCACCCACCTTTGGAGCAGGAAAAGCTCAATAGAACAGTAGATGATGAGGAGAAAAAAGAAGTGTCAAGGGACATAAGGCCATAGTGGAAAGAGGAAATGAAATGCTGGTTTCACTATTCATTACCTGTGACAGTCTCACACCAGAACGGATATTTTAGAGATTACTGAGCAAATCATGGGAACAAGTCAAAGATCATCCACGAGTTATACCATAATTAAAATGTGAAAAGACTGAGCAACTAATTGTGGTATGTAACCTATCACTTTTCTTTTTTCAGAATGACAAACGTACAAACACACCACTAGTCTTTAGTAATGACTGCGAGCATGTTTGGGAACTACAGATCAGTAAACCTCCATTAAGAAACAGTCAGATTTGTAGAAACAATCATAAACAGAGTTCTTATACACAACAATAAATGTACAGGACTGCACAGAATACTTACCTTTAAAGCATACAAGAGATCTAGCAAGCACATTATGTTTCACAATGCTTTTGACAAGGTCTCTCACCATAGGCTTTTAAGGAAGGAGAGACTTTTGTGGAATCCACAAGGGACTTGAGGAGGGGGAGTTACCAGGCAGCAAATCTCTTGCTCTATGAATCTGTGTGTTAACCAACAAAATTGGAGGCTTACAAAATGATTAGTTCTGCAAACAAGATACAGTTAATTGGAATAGTAAGATGAAATCACTCAAAATAACAAAATCTGAGACAAGTTTTGAGGGAGAATATCAGAGAAGTTTAAATATTTAAGACAGTGTTGTTGGGCAGGTGAATGAGGAAAGGCTGTTGATTTTTTTCTGCCAGCACAAGAACCCAGTGGAACACCAAAGCAGCAAGCTTGAAACCAAAGTATTCTTTTTTTCTTTCATATATTAATATAAACTTAAAGACCGTGGGACTTGTTGCTACATAACGTTGCAGACGTCAGCTAAAAACAAGTTCAAAAAGAGATCAGGCAAATTAAGGCTATGAATAAGACATGTGGACCTGAATGAATTTGGTGTCAGACTCAGTTTGGCAGTTTCAAAACCCTGCAGAAAAGATAATTTTTTTGCTGATCATACAAAATGGTATTTCTTGTATTAAAGAAGTCTTAAAATGCATCTTTAGACAGCAAAGAGCTGTCAGAGTTTTGTTCCTGGCACAGTTGGTCAGAAAAACAGAACAATTATATTCCATGGCAGGGAGATGGAAATAGATGATTTTTGAGGGCCTTTCCAGCCCAAGTCATTTTATTATTGTATGATAAGATTCTATGAAAACCAGTGGAAAAAGTACTGACAATGCAGTGTAGAAACATCTCATTCTGCCTTGATTTTTTAAACTTTGTATTAGCTTTTTTTATTATTATTTTGCTAAAACATAATATTAACTTTTAAAGTCAAAGTCAAAACAGAATGTTTCAGTTTCTATTACAACAAAACCTGTCAATCAACCTGAAATACACTGAGTTTTTAAATTCCCCTTTGCTGAGAATTACAATCTTTGGGGTCTCATTGCAGTTCAGAACTAAGTTAACTTTTGAAACCTTAAAAACCTTTATAAGGCTGGACTGCTGTTCTTTAAAACTTGGGCAAAGTCATTCGATTTTCTTTTTATTTCAATTTGCCTGTCAGGAAAATAGGAATAATGTCACCGATTCATCTCTGCAAAGCATCTTCAGATTGAGCACAGAAAAATCACAGATTTCTGTGTCTTGTGCTGACATTATGTGGTCTCAGACAGTATGCCAATCCCACTGCTTTCAGCCGGGCCTCTCTTTCCCATAGTCATTTGTACATAGACTTCAGAAGGACAGGATAGGTCGTATTTCTTCCATGAGAGTTGCCCTTGGCACCTCTTGGACTGTCTCTTTTTCTGTCTGTATTTTTCTACTGTCTTCGTTTAACCTTTTTATTTGTGCAAACTTGGAATTATTCCTTTTTTTGTGGTGGGAGTTACTTTCCCAAGGACCATTGAACTTTCCCCTGCCCAAGATGCTTGAATGGTTGGTGCTTTACTGCATGGAGCATGCAAACCTCTGACAGCCCAAGCAGAGCTGAATCAACCTTGGCAGGACAGCAGATAAAGCTTACAGTACTGACACTTGTGCCATTGATACAAAAACAAAGGGAAGACCTCATTCCCTAAATTATGAACGTTGCATCCTCATAAGAGAGACTCGGGCATGCTTTGTGCTGTACACGAACCCCCTTCACCAGAGGGAATTTCTCCCTCCTTCTTTTACCAGGATGGAGGCATCAAGACTGCTGTAAGATAGCGTGAGGCAGGAAGAGTTTTTTGGGTCCACAAATGCCAATAACATCTTTCTTGTCTGGAGTCCCTGTATCCAGCACCCTGGAGCGTGGTTTCTTTTTATAAAAAGAAAGCCTGTGCTATTTTTCATACCAATCACATGCTGTTATAAATGGCTTAAAAGTTTCAAGGACTCCAAATGCTGAAAAACAGCTGTATGCTGATGTGAGCAGCATGTGTAAGGATGATTTAAATCTAGTTTTTATCCTGTTTAACTCCCAGTGGCTTTTATGTTTTCCATAAATGGCTGAGAAAAGTTCTTGGCTGGAAAGAGCCATAAAAACATAATAAATTCTTTGTAGTCTCAACATTAGCAATTCATCATACAAATTTTGTTTGCTTATTTTCTGGGATTTTGTATGTTTGCTGTGACTGATGTGTCTTGGATCTCTGATGAGCCTCTTGTTCCTCACTACACCAATTCATGCAGATAAATTGTCTTTTATGTGACATCCAGAGCAGAACTTCCATTGCCTGGGATGGCCCCAAGGACAGGAACCACATGTGTCCTACCGAGATGTGACTCTTCCATAAAGTCTCTTCTGTTGGATAATTATTCTCAGCAACCCCAAGTCCACAGAAGGCAGCATGACTCCTTAGCATGAGTTTAGCAGAATATAAGAAGTCTGGGTTTTGTGTCCCGTTGCTAATTTGGGAAAGTGCTCTGTGGCATCTCTCCTTGCTCAGCAGAACTGCTGACAGAGGGTTTCAAGACCTCCTGAACAGATCATAGTGTGCATATTCACGTCACATCTCCAGGGTCAGATTTAGAGATAATTTGACTCAAACTAATATCTACATAAGGGGATTTTGCAAATTTATAATTTCCAAAGGGCACATCTGCTAATATTCTATTATAATTTCTGAACTCCATTTCTTTCATTAAGGAGCTAATTTTGTTCCCAGGAGAATCATTAGCTTTTACCCATTTTGATTAATTTAATTCATATTACCAATAGCTACCTAAGGCTTTATGAACTGGATGGGAACTTTTAGCTTTTGCTTTAACGCAGTCTCTCACCGTGAGAAATCTTGTCAACTCTAATTGCATTCAGAGGAATTTAAATTCACTTTCTTTGACATTCTTTTTCCAAATCTGTACTGAGTAAAGCGCGTATTATAGTCTTCACAGTACTCTCATTCTTTCTTCATATAAATGTTGACCATAGAGGGCTCTTCATCCAAAATCGTTCTCAGGAGACTCGATCCCAGGAGACATGGGATTTCCACAGCTCTTGCTGAGTTTCAGAGGAACGTTCCAGATTTTCTTCTCCTTGTGTCTGTGGCAGTGGAGTTTAACTTTGGCCTCTCCGCCTCCATCCTCCTCAGGTTCTTACATTCAACTTCACAGCTACGTTGGGACATTTGTTCAAAGGAGGGACGAAGTGGCCATGGGGATTAACTTCCACTTGTTGTGGATGGAGGAATCAGTAACAACAGAAAGAAGGGGAGGAGTGCTTGGTGTATGGCCCACCAAGGGCCCACGCTTCTTATAGGACAGCACTCATGCTTCTCCAGAAGTATGAGCAGATGAGCAGATGCTGTTAGTGAATGGGCCAAGCTGGGCTCCTTGGGCAGCTCTGGTGGCTACAGCTCTCTCTGTGTTTGCTGTCAGTCAAAACCCAGCATTCTTTGTCCTTCACCTCTCTGGTGGCTGGCTATGACCATAGATAAATCCATTACTATAAACTTATTCTCAGATCTTGAAGGAGACCTGATTGTAAAGTGCCAGTGTATGCTCCTGTGTTCCACATTTCTTTCCAGTTTTGCTTCAAGAGCTTGGACTTGCAAAGGGTACAAGGGTTCTTCATTTCTCTTGAATGTCAATGGGGATTTTTCCTAGCTGGGTGAAAATATCATCTTCCTCAGGCCTAAAATACCACTCCACATGTTCCTAATCATTTTGTTATTTTTGGATGCTTAGCTTCAGCTGTGGGGATTGCAGTTGATCATCCAATTCCCTGATATTATCATTAAACTAGCGGGCTGTGATCACAGGTAAAATGCATGACTCAGGAAATAGGTCTTCAAAGTTCTTTGCAGTGGTAAATATAAATGTCAGAAATGTGGCAAATATTTTGGATGGGTAAAGTACGATTAGAATCTGCGTTCTCCAAATGGCACATCTTGGGAGACCTCACAGTTTCTATTTAGAGACCTGGAACAGTAACCAAACCCAGCAGGAACTGCAGGCACTATAAACAGTACATGCTGGGACTGATGTGGCAGGGCTGAGTGCAAGTACTGCCAAAAGTCTGGGATTAAGAGAAAGATATAAAAAATAAATAAATAAATGGGTCCAAAAGCAGAACTTCGCCCTTGCTGGTGAATGCAGACTTTGCAGCACACAAGTGGGACGCAGCCTGCAGAGCCTTACCTTGCTGCACGCTGGTGACAGCACTGAGTAACACTGCAGGCAGGAACTAATGCTGAAGCCACCAGCTGCCCTGTACGTATAGCACAAAGGCAGCAAACTTCTTATCTCATCACCTTATAAATCTTCGTTGACCATCTCTGTACATGTCTCCATAAGAACATTTGATCTAATAGCCTTCTTAAAAATTTCCCTTAATTTTCCAGTATAATCCCCCAGTGAATCATTAATGTAACAAGATAAAGATCTCCAGCTAAGGAATTATTCTTATTATAAAGTTCCCAAGTTCTAGTAGCAAACCTCTCCAGGGTATATATTAAACCAAAAAGGTCCCACACAATCATTTAAATCTACAAAATTCAATTCATTTCTGACTCCCTCCGGGCACTTGTTTTATAGTGATCTAATAAAGGGGAGTTGTGGCTGTTAAATGATAAAGTCTCCAAAGAGGATGTGGGAACTCTGCACACGAGTACCCAACATTTGCTGGGAAGCTTTATTTCTCTGTCTCACCTGCATCTCTTTTGAAAGAAAAACCTTCCAAAGTCTTTCAAAATGAATAGATGATTTCATGTTGTTTTGCTTTTGTTTTTTTTTTAAAGTGTTGTCCATAATCACAGAATCACAGAATTGTAGGGGTTGGAAGGGACCTCCAGAGATCATCGAGTCCAACCCCCCTGCCAAAGTAAATAATAAAGAAAATAATGTTATCTGACATAAATGGATCACTTGAGGATAAAGATTACAAAAAGACTAGATATTTAGATGTTCCAGAAATTATGTGTATGCATTCAGAAAATCACTGAAACTATGGACAGACAAGTTGTGTCTTGGCTCTTCTTTCTTTCCTGTTCAGGAATGTTCCCTGGGATGATTTACCTGCTGCTTTCTCCAGTCTAGTTCTAAATTACCTGTTAAATTATCATTGATGCAATTCTGTCGTGCCATAATGCACATAACTAGGGAATAGCAGATAGTGCCTGATGGGTTTTTTTTCCACAGTCTTGAAAATGGAGAGGAGGGATAATAAAATACTAGCTCTCCTGATTGCATCAAAACCGTAACTGCAGGTATAGTGGTATCATGCACTGAAATGCACTCATGAGACATCACAAGCTCAGAAGCTTTTTTTTTTTTTATTGGAAAATACATTTACATGAAGTATTGTGGTAGAGGAATGAGTTGCTTTCCTGGTCAAAGACAACTTGCTACCTGATGCAGACACAGGGATAGATAAAGGTCAGTGACACTGTAGATGGTTAAAGCTTTCCTGAGAAACACCACGGTCAAGCCTGACCAGATATTGCAGCTTTCAAAGTCTGTGTTAGGAGAATGCTTTCAACTATTCTTAACTCTGTGGTGACCACTATATTTTGCAATATGTTGTATTTTCCCTGTAAAGATGAGGCATGAAAGAGCAAATCAGACCTTCCAAAACAAGAGATCCAAAGAACAAATTTCTGTACCTGCCCTGGGTATTTCAGGTGAAAAGCCCATCTCTGGCCCAGGGACAGGCGCAAGACACAAGAGAGATGCTGCACATGGCTTGCTAAAGGGGCAGCACCAGGCACAGCCTTGAGGGACTCTGATACATCCACCAGCACCCTCTGGCTATTCAGCATCCCTGGACTAAATGGCATGAATGGTTGTGTTTGCAGTGTGGTTTCAGGAGAGATGCAGCTGTATCTCTATGTACAAGCACTGAACAGTGACCTTTCCAAAGTGAAGAGCAGAGGAAAATGAGATGTATTTCCAATTGAATTCATTTTGTCCTCCACTGCCCACACCTTAAAGCATAAAGGGCTTTTTGGGGTTGCCACCGGGACTGTGTGCGTGTGCTGGCCAAAGGCAGGCTTTATGAGAATGTTTAAATAGATCAATATGGGAGGTTTGACTAAGGTTACATGTTTGTTAATGTTTTATTGATTACGTTATTGGTTGTAAATTATGCAACTTAATAAACCTGTGGACTCTTTCTAATAAAGACAAAGAGGTTATTCCATTAACTGGCATCTTAGGGCACAGAAACTTAATAATATAGCACATTATAAGACCACAGCCCAGCAGCTGACAAATTCAATTCATCATGAATGCGGCTGTGATGTTGCAGACACCGGGTTACGTCCTCACACAATTAGGCAGCACAGGTCAAGTTTGAGAGAGCACCAGTTCAACTCTCTGAAACAAATGAAAACAGATGAGATCATGAACGGCTGAAGGGACACCTGGAGCAGCCTTTGAGCTGAATGTGTGCCCCTGGCACCCCACACACCGCTGCCCTGAGCGTACTTCAACACCGTCACCTTTTGTTATATATTCCTGTTAGTAGCTTAGATGCCTTTTCAACATTACCGAATCACAGCATCTCAGAATAGGGGTTGGAAGGTGCCTCTGCAGACCATTTAGTCCAACTTCCCTGCCAAAATAGGTTCCCTACAGTAGGTTGTACAGGAAAGTATCCAGATGGGTCTCTAAGATCTCCAGTGAAGGAGACTCCATAATTTCTCATTCCAGTGCTTTGCAAACCTCAAAGTAAAGACATTTTTCCTCATGTTCATATGAAACTTCCTGTGTTCCAGTTTGTGCCTGTTGCTCCTTGCCCTGTCACTGGGCACCACTGAAAAGAGCTTCACCCCATCCACTTGGCTGCCACCTGTTAGATATTTATAAGCATTGATAAGAACCCCCCAGCCTCTTCCCCAGGCTGAACAGACCCAGGTCTCTCAGCCTTGCCTCATAAGGGAGATGTTCCAGGCCCCCAGTCATATTTGTGGTCCTCCTCTGGACTCTCCCTAGATATTCCCTGTCTTTCCTGAACTAGGGAGCCCAGAACTGGACACAGTATTCCAAATGTGGCCTCACTAAGGCAGAGTAGATGGGGAGGATCACCTCCTCAACCTGCTGGCCGCACTCTTTTTAATGCACCCCAGGATACCACCTGGCCACCTTCGCCACCAAGGCACACTGCTGGCTCATGACCAACCTGTTGTCCACCAGGACGCCCAGATCCTTCTCCTTTCCAGCAAGTCAGCCCTTGACATGTGCTGATGTATGTGGCTATTCCTTCCCAGCTGTAGGACTGTACACTTGCCGTTGTTGAAGCTCTCCATTCGGTCCAATTAATTTTCCCCTAAACTGCCTCCCACATCTCCTTCAGGATCAACCCGTTTCATTCCATTTTAGAGAAATCTTTCACCACCCAGAAGAAAAAAGATAATCTGGAAAATGCTTATAAAAGGAAATAAATAGCAAATTTAAAGTGGACAAAGACTGTCTCTCTACAATCCAACTTGACATCCGCAGCCAAGGAGGATGCATAGAGCAGTTCCCTTGGCATGCTGGTCTAGCAGTTCACCTGACTACCATGCTGGGAACAGGGAGGAGTCTTCCTGAGAATGTACATCAAAAACTCAAGGACTGAGGCTGGCTTCTGCTTGCAGTTACAGCTGTGTGAATTCAAGCTGTTACGAAGTGTGGTGTGCAAGGAGCAGGCTCTGGCTTTATGAATTCAAAGGTGTGAATCAATTCAACACATTCCTAACATTGCAAATTTAAGTGGAATTTCATAACAAAAGTGGCTCTGTTTGTATGGGCTTGTTTAGCAGGGGGTCTGTCGTGCCTTAGAATGTGCTTCAGAACAAATCCACCAAGCATGCAGCCAACATCCTATGCGGAAGGCTGTCCCAGAGCCTGGTGTCTCACCCTCTCACTGAAATCACTGCCAGCTTGCTTCTGGAGAAGTCTTGGAAGATTAACAAAGGCCTCACAGCACAAATATGCAAAAATTTTAAAATATATATATCCACCTTTTATGCAGCTGCATTGTGAGAAGGAGACTGAACTTTGCTGGAGCAAGAGTGGTGAGGAGGCATGTTTTGGACCAGCTATGTCTCTGATGGTTAGCTTGCAGTTACAGATTTTATTTTTTAAAATGAGCAGTCAGTGAGATGATGGAGTGCTGATGCTCTGGAGGGTACAAAACGAGCTCCTATGCATATGACCCACATACTAGCAAGTGATTCTGACTTGACTATTACCCCCACGTAATGAAGATAATAAGCTAATGAGGAGCTACTGACCAACTTTTAGTTTCCAGTGGGAGATGACCCAAACCTGTTACTGATGCAGTGAATGACTCAGCTGCTAGAGTGAGAGCAACCTCAAACCCTGCATTTGTCTGGGTCCGAGTTAAATTTTGGGTGGACTATGAGCAATACTGAGATGGGATAATTAATCACTTACAAATTTAGGGCCATATTTGAAAGGTGAAGACCTGCTGGTACTAAGTGGATAGCTACTTTTGCCACCTGGCTGTTACTCTGAACTGTTCTGTTGGTGCTGTGGATCAGCACTGACCTCATTCCCCCTGTCCCATTGTTCCCAGCTCTCGCTGCTCCTTTGGCTTCTGGCTTCAAGCAAGACAGAGAAAAGAAACCAGAAAGCTGCCACAGTGTCAGAATGAGCATTTAACTCACCCAGGAGAGCTGTACTCAATTGCTACCTTTTCCTTTATTTATTTTCTCCTTTTTGTCTCATCTTGCAACGTTATGCTCACATCTAATTATGACTGTGCATATGCTTGGTATCATTTTGATATTTATTCCCATGTACAATCCATCTAAAATGAAAGAATTATTGTTGGCAGGATCAAAACCACCTTAAACTCTACATCCTTTGAGGTGGAGACAGCATTTCATATTTGCTCCCTAAGCTACTCTAAACACTGTGTCCACTGCAAAAATAATGCATTACAAGGAGGTTTCAATAACAATATTAAATAATTTGTCACCGATGAGAGGGGAAAACATCTGATTCAATCATGATGGCTGGTTTTTTGGACAAGCTTGTTAGCTTAGCATGAGTGAGGTACACTATCCTGGGTTTTATTGGAGGCGTAAGCATGATTTTCATTCACAAAATGATCATTATTATTGCATGTAATTGAAAAGCAGAAGAAAACAGTCTCTTTAGGAGATTAACATCTACGATTTCTTTTAAGGACATAGTGCTTTGGGAGATAGGCAGCTTTAATCCTGTGCATGCTCTTTTCACTTGCGTTATTTTTTAATCCTTTCAGTAAATCAAAACCCAATGTTCCTAGCTTAATACTTTTTTTTTTTTTTTCTTTTTAATTAATGCTTCCAGTCCAAAGTTAGGTCACTTTCCCTAAGCGTGACTTGGATGCATAACTTTATTGCTCATTGATTTGCGTTCTGGTGGGACCCAGTGTTATCAATCATTGTGCTAGATACTCTACAGCCTTCTGACAGAGATGATGGCCTAATCTGCATGATCAGAAACAATATCTGGGCAAAAGCAATAAACAGCAACTCCCAGAATGGGAGGGGCACGGGAGGGAAGGGTAGAATAGGCCAAGAGGATGAAATCCTTTGTTGTGGTGGAGTTTTGCAAAAACACTGTGTCACTTTCCTAACATTCCTTCTCCTTGTCTGCTACATGTAGCTTTTGAAAAAGATAGATAACTGTAAAGAAAGGAAGCAAAACTAACGCTGGAGAAGGCGGTAGAGGGTAAAAAGGGCTCTTGATGGGAATTTGTTTTATTTATATATTTATAAATTTATATTTATAAATGCCATATGGTAAGAAAACAATTGGAAATTACCCTCTAGGTCTTCTTCCCTTCAGTTCTTTTATTCCTGGGAGAAGTTTTCTCACTGCCTCTTCTCATTTTTAGTGATTCAAAGGACAAATACGTGCTGGGGCAGCACCTGTGCATGAAGTGATTCCTGGGGGCTGCAGGTCTCTGAGCACAAGGGAAGCTGTGGAAACACACGGAGCATTTTGATCTCTGCCTTCCCACGTCCCCAGGGGTGCTGGAGGTGGTGACACTTCTTACATGCCTTGGGATGGAGTGGCTCTCATCCCCTGCCGTGATGAAGCCAGGAGAGTTTCTCATCCCGATCATGACAGCATTTGGGAACTACATGGAGTGGGAGAAGGTGAAAGGAGAGAAGTTACTAAGGACCATAGGTTAGGGTCTGGTAAACTCCTTAAACCTACTCCAATTCTGCCTACTTAGCATTTCATCAAAATGAAGCCATGTTTTAAACAAATCTCTGAAGCCTTTCTCTCCCATGAAGCCCATTACATTTTGCGCTGCGCAACTTTGATCTCACAGAACAGTCTCTTTATATTAAGTAATAAGGCATCATTTGGTTTGCATTTCATCCGTTCTTTATCACATTTACATTCAGGTAATTGCTTCCACATGCTCTTCGGTAAAAGAAAAATCCCACTGCAGTTCAGGCATGTTTACATTTATGGATGGATAGAATATGTCAAGTGTCAACCCTTTATTTTATTTTTTCTCCAAAGTGACCAATCCTAAGAGGCTGTTTTGGAGGGGGAGGAGAAGGAGAGTTGGTAACATGTGTTTAAAAATTTACCAAAATTGTTCCCAACTGAGATGATCTTCAAAGTTCTAATTTACCATACTCGGCGCTTTAATGCTTGCCCTGCCATCTTGTCCATGCCAGGGCAGGCCTCCTGCACATTTGGTTTGAGGTCACAATTTAATATGGCAAAAGCTTTAACTCTTTCCATGCTCCCAGCTATAAATAAGCTGAACCTGTGAGTATTTCTGCAAAACAGAGCAAATCTGTATTTTACTTGGTAGGAATTTGGGTAACTCCATTTGTCTTCAGCGCTGTTAGCAGGAGGAGAAATAGTTTGCCAACTACAGCATGAATTGTGAATCCTGAGAGAATAGAGGTGTGAACATATTAATGCTAAAATACGGTGACTTCTTGAAAGCGATTGTAGAGAAGGAGAAGAAACAAGGTACAGGCTGTGCTGGAAGATGTAGAACAGACTTGTGTTCTGCATGCTATATAAAGATTAATCTTCATACACCGACAGTTTTTGTCAGCAGAGCTGGCTTTTTTTTTTTTTTCCTCCTTTTGCTAATGTTAATGGAAATGTACTAGCACAATTTACCAGAGACATTTACAGCTGTTAAGATGGAGTGAAATGGAAAGAAGCTGTGAGAAGAAAAACCCAGGAGATTTGGCACCTGCCTAGGGGACAGGAAGCATGAATTGAGAGGAGACTGTCCTTTTCAGGGTCATTGCAAATCTGGACAAATTCTGTTGTTTGGAGCAGTGGTAAATGTTGTAGCAGTGCTTTTTGTCTTTGTTGTTTGTTGTTGTTGTTTTCCAAGGGAAGGAGCACTTTAAACTGTACTTTAACCATCATTTAAGCAGAGGATAGTGAGCCTGTCACATCTGCCTGGGTCTTAATCCACTTCCATGTTTTCGTATAGTAAGTAGGACAAAGGGCCTGGCAGCCTGATTTGCTTGTAGATACTGCTCTGTGCACTAAGCAAAAGTGCCAATATAGTGTGCAGATCTCTCATTTCTGCTTGCAAGTCAAGCAGCCTCCAAAGAGACCCACACAGATTATCTATTAACCCACTCACTGTAGTATAGGAGCACTTCAAAGTCCTAATATCCTGGTGCTATCTCTAGAAAGCAAGACAGGAAAAAGAAGTTCCTCTGTAATTTCAGTCCTGAAGCCTACAAGAGCTCAGCTGAAGGATGTACCTCCCAGAGCAGCATCTTGCAGCCTATCAAAGGATCCAAGCACCTGGTTTGGGACTGCACTTTTTTCCAAGTTAGGGGAATAGTTGAGAGCCCAAGGGCAGGAGCTGTGTGAGGTGGTACAGAGACAAGGAAAACAGCTCCATCAGCAGCAACCCTCCTGCTGCACTGCTTCACAAGGCAGCAAGAATCAACTTTGTTGTAAACAGTGCTGACTATTTAGCCCAAATTTTTATTGTCCTGTTTTTAACAGCGATTCATCATCCTTTTTTGAGGCACAAAATTGCTCACTCTTTTTTTCAGTTTTGCAGCTGCTCTTCATATTGCAGTCCACAAAGTCTTTGGGGTACCTTTGCATAGAGTAGATGTCTTGGAGTGGTATATACACACTGTGATGGAAATCTCAAAGAGTAGTGATGAACAACGGCACTCTGGTCATGAAGAGAATAGGCCTATGGGATAACTGAGGTTGGAAAGTACCACAGGAGTCTCTAGGTCAACCTCCTGATCTAAGCAGGGTGAGCTGTGGAGTTGACCAGGCGGCTCAGAGTTTTAGCCATTTCTGCCTTGAAAATCTTTAAGGATGGTTTTTGCACAGGCTCAGTAAGAAACGTGTTTGGATATCCTCATGGACAAAAAGGTATTGTGGTCCCAGCTACCCTCATTTCAACATATATCTGTTGCCTTTAATATTTCCACCAAACGCCATTATGAAGAGGTTGGCTCCATCTTCCTGATAATCTCTTTAGAGTTACTAAGAGGCTGCTGTTCAGTATCCCCAAAGCTGCCTCTCATCTGGGCTGAAAAAGCCTCAGCATGTAAGCCTCTACTCACAGGGCAAGCACTCCTCATCAGCTGGCTGTCCACCAGAGGACACATGGTGTTGGAGGAGCACTAGCAGGGCCAACGGAGGGAAGGGGTTAATTCCTTCTGGCTCGTACATAGCCTGCACTTCCAGCTCAGTAAATGGAAGGAATGTGATTAAATCGGCGCTGATACCAAGTCTGAGAACAGATGTGAGAGTGAATTGGCAGAGCTGGAATTCAGATGGGATGAAAATAACAAAAGGGAGTGGGTGGAAACTGTCACACATTTGTGTTACAGGTGTTTGCTCTAGACCCCAGCATTTGCAGGCATTCCAGCACTTTTACCAGTCTCTAGTATTCTGGTTTCTTTGGACAGCAGGACCTCTTTTCCTTAATGTTGATGCCCAGCATTTCAGGCCTCATGTCTTCTCATCTGAAGGACAATGTGGGCATAAACTTCCTTTTGGCTCCAAGGAGGCAATGAGGTATAAATATTGCCATTTTCCCTGCTTCTTTTACACGGCGACACATTCTCTCCCATTTATAGCTAAGGAAACTGAGGCACACAATCTAAATGTTTAAAAATAGCAAATAAGAAAAAATAATAATTGAAAAATAAAAAAATAGAACCACTACTGGATGTTTTTACTCCCTTTACAGACTACTGAATGTTTTTACTCCCTTTACAGAAGCATCTGAAAGGCTCTGCAGAGAGCCAGCCCCAGGTTCATGCTGGGTCTGTGTAGGCTGCATTTCCCTTTGGAGTTTTCTCTCCTCCCCGTTCTTGCCCCTCACCTTCTATCTTGTTTGCTTGTTTTGTTTTGCTCTGGCTGTGATGCCTGTGTGGAATCACTGTAGCAGAGCAAAGGCTTAAACTCAGCCCAGGCTGTCCATTTATGGCATGAGAAATGCACATGTAGCTCAGCTGCGAGAATGTGGCAAGCTTTTTCCATCAGAGGGTGGGAAGGCTTGCAGGGCTCAGACGTAAGATGAAGCCTTCAAAGGCCCACCAGCCCGTGCAGAGACCCGTGTCAGTCCTGCCACCGCCCATTCCCTTGGTGGATTTTTTGGGATGTACGTGATTGCCCCAGAGTCCTGGTGGAGCTTTTCCCACAGCTTTACGCAGGAGCAGTATCAGCTGTAGTCAGCGAAAAGCAGAGCACTGCAAACACCGGCCTTGGCAGGGAAATGAGAGGGAACAGACCAAAAAAAAAAGTGATACTGCTTTTGTTTGTAACTCTTTAATCTCCCCAGCAGCCTGCTCTCCAAATAAGTTAGAGTTAGGATTTGCTGGTAATTACTTAAAAAGGAGAAGGGGGGAAGGACCTTCACTTTGCCTTTAATTCCAGAGCTGGAGTATGGGTGGAGTTGTTGCCTTCGTGTACCTCCAAAGCATCCCACCCAGGGCAGAAAAAAATCAGGTACAGGAAGAGCCGTGCTTCCACACCATTCACAGGGATTGCTTTGGCACGTGTTGGTAAATACCAGTGTGCTGGTAGCTCCTGCTCAGGAGAAATAGGTGGAGACCTGTTCAGCCTTCCCAGCAAATATTACTGCAGCAGTGCTGTCAAGGTCACTGTCAGCCTGGGTTATCTGCTGTGTAAGTGCCAGCTGCACAAATCAGGCTTAGCTCAGGGCTATAACTCATACGCTCAGCGTTTTGTGGATTATGTCCTTTAGCTTTCCCTCATTGCTATTTTGTATATTCATTTAGCTTCAGTTGCAGTTTCTCTTTGGGGGTAATTTCCCTGTGTGGTACACTGTTTGTCTGCATATTCCTTAATCACAGGCATACAAAGTAGCTTTTTATGTGTAATTTCACATACGGTGCTTATTGGTATCTTTGAATGCAGATGGCTCACCTTTGGACAAAGCAATACAAAAATACACGTTAGGGTGTTGGTCAAGGGAAGGGATCAATGATAAAAAAATATAAAACAAGCAAAAAATATTAAGAAGAAAATTTCTGTGTTAAGGCACTCAGCATAGCTGGGAAATCTCAGCTCATTTTTGGATTCTGATCCAGGCTGCTTCAGAAGTGCTCCAATTTCCAGGTGTCATCAACTTTAGTTTATAAAAATAAAGATAATGGCATTTCCTCCCTCCTGGGTTTTTTGAGATCATTTGAATTCCTGATTCTAAGAAGTGTTGTAAGAAAGTAATATAAAGAACTGTGCTAGCATGCACATATGCTAATATCTTAGAAAATTAAAGACATTGATGAGAAGAGTCATAAGAGAAGGGAACAAATGTTTCTGTCCAAGAAAGCAATTACTCTGTATAATCAAAACAGTGTCTAGATTGTGCAATAGACAGATGTGCTCCCTTCAGTTCTGGAATCTGAAGAACGTGTGCATGAGCTCATCCCAGTGGGATGGCTGGGCAGTCATTTCGAAATGGGCTGTTTAGATGCTCAGATCCATGTTGCAAGAAAAGGACTGGCCCTTCTGGGATGCTATGCTGAGAAATGTGTGGCTCACTCTGTAAGACTGTCAGCCAAGACATGATTTCTCTTCTTGTTAGTGCTGAAGGCTCTGTAATATATTAGCTTTTTTTATCTTTCAGTGGTCTGGTTCTCATTCATATCATTTCCAGCTAATGTTAGCTTTTGTCCTACAATACGGTGACAGTTTCTTTACATCTTTTACACACCAGACTTGCAAGCACCTTCATCACTTTAGAAAGCTGTGTGCTTCTTTCCAGCTCTTCGATTCAGTCAAGCATCTTAGCATCTTCATCACTGTTTACTCCTCCTAAACTCCTTTCACACATTTAAGTGGCCTTGAAATAATCACCTCTAAAGCACGGCAGGGCCTGCAGCAAATCTCCAGAATCTGCCAGCCTGAAACTTCTGATCCTGAAATTTGACTCCCAGTGTTGTAGCCCCCAGCCCAGTCTTCCACCTTGCAGACAGTTTGGCTCAGGACAAAAAAACATGGGCACTGTTGTTTATACAGAGTCTCCATTTTTCATTCAATCCTGATCTGATCCTATGCATACATCTGAAGGAACAGTTTTTAAAAAGTGTTTCAGCCTTGGCTGCTGATTTTGTATCAATCCCTGTCACCTGAATTTTCCCTTCTTGCCTCCTCTAAAAGAAATCAGTAAATAAACTGAGAAAGAAATCAAAAAGCAAAAATAAATGAATAAATAAATAAAAGAAACAATCAGATATTACATATTCCTGACCACATGGAGAAGCTTGAAGTACCTGGGTCACTTAGGGGGCTGTTACACATTCACAGTTCAGCTCATATTACTGCCATCTAAACATGCAGGTCAGCCATGATGGTGCCCCGTGTTCAGAAGCAACACAGGTAGACTGAAGCATCCTTGTGTTTCACTTAATTACTTGTCTGACAGTAGGGGACAGGTGTTTGGGGACATTCTTTGGACAGAAAGGGGAATTTCGAGGAAAATTCAAATAATCTTAATTCGTTAGAAATGCATGAAATTATCCATTTCTTAATCAATTATTCACACACACATGCCTTCTCCCACCGAAGAGGCTGGATCAGGCATCTACATTATTTGATGTAATTAAGTTGATTGTAAAAGAAATTGCAATTGATACGGAGTATCTCTGGGATTATTTGCCATATGTGGCATGCAGAAAAACAAACGGTACGTTATCTCTGAATTTTTATTTCAAGTATGTTACACACATTTACACGTAAAAATTGATTATAAGAAAGCAAATGTGATGTTAATTTACCATGCCCCAAGTAAATTCCATACCCCTTGCAACCATTCTTCTGGTCAGAAGCCCCTCAGATTCCATCAATGTAGACATCTACCCCACTCACAGAGACGCTGCTGAGTGATGCACGGTGCTTTCCTCCCATCATCACTTCAAAATTAGTCAAAGGATTATAGAAAGAGCCTCCTTGTCACAGCCTGAAATTCCAAACTGCACTGAATAATCCTAATGCTGCAGTTTAGCTTTCAAAGAGTTTTTGTGTGCTTGACTGGCTTGTTTTGTAGGAGGTATTGATTGTGTTCTCACATGTTTGCAAATTCTCATTTTATGGCACAAATCTTCCCATGGTGGCATAAATATCCGCAGTCACTCGAGACTCTACTTGCTTCACCAGCAGCACTGTAAAGGTGGTCACTTAATTTCAACCTCCAAAGTAATTCTTGCCCTCTTCAGCCCAAAATGACAGGTCTTCTCACCCTTGCATCATGAGCCTGAATTTGGCTTCTCTCATAGCCTTGTTTCACATAAACTGCATGCTGTTAACATCGAAAGCTGGTGTTTATTTGCCCCATCTTCTGTTCCTGTTTCTCCACAGCTGACTTGATACATCTCAAAGATGTAGATGGTCTGTTTCTCCCTTGGTCATTACTGCTATCATTTGATCGATAGAGGCTTCAATTCATACAGTTGAAGTTGTGTATTATAAATCACTAACAGTCATCTTTGCATGTCCTTAAAATTGCATGCTGCTTCCCTCTTATTTTTGCTTCTTTAAAGTTAACAGTTGTATAGAAGCCTCTTATGGATGAACCTATCTAGAGATGCCTCTAGAAAATGTCTGATGGACACACTATGCAAGTGCATACCTACTTCTCTTGCAGAGATAGGGTTCTTCTCAGTCCAGAAAGACTTTCAAACTATTTTCTTCCTTCCTTATCTGTCAGTCCAATATTTAAAAATGAATGTTGATGTGATTCATCCAGGAATGGTGATACCACAGCAGGAATCATACCAGTTAGTTCACTGACAAGCCTAACCTCCAGCCTCTGCACTGCCATGGTGCCCCTATTACACAATCTTCACATCACAAGAGTAGTCTGTCTGAACAAGAGGGCTGCATGACAGAGTGAAAAATGTTGATACCAGCTTCTTAACAGCATTGTAACACAGTTGTGTAGCTGCAATGGCACTTGTTAGCAACCTAGCACCAAGAGGTTACTGTAGTGCATAATGGTGCTTTTTGAAGGCTTGTCCAGAACAAGCACATCACTGACAGGTCACCCATACTGTCGGGCAGTCCTGAAGCAGCCATATGTCACCATTTCAGCCCTCTTCATATCACTCCGCTATCTATCTCGTGGCATTTGTTCACTGATGAACCTACAATCAATAGGTGCCATCAATAGGGCCAATTAAATAGAACTTGAAGTGAGGCCACTTTTGCACGTGCTGCCACTGTTTAAAACCCGGAATGTCGTCATTTCACGTGTGCTGATGAGAGTGAGATTGTGTTTTGATTCTCTTCTGTTTTTATCACTGGCAGACATACTCTCTTTTCTTAGACATGTCTAGAATAGAAGAAAAAAAAAGAAAAGAAGACTTAAAATTGAGAGTTTTTGTGTACAGAACATTTTTGAAGTTCAAAAGTTTTGCTTTTTCTCCTTAGCTCATTAAATCTTTTGCATTTATTTGTCAACAGAACCATCCAGTACAAAAGAAAGGTATTGTTTCTTACCCAGTCAGTGAGCTTTGTAGGTCAAAAAGTCACAAAGAGAAATCTCTATTTGGTTCATATTTTCATGCAAAGATGTTTTGCATCAAATGCATTTGTACCTGTCCTCAACACAGGCCAGTCTACAAAATATTTTCATCATGTTGTCAAGGTGAATCCCCAGAACTGCCACCAATCTTAAACCTAATATCACTTTTGAATTTAGTGGAGATTAGGCACAAAGAGGACAAGGCAACCTGTAAGAACTTAACAGACGTTTAAAAAACAAAGCTCCTTTGTGAAAACGGGGCAATATTAAATGCTGATGAAAACTAGGTTGATACCTGAAACTGGACTCTCACCCAGGAGTAAGATATGGGTCATCCCACCAGAATGGTTATCTTCTGATGTTGTTCTGCGTTTTTTAACAGCACCAATAAAACTGGATTTTTTTTTATCTCTGGGAATGGGAAATTTCTTTAGAGATCTGAAATTCTTTCAGGACACTGAGCAGAACAGAGGCATCTGCCTTTTCTGAGTGATATCCTTGCTTTCATACTTTCATCCTAACAAATTCCTACAAGATTTATCTTGTCAAACTTTAGTCTGAACAGCACAAATTACTGGCAAGATTGTCAATCTAAGAAAGAGACAGGCATAAATTTAATTGCTCCCTGAAGGTACATGAAAAGCTGCATTTAGCTGCAGCTAATTAGATATTCTCCAATCAACAGTTACGATTCATCTGCTGATGAACAAAACAATAAGGCAGATATGGAAATAGACAGCAAAAAGTTCAATTTGTCCTCCCAAAATGTTGGGGTTGTTTTCTCTTTGTTTTTAACAATGTTATCTGTAACTCTATCTCGAAGCATTCCCACAGGAAGGGGGAGGGAGGAACAAGCCCATTGTTTAGAGGTGCTGTTGGTTGAGGCTCACGATGACTCTAAGTCAAGAACTGTGAGTTGCCCGGGTTTTGTGCTTGGTTCACCATTCTATGATTTTATATTCTATGTTTCACTTTACAGGTCTGAAAAATGAAGCAAAAAATAGGTAGACTTGAATTTGTCTGTTGTTCTGTCCTGCAAAGCAATGCCATAGGTGGGATCTGGAACCCAGAAGCCTGTGCCTCTCTGTCTGAGCACATTCTGCTTCCGACTACCAGACAAGAAGGACTGTTGCACTCTTAACTCTTAAACCAAAGAGCACTTGCACTTGGAGTAACTGGAAGCAGAAATGAGCAGCAGGGTGCAGGAAAACAACCGTCTGCTTTGAGTTAGCTCAGGGTGGAGTGAAATGTTTTATCTCTTTGGGGCTCCATCCTGTGTTCCTTGTGCACCTGAGTTTCTGCCTGTCTTTGAAAAACAAAGGGAATTACTCACACAAGTAAAGAAGATGAGCAACAAGTAAAAAATCCCAAGGCAAGTCAGCATGAAAAGCTCGGTTTTGTATTTTTTCAGTTTTTCATCTTCTATTCCAGGGCAACCTAAAATGTAAAATAAGGTGTTATGCTTTTCTGGTGTCCGTAAAATATTTTTTAAACTGTTACCTTCATGAAATGCTAACAGAACATGATACCTGTTACTCTTAGTGTGATGGTGCCACTCAGGTTGTGGTCTCCCCTCTGTTCCCCCAAAGTGCACTTGTACGTGCCACTATCTTGGCTGGTGGCATTTCTGATCCTCAGTTGAAATGTGTTGTTGGAGAGCTCCAGTGAACCTCCAAGTCCTTTTGGATAATGAGATTCCACGTCAAGGAATTTCCATGCTATTCTGTCACCAACTCCAGCCATCTGGAAAACACAAATACGTTTCTTGTCTTGGGCAACAGCGTCATCCTAAATTCTAGAGGAGAGATTTTGAAAGCTGGCTTATGGCTGAAAATAGAAGCCGAAGAGAGATGAGGAGAAAAAAAGCTCAAGGGTGAATAGTACATTCATGCTCACAATCAAAACGGTTTTCACTATTTGTCTAAATACAATATTGAAGAAAGTATAGCCTGCCCCCAGAAAGCACAGTGCCTCTCCGGAGGAGCAGCAGACCCCCCTCCCATCAACTCTCTGTTGAAAACAAAGAACACAAATTGCTTCGACTCATTTGGATTCACTTGCGTGAAGGTCACAAGCAGGTTTTTGGTGTGCTTTGGGAGCATTTGTACGTTGAATTTCTTAATTGTAACCAGAAGAGCTACATTCCTTGGCACTGCTGAGAGGCTACGGGAGGAATAAAGCGTATTCCCAGAACAGTTTGTATGGTGGAGCGATAAGATGCACTGAAAATGACAATTGGCTAGGAACCACAAAGAACAGAGGAATCCCTAACCTGATTTGAAAGATGGAAGAAGGGTTTGAATTAGTATATGTCCATTCCTATTCGTCCGTGTCTTTCTGGGATTCCAGGCAGCGTGCCTTCTGTGAAGATTTCCTGAGCAATCAATGAATTTGGGCTTTCTGTGGACCAGCAGAGCCAGAGCTCGCTCACACAGTCCAAGGCTTAATTTTTCATCCAAATCTATCACTAATATAAGCCAAAGCTTTTTTAGTGTTATTTCTTGTTTTATTCTAATAGACATATTTTTGGGCTGCACGACAGTGCTTACATTCTATTGGTATAGCTACTGCATCAGGGTGCAATGGTTACGCTGGAACTTATTAAAATTAACACAGCTGAGGATAGGAGAATCTGGTTTCTCTTTCCTGTGTTTGCATGAGGAAAGCATACTCAAGGATCTGGGGAGAAATACAGGCTTGACGCTTTGCTGTACTTCTGTGCAAAATGGTGTAAAAAAAGCTGCAAGTCGGGGAACTTTTTAGGAACTGGGGAATCAGACAAAAGCACAACATCTTCATTATTGTTAATATCCTTTCTCAGAAAGTGGGTTTTTTTATTACTATTTGGGGGGGGGGATGTTCTCTAAGCACGTAGCTGAAACACAGAGCAGTAATTCCCTGGGACTTTCCACACCTTACCCAGTAAGAGAGAACAAAATACCTTCTTCCTCTTAATCCCCCCGTAAATTTACCCCGGCTCCTCTTCCTTATTATGCTTGATCCCAAGCAGCTCAGGGACAAGCAGTGCCTATGATGGCTTTTAGGCTGTTGAGACTCACTGTATTACAGGGATGGTGATATCTTCAGGCCCTGCATGCTGCCAGGACTGCAGCCAGAGCAATCTGAGTACTGGGTTCAGCTCTGGTTACACGTGGGTCAATAGCAGTTAAGTGGATAAAGTTGACCTCCCTCAGATCTCATTTTCACCACTTTCCCTTCCTTTGCCACCCCCTTCCTCACTGAAATGCAAAACTACCCATAAGGCAATAAAGAGAACAAGCCTGTGTGCCCTATTTCATCTGTTTGTTGGCTGGGTTTTTTTGTTTGTTTGCACTTTCTTTTTTTTTTTTTTTTTTTTTCTTAAAAAAAGAATAATTATCAATAATAGCATGACTAATTGCTGCCCAGGGTGGTAAATGGTACAGCGATACTTGTGGCTGAGGTCACACTATGATCACTCTGCATGCAATTGTAATCACTGCTGGTGTAAGGGAGAACTCAACTAAGTCCATGTACCCTATGATTCCACTTTCTTATTTTAGAGGGGTCACTGAGCTTTGTTACTGCCTCCAGAGCTTCTTGAGGTGCACATTTAAGGACAAATACTGTGACAGCATCCTGGGGACAGGCTGGCCAGAGGGACTCCTATGTAAGGCCAAGTAGAGCAAAGCCTGCAGAGCCGTATGAACTATGCTTTTGCTGCAGAATAAAAGACAGTTATGTGACGGCCTCACCAATTACCCGTGGGCTCCCTGGCCAGGGCAGAAATCAGGAGAGCCCTGGATGCGGGGTCGAGACCCTTTGCCTTTAGGGAGGAGAACGGTTCATGCGCGCGGCTGCAATTCTAAGATTGCGTGCAGCTCCTTCTCCATTAAATCTCCCCTTCCCTTGGAGCAGAGGCAGACTAGACTGGTGCTGCTCAGTGCTCGCAGCCTCCCTACATTTCTGAGGCTACAGAGACACCTGGTGGCATTTACCCAGCCCTTACAGGCAGCGCGGCCATCCCTGCTCAGGGGTCACTGCAACCCCTCCGATGCCTGAACCAACGCAATCTCGGCTCCTGCCATCTCATCAAAACACACCAAGCCCTCCCTGAGCAGCGAGGAAACACTTGAGCAAGTTACCACGGGAAGGCCCTATGCCCCATCATTTGAAAGGAAACCCAAGAAGTGTTGTTCAGCCTCTCACCAGAAAGATCAGTGCATAGCTCAGGCACCTACAATCACCCAGCAATAACCCACGCTGGCTCTCTTTCAGGTGGCAGCACACCACAAGGTAAATGCCAGGGCTGCCACCTAATAAATTCCACACAAGCATGGAGGGAGCGAAGCAAACGCTGTTAGTGTCAGCAAACCACTTGTGTAGAGTTGGCTGCTAGAGAGTACTGAAGTGCAAGTTTCGCTGGGAAGTGAGAACCTGCAGGCAGGCAGCATCATTCTGCTGCATAAAACCCTCCATCAAGAAAACTAAGCAGCAAAAGAAATGTAAGCCTGCTTATTTGTTCTGTCAAGTACATCATAGGCAGTGCCCTTGTTTTCAGAAGTCAGCTAGGGAAGTTAAATCCGTTGTTCCTCATCACCTCCAAAGCAATGAGAAGAAATAGAGTGGGTGTGAAGCCTTCATCCTTTGAGATGTTTAAACCCTAACTGGACACAGTCCTGAGCAACTTTCTCTGGTCACCTTACTGTGGTGAGTTTCAGTGAAAGTTACACCAGTTCTCAAAAGCTTGGAGACATTTGATCCAAAGAAGATATGATTTCCTCACATGTATTCTGTGATGAGGTTGATGCCCCGTCCCTGGAGAATTTCAAGGTGAGGCTGGGCACCCTGATCTAACTGTCCCTGTAAATTGCAGAGGAGTTGGACTAGATGGGCTTCAAAGGTCCTATCCAAATGTAAGGATTCTATGAATCTATGATTCTCTGGTCAGCTGACTGATTGCACATCAGGAGTAGTAAAAGTGTAGATATTATAGGATATAAATATTTTCAGATCTGATTGAAAGTAATACTGAGCTGACACATTTCTGGTTTCTGACTGGATGAACTATGACAAATAGGTAGAATAACGCCTCAAAGATTTCAGAGCTCTTCAGCAAATATTTCTTCCTCATGGAACTTAAAAATAAGGTGGTAGAAGGAGGAGGAGCCCTTCTCTTGTTCTGAGCAGGCTGTCCCTTAGCTGTAGTTTTGAAAACTGCTATAGCCTTACACAGTTGTGTCACTAAACAGAGGCAATTCACCCGTGCTGTAGTGCTTGCACCTAACTAATCAATTAAAGCTTGGTTTTATCATGTACCTGTGAGAGCAACCTGGTTTCAAGTCAACTCTTATTCTCTGCTCTCACTAAATACCTTTTCTCATCACACCCTTCCCAGACTAAGGCGATACTTTGGCTCCTAGGTAAATCAAGCTGCCAATACAATCCACTTTTCCCACAAAAGCGAATTTTTATTTGAAACAAAATGGTTCAGGTCCAAAACTGATGCCAGCTTAAAGGCGGAATGCATTAACATAAATCTATTTTCTTTTTCTGAGGGTGGGATGATTGTAAAAATAGTTTTGTGTAAAATTTCACCACGAATAAAGACCAAGCTTAAACATTTGACTGCTAAAGAAATCTAAATACTCTATATCCAGCCAGAAGGGATTTATTTTCTGAAATAAAATATCTAGAATCCTGGCAATGCCTGACAGCCAGCATATAATGAATCACAACTGAGCTGAAACCACTTAATAGGTGCATTTTGCAGCACTAAAGCACTTTCACATTTGATTAGTGCTGAAGATGCATTCATATGGTTCCTATATGGTATTATAATAGAGATACTGCTGTTAAATTTGAGGAATAACACACACACACACACAAAGTCCCCTAAAACTCTATATAAATTGTGAGCAAGTGTGAGTGAACTCTGAGTGTGCTTTAGAAGAAAAACAAGCGCACACACACACAAAAACAAAAACAAAACAAAACAAAACAAAAAAAGAAACCAAAAACACCAAGAACCCAAAGCAACAGCAAAGGAATCACACATAACACATTATCTGGGCCTGGTCAGAAAATTCCCTGACTCGGCCACAGAGCCTTTCTATTTGTTAAGCTAAGGGCACAAAGCAGCGGCTCTTTGCATGTCAAGCAAAATAATTGTTTTGGTCATGTTCACAACTCCCTTTCCATCTCGGTCATGAATGCATTGGAGCCACTTGGAGCTAGATAGATGTCTGAGCTTGACTGTATTTCTTTGGGTATGTTACCAATCAGACTGGAATAATATAGAAAATATTTACCTATGCCAATAGATAATAACTATGCACATTTAGCAGAAGTTATTCCTTTGAAAGAAGGTGATATTAATGTGATACATCTATAAGATCTACTTTTATTTTACAATACAACTTCCTTCTCTAAATTTGCCACAGTATTATATTTTTCGGGGAAGTGTGATAAAGTGTTATTTCTCCACTGAGGTGCAGCCTTCCCTCTTCTTCCTCAAAATCTGTTTTAAATTAAGACTGTTCTGGCTATCACATGAACAACATAACTAAATAACCACTGGGACTTCATCTGGGTATGTTTCAACTTGATTGTCAGGCTGGATATAAAGCGATAGTTACGTGTTTTTATGAAGTGGTTCTCATTTTCAGTGTACCATACAAAGACAAACTGTTCAGTATTCAGTAGCAGTGTGAGGCAGAATGTAGAAGTGTACCATACAAAGACAAACTGTTCAGTATTCAGTAGAAGTGTGAGGCAGAAGGTAAGTGAAGTTTCATTACCCAGATTCTTATTTCATAGATGGGCCACAGAAATTCAAACCAGTCTTTCCATGGGCAATTGCCAGTTCCTGTGCTCTTATGCCCTGGCTATCAGTCTTCACTTGCAAAGCATCTGTGTTGCTCGTGGTTTTATAGCACATGAGTTGCCCTGTGTCCCTAGGAGTGGACCACCCTTAATGGCTAGCACTGTTATAAACGTACAGAACTATTCCCACACTCGATCCCATGCCTACAAACAGTGCAGAAGGAGTTAAGGATACTTCTGGGTGTTGGACAGATGAAACACACATGCCTATTTGCAATCTGAGACATTAGCAAAAGCGAAGAAACTGATGACTGCCGTGCTTTGTTTTTACTTTCAGTTGCACTTTGACACCAGAATATTAACTCCTTCAAACTATTAGTTCTTCACACAGAACTGTAAAAGCGGGTACTTTTAAATAGCATAGCGCTTCTTTTTTAAGCAGGTCGTAGAAAACTACATAAAAGTATCCCTTACTTGGTTGAAGCATGCAGAGGTGTCAGTGGGAAGAGGGGTTTTTTACCATGAGTTCACCCTGTGCAAGGAGCTGCACGTGCAGCACTGTAACACCGTCGCCGTAATTTTTTAAGGCAGCAGAAGCAAAGGTTAATTGCTTGCATTTATTGCACAGTTCAAAGTGACCTCGCACAAAAGATCTAGCCTAACAGCTGTTTAAACTTTACAGTCTGAAATTTCATACCGTTGGTCGGAATTATCTTTTAATTAGCCCTTTGAGGGTATATGTGGTGTTTATTGATTAATCCTTTAGCAGTTGTTTTTTAAATAACAGCTCAATTCTGTGTTGGGTAGCCTAGTTACACCCCACCGTTCCCCTGAGATCCTGAAGTTCAGGATGGGGACTGCTGCACACAGACAACGAGGGGACAACAAGCAGGGAGGACTGCAGAGCAGAGGGGCCTAGGAGGCACATTCCAAGGCTGGGTTTAGCCACCTCCTTCTCTTCAAGATGATACCCACTCTGCTAGCCCTAAAAGTGGAATAAGCATCATTTCCCCAGTACAAAATGGAGAACAAATCACTTTCTCCCGTTGAGAGGCTTTTTTAGATTTGATGCTGTGCTTTCCTAGTATGGCTAGGGCTGTGGCTTGAGTTAGCGTCTCCAGGAGTGGCATTAACTTCCCATTCCTACTTTCCATCTCACTCCTGGGACAAATAACCAGAAGGACATAATAAGTTGGTTGTATCAACCCCTGTGGGTGGCAGCCATTGCTGCTGATTTGATTTTAACACCCATTCTTATGCCAGTGCCAGCAGAGCAAAAAGGAGTGAGGTCCTCTTGTGTTTGACACTGAAAGGACTGCACTTCCTGAGCAAAACAGATGAAACAAGATGAGGAGATCATAAGGGAGAGGAGATTCATGGGACAGGGCAGTGCCAGTGCCAGAGTGCTTCAAAGAGGAGGAGCACAGATGAGGGCTGCCAAGGAGGGGATATACACAGCAGGCATCATCAAATATCACCCCCTCTTGCACGTGCAATCTGTTTGTGCTCAGGTGGAGCTAAAAGAGCTATGTGACAACACAGAATTGGGCTTACAGGGTTTCACAGTGCTTTTGGCTTTCAGCTTCTGTTTGCTGTCTGTGCCTTCTAGCTGCCACTGGGCCCTGAAGGATGTGCTCAGTGTTGCAGTGCAATTCAGATGTGTTGGCAGGTTCAGCTGCAGAAGTCTGATTGCACGATTTATTCATTTTCCTTTGGGGGAATAATTTTAAAACTATATCTGACCAAACTGCTGGGGAAGCCAAGGCTGTAGCTTTATGTTGTGGCAGAGATAAATAAACAGTTCTTGCTCATCAAAAACAGGGGCACAGCATGACAAAACCCTCCTTTTGCCTGTTAAGCAGCACACACTATTAACTCAGTCTGTGTGCTGATATGTGAATACACAGTCCCTACAGAGCAAGTCAATGGACACTTCTTCAACCAGTGGACAACTCTGTCTCTTTTTCTATGAAAAATTTCATACCGAAAGTGGTAAATGGTACCTTCTGCTCATTAGCCAATGGATCCCTGTAGCTCTCCCACAGACAGGCAACAAGCAGGGTACTCCTGATTTGGAGATGGCAGGTAAGTCAAGGCAACCAAGACGTGACTTAGTTTACTTCTACAAACAGATGACTCAGGATTTATTGCTCTCTGTCTGTATTCTGCATATCCTTCCCTTATGTTCACCTTAACTAGACAAGCCTTTCAAAGTAATTGTGTCTTTTTGTTTAGCTCTTCTATTGCAAACTAAAAATCAGTTCTTTTCTGAGGAAGATTAACCAAGAGACAGCATTACTGGTGTTACAAGGTTTTCTAAAGAAAATCCTGGAAAGTCTCTTTGAAGTGATGTTTGGCAGGCTGCACATGGAATAATCCCTAAATTCTGGTCCCTGCAGGCTAGGAATAGTTATATAGAAAAGCAGGCCAAGAGCAATGCAAGGGTCATGTTCAAACAGTCTGCCTACAATGACACAGAAACCATCTGTTCCCCACGATCAGCTCAAATGCTGCCTTATCTCTGCTGCACTGACAGAAGGATGCCTTTTCACAAAAAAGCCCATTCTGCACAAGAGAAGCCAGTATCAAGTAAGAAGGCAAAACAGACTACTCAAGTTACTTCGGCTTTTTTTCTTACTTTGTACCAAGACACTGCCTGGTAGGTGATCGAGGAATCCAGAAGAACTTTACAGGGCAGCAGAGCTTCTTCAGAGCATGTCACAGCAACATCTGGGGCAGCCACAGCAGCTCCATTGATCAAGCTCCAAACTGCCAAGCACAGATATAAATTGTTTCTATCAGTGATCACCCACGTAATCCTTTCTGTCTTCCCAAAACACATCCCCATAAAATAAGCATTAAAAATAAATAAATAAAATAAAATAAAATAAAACAAAACAAAATAATGAAAACTGTGAGGCTCTCTACATACCATTGCACAGGGTGATGAGCAGACTGTAGGCTGCTGAAGCCATGGGTATTGCTGCTTCAAATCGCAGAGCAGCAACACAGTGCCTCTTTGCTGGATGGACTGTGAGAGCAGAGTGAAACTGCTTCTGCTTCTGGAGTGATATTTCTGGACACAGACTGGGGAATCCCCCAGAGGTCTTACCTTGTGGTGCCCCACGTCACAGCGAAAATTCCTACGTGTAGGAGCCTGTGCTCCTCCCATCAGATAGTTAGGTCACTCCCATTTCTCAACTGCCTGCGCTGGTAGAGTCTCTTCTCCTTTATTCTTTTCCCCCTCTGCATTGATCTGAATAGAAATAAGGTTGACTGTGAGGTGCTGGGGTCGGCAAGAAGGGCATCAAGAATTGGCATTAGAAGAACCTCTTTTGTGACCGATGAAAGGAGGGGGGAAAGGGTTTTCCAGCCTCCTGAAATCCCCTCTCAACATTTTTTCTGCAAATTTAAAAGAGCAGTGGCTGTGTAAAAGCTGACCACATGCGATGGCATTTCCAAAACCACACCTGAAATTTCAAGTCACAGCACTTGTAGAGCTCTGTGCCTCGGCTCAGCTAACCAGGAGCTTACAAAACAGCTGAGTCTTACCAACAATACGCATGTATCTCCTCCCAGCATAGGCATTCATGTTTTAGGAGAAGCAGAATCACTTCCAGTGCGTTCTGTCATCCTCAAAACAAGCAGGGGCAGCTCAAGTGACATAACTCTACCAAATTACATGCTGGAAAATTTCCTTATGAAAACAAATCAAGTCAGCTCCTAGCAGAGGAACTGTTTGGACATCCCCTTTAGATAGCTGAAAAAAAAAAAAAAAAAAGAAAGAAAAAAAAAACCAAAGAAGTTCTCTCCTCATGATCTGCAAGAGCTCTTTCCCCTTGGAGAATTTTTGAGGAAGTCTGAGGTTGATCACAGAAGCACTTACAAATGATGAAACTCTGAAAGCTGATGACACATTATTTTTGGAAACAATGGCTGCTCTCTTTAGGCTACTGAGAGCCAGGTGGTGAGAAGTCATTTAGGAGGCTTTTGATTAAATTTCTTGGATGGAGAGATTATGGTCAGCCCATTTTGAAACCAGGTTCCAGGGAACCCTAAAGCCAAATCACCTATAGAAAGCATTGTGAGGACAAGTCTGTTTGAAAAGTCCTCAGCCTGTAAAAGTCCATCTTACACCAGTAAGCTCTGTGGGTGACTAATGCTTTCAGAAACTCCAACATGATCTGAGACTGAAGTTAGACAGCAGTTTCACAGGGGCCTCATTGTTGAAATAGCCTACTTATTTTTAAAGCTTCTGTCTTCATTGACCGACATGATAAATGTAACAGGCTCTGAGCTTTATTCTTCTGTGAGTGTTTTCCTGTTTGAAGGACTTCAATCCATTTCTTAGAAGACAGATGCAAGTGAAATTTAAATTGCAGTGGGTCTCTGTGGAGGGAGAGAAAATCTTGACCTGCCACTGCTTTCTCCTTCTTGAACCAATGGAGTCCTTGAGAAGAAGGCAGAAGTGAGGGTTGGGGTGGTTTTGCTGAAGGAAATCTTAGAGAGAAATGAGTTCCAGATAATATATATTTCCCATCTGTTCCTTATGAAAATGATGGCTCTCCTGTCCTCATGAGCCATTCACATCAACCCTACCTCCAAGCCGGGCACTTAGTTTTCACCCAAGTGCTTCATTCCGTGAGTCCTTCAGAACTACGTATTCACCTTGCATAAATCAGTCAAAAGGCAAAAACTTTCTCTACCTTTCCTCCCATCACAGGAAAACCCATTCTGAGTAAACTAGAGCAAGCTGCCGCCCCTGCTGTAGATCAGCCCACAATAAGCCTCACCAAAATGACCTGACCAGATGCAGTTTAGAGGGGCTGTGGCATGCTTAAAGTCTGAGGTCACGGGTTTGCCCACACAGAAGTGCAGTAACAGGTAAGCATAAAAGGACAAGCTTGAGTTTGGTCTGGGAAATGTACATGGCACACACATTTGCCAAGGAGAAGTTAAATTACATTCTTCCTGTTGTTTAAAATATAGGAGTAAGATCTCTTAAAACACTGTTTTTCGCTCCAGAACAGGCACAGCTTCAAGTGAAACAGCCCTTTTCCTCCAAAAGTATTCGCATGCTAAGCTGCCATTCCACAGAAAACTATGTGAAGCTTGAGAGCGACACATGGAAAACAGAAACTGAAACTCCCTTTGCAGGGAGGAAGAGAAATCATTTAGATTCTAAACTTTCCCTGACTGGGATTTTTCTTTAGGGAAATTTTGAACTGGGCTGTACTTTCTGTTCTTTTAATAACTCACATGCTTTCAAAGAGCAAGACCATGCTCTCCAGAGCCCTGGAAGAGCTCTGAGTTTCTCTCTGCTCGTGCTCAGTGGAAGTGATAGGAGCTCAGCAGGACTGGTCTGGGTGCAAGAGTGAGGAGCAATGTTTGTCTGTTGAGCTGTTTCTGTGATGACAAATGCACACCTTTGCAGGGCCCCAGGAGCAGGATGGTTGTGTAAGTGGAAGTTTACCATAAAATATGTTCTCCTGGGGAACTAATGAGATCTGCATTCCTACAGAGGTGCCCTATTGCCTCTTTCTCTCCTTCCCATGCAGTATCACCCGCTACACCAACAGTAAACCCTCAGCCTCACCGAGCAAGAAGCACCATTCGCCCTGGTGAGCCCAGAGCCATGCATGTGATGACTGACATTAGCAAGCAGCATGTAAAGAGGCTGCATCCTGCCTACCTTTCCTTCAGCAGGGGCACTCCTCTGGATCTCTGACCCAGCTGCCAATTTTCATGAATTTCATAGGCACTTAATTCTCTTTGAGCCCTGATCCCTCTGTCAGTTTGATAGAAAGCAGGTTCAGAACATACTGGCTGACAGACAGCCAGATGGCATGATCACAGAAATTTCATTCTCTAAGGGAAATGAGGCTAGAAGCTCAAGGATGTGGGATGGATTTGTGGAATAAGGTTGAAAAGTTAAGATTCAATATTTTTTTCAGTTTTGATGGAGTCTTGGGAGTGCTGTTTGCAGAATCAGATCCCTTTTCCTCAAACCAAATAGGTACTGGCACCCTCGGATAATTGGTAATGGGTTGATGTTATTTTTTATTCCAGTGTGTGGCTACAAAGGATATCTCAGATTCTTTTGTATTTCATACATTTACCCCTCAGTGCTGGTGTTTATCAGGAAGTAAAGAGTGACAGTTAAATATGCTGGGTATTCCCTTCCTCCTTAAAGAAACAGTTTAAGTCTCCTCAAGGTGCCCAGAGTGCCATGAAGCACCAGAGGTTGAGATCCAGATGTCAAAACAGCATTTATAATTTCTGGCAAGGCACAAATTGATCTGTATAAGATTTGACAATCCATTGTTCCTCTCCATTTAGGTTCCCATTTTGAATACTTTTCATCCACGTGCCTCACCTCTGTTTGTGTAGCTACTGAAGGAGGGGGGGGATTTATTTTATTATTATTGATCTACAGGGCAGAAATAAAAAAAAGTGTCGGTATCAGTTCAACAGACAAAAACAGGATGGCTTTGATTTTATGTTTCAGCAGACAACTGTTTATTTTAATAATGCAGTGCATGTAATGTGAGATCCTAGGCACTGTCAGTCACAGAAACAATGACAGAAGAATCCAGAGCAACAAATAAAGAACAGCAATGAACTCTCTCAACAGAGCTGCAGTCACAGCGTTTACTTTTCTGTCCTCCTGGGGTCTTGACGCTCGCCATGCCAACAATTAAAAGCAACTGAGGGTTTCCAGATTGCAGTTAATGAGAGGTACATAAATTACTCATAAACTGGAGTCAGAAAGGTTTAAGGACAAAGTTCTCTTCTCTGGCCGTTCATGGCAGGTGTTGATCCAGGCTTCGCTTTGCTGTTTAAAATTAGCAGTCCAACAATACTGAGAAACTAAACATTGAACCTGTGACCTGCTGTGTGTCTCAGGGCTTTGCACTGCAGGCTGTCCTCTGCTGCCAGTTGAATAAATAAGCCCAAATTAGTTGTAAACAAATGGTCTGTCTTCTGAAATGTCCGGGCTTTGGAATGCACAGTTTGAGCTGTGTCAGCCTTGTTCATCAAAGAAGTGATTATGCATACTCAGGTAGAAATTGAAATGTGCTACATAATGCAGACACAAAACTGAAATATTCAAAATCAGAAGCCTCTTCAGAAGCTATTAGCCTGAAAGCTTAGGAATTGCCTTTAACAAAATGAAAGCAAGAACTTATCTGTGTCTGTATATGGAACAAGGCTGTACTGAAGCTTCACCTGGTACACCATCTCATCTCCAACAGCCAGCAGAGAGCTACTGCATGGTCAAGCAGGCCAAGGTGCTGCATTCAGACTGCAGTGTCCACTGGACGTGTACACTGAGATTTCTTCTTTGACAGATTCCTGGCTCTCTTTTATCATCAGTTTGCCAGATAGAGTCTCTGTCACCGGTTTACAAATTTTGGTGGACCTTCCACTGCTCAGCTTTCACATGGGGTCATCCTTGCTGTCTGCTCCAGGAGGTAAGGAGCAGATTATCACCTACTGTCTCTAGTGAACCTCACAATATGTTGTGGTGCAGTCCCTCCAGGCCCTCTGTGATTTCAACCAAAGCCACTGTTGCACTTTTGCCTTTGTTCAAATGCAGTGAGTTGGGATGACCAGGGACTTACCTAAAACTCCTCCATGAATCATAGCCTGATCTGAGTGGTACCAGAATTGTTGTAGGGAGAAAATTCCAGGATTGCCTCACCTGAACTGTGGCTAGAATTCAAAGTTTTCTGCTTAACACCAATTATCTTGATGTCCTATAAACAAGGGTTCTAATTGAAGAGCTCCTTGAGCTCCCAATGACCACAGCGGGCTGTGATCCTTAATCTGTCCCTGACCTGTGATACATCTCAGACTTCTTGAGATTCATTGCTGATAGATGTCAAAGAAGAGAAGCCCTTCTGGGGCAGACCCGTCCTCTGATGAGAGCTCACTAAAGGGATGGTGAGTAATTCACTGGGAGAGAAGGTCCTCAAGTGTACAATTGAATTTATAAGCCTTCCTTCCAATTTCTGTATGTAGGTTTTCAAGCAAACCTTGCTGTTCTCAAAAATTTAACTAAGTCACTATATTTAATTGTAGTAAATATCATTGAATCTATGTGTTAAATTGGCTAATGATTAAGTGCCGATTAGGTGCTGATTAAGTGCTACTAAGAGTCATACCATCTAACCTTGTGATTTGTCATAAAAATTTTAATAAACACTAAATTGCTGCTAAAACTACAGCTGTGTAAAAATCAGTCTATGACTCAAGAGTAGTCCCCACAAAGTCCCAGCCTTGCAGAGCTCCTTCTTGGGCTCTGCTTCTCTTGGCCATGACTATTTTAGCAGAATTCTATTATTCATCTGGTTTGCCCCCAAATCATGTTACAGAAACATTTATTCCTACTTGTTCTCCCATCTTGTTTCCTTTACATGTATGGCCCCACTTGTCACCCGTGCTACTGGAGGAGAATGAAGGATCTTTGTGAGTCACTATGTACCCCTAGCCAATCTCACAGGCCAGCAGGTATAGAGGCCAGGAAATGATGCTCCAGCAGGTATGTAGGTCAGGAAATGCTTCTCAGATCAGCTGTATGAGTGATACATAGGGTGCTCTGACCATTGGGCAGCAGCCAGGAACCTGATCATGCACACAGTTTGTGTCAGGCTGCAGGCCTTCTCCTGGCGCCTCCAGAAATTTGCATGAGTTTGTTTTTTGTAATGCCTTCCCCATCTGAGGTCTCAGTATGTCATGGGATTTCCTGATAAACTTCCCCCACCATCCCCAGCAGCAGAAAGAGGAAGCCTGGTGGTGGAGATCCTGGTGACAGTAGTTCTCTATCCATTTCCTTTTCCCTTCAAGTCTCCCAATACGACATCACTGAGCAGGTTCACCGACCTCTCAGATACCCCCACAGAGGCATGCCCCACAGCCCACTCTGGTTCCTTATACATACGTTTCTGACCACTTGACCTTGATCTTCCCATCTTTTTCCCTCTGTTGTCCCTGTTTGGCTTTCCCCAGGTCTTTCACAGAGATCAGTGAAAGATCAGTGCAAGCAAATACTGACATTTCAGCAGAATGCTGGCCTAGACTGAACACATATAAGGCATCTCACCCCTGCTACGTGTAATGCCTCCACCAAGTTGCCTTCCAATTGTATGGCCCCTTTTCCAGCTCATTTATGAATAAGTTTAACAGCAGGAGCCCAGGAACAAAACTCTGTGGAACATCATTGGAGACGTCCCTCAGACATGACCACTGCCCACTTATCCTCTCTTTTAATAGATTATACACATGAAAACTTTTCCTCTTATCCCGTGGTGTCTTAATTTCTTTCAGTGCTGCCTGTGATGGACCTTTTGTTGCTGCAATTGTATGTGGCTGACCATGTTGTGCACGTGATCCTTTCTATTTTCCATTCTTGGATACTCGTATTTTCTGCAGAAAGTCTCCTGATTCTAATAAAATCCTTTACCTTGCTGTTAGTCATGTTAGCTTTGCTTTTGGTCTTTCCCAAATCTTCTTCCTCAGACAAAGGCTTAGAGTAAACGTTTATTTATTTTTAGTCACCATGCAAACATTCTAGTCTTCAGGTATCCAGTTTAGCTTCTTTTTAACAAGCTTGCCAGTTACTATGTAATTCTGTTGCAGTTGTTTGCTTGTATGTTTGTGTGTTTTTGCTTGTTTTTCTTAGGCAATTGAAGTATGGTTACTGTTACAAGGAGTCTCTTGAGCAGAGTCATTTGGAACCCGACTCGATGGATAAGCAATTGGTTGAAAGGCCGCAGACAGAGGGTGGTGGTCAATGGCTCTATGTCCAGGTGGAGGCCGGTAACAAGTGGTGTCCCCCAAGGGTCTGTCTTGGGACTGGTGCTCTTTAACATCTTTATTAATGACATCGATGAGGGAATTGAGTGCACCCTCAGCAAGTTTGCTGACGACACCAAGCTGAGTGGTGCGGTTGATACGGTGGAAGGAAGGGATGCCATTCAGAGGGACCTCGACAGGCTGGAGGGCTGGGCTCGGGTGGACCTGATGAGGTTCAACACGGCAAAGTGCAAGGTTTTGCATTTGGGCCGGAAGAACCCCAGGCACCTGTACAGGCTGGGAGGAATGGTCCTTGAGAGCAGCTCGGCAGAGAAGGACCTGGGGGTCCTGATGGACGAGAGACTGAATATGAGCCAGCAGTGCGCTCTGGCAGCTCGAAAGGCAAATGGGATCCTGGGCTCCATCAGGAGAGGGGTGGCCAGCAGGGACAGGGAGGTGATTGTCCCTCTCTACTCGGCTCTTGTGAGGCCCCATCTGGAGTACTGTGTCCAGGTGTGGAGCCCTCAGTACAAGAAAGACATTGAGATTTTGGAAAGGGTCCAGAGGAGGGCGACTAAGATGATCAGGGGGCTGGAGCACCTCCCCTATGAGGACAGGCTGAGGGAGTTGGGCTTGTTCAGCCTGGAGAAGAGAAGGCTGCGGGGCGACCTCACTGCAGCCTATCAATACCTGAAGGGAACCTACACCCAGGAGGGGAGTAAACTCTTCAAAAGGGCTGATAACAGCAGGACTAGGGGAAATGGTTTTAAGTTGAAGGAGGGAAGATTTAGGTTGGATGTTAGGGGGAAGTTCTTTACTAGGAGAGTGGTTAGGCCCTGGAACGGGCTGCCCAGGGAGGTTGTGGATGCGCCGTCCTTGGACGTGTTTAAGGCCAGGTTGGACGGGGTCCTGGGCAACCTGATCTGAATGTGGATGTTTGGTGGCCCTGCTAGGCAGGGGGGTTGGAACTACATGATCCTTGGGGTCCCTTCCAACCCGGGTGATTCTGTGATTCTGTGATTCTGTGAACCAGTTTCTGCATGTCGTTCAGGGCTGATATAAATGCTGTATCTTCACGTAGCAACACTGGTTTTTAATTTTTCTTTTTTTGTTGTTTTGTTCTCTCTTTCAGCTGCATCAATCCCTGATGTGATGTTTGCCTCGTACTCACTTGGAGGAATGGTACTGTTACATTTCTTGCCCTTCCAGGAACTCTGATCTCCCTCAGCATGTAATTGGTGCAGACATTTGATCTAACTTCGATAAAACACATTTATGAGGGCTGGAATGTCAGGCTATACAGATTCTGTGCTGCTTGCAAACAGAACTAGTTAGCTACTTTGACACAACGCTTTCTCTAATATGTGGTACTCTTTCTCTACTGCTGTTGTCTCCTATGTTTCACAAAACTGTTGTTATTCGCTGCAGGTTAAAGCTTTCCTGACTTCCTGCACTGAGTATCTGCAATCCTGAATCATATTTTAGCACTTGCCAGATTCTCCCTACCTTCAATTTAAAAGTTTTCCTAACACCTTTTTAAGTGTCATTTCTGGTCTCGTTTTAGTTTGCCTGAATCCAACTACATACATTTTCCCATTTTCTAACAAGTTCAGCTCCCTTGTCTTCAACCATATCCTAATCAGTCATTGAGAATGTGTCTCCTTCAATTGCTCTGCTCATCATACTGGTGGCATTGCAGCTGAAGCTACTGTGGAGCCTGTGTAAGCCTCCAGTTGACTATCTGGCTGCATGCATTTTGCTTCCAGAAGCCCTTTCTTCTCTTCCCTATGTTGTTTCTCTGTCCAAAGTTCCCTCAAGCCTTCCCCAAGAGACTACCCAGACATTCCGTACCATCCAGCAAGCAGATAGTGCATCCCACTGGATGTGGGGTATACCACATGGTGATATACCACATAGACATAGTGGTCTAAACCACTATGCAGCCTTTTCTGGTATCACAAACCCACATGGATACATGCCTTATACAGCATGTGTTCTGTTACTGTATTTTTCAGAAAATTGGGATCTGAAGAGGAATCTCAGTGCAAAAGCACATGCGGTATCAAACTGTGGGGTCATTTGTGCCCTCCATTGGGCAAGAATTCTATCCACAAAGCCTTCCTCCACCTCAGCAGCAAGAGGGCTATAAGTCTGTAGGTAGGACTGCTCAGTGGTGCTCCTAAAGGGATTGTCTGTACATACGTCCGTTACCCATAAAGGTTTTAGTCCAGATGTCATGGCCCCAAAGACTAGAAATTTGGGCTCATAGCACTGGATATGCATATTCATTACCTATGTACTGCATAAATAATAATTTATGGTGCTCAGTGGAGCAAACTGAGAACTCATTTTCTGCTCACTACTTAAATACCCATCTGGTGCCTTAGTTTGCCCATCTATCTCCTCATTTTAGGTATTGATATCGCACTTTTTTGATCATCTGTGCCTGGAGCTATGGATAGTGCACATGAGACTGTTCCTAATCACAGTCTACCTCTTCTCCAGCAGAACAGCATTCACATCACCCAGTTCTGACCACTTCCCAGCGCCACTTGTTTGGACCAGCTGTGATGTACAGTGATTTCTTTGATTATTTCTTACACCTTTTCACTCACAGCCAAAAAGGAAAAGGTAAGAACCAAAACCGCAGTATAAGAGATGTTGAAATAAAGGGCCATTCATAAATACATAGTGTTACATTGCTTTGCACTCCGGTTTCCTTTGGATCTTACTTTTCATAGATTGGAAGGACATTTTACTGATGCCTCAGTTTAATTGCTTTCAACAGAGACATTCCACAGGAGACAGAAATTAGGACTTGAAAACACAAGACCTTGTGCTGTAGGAACATAAGGGATTAAAATATGTTTCGTCTTTTTATTACAATTTTTTTCCATGCTAATAGTTGATCTTTTATTCCCCTTTAGTTTTTACATCAATAATCTGCTCCCTGAGGCCTGAGAGCTCCACACTCACAGCAGACAAGAAGATGGAGAAGACAACAGCAGAATAGCAACATCCCACAAGGATGGTGAGCCACCAGACATGCAGTTGTCAGTGGAGCAGCAATTTAATTGAAGGTGTGCTAGGATGTACCAGCCTGCCTGGGACTGAGGGACCAGGAAAATGAAGCAAGGGAGCATGCTCATCTGCATTTCCATGAAGTTTCTGGAAACCCCTTAGCCCAAGACAGAAGGATACAGGGCTCTCTCAGACCTTGAGTCACATAGCCTCTCTCATTCCTTCAGCCTAAGTCTCTGCACAAGAGCAGATTTTATAATTTTGTTGTCAGCAAAATTATAAGTAACTGTGCTGATGCGTATAAGAGATGGAAAGGGGAAGCACTGTTTTGTGAGGGGGAGGCTAAGGAAAAAGGTGACGTGTGGTAGGAGGATGAGCAGTGAGAAATGGAGAAATGAAAAATAGAAAGTTTTTGTTAGAGCTGTGACAAATATGGGCTCAGCTAAGTGTAATGGAACAAGACAGCAGAGTGGGTAGAGACAATTTTGTGGTCTTCTGGCAGAGGAAGTAGTGACAAATATGTGAAGATAGTAAAATAACCTACGTCCTGACAGCCCCAGATCTAAAGCTGTGGGGGTTTATGCTCTGGGGGTTATGCTGAGGGCATTTTATGATGCTAGTGGTCCAAGCTGCCTGCCCACTGCCACAGATTACTGCTCCAATACTGTCTCATCAGAAATGGAGATGTGCCCACACTGTAGGCACAAGATTGATATATTGACATAAGCTGGTGGCTGCAGCTCATTCAGTTCACTAGAAAGAGGACTTGTGTGACCAAGGACTCTTGTTTTTATCCCCCTCAGATTTAGTGCAGTTGATCAATAGCTGAGGTCCTGAATCTCTTGAGACATCATACCCTAAGCAAACAAGTGCCAAGGGTTGCCAAGAGAGCACTAGAAGAGTCTGAACACTATTTTAGCCAGTTTACTTGCATTTAGGTCTCCTTTTCTTTACTTGTCACAAGCTTATCTGTCACTCTAGCTGGCAGAAGGTACTGGAGAAGAAGCTAGTGGCCAAGAAGGGCAGAGCTGCCCAGGAGTCAGAGGTTGGCCCTGCTGTGATATTGCTGGCCCAGGGGCTGCCAGACTCAGGGGCTAAAACTGGGCCCAGGGCCATTGGCAGGTTTGGGGGAGCCCATGGGATTATGCAGAGACGTTGTGGAAGGTGATGCTCTCAGGAACACGACAATCCTTCTGCGTCCCTTCCAACTAAGGATATTCTATGGTTCTATGGTTCTACGGCATTGATCAAGGTTGGCATTTTTCATCATCTCTGCTTGCATTAAGGAATTATAGAGAAAAACCTGCTCCAGCAAACAGGTGAGTAGCAAAACAAAGCTGAATCCATACTCAGCAAAACTCGTGATTGCTTCCTTGCTGAGTACAAATTCCCACTAAGAAGACAAAAAGATGCCAACTCAGCATGATGCCAGCTTTGCATCTGGAGATTTGCTTTAGCTCTGACTACATCTACCTCAGCATGTGGTAGGACGAGCTGCTACTAAATGGCAAGTGCTCCCATGAGAGTCATGACTAATGGCTCCTGCTTAGCTAGATAATCAACCATTTAATAAAGGGTGAGCTTCTACACCTTTCCTTCCATGGGAGCATTATTGCATTATTTTTCCACTCCTTATCCACTTATTTCTACAAAACTGATAGAAATTTAGTGTTTTAAAAACTTTTCTTCCTTTCTTAATGCTACCTGGAATTGCCCAATGGATTAAAAAGTAATTAGGAACAGTTAAATGGTTGTACAGATGTTGACAGAGAGAGATAAAAAGCATTAATGTATTAGGAAAGCACTCATCTTATAGCAACATAGTTGTTTAAATTGTGTAAACAACCAACATGTAATTACTAGTTTGAGGATTATACTGCATTCCTACACAAGTTTGCCTCTAACAGCTTGAGAGATAAAGGAGCTGAGAAAGAAGTGGCCTTGCTCCACTGCTTAGACTTCATGCTTTGATGGCTTCTCTGGGAAGGAGTGATTGCAGGGCCAGGGCTCAGCATGAGAACTTCCATAAATATTTTTCAGGGAAAAAAAAAGCTTTGGCTTCACACATTTGAATGCAGATATTTCAAAGCAGCAGCAATCATCTTCCTTCCCATCAATGTTTTTAAATTAACCCCCACTCAGCCTCCCTGCTTTCCTTATTAGCCTTTCCCTTCTTGTACCTTGAGACCTGAAGGAACAGAGGTTGCAACTTTTACTGATGCTGAACTTTTCATTAGCTAAAAAGTAGTAGTGCTTCTACGTGGTATGTGACTCTCAGAGAAGTTCAAGTTTTAGATACAAAGTGTTGTGAATAATTGCTCCTTAGGATTGCTTAAAATACAGTAACAACTACATTTGATACTGATTCAAAATTTTACTTGTTTTTGAAAAGGAACAGATGCTGCTTGTGTGTGTGCTTTTCATGAGGCAGATTAAACACACTCTAGAGAGCACACACCTGAGCCAAAGGTTAAGCTTTCTCAGCACGCCAGCCAGCTACAAGCTGCTCTGTGGTTTTCAATTTTGGTAATGAAGGCTTATAAAGAGAATTGTAAAAAAAAAAATTACATTTTATTTATTTCTACGTAAAGTTTTATAAAGTACTGAAATATACGTTTGGATTTTTTTTTTTTTCTTTTTCTCTTTGGTGGCCTGCAAAGGAGAACATCTGTTTTTCTACCTACACTACTATTTAATTTGGAAAATTCCAAGTCTTCTAATAAATTGATCTGGCAGCTTTCACTGCAGGTTTACAAGCTAGTGGTTTCTAGTACCAGTCATGCCTGCAGTTCTGCCCTTCTGAGAATCCTATTTCTCTCAAGACTTGAGCTTCTGTCCAATTAAAGTCTGAAATGGCTTTGCCATGTCTTTGGGTCACCATACTCTTATTGAGAAACACCTCATTTGATTAATCTCGTTGCCATTGGATTTTAAAATGATGGTGTTTGTGCCCAGGACAAGCACTCCATTTATTCCATGGAAGACTGTGTTAATCCAGAGAGTTGTGTCAGTTACGTTGGGGTAAATCATCTCTTCAAAATGTTCCATGCGCACCCAAAGCAATGTAGTAAAAACAGGTTGGTGAAATAAAAGCAGTGATCTGTCACCATGTATGTCTTGGAGTAATTACTGAAAAGCTCACTGCGTTCCTTCCTCAGCCTCTGAATCCACCTATCACAATTTAGTCTGCGTATTTCAAAAGCAGAAGAGGAATCAATGTTGCATGAGTGCTTAAAATGTCAGAGCCACCCAAACAAGCATAGGATGTGTCATTTGTTGATGATTTTTACTTAGAGATTATTAAACTGTATCTTAAGCTAAAAATCTAATTCGCTCATCTTCAGGAAGGGCCTGGGCAGTTTTTCTGAGGGATGAAAGAAGATAAGATAGTACAATTTTTTTCTGGAAGAGCTTTTCATTGCCTTTCATCCAAAGACAGAGCAACTGTTACCTGGTCAATACCAGTGATTTATTTTTTTTAAAGAAGGTTGGGGCATAACAATTCATGAGAATCCTGGCTGCCCGTGTTCTCAGGAGAGGGCATTGCATTTGTCTCCTAGTTAAAAAGAGTTAAATGAGTTTTAAAATATCACAATAATTTCAGTACCAAGCTACACATGTCATGCAGACTGAGATATTTCCTACTTACAGTCAAAGCAGGATGTTTGGATTATAAATTATTCTTGATGGCTCTGAATGATGAATGCCAAAAACAAGAGGTCCTGAAGGGAAATCTGTTCTACCAGAATTCTAAACCCACTCTGAAAAGCATATTCAGCCTGAAGAAACTGGTATTTTTCAGATGCCCTTGGTTTTCTTCTTTCATGTACAGTTTCTAAACACAGACCTGTAATATATTTCTGATGCATTTGGAAGATCCAATTTTCTCCTGAGATGACTTCCTAACTTCTTCAACCACCACTTCACCCTCTCTACCTACTTGTCCAGATATATTGCCTTTCTATTGCCTTTCTTCTCACTAATCAAGTAAGTTATCTCTGCAAAATGTCTGGTTGAGCAGTTGCAGATTTCAAAAGTTTGTGTTTGGGGCTCTTTATCTGATAGAGCAAGGTGAGAGAGAAGGACCAGGCAGTCAGTGAAAAGGGCCCAAGTGTCTCTAATCTCCCTTTATTCTCTTATTTTCTGCCTTTCTGCACTTTAAAATGAATGTAACTGAGGGTTTTTTTTATTTTTCATTTCTGACTTTCTTTTCTGAAGATCTCAGCAGTTATGGAATTCCCCAGGATGATTTTTGAGTTTCTCTCAGTTTTTATTAGCAAACAAATGATGTGAAAGAACAGTGAGAACAGTGCTGGGATATCAGTCTAAATTTTGTTCAGTTATTCTTTTCCAATTACTCTGGGTAGAAAATGTGAAAAAATATAGAAGCGGCCAAACTGATTTTGTTTCAATTTGTTGCCCAGTGTGGAAGTGTAGCACCTACAGAAAAGAGAAGTTGCGAATTTGCAATGTTTTTTGAGACTTCACTGGCATTTTGTCTTCCACCAGCTTTTGTTTTCACATGAGTCAACCCAGTGGCCAGCCTTCTTGGTGCTGTCTGTATCACAGAATCACCAAGGTTGGAAAAGACCTCCAAGATCATCCAGTGCGGCCATCCACATACCACCAATATTTCCCAACTAAACCACGTCCCTCAGTACAACATCTAAATGTTTCTTGAATACCTCCAAGGATGGTGACCCCACCACCTCCCTGGACAGCCCATTTCAGTGTCTGATCTCTCTTTTCAGAGAAGAAACTTTTCCTAACATTCAGTTTGAACCTCCGCTGACACAACTTGAGACCATTCCCTCATGTCCTGTTGCTAGTTACACAGGAGAAGAGGCTGACCCTCTCCTCTCTACAACCTCCTTTCAGGTAGTTGCAGAGAGTATCACAATCTCTATGTGTAGTGCACCACAATCTCTGTGGGACCAAATGCAGCAACATGTGGAGCATGTATTTCAAAGAAGGAAAAGGGAGATGGGGTGGTGGGCTGAAGGGGTGGAATTCTGGCAGGAGCACACAGGGTCAGAGCTCCCAGTAGACCATTACAGAACAGGGCAATGCCAGACATGTTCATGTTTCAGCTGCATTTGCCCACTTTTGGCATGGCTCTAGGTTCAGCTTTACCCACCAGCAAAAACACTCAGCTGTCACAAGCCAGCCTTGGCACTATGCTGCACACACATAGTGTGTGCCACTCCTAGTGAGTTGGTTACCTTGAGAAGGACAGAGGTTTTGCTTCCACCAACAAAAAATGGTCAAAACCACCGATAGGGACAAGTGGTCCACCTGCAGACCTGAAGAAACCAAGGTTTTGGGCTGCCCTTCTCACTCCAGGAATTCACTTGCAGATAATTACCCTTTTAGAAACCCATCTCTGTTTTTTCTAATGGAAAAACTGATGCTAAGGGACAGGATGAGAACTGTTTGGATTACGTGGAACATTCATTTTTCTTTTAAGTGGAGGAAGAAAAAGAAGCCCTGCAGAATTTCTATTTGAGTGAACGGACTCTAGGTGGCAACAACACTCTGCGTACCCTTCCCAGAGGTTAGTCAAAGACTGTTCACGCTGCTTACGTAGAGACAGAAAGGACAGCATTCTCAGTAACGCTTCTAGAAGATTTTCCAGCTGATTGCATCATCTGCTCATTGCTAGAAACATTTCCAGATTCTGTCAGTTTTCATTGTAATAGAGGACCTGGTTTTCAAAGCACGTTATGAAAAAAATCACACTGCATGTTTCATTTTGCAGGCATAATACTGCAGGTGTACAGAAGAAATTGAGCAAACTACTCTCTCTTTTGGTTATCCTGCTTGGATGGGCAATCTCAGGCAGTGCGCGGATAATCCTGATTTGTAATGATGTCTGTGAAAGTGCACAGATGGGTATACGCAACCGCACTTCTGTAGCACTCACCAGCCATGCTCTTGAAATGCCACTTCATCACCTTGTCAAAACAGCCACACACATACCTACAGAAATTCTTGCCACATCCTCTGTGTAAAGCACTGCATTATCTGCCAAGAGATTCACGATGCCCCATTTCATCCCCTCCTCGCTTCATGCCCATCTTCCTTTCCAGTAGATAAGCAAACACACACTAAATGTGTAAGCATGATAAACTGCAGTGTTTCGTTATTTTCTTCAAAAGTCAGCTTAGTTCTTAACTCCACCAACCCTTAAAATATTTAAATCTGTTACTGATGCACTCATGGGCACAGGGAGAAAGCAGAGAAGAGAAATATTCATTTTGATTACACTTCGAAGCAAAGAATTGTGAACGTAATCACACTGTACGCTGATAATGACCACAGGAAATCTTCCGAGCATGATAATATCATGTTTGTAGTAAGGCCAAAATGTCTGGTGGGATCTACAGGATACGATAAACTTCTCTGTCACGGTGACAAAGCTGTGATTAGAAGAGCTTTGTATAATTGACCCATTCACCGGCATGTTGTCAACTAATCTTCTCTGGGGCTATTCCCAGTATTTCATACCTCTAAGCTGCTTTCAGAGAGAGCAACCTTAAATGTAAAAATACATAACCTGGAGGCATTTTCTTCTTTTCTTACCAAAGCATGGAATTTCCCTTTAAATGAGGACGAATCAGCTTTCCAGATTTACAGGATTCAAAGGCAGTATGTTATTACTCTCAATAAACGTGGTAGGTCGATATTTAAAATAAATACGTATAAATGAGTTGGGATTCACTCCTACTTTGTTTTAAAATCTTCACTTTAATGGAGATTCGTTTTGTTAAATCCATCCAGTGACTTCATAGTCTTTGGAAAATCAATCATCTGCACAAATACTTAGCAGGTGTCATACATTTTGCATTTATAATAAATAAACACATAGCAGGGAGGTTGAAACTAGATGATCATTATGGTCCTTCACAACCCAGGCTGTTCTGTGGTTCTATGATCCTATGATAAATGCTGCTTTCCCTGTAATAAGCAATAATAGAGTTGTAATATAATCTTCTATTTCCTTTTTTTTTTTTTTTATTTTGTCATTTGGGCAAATATCACACTGCTAATCTCACAGTACTTAGTATGAGAGCAATAGCTAGGAATATTTAAACCTATCTGAAATGAGAGTGCTTTAAAAAGGAGAAATAGAATTCCCTGACTCTTCAAATGCTGACCTGCTTTGTGTAATGCTTATTGGTACTAGCTTTTCTTTCTTTCAATCAGGCAGTAATTTTATTATACTTTTCCAAAAAGTGGGAATGTGATAGCAAATCTGATGAAAACACAGTTGGAAAATCTGCTCATGTCTGGGCACACTGTCCAAATGCATATCATAATACAGAGGTTTGGGGTTGGTTATTTTTTATGAGTTTTCTTGTGTTAAAAATATCTATTTGTGTAAAAACAACCCTGCAAATTATCACGGGTATTTTCAGCTATAATCTGAGGAATCCATACCTTGTAACAAGGACATGGGACAATTATTTGAAGGCACAGATACCACCCCAAAAGCTGAGACTTGTTAAGTGCTGAAGCATTGAGTCCAACAGCACTGAAGAGTTATTTTGGACAGGCTCTGAGATGCGTCTCATCTTGCTTGAGAAGGCTCTTGATGAGTTATCATCAGGTACTGCTATCACAGCACCCATCTTGCACTAATGTGCACTAAATGCAAAATGTGGCACTGCAGAACTTCATACTAGATGTAAACGTTACTTCCATGACAGAAGCTTTGTATGACCCCTTCTAATGCTGTCCCTCTTCCTAAATATTACTCCTATCTCTTCATTCTCTTTCAAGTATTGAGACTTACGTGTTTTTTTGCCATCAACTTGTCCTTTGATCCACAAGGATTTAACAAATGTATTGAAAGTGCTAGCTGTCCCTGCTGCAAATATGGGGCAATGTGTTGTCTGCTGAGAGCCAAAAGGTTTCCAGATACTGCTGGGTAAGACGTGTGCTAGCAGCTTATCATGATTCTATCAAGTATTGACGCAGGCAAAATCAATGCGATTTCACGCAGTGAGAATTGAAGTCCTGGGGACTGATAGCTGCTAAATCTTGTATTCTTTAACTCTTCAATATAAAACTCCATGGGGTCTGTATCACCACCATTTACCCTTCAGAAATCCCTTCATCCTAGCTTTCATCTGTATCAATGAGCTTTTCCTACTGATAATTACAACATTCCCTTGAAGCTTTTGAATAGGTCAAGTAAGCGAAAGCCACCCCATCACACCTAAGCCAAAGGTGCCATAAAGTTGTAAAAAATAGCCTTGTTTTTGAACCAGACATTGAAACATGGAGACCATAAGTGATACGCTGAATGCCAAGTTTTGTTCTAAGATGAGACATCGTGTTATAAGAATAGTTTTTACCACATTGTTATCAGTATTTTTTTATTCTCAAATAGTCGGAAATCACTCAGTACAGATTAAGGCACATTATTTTCTAGATGAAGCTGACTCCTGTTTGCCACAGAACAGTTTGCTTCTGTTTTGGTACAGTATGAAATGTCCTTCTCTACAGTTCCAGGAGCTCCCGATAATCAACAAGTGAAACAATAAGACATTCAAAACAAAACCAAATATCTATGTGTCCCTCAAATGTAGAGTTCAGTTTTTTAACACACCGAAAGGAAGCCACTCCATTCTCTATTTATATTCAAGAGCTGTATCCCTTTCAAAAGGTGTTTTGTTCAGCAAAGTAATTTTCACAATTTCCACGAGCCCTTGTTCTTCTACCAGAGTTACCGAAATTTTACTTGGTAGAGCACCACTGTCATGGAAAACAGTAGCCCTCGGGAGCAATGGCACAAGCTCCAGAAAGAAATGTTGGTCTGTTTGTACAGCACTATCTTTCAAATAGGTACTCAATATTTCTTTTGGCTTTACAAGTTTCCGGTGTGATTTACAACTCTAAATACCACCCTAGTTATCAGTAGAAGAAGAAATCCTCTTTCAGCCTAGTAGTGAATCTATAGGATATTGTCTTCACAAGCTGTAGAAAAGGAAGAACAGGAGAGTAAATACCAAAAAAAACTTTAGTAGACTTATATTGATTATGCAATTTAAAAAAAAAAAAAAAAGGAAAAATAAAATCACTGGTTTTGCTTATCAAGTAAGTCTTGAAATGAAAAAGTGAAGCAAAAGAAGGCTCCAAAATAAATTCAGAGTGCTCTTTCATAGTGTTGCAAAAATGTATGCTTTCCTAACCAAAACCTAACTTTCCGAAGCTCTTCCACTGTCCTAAAATTCACTTCAAATAATGGAATTGCGGTCTGTCTTCAAAAATTTTGTCTTCACTTTCTACTTTTTCTCTCCAATTACCAGAAGGATTCTTTTTCACAAGGCAAGCAATATTTAGCATGAGTTAAATGCATTATATTGCAAAACCAGTTAAAGAAAAGTAGTAATTAATGACAAATCACTGAGGCTTAGAGATCTTAGTTATGCAGAAATATTTACTCAAGATTATTCTGCCTGCAGCAGCTTTCTTACTGTAGGTATACATCACTACCTCCTTGATCTGCAGTCAACAAATGAACAAGAAAAGAATGAGCTCAAACTAAAACAGAAGTTGACAGGAAAAGCGGAAGTGCCTTTGTTTGGTTTCTTGAATTTAATCTTTTAAACCCAAAAGGTGCAGTGTTTGGTTTTCTTCATTTTCCTTTTTCAAACCTTAAAATGCTGCAAACCAGGCTTAAGGCAGGTTGTAGGCACTGGGGTTCTTGCTACTCTTTCATAATGCCATTAACACTACCCTGCCAACTCCTCTGTATAACAAAATATGTTCTTCCTGTCCTAGCTACTATAACTAAAGAAAACTGAGATGCTAGCTCATAATGTGAAATCTGCAAATTTCCTGCCACTGGAATGGAATCACAACCCAGGGAAAACTGAGCTCCCATTAGACATGTATTTTTTCCTCTCTTTTATTGGGGTGTGGGAGGGCATAATGTCTCATAATGAACATTTTTATGGAAACTCATTCTACTTGAGTAAAAATCTGAACAAAACTTTCCTTAGAGTTGATGGCAAATGACTACTGAAATGTAATTGCCAGAGTTTTCTGCAGTTGTTTTAGTAAGACATCATCTTTCATGATGTGGATGGGAAATGCAAAGGGAAACAGCCATTGCTGGTACCAAATTACCACACAGGCTCCAGCTGTGAGCCACTAATTGGTCTTTAGTCTGTTGTTTTGTTGTTTTTTAGGGTTTTGGTTTTTTTTTTTTTAATGTGAGTCAAGAAAAGATGAGCACATTTTGAACCTATAGTGCAGTATAGGTTGGTCAATGTACTTGAACAATTTCAGACTGGTTTATTACACAAACAGCATGGAAAAAAATGTAACTCCTGTGTACTGAGAAGGTGGGTTCAGTGTGAGGACTTATTTGGGTGATGTAGCTTATAAACACGAGGGCAATAGTAATGCTCTGCAGCACTGACATCATTAATTCACCATCAAATTTAAGCATCATTCAAGTTAATCTATGTCTGCATGAAGTGTAAGTAGTTTTCAGCTGTCTGAAACTCTTGGGATATGTGTGGATTTCTCACACCATCATCTTTCCCTGCTTTGTTTTGCTAGAAAGTTGGTGTGTTTTTATACTGAACTCTCGTATGAAAAATGTCTGTCTAACATGGGTTCATCTAATTTACTCTGGTAAAAAGAATCTCCTAACCTAGCCTCCAGTAAGGCTTAGGGGTTCTGTTGGATTAGTGACTGCAAAATCTAAGATGAAAATTTTTGAAGGTGACTCATTGACTGGGGATAGTAACAAAGTAAAATAATAGGAAAATACTGTTTTCAACTTAGCTTCTGTTGGTTTTCAGCTATTAAGTTTGCATCTATTTGAGGAAACATAAATGATCAGATATTCAATCCACTCCAGCTCTGGTGGAGTTAAGTATGAACTGGTCACAAGTTCTGGCACACTACCATATTTGAATGATTCTCAGACTGGAATCAGCTGGTGCTTGGCAGCACAGCTTAGAGCCTGGACCAAATACAGGGCCATATCTGTCAGCTGGATGGGTCTTTAGATATCTGAGTTCCCAGAAGCCAGATGTGCAAATGAGTTCAAAATGCAGGCTTTGCCTTTTCCCAGTAGGGCAGCCCTTTGGTGATCTGTGGGAAGATAAACTTCCAGTGCTGTTCAACTGGAGAGGGAGGATACACACACAGATACAGATGTGTGCCTGTGGCTGAGGGCAATGCTAATCCTTCCTGGATGAGAAAGTGAATCTACATATCAGCCGAAAGCCAATATCTTATATTGCTGCATATCCTCCCACTAAAGATCACAAGTCAGAAGAATTCTCAGGAAATTCAGTAATTTGCCCAAGAGGAGTTTCTCTTAATGTTCTTTTCCCCAACCCTCCTTCACTGCCTGCTTAACTCCAGGCTTCTGCATTGAAATGGGAAGGTTTTTATCGCTTTATGCATTTTATGTAATCAAATTCTTTCTTTAAATTCTATCTCAAGTAAGTAAATACTTCCGCTTCAATGGCTAGTATTTCCTTTCACCACTTTAAAGTTTGTATCATTTTAATGATACGGTGGGTGAATACTTGTTCTTAAATTATATATATATATTTTTTTAAAAAGCGACTAGAAATGCAGGTTTTTGTCTTCTCCCTGCCATTCATTATTTTTTATAAAGCTCTATCATGTCTTCTTTTATTCATGCCATCCATAAACAGGTTTAATCTTTTCAGTTTCTCCACATAGAAAATTCTCAGCCTCTAGTAACTTCTCTCTAGATAGTTTCAGTATTTGCTGTATCTGTTTTGAAGTCCAGTTCCCAGAACTGAACAAAGTACTCAAGATAACTTGAAGCAGTTGTCTGAACTGTGGGAATTACAACATTTCCAGTCTGATCTTTCTTTACATTTTGCTCACTTTCTAAACACTGCTTCCATTGAGCTTTCCACAGTAACACCAGGATTTTCTGAGCAGTTGCACTCAATTCAGATCCCAGTAGGTTGTGAGAATATTCCATCCAGATTTAAGTTTTCCTAGCATGAATCTCTGTTGTGTTTATTGATCTCCTTAGGATAAGTCTCTAATTGCTATCTCTGAGGCTCTTTTACAGCAAGCAAAAACAAATAACGGTGTGCGTTCTGTACGCTGTCACATCCTTTTACCCCTTTCCAGATCAGTGAGATTTTTAACATACTCTGCTAACTCACATGTTTCCTAGAGATGCCAGGCTGTCACAGGAGGCCTGCGTGTGCATACCCTTGGGATATATCTGTGCTGTCCCCCACAGCGAGTGCAAATACTGCCAAGCATGTCTGTAACTTACAGCACTGCATTTCAACTCATCTATTGCCTCTCTCTCAGCAGGTGACTTGGCTGCCTTGTTTACAGTAGCTGGGGTCTCTCAGCATGGCAATACACAGTGAAGGGCAGACATGAGCCCAGTCACGTTGAAAGTCAACCAGATAGTAGCAATATTTGCTTTCCAGCAGTTTTGAATGCTCAGCAGTACCTTCTCTCCCACCACAAGTTGACTTTATAAACATCTGATAATTACTGTGTTAAGGAATCAGCTGAAAGTCTGAACACATTTACACATACTGTTTCCTCAAGGCAGAGTTTCCTCAATACAATCAAAAACCGTACGGTAGCTCCATGAAAGGGAAATTTTTCCTTAACAAGCTGAAGCCCAGGGGCTCATCTCCTATCTTAGCACACTCACATTTTATTACTTCCTTCAGTTATCACCCCAACTCATTTTCCAGGTACAAAAGTCCCTAGTTTCCAGAAGGACAGCTAGCCCCTAGACACAGGATACAGGATTTACACTGCCTCCTGACAGAAATACTATTGCAATTATTACATTGATTAGAATGTATATTATACACATCTAAAAGGCTGCAATTAAACTAGGCCTCACTCTGCTAGCCACTACACAAACGCGTAACAACTTTCAGGCCCTCAGGAAAAACACTTAATTCTAATGTAAACTCCTTGGGGCAGAAATTATCTTCATTTTTGTTCTGTGGGAATGCAGTGCCTGGCTCTGGTGGACCCTCTAGGCTGCACCACAATGCTAATATTAATACTGGTAATGATAATTAATATTAGTATCAAATGCTGTTATTCCAATTTTATCACATCTTACCTCTCCCCTTCTATTTATTTATTTGTTCGTTTTTGAGAGTGTCCTAAGTATATATTTCATTTTGACTGAAGAATCCTTTCTTTAATGGTCTAGAAGTGTGCTAAGGATACTCCGCTCTGCTTACAGGGAACAAACAGTGCCATGGAATAAGTGTTTGGTGGGACGAGTGGTGTTCTGAGTAAGGACAAGTGGCAAGAGAGAAGGGACACCATCAAAAGCTGTTCTTCTGCTCCATGTGAATGTTAATACTTGTTCAGTGCTCCATGATGAACTCTTTCGGTACACTGTGTTACTGGAAAAAATCCTCCTCACTGAGAAAGAGGCGCATGTCACTGCTGACTCAGAAGCTGGCAATGGTCATATCAGCACGCTCTTTAATTTTTTCAAATGTCCTTTTTTTTTTTTCTCTTTTTTTTTCCTCACCCTCTCCCAAGGAAGTGCACATTCCCTAACTAGTTTTGCTAGAAGGCATTCCAGTTGTTGATTTGAAAGTATCGTTCTTAACCCAGACTGGGAGAAATGGGGATAAAATGTCACAACAAAAGCAGGATAGCTTAGCGTTAACGTGTTACAAAATGTGATGCTGATTACTCTGTGGGAATCTAATAGTGATTAATTACTGAAATGCAAGAATTTACTATTTTTTATGCTTCATTATCCCCACGATGTCTATAGAAACACCATTAATCAGTTTCAATATCAAACTGGACTATTTGCAGTTAGTGTCCTACTTTTAAATGTATTTGAACAGTTAGGTTTTAAATGACATTAAGCCAAGTAAAACTAGGTATATTTCAAGTAGAGTTTTAAAAAAACAAAACAACAAAACAAGAACTAGAATGGCAAACTGGCAAAGGATCTGTCCTCAAGATACAGATTATATCCATCTATAAAAACATCTGATCTCTTTCAGCAAAATATCATCATGACCTTGATAAGAAAAGTAATCTATATCTGCACAATACTAAGACACAGCTGATTGTGCCTGTCTGCAAATCTTTTAAATATCACCCAGCTGTCTCAATTGCACCTTCTGGAAATATTATTATTTACTTTCAGCCTAGAGTAGGAAATACATTTAGAAGTGTGCATGTAAAGTTGCATCGATGATTAAAAGCCCCCAAAACATGCAAAATAATAACAATACTCGAGTGCTTTATTTCAGTGAGACTAGAGATCAAATAAGTCTATTGATAATTTTTCAGGGCTTACACCTGGGACAAAGTGCTATGAAAATCTTTTGTAAGAAAAATGAGGCGTCCTACGAATGACATTGCTTCTTGCTGTTGAAACAATGATCATTTCCTGCAGCAACATTAGTGTCTCTGAACACTTCTCAAAACACGTTAACTAACACGCTTACTTTTCCAAAAGGTTTTAGAACTCCATTTGCTTTCCAGCTTCCAGGCTTTTTGAAGAACAAAATTAAATAACAACACTGTTCCTCCATGTGATTGAAAAGATGAAAATATGATTTTATATATAGGAAATAGGAGAAGAATGTCTCTGCTGCTACAGAAGCTGGCACACGGCAGATCATTCACTTCTCTAATACTACCCCTTCCACCTCAGAACAAGTGAATTTGCTAAGGTAAAATATTCCATTTAACTGTGCTAGGCTCTGGCTGGATGCACACTTTTTTAACTCTACAATTACTATTTAGCATGCAAATAAGACAGATAAATATGCGGCGACCCGTCTTTCATATCCAACCTTCCATCTCCCTCCCTTGTGCCATCATTGTGTTTGGCTGTGATAGGATCTGCCAGCAGTTCTGCTGTGAGCTGCACTGCTTTGTGATGAGTTCCTGGGGGGCAGCCTTTCTTGTCTTTGGCAAACTCTTCCTAAAGAGTATTTTCTGCAGAGTGCCAGCAGCTCTTGGCACAGATTCATCAGCTCACAGTGACTTGCAGTGCTGATACTTAATAGTCATCCCCTGTAGCTTAGCAGAAGCAGGAGCTGAGATGGATAACGCAGCATCTAAGCTGCATCTTGCTTGTTGGGTTTCTTCTGTTTGGCAAACTCTAAAGACCAATTTTATATAAACCAGGGAAAAGAAGACACTTGTCTCGCACTTTGAGTGGTGTTGCATCTACTATTATTGAGGGAATAAGAATGTTTAAGGGAGTTTCAACAAACTGATACCACTGAGCCCTTAGTGGATGAAGAAAGAAAGAAGACTGGAAGAGGAACTGACTCAGCTTTTGCCTGCCATGCAAAGCAGGAAAAAGGATGAGCAGGTGAGTGTCTGTGACATACAGTTGGCCGTTGCTGTGGGAAAGCATGCCATCCTCAGGGTAACTCAAGGGAAACTCTGATACTCAAAGCGTCATGGCCTGATGGCACTTCCCATCCACTCGGCTGTGGGAGAAACGTAAGATCTCTGCCAGAAGGGCAGCCACAGATTCTGCCAAGCTTGTCTTTTCCAAGCACTGATGGCCAGGTAGGTGAACATTATCCACTTTAACCTGCTTCACTGTTGTCCTCTCCCTCCATTCTTGCATCCATCATCACCCTTTTTACCACCTGCATATCCCTTCCTGCCAGCTGCCTGCACAGCACTCAGAATAACAGACTCTGTTCTTCCTTTGTTGCTGAACAGGGGGAAATGGTTTCAAACCAAAAGAGGGGAGATATGGACCCGATATAAGAAAAAGTTTTTGCAGTAAAGGTGGTGAGGCACTGGAATAGGTTGCCCAGAGATGCGATGGATGGTCGGTCCCCAGAGACATTCAAGGTCAGGCTGGAGCAGGCTCTGAGCAACCTGATCTAGCTGTAGGTGTCCCTGTTCATCGCGGAGGAGTTGAACTAGACGGCCTTTAAATGTCCCTTCCAACTCAAACGGTTTTATGACTCCTTGCCCCTCAGGCCCCGCTGCCATCAGATGAAACGAGTGAACAAAACCCTCTCTGCACTTCAGAGAGCTCATTTTAAGGGTCCCAGCAGCAAGCTCCAGCCCGAGAGCAGCTCCTCACCGACGGCCTCGAAGCTAGTTTCATTTACAAGATGAAACGTAAAGAAGTTCGAGAGGCTCCAGACCGAACGGGGCAGGAGCCCAGGTCAACCGCCGCCATTTCGCGGAGCGGGCACCCGCTACCCGGTGTCCTCGCCGCCCTGGGGCGGCCGAAAGGCTGTGGAAAGCATCCAGCTTTCGGGCGGCAGGGGAGCGGATCACGCTGAGGTGAGGGCGGCGCCGGGGGCCGGCTGCAGCGCGGCAGGGGAGGCCGGGATCCTCCTGAATGAACGGCTCCTTCCCCGCCTCGCCTCGCCTCGCCCCGCACCCCCGCCCGCCACTCGCCGCCGCCGCTCCGAGGCGCAGCCAGTTTCTATAGCGACGGCACCGATCCTCCGAGTAGTAACAAAGCCGGCTGCCCGCGGCCGCGCCGGGCCGGCGGGAGAAGCTGCTCCCTCTCCCCAGGGCACCGGCCGGTTGCGCCCTGTCAGGTACGGGGCGGCCGGGAGCCGCCGCGCGGCGGGGCTGGGCTGGGCGGCGGGGAGAAGGGATCCGGGGAGCGCGAGGCTGGCAGAGCCGAGCGAGGTGCCGCTCCTGCTTGCCGGCTCGCTGTGCGGGCTCGCAGGGAAGCGGTATGGCGGACCGGGCTCTGCAACCGGTGGGCTACCGCTACCCGCCCGCCCGCCTGCCGGGGCCGCCCGGCGCTGCTGTACGCTCCTATTGAAATACGCCGTGCCCCGTCTGGGAGTCGTGGGGTTACAAAGTTTAATTCGCTCAGCTCGGTAAAGTAACGCTGAGCGGGGTGATAGTTTTTAAATGCGTTGTTGTTTGAAGGGGAGTCGATACTAGAGCATTGGTACTGAGGAATAATCGGGAAATTGCTGCTTGTTTTTAGGAGTAAGTGTGCCGAAGGGCTGTAGGTGAGATGGGTTCGTCGCTTTCAGATCCGGATCCAGACTGAGGCGAGATGCTAGGGGTGATAAAACGCCTTCCCTTGGGAAAGCAGGGGTAGCAGAGAGTTCCTCGCCTCAACGCGAGGCCCTCCGCCAGCAGGCAGGCGGCGAGCAGTGCTGGCGGTGCCCAGACGGGTGCCGTGGCCACGGACACCTCAGCAAAGTTGCAAGTCCAGAGCAACTTCCAGTGATACCAGCATGGCTGACCTTGTGTGGGAAGGTCCTGAGGAGCAGCCCTTGGTCGTGGCGGAGTGAGCGAGGAGATGAGGTTCTGGGTGTGCTAAGGGAGTAGCCTGCAGAGCCCGCAGCGGGGATCCTGTGAGGTGTGAACGAGCGAAAATGAGGAGCGGTGTGTGAGCGTGGCTGTTGGGTTACTGGCGGGTGGACAGGAGCGGAGATGATTAGTAGCATGTAACTTAAATGGCAGAGACGCTGGGATTTAAAACGCGGTACATAGAGTGATACTGGGCTATTGGAGCCCCAGAGCTAAGTACTGACCTGAGGAGGTTGGAGAGAAGCCTGAAGAAAGCGGGTGTTCCATGAAAGGTGGAGTTACCCATAGCGTTTCAGTGAACGAGGTGCAAATATGTCACTGGCTGGAAAGGGGAGACGTGCAGCTCTTAAGCAATTGTGAGCGCAGGTAGCATGTAAAATTGAGGTGTTTTCTTCTTGCAAGAAATGTGTCACCGAATTTAAGTTTTAAATGAGGGTTAATCAAGGTTAGATGTTTCAACTCCATCTGTTTGCTGTGGGATCTCCTGATTACATTTCATATTGAGAATTCAGATCTCTTTGGAAAAGGAAAATTACTTATTTAGAATTCCTTATTTACATGAGTTGCAATGATTTGCCTCGTGTTTATTGGTTTTTGTCCTTTGTTCCTTGCAGAGAAGTGTCACAACAGTTATTTTGTTCCAAAAAAGTTATAACCTTCTGAACGACCTCTGTTTTTCATGCAACACTGAAAAGCTAGCACTCAAGCTTATTAAATGTATAAAAACGGAGACCTCCTATTAGTTCAGCATGATGGAAAACAACATCTCAAGACCTTACCTATGGCCATCTGAAATTGAATGCACATAGCAGAAAATAAAAGGTCAGCTGTGTGTAATAAGAACCTAGGGACCTATATTCCGTTAGCTGCATGGCAGAGAATGAGAGAAACACCGGAACTCAATACAATTCTGCCTTGAAAGCTAAAGGAATAGGCAAAATGTTTATGGTTATGCAGCTGGTGATATTTCAGTCCTGAAATTGTTTCATGTAGAACAACTGCAAGCTGTACTTGATGAAGTTTATCAGTGGAAGGAAAAAAAATAGTTGGAGCTGAGGCAATGCCAGGCAGGTACAAGGCAGCTCGCTGTGGATAATATGTCTTGTAGCATAAACTGACATGTATAAGGGCTTCTAGTGGGCCGAGCAATTCAAGTACTTAGATCACTGTCTCTCACACTCTGTTATTTCACACCTTCCTGATGCCCCTACATCCAAAGCAGGCTTACATGAAGCCTATTATCAAACTGTCATGAAAACATCCTCTAAAGCTGTGTGCTCTCTGCAGTGATACAAGGCAACTGCAGGAGTCAGCACTCATGACTATTTCTCCTGCCTCCATCAGTCCCAGCTGAACGTGTCTTTGTCTATATGCTAGGTTTGATGTCTCTGTGCTGAATGATTTGCTGGAGATGTCTGTGTGCTTGCTGCAGCCAGCAGCTATTTCAGGTATACAGAGACACCACCTGCTACCTCGAGGCTGCAGTTTCAGTCCGTTAGCAAGGTTGCTAAGGAGTTCCAGACATCCTCAGAGAGCAGAGCTCAGGAAATTCTCCTGTGGCCTTTGCAAGCATCGTGTGCTGAAACGCTTATATCCAATATAAACTACTGTTCTGACAGTAATGTAATACACGCAGATGTGTACTTTAGGATAGTGTAACGTATGATAGTTGTGACTTTCCAGTAGAAAGAAAACACTTGCAAGTTTCATAGTGCTGTAGTAAGCTACAAAGAAATCAGGCCTCCTGGAAATGTACCCGAGGTTTCAAATTCATTTGAAAGAAACAAAGAAGTACAAGATTTTTTTTCCTGGTCAAAGATGTGCAGCTTTTAACCTACTACAACTCTGCAATTTTTTACACCCCAATTTTCTGTGGTTTCACTCAGCTTGGTTTTCTTGCAGATATGACACATCACAGCAGTCTCAGCACAATAAATGCTGCAATTAAGCTTAACTTTCCTTTTTCTATTTGATCTTTTTTCACTACGGACAGATGAAGCCAATTTTTCAGGTTGGGTGGGGTTTAAAGCTGGATTAATTTGCTATGAATGAGTAGATTTTCATGTGAAGGTTTAACTTTGGTGAATTACCAGAGGGAAGTAAATCTTTATTAACTCCCTGGCCAAGACCCACGCCAGTGCTCAGTGAAAGTTTCAATTGAACAGCAGCAGTGTAAGTCTTGTTCAGGTAGCATGAAACCTGTGATATTCCAACAACTGCAAAATGCTGAGCAGAGCATTATAGGTTTTTCTAATGTCTTTTGCAATTTCTGGGAAATTAAGCTGGAGCATGGCAAAGTCATGGCTCTCTGAAAGTCTCAGGCTCATAACTGTACTGTAGGTATGTGTTGTTAAGATCACAGGGTCTATAAAGATTGCTGTCGCCGGTTCTGCTATGTTCAGAAGCAGGAACTGGAAGGGGAACGCTTGGATCTCCCAGCTCCAAGGAGCCTCTATTGGCAGCTCCTTGGGTTGTTAGGAGAAATGGCAGAAAGAAAGGGGTGAGGCAATCTGGGCTTAAGGACAGCTGTGGGGAGATGTGAAACAAAGGCTGTTGTGAGGAGCAAGGTAAGGTTTGATGTGCAGCTGGCGATGAAGGCGAAGCTGAGGACTTGAGGAATACGGTAGGAGAAAGGTCACTGGGACTGCTCTGAGTCGGGCTGAGATGGAACTGGATCTAGGACATGCTAGTGGAGCTCTGGCCAGGAAAATCCATGGGTATGAGGATGTGTGCTCCATTTCCTCCCAGTACATGGCCAAATTAGGGGGTAAAGGCTTATGGTTTCTATCTGATTTGTTTATGTCACTATTTGTAAGGCTTCAAGGAACATCTGTAGCAAAACATTGGTCAGGAAACCCCAAACATTCTATGTTAGCACAAGGACAGTGATGCTCCAGGCAGAGGAACTCATCTTGGCAGGCAGTTCACAGCAGAGACAAAAGTCCCATTGCAGATGATAAATGGATAGCCAATCTGTAAATCACAGCAGCAGATGTGCTGCTGTGAACAGAAAGGAAACATTCCATCCTTGGTGACTCACAAGCAGTGACCTGATCAGTCTGCTTGAAAAAGCATCTGACCTTGGAGCTTCTGTTGTGTAGAACAGTTGCACATAGAAGTATGGATAAATGCTGCAGCAACTACATTGCAGGTATTGATAAAGGAAAGGTTTACCAGGAACCTGCAGAAGCCATTTGGTTTCTGACACGTTATGGCAGATCTGGAATATCTGCACAAGGTTGTTCTGTAGCAGAGATAAACCTAGAGCTGATTCTGGCCGTTCATTCTTACAGCAGTTTCTTTTTGTGCTGAAAACAGCACGAAAAGGCTTGTCAGTGCTTCTACCAGTGGTGAAAATGCTTAGCTTGGTTAATTAGAAGTTTGTGAACAACTTAAGAAATTTTGGGTAATGTTTGAAACACCCTTTGTCCAGGTGAAATGTTGTGTAACACACGTTATGAGGGCTTTTATCTTCCTGTATCTCTTTCAGTTCATTGAATTACATTCATACGCTGTTAAAGTGACAGCCAAATGAAAGTCAGTGCTGAAAGCAGCAAAGCTGTGTTTGGTGCTACGTCTAAATGGCGTACAATGAGTCATGGGGCCATGGATTAAGCTAGGAATAAAAACATTCGCCAAATAAGCACCAGGTATCCTGCACACTCAGTGAGGCTTCTTGTAGAAGAAAGTACTTCGTGATTGTATGACTGTAATGTACTGCGTGTACTCAATAGAAAGCTGATGTTTTGTAACTCACTAGGACTTGCTTTCAGTACATTACAGCTATTTTACTGTGTCCTCTAAATCAAAGAATGCTTTTGTACCTGATGCTGTATTCCTTTAATCAAGTTTCTCTTATTGGCTCATAAGCTAAACAGATTGAGCTCTTTAACACCTCCACGGGAAGGAATTCTTTTCATCTCCTGAATAATTTTGAGCAATCTCACTGTTTCTGTCCAAATCATTCTGCATCCTTTTAAGTGTGTGAACATCAGAACTGCACAAAATACCCTAGGGTGACCCTCACAGAAGTATGAATGGTACTGTATCTAGGGGAAAATAGCAATTTTTTCCCTCCTCGCTCATCCCACGTTGCTAAGTCCATGTTACTAAGCTCTCATATCCAGTCATTTGTCCTCTGTGATTTCTGTATACTTGCGGATTATTTGATAATTCCAGACTTTGTATCTGGTTGTACTCGGGTGCAGCAGTGAGCAAAGTTATTATGAAGTTAGATGGAAACTCTCTGTGTTGCTCAGTATTCCAATGTAACACTCTTTCCAGTTCCTTTCATGGCAGACACAAAGTTGTCCCATCCTTCCTGTGGGTGTCTAAGTCCTTGACATTTATGCTGTTAACAGTGATGCCTTGAACCATATTTTTAAGTAAAAGGAAAGGAAATAGGTCTGACTAGTAAGAACGTATCTAAAAAGACATAAAGAGAAAGCATCTTCCAGCTGCACAGTTTATGTTCTTCATTGGCCATCAGACACTATTTCACACTTGAGAAGATAAGCAAAGGTGCCTGCTCACTTAAAGGTGCCTGCTCACTTAAAGATCAGCTAATGATGAAAAATTTGATTTTTGGCCATCTCTGCCTTTTAAAAATGAGGAACAAACATCTATCCAGGAAGACAAAAACTGCTCCCGTGGGTTTCTCTTAGCCTGAAATATTAACACCTTCATCATGAACTACCATGTCTCCCAAAGGACAGAGAGAACAGAGAATATGAATCATCTGTTTTCATTATCAGTCATTCAGGCAACATGGTGATGGATGGATAAACAGATAGAGGCCAGGTCTGTGAGCCAGCAGCTGGCAGGTAAGTCCTGGGAAGCTCACTAAAACGTGTCCTCAAGAATCTCTATCTAATATGCTATACTTTGCCAGTACATTTCTATCCTAGGATAAAAAACACGTTCTTCAGACAGTAGGATCATACTTAAGCATACGTAATTCCATCATTTCAGTGAAACTTGAGCACGTGCATATTTGTACCTGTGCTCAAGAATCTGAAGAAGAATGTTTTCCTGGGTGAGGAGACAGGGAAGGAGCTCTTCCAAGACTTAGAAAAAATGAAACAAGGTGGGAAATTAAAGGCATATAGGTGATGTAAAAGCAAAACAGTGATATTGGTTATCGATGGATCCCACAAAATTCCCAGATGAACAGGTTTCCAATGAATCTTTTTGTCGTCTGTCTTTTAAAAATAAATGAAACTCTTGTGTGACTGCTTTGCGTGTCTCTGCCACCCTGACAGGCAAGTTAAAGCATTTCAATAATGTGAAAGTATTCATAAAAAGAATTGTCAGCAGTGCAAGCCTGGAAATTTGTTCTTCAGCTTTAATAATGTTAATATGATTATGCTTGACTCACTGTGTGTGTATGTGAAATTCTGTAGGGCTCTTGAGAGGGCAGTGTAACCTGTCTGTAGTTCTAGTCTAAACATGTGCATACCTTTATATATGCTACCCTCTCAAGAGAGCTTTAGTATTTTAAATTGTTCAAGTACACATACGTTTATATTTGTCAGATAGAGCAATGGTGTCAGTTGAGATCACAGACAGACTTGTTGAAGTTGCATATGTACAGTGCTATAAATTTCTGTACAAATGGCTCATCCCTGTCATCTGTTGTTTCTCTGCCTTTAGCAACAGGCAAACAACCTTATGCAATATGATCAGTGATGAGCAGCTTTGGACATGGTGCTGTGCAGAGCTTTGAAACAGAACAGTCTACCTGCTTACCGTAAAATAGTGCCTTGTAACAGGCAGTAATCCAATCATGCTGTGTATTTCCCACCTCCTCCTTCACTGCTTTGCTGAACCTGTCTTTCAGTGGTAGTTTTGTGTATTTAAGCTTATTTTTTATCACACCTCCTTTCATGTATGGTTATCCAAATACTAACCAAAACACTGACAAAAAGCAAAAAGACACCAAAGAATGCTAGGACAAATAGTAACTCCCCAGAAACAAAAAAGGATATAGCGATCATTCTGTGATTGCCTGTATTGTTCAGTAAGGTGAACATCACCCCATTGCTTGTGCCCCAGAGCTCTTTTGATTGCCTTTGAACAGTTTGCCCCAGGGGACCTGGAGGATTAGAGCTGGGAGGAAAGCTTCAATGAACCATTGCTTTGATGTTTGTATATGCATAAAATTAAAAATGGAATGTGTGTGTACAGCCCTTGCTGTGCAGAATTTAGTCTAAAACAGAACAAATAGGTCAAAAATTCCAGAGAATAACATTACATTGGGCATCACTGTTTGGTTGAAAATGATTTGAATGGTTTTCTCTGTTTTGTGTTCTTGATGTTCTTGATGGTGTTTTTGTTTTGTTTGCTTGCTTGTTTGTGGTTGTTTGTTTTGTAGGAAAGATGGAAGAAATGGGTCTGTGAGGAAAGGGATTGCTGGACCTGTGCACGAATGAGAATGAATTGCCCTCCTGTGTCTATTAAAATATCTGGCTTTGGACTACACACTGCAATCTTTGTAACAAATTTAGTAGAAAACACACTGAAGGAGTGTGGAGCTCTCACGTAATAGGCGAAGCCTGGAAGGCTGAAGGAAAAATTCAAAGTGAATCCATAGATTGCAAGATCATACTGTTCTGAGAGAAGAAACATGTCTTAGGAGAGCAATGTCATCAGCATTCATAGCACTGAGTGGTGGCACAGTTCCTGTAAAGCCTGCTCCAGAAATGACATCATTTGCCCACAGTGACATACGAGGCCACTGAGACAGGTTTGCAAATACCGAGCAGCTGCCCTGCACAAACCCAGTGGTGTCTCTTGCAAAAGAAAGGCTCCAGTCAGACATGTGAATGGTTATTCACCCATCTAGGGACTCCGTAGGGAACTGTTGGTAGGAAATGGGCGGAAACTTGGGGCCTGTTCAGCTGAACCCTTTGGTTTCTGCACTGGCAGAGCTCGCTTCCTGCCTGCTGCCCCAGATTTCTGCAGAGCTGCCTGTTTTGGCCCAGCTTTTCTTTCTCAGGGATGAAGAATAGTACCAGAGATGGTCTGTAGGGTGCTGGAAGTTTGAGGGGAAAGGAACTGCAGTGATGTAGTGCTGCTCTGCAGTGCCAGGTGCCCTAGGAAGACTGGGTTGAAAGTTGTGACCGTTGCATTCCTGCGGCTGGTGTTTAGGCTCTGGGATATGACTGGCAGATTTGAGCCACTCAGGCCAGCGTTAGAGTTTCTTTTAGTTAATCTTTCAGCCTAAAAGGGCAGTTGCTGAGGGATAGAGCACAGAGGCATCTTTGATCCCCTGCCTAGACCGTGTGAGTTAGCTTAGTGGTGGCTGTCTCCTTGTGCAATCTTTATTGTCCACGTTGTTCATCACTCTGACAGGCCAGAAAGAGCAGACATCATAATTAATATGAGACATTGTGGTAATGGCGTTGTGTTCCAGCTTCAAATTGTTTACACCAAGCTTCTCTTTTAAGTAATTCCCTGATAATTCTGTTAAAACTTTTCTTTCCTTCAGTCTTGAATCAGCATTGAAGTAGAGGCATCTGTTTAAATGTCCTCTGCCTGAAGTGTGCATGTGGGGGGGCGTCTATGTTTGTGTGTGTGTGGAGCTTTCAGTCAGTGCTCCTTTAAAGCACTGGTTGTAGCGCACAGCTATGATTGAGTATTTTCCACAAAATGTCAGATCAAATCCTCTAGCTAAATATTATTGTGTGTGTATACTTCTTGAAGATGGAAGCGCTTATTTGTCAAGGTAATGTTTAAAGAAATATATTGAGCTACTTTTCTTTGGCATTTTCAAAAATGCTGTGTACTATACCACTTGAACAACAGTCATTAGCAACAACGTTCTACCGGATGTGATTTTTCTTTAGGAGGAGATGGTGCTCATTTTTAATGAGAAAATAGCCATCTCAGCTTTTATCCTGAAGTTTTATATACCTCTGTTTTCCTCAATATACAATAATGTATTCAGAAGCATGGAAGTGTAGTTTGTGAGACAGCGTGTTCCCTCCATAACCCTTCCTGGGAAATGCACTGTATGTTAGACCTGCTTTTGGAATATCAGAGTCATCACAGGCGCCACATATTACAAAGAAAATGCTCTGAAAATGTGAACATTCATGTAAGAAATACACTTATCTTCATTTGATAGTGCAGTTCATACATGATTCAAACAACAGTAATCAATGGTCAGTCCTGTTTGTATGCTTCTTTTAATATTCTCTCATAGTGCTGTGAACACGTAACAAATAAAGCCAACAGATGAAGACAGGCATACGAAAATTTCATTGAGGTGCCTTTGCTAAAAGTGAGGATGCTCCCTTAATGGCCAACCTCATCTTAGAGGTAGAAAGGAGACATCCCTGCTCAGGGATGATGAGACCCCAAGCAGTGACCCAGCTGGCAACTCCATAGAGGCATGGGATAAAATGTCATCTGCTGAATGGACTCAGCGTGTGTTTGACAAATCTAATAACAGTAGCCAATGGTTTCAAGCAGGTACACTTGGTTAGGGATTTGGAAGATGAAGGAGTAATAAAACACCTTTATTTCTGCAGAGCAGTGCTGTGATCAGTACCAGCCGTAGGATCTCAATGCCTGTCTAACTTCTTCTCGTATGCTCTGTTCACCGTACTGCCTTGCAGCTTGCATGGCTGTGAAGACTTTTCTCATCATCTTGTTTGCTTTGTGTGAGGAAGACCAGCCGTGTAGGTGTGAGTGGTTGCCTTGTATCTGCCCTGAGATCACTGAAAGAGCCAAGGGGGATAGGAGATCTTCTCTGTGAGTCAGGCTTTGAAATGCGTCCAACGGGGTTGTGGATGAGGTTGTGGACTTTATCACCAGAGTCTTTCAAAATTAAAGTGGGCAGGTATACCTTCAGAACTGATTCCTGTAAAGAACTGCCCTGGGAACCTTGATTGTTATGAATGGAGTGTGGAAGTACTGGAGGAACAGCAAAAGCTGTGAGAAAAGCTGTTGATGGCTCCCAGATTAGCAGGTCATCAGGATACACATCGAGTGGGTGCGGTTTTTCCAGACACCCACATCAAAGGGAGGTCAGTGGGTAAATCCTGATGAATGCAGAGATGTGTCTGCACGTGGTTGCAAGGAGTTAGGAGGAGGCCTGGATAGCTGGCATGCCTGCTTCGACATGTAATTGCAAGGATTGCATCTCCATTGCTGAAAGTTGGGCAGACTGTCTATAGTTATGAACGTCCTGGTGCTTGTGGATAAGTGGGCTGGAGTGAGGCAGATGAGCATTTTCCTGTTGTGTACCATCTCCCATGGAGCTCTGCTAAAATGTCCCTACACAGTGTTGCAATCCTGTTTTCTAGATTTTCCAGGAAGATAGGTTTTCCAAGGAGAGATGACCTCCAGAGCTTTATTCCAGCATAACTTGTTCTGTTATTTTGTGACTAAACTGCAGGAATTAGTGGAGTGTGTTGCATGGCCTTCACTGCACAGGAGGTAACATTAGTGTAGCTTTATGGCCCTTTTTAAAATTTCTGTTCTACTACCTACATCCACTGGTAACTCTTAAACGTTTTTGGTTTTCTTTTATAAGTATGGATTTGCGTCACCCAGGCGTAAGAAAAATCCGGAAGCATTTTAAGAGCATAGCGTGTACAGTTTGATATCCCCACAAGGGTTTGCTTTAACTGCCTGTTAAATGCACAGGTTTCCCAGGGAGGTGGTCACAGCACAGGGCTTGCCACAGTTCAAGGCAGTGCTCTCAGTCATGGTCTGATTGTTGGGTGGTTCTATGTGAAGCCAGGAGTTGGACTAGATGACCCTTATGGATCCAGTCCAACTTGGGACATTCTATAATTCTATGATAATAATCGGAGACTTGAAAAAATTCTCTTTGGTGGGTCTTTTTGATCAGAGATCTGTAAACCTCTGAAGGTTAGGGAGCTGGGTCTCAAAAGTCATCTGTCGTCGCCCATCACAAACAACAAAGATGACGTAGCATCTTCAACAAATACGTATTTAGTGCCCAGACTGAACTACCCCCAGTTTGCAGGCTTTATCTCATCGTGCTTTCTTGTTGTGAGCAGCTGACTATGAGGCCGGGGCTCCTGTTGATCTCTGCAGTAATGCTGCTGTCTGCAGAGTAAAGGCATAAAGGTTACCCTGAATCATGCGTGTTTCTGTCAGCACCATTGCAGACCAGGTGTTGCGCTTGTTAGTTTGCATGTTGGCTGAGAAAATACAGTTTCACTACCAGCACTAAAAGACCTGCTGTGAAACCCATCATCCCCTCCTTGCCCTGTCTTTATCCTTAATAGAATTTCCTGAAGGGAAGCAAGCCGTTTGTCATGTTGGTCTGACAACTCAGGGAGTAGATGCTGTAAGTGCATCTCTCCCCTGCATCACTACTCCCTTTCCTCCTCTATCTCTCTTGGTTTGTTCTTTTTTATTTTTATAGGTACCATTATGTGATTGATCTTGGTAGTGAGAGAATTTGGTTCACAACAAAGTATAAACAGCTTTCTCCTAAATTTCATTCTGGTTGCTTTTGTAATGTGTCATTAGCTTTTTTTTTTTTTTTTTTTTTTTTTTTTTTTTTAAGAGATATTTCCTGTATTAAAATGAGTGCTAAGTTTTATTCCTCCATCCTTTCCTGCTCTTTCATTCTGTTGATGTTTAATGACATTCATTCTCATCAGCATGGCAGGCAACGGAAACCACATCATTTCTCCATTTGTTTTCACGTTCAGGTTAGTACCACGTTTTTCTATTACTTATTTCTATATAACACACTTACTTTTGTATGTTTGTTTAACACAAAATTTTCATCATCTCCCACCTCTGCTGCCTATAACTTCGTATCTTCTTTCTTACAGTTCTTTAACTGGTGGCACAGAACCTATAACCTTCTCTTTACTAGCTGGCTTGGCACATTTGCTGCTTCCACATATCTAAACCAGTCTTTCTATCTTGTTTGGCCACCTTCTTACTAACCCCTGTCATTCTGCATCTTTAAAACTCCCCACAAATTCACCTTGTGCATCAACTCAAACTTTATTACGTTCAAGCCTCCTTTCTATGCATGGGCTTCCTTCTCCTCAGTGTGTCAATTTAGAAACTTCTTGTGGTACATTTTCAATTACATTACCTCCCTCTGTCCACTCTATGCATAAAACTTTCAGATTCATCATGCTACTACTGTCTCCTTTCTCCGATTTAACATTCCCTTCTCTAAAGAGTCTAAGAATCTGAGATACTGATCTTGCAAACTGTTTTGTGCAGTGTTATGCTAGTACCATGTCAGTAACTCAATGGAAATGAGTTTTCTTTTATGAGTTAAAACTTATCAAGGGGAAATGGCTGAGGACTGCTATTGCTGTGAGTAGGATCTCTCAACAGTGTAATGCTCCAGTGTTCCTGTTACTGTAGTAGCCTCTAGCTAGAATACAAAATACATCTGAGACTGTAATGTTTCATTTGGACATGATACCATGTCTGCTGTGAGCGTATCAAATACTTACATAATGTTTGATCAGTAAGTCCTTCAGACTTGATATCCTGCCAGTGGGCAGCCACAATTTGTGTATTCATAAACACCGGCACTGAGATCTTGTCTGCTCCTTTTTTTGCACACCCCAGTGTATTAAATGAGGTTTATCTAGGGAACAGTAGCCCGTGGTTTTTATGAATTACTAGATGACATCACAGTTCTTTACTGATGATGTTCCCTGCCGGGATTTAGATATGACAAACCACAGTTGATTACAAGATTTAATAATGCAACAATTTAAAAAAGATATATTTGCATGCAGAGAACTCTCAGAATACATGAGCCTCATTTAGAGCAAGAAAGCAGCTCTCTCCTCAGCAATCAATCTGTTAAGATGCGTATGTGGAAGATTTTTGTTGTTTAGAGATGGGACTGTGTTTGCATTCTCAACTAACATATGATCTAGAAACTTCTGTTTGAATTGGAAGGGACCCTTTAAAGCTCTTTTAGTTCCATCTCCCCTGCAATAAGCAGGTACACCTACAGCTAGATCAGGCTGCTCAGAGCCCAGTCCACCCTTCCGATGGAGAGCTCCTCTAGAGGTCAAGGAAAAGAGGCTCGTCAAAGGAAAGTGAGTCCTGTGAAGCTCTAACTACAACAGATTGGTTATTTGTCTTGATCTGATCTATAAAGCTGTGCTCATTGCTCTGTGATTTGGGACTGACTTCTTACAGCAGACTTTTGGTCGGGTGAATCCACTCAGCGTAACGTTCCCTCTCTGAGCAACTGCTTTTCCTTCAGCCCTCCTTAGTGTTTTCATCCATCTGTATAACAGCATTCTGAGAAGAAATAGGTGCCTATTTGGAGAAAAAAAAACCATGATAGTTAAAATTTCTCAAACCTCCAACTGCAAGCCTTGTTGCTTCAAATTTTCAAGACATTAATTATCGTGACAAAGCTTTAAAAGGCCTTTGAATAAAGGAACACACCCAGACACAAAGTGAACAGCAGCATTTGTATAAAGTTTTGAGAAATTGCAGATGAAAGTTTCTGTTTTCTGTGGTTATGGATCCTGTCAGGTGCCCAGTTCAGACTGAGACATGTCCAAGTTTGGACGTTTGGAGAATGGAAAGTAAAACTGTTTTTTTAGGACGTTGCCTCTTACTTTTCAAAACACTGTCTTCAGTCCCTTAATGTCCAGGGGAGTAGTGATGCAGGGGAGAGATGCACTTACAGCATCTACTCCCTGAGTTGTCAGACCAACATGACAAACGGCTTGCTTCCCTTCAGGAAATTCTATTAAGGATAAAGACAGGGCAAGGAGGGGATGATGGGTTTCACAGCAGGTCTTTTAGTGCTGGTAGTGAAACTGTATTTTCTCAGCCAACATGCAAACTAACAAGCGCAACACCTGGTCTGCAACGGTGCTGACAGAAACACGCATGATTCAGGGTAACCTTTATGCCTTTACTCTGCAGACAGCAGCATTACTGCAGAGATCAACAGGAGCCCCGGCCTCATAGTCAGCTCCTCACAACAAGAAAGCACGATGAGATAAAGCCTGCAAACTGGGGGTAGTTCAGTCTGGGCACTAAATACGTATTTGTTGAAGATGCTACGTCATCTTTGTTGTTTGTGATGGGCAATGAAAGATGAATTTCAGACCCAGCTCCCTAACCTTCAGAGGTTTACAGATTTCTTAATCTCCCAGTGATTGTAGATAGGCAAGATACACAGGCATTAGCGTATTAACATCTGCCAGTGACCTGGGTAATGGTACCTATGTTAGGCTGACTGTCCTACGCACCAAGTTAACTTGGTTTGTTCAGAATTGTGTTGTTACACCTCGGTTGCTTCTGGTACCAGATCTGGCTCAGTTATGTCAACTCTGTGCTGCTTTTTGAAGTGTTGGTGTACATGCTGCTGCAAAATACATCCACCAGGATTAATGAGAAGCATCTTTGAGAGTATGCTTTCTGAGTGTACGCTTTGTTTCTGCTCTCAAGAAACGAAGAACAAATAGGAGCTCAGAAGTTCTTTTGGACTAATCATTTGACTCTGGGGAAGAGACCAGAAGTGGATTTCACTCAATTTCACTGTGCTCTGTCAAGAAGCCTAGGTGAAAGAAAAAGGTATTTTAACTTACTGCAGATTGTGGTCCATGTTTGCAGAGATTTGAGAAAGTCATAGGGTCACAGTGAGTGCTGTACAGCTTCCTGCACTGATTATTAGTGCAGTGCTTGCAACCTTAGAGAACCATGGTCTAGAAGTAAAACCAACAGCAGTATGCTATGTTCGTGCTTTGAATATGAAGCTTTCCATAGAAAAAATAATAGCATAAATAAAAAACAATGCTTCTTACCTTCTAAATAGACACTACACTTTCTTGTTGTTTTTTTTTTTTTTAAATAAATATTCAGTTCTTTGCAAGAATGTCTAGTTCTTTCCTGTAATGTCTAGTAAATAAGATCACTTACTAATTCATCTTTCTGTTATCCTTTCTTGGAAAATAGACTTCTGTAATGGAGCATCCGGAAGCCTCTTGTTCACTTGTTTATGTAAAAAAAAAAGTGTAGAAGAGCTTCATTATTACAATTGCTTTAGCAAAAGATTGTAATTTAAGACAACTGGTGCTTTAAGATGCTCTTGGTACTGTTTCTGTTCTACCAAAATTTCTTGCCATCTACTGAGAAATGTTTTTCATATCCTGCTTTATTCTGTAAGCTTCAGCCAAGCTGCTCATTTGTGCTGTAGTACTACATGAACCAATATCCTTGGGAACGCTGACTGAAAAGTTGCTTTGGTGATGCTGATGGGATGATGGGATTTTCATTATGTTAAGTGAAATCCAGAGTTTGTCTCCTATTTTCTAGTTTTACCTTAAACTAAAGGTCCCATTCATCATGTCCAGTTAAGAAAATACCAAGATCTGCTCTTAGTCATTAATTTACCCTAAACCAGGTTAAGAGCCAAATGTAGCGACTGTGGACTTTCTTATTTTTGCTTTTTAAACCTTTAGAACTCCTTTTATTTCCTTCCTCTTTGGTTTAGTAGACAGGGTATCTTTCTGAATATGTCTTGATTACTTCCAAAATTTCTGAAGCAATATTTTTCATTCCTGGATTTTGTATCTTAACAGTGCTTAATGGGCACTGTTGAAACATTTTGATTAAATGACAGTTGAACTTTTCATCTGTTATGGTTACGAATGATACCTAAGTGTTGTAGTTCTGCTCAAAGCAAAGGTAACTTCATATCTGCCACTGAGCTAGCCAGGTCAACTGCTGGTAACCATGGTGCCTTCAGAAATATGCAGAGGGTATCATGTATTTGATGGGGGGATGGTTGGACTAAGTGATCTTGTAGGTCCTTTCCAACCTCATGATTCTATGATTCTGTGATTCTGTATTTCAGCTTATGCTCAGCAAATTCCTTCGTACTTTCGGATCAGTGTAGGATGGGATGATGTATGGGTAGTAAGTAGGGCCATTTTTAATTTTTCCCATTTGAAAATACTTGATCCAAAGTCTTAGTTCTGGCGAAGGCTACTTCTGCATGGCTAACGCTCAAGGAGACATCGAGACTATGAATGGGAGGATTCTTCTTGAGAAAGCAGTTATGCCAAACAGAGTTTAGTCTGTGTTTTATTACAGCATGTGGAGTTGCAGCCCATGAGGACTCTGCTTTTTGCTTGTAATATTCTATCCTGTCACACCAAAACTCTTCCACTGATGGTTTAGAACAGGTTTAAAAAAAAAAAAAAGATAAAAACTATTTCACTGCTAAATAACATGTTAAAAGCAGAGCAATGCACATAAATGTCCCTGAAGTTTAAATCTTGTATGGCATGAATCTGAGCTAAGCAAATCTTGGCAGCAGAATACTCCACAGTGATCCTGAAACTGGTTATGTAGCACTTACGGATCTCTGTTGGTCTCAGATCATCCATAGTATTTACAAAGATGTTTTCAGACTAATTCTTAAAGCTGCCTTTCTTTAAGAGGAATTTTCTATTTCTTATTAGCAAGAAAGTGAAAGACATGCCTATCATTTGATACAAATTAATTCAACTTTTTTAATACATGGATTTATTTTTCTCATGTAAATCCAACAGCCATATAAACAATAACAACATCAAACAATCACCAAAACCTGCTAACAGTAAATTTTCTTCTGCAGTTTCTTAGGACCATGGGGATCATAGATTGTAATTTGCTTACTGTGAGTATAAAAGTGTAACAACATTTTTCCTCTTTATTGTTTGAGGGAATTTTCATTACTAAAGAGAAATATTTCTTAAAACTAGATGGGAAAAAAGGCTGGTTGGTGCAGGTTAATAATATGAAGTGTTTGAAAAAGCAGTGCAGATTAAAAGGAATCTAATATACTTACAATACTGCTTTCCTTGTACAGACCAAATGGCCCCTTTCCTGCTGATATTTTGTAAGAGGGTTTTACATATTATAGTCAAAGTCACTTAATAGACACATCATTCAGCTGGGTTCATTCCATTCGTGTAAATGTAGGTGAAGACGTACAACTTAGCTTTACCATGCGTCCATCAGATCTACTAATATGCTATTTTTCATAAATAGCATGTTACTTTTTTTTGTGTACTTGGTCTTAAAAATATCTTAATAAGATTTTAACACAGCCTTTTTCTTAGTTGTATCACTGTGATTTGAGTCATACTGTGGAGCTGTTGGAGAGGGTCCATAGTAGAGCCATAAAGATGATGAGAGGGCTGGAGCACCTCCCCTGCAAAGACAGGATGAGGGAGCTGGGCTTGTTCAGCATGGAGAAAAGAAGGCTGTGAGGAGACTTCATTGCAGCCTTTCAGCATTTAAAAGAGGATTATAAAAAGGAGGGGGATCAACTTTTTACAAGGGTAGACAGTGATAGGACAAGGAGGCATTGTTTTAAGCTCAAGGAGGGAAGATTGAATGTCAGTGGGAAGTTCTTCACAGAGAGAGTGGTGAGATGCTGGAACAGGCTGCCCAGAGAGGCTGTAGATGCTCTGTCTCTGGAGATGTTCAAGACCAGGTTGGATGGGGCCCTGGTCTAGTACCAGATTTGGAGATTGGTGGCCTTGCCTGTGGCAGGGGAGTTGGAACGTGATGATTCTTGGGGTCTGTTCCAACCCAAGCCATTCTATGATTGTATCTATAATAACATCCAGTGAAAAGGGAGTACGTGCCAACTGTTGCTGTATTAAGTTAAATACTAAAAGTACACTTCAGTATATGCAAGTTAAAATACTGTTTCCCGAGACTTCTCCCTTTTCTTTTCAACACAGTGGGACTCTGCAGCGTCAGCCAGATTAGATTTTGATTGCCAGCTTTTCAAAAAGGCTATGCTGGTGGAAAACCAAGCCTGGGGAAGTTGTTGAGAGGTGGAAATCTCCACTGGTGTGGGTTATTTTGATGTGTGTTTCTCCAACAGTCTGTGATTCATAGAATCATAGAATCACCAAGGTTGGAAAAGACCCAAAAGATCATCCGGTCCAACCGTTCACCTATTCCCAATAGCTCCCACTAAACCATGTCCCTCAACACAACATCCAGATTGATTGTGACTGCAGTTGTTTTAACTGTTTCTTACTGTTTTCCTTTCATCAGAGCATAATGCTCAATTTCTGAGCAGTAACTGAAGCAGAAGAATATATTACCAATTATATGCAACTGATCTGTAAACTTCTCTGTCTGCATCGTCCTGTATCATCAATCCCACGCCATTTTCATTTTCTCTTGGTAATAACCCATTTAGGTAAAATACACAGCATTGTAAAATGCTTATTTATAGTCATATCCTCAGAAATGGCTGAAACAGAATGAACCTGGATAAACACACCTCCGTGTTGAACAGGTTGTTCTCAATAGCAACAGAAAAAGAAGGCAATACAGCTTTATTCTGCTCTGCAGTTACTTTCAGCTCCATGAGGACAAAGCCAACAACACTTTCTGTTTAAAACTTATTTTGAAGATTAATTTGAACTTTCGAGGTGTGTTAAAATGCTTTTGCTTTGTGAAGAGGAATTTCTCACAGAATGATGTAATCAAGAGCAATTTTCTGAAATTTTTTCTCACCTGGTCCCTCTCAAATTACACACCATAGAAAATACGTCTAAAGAAAAATAGTTTTATCATATTTTGAGGATCTGTTGTTTTGTGCATGTCACAGCATCCTCCGGGACAACAGTAATGTTTTGTTTAAAAAAAGGAGAAAAAATGTCTTTTGCATGTATCTGACATTCAACTGTATCTTAGCAAGCAAAACAGGGAGCTGAACTGTCAGAAAGTCTGAAACCTAATACAAAATTATACTGGCTTTTAATAGTGCCTAATTTAAAGATAAATTAGAGACATGTCAATCATAGAATTAAACATTCATGCTTATAATAAGAAATACTGGTAAGCTTCTTATTTGTTCATCATTTTGTACCTTTTCCAGTTGTGTTCTAGAATCAGTGTCCTACAGTCTTTTCAATTCTCAGAGGAGCTCCTAAGGAACACAAAAGCCAAGGCAAAGAAACAGTACTTCACCTTGTTTGAGAAGGCTGCTCCAAATGCCTCCTGCTACCAAATAAGAGAATGTCCAACACTTCTGTAAATTAATGATTTTAAGGTCAGGAGTTCTGTCATGAAATATATTCTTACTGGAGTAGTTGGTTTCTTGGTTTCAGAGTCATAAAGGAAAAACCACTGGCAGTAAGAAAGCAGTACAAGAAGAAATGCTGGAGCAGCCTAAGCAAGCAGGTTGGGAGCCAGTTAAAAGGAAGTTGCTCTGTTCAACAGGTGTGTTTCAGGAGTTAAACTTGTTACCATTTTAGGTACAGTTCTTTCTGCTTATTGATATAGTGTAATTAGCAGCCCGTTTAATTAAGACAGCTATTATAAGAGCAGATCCTTTGTCCTTTATTAGTTTTAATCTTGAAACAACCACAAAGCAACCCGCAGCTGTATGTCACGTTAAGAAGTCATTCGATGTATTGCTGTATAAATTGCTTGTGAATTATATATGAGAAAAAAATCATTCTCAAGAAATATTAGAAGAGGTCTTACTTGTGTCTACAAGCCTAACTAATGAAACATTTTTTTCCTACATCATAGCCAGTTTTAAGATTCATATCATTGCCATAGTAGCCTCTAGCTAGACTGAAAGTCATTCAGGATAATGTGGTTTCAGGAGGGCATTCACTGTTTATTCACAGCATTTTCCACTACTATCTGGCACATAATGCAAGTTATTAGAAGAACAAAAAAGTATTGTGTCTTATATTGTTAAGAGGAAATTGAGTCTGGTGACATAGAGTGTGCACATGTAAAGGATGTAGAAAGTGCCCTAGGAGCAAATATCACTGTGTTGAGTAAAGGGAACTCTGTTAGCTGCAAATCTCTCTTACTTATCAGAAGGAGGGGGGGGGAGGGGAAAGAAAACAAAACTGAACTGTTGATTTTATTATTATCAGTATTATTTAAGATGACACACATATGTCAGAGATCCATGAACTCTCTGATGCCATGAATTGTTTTCTTTTTAGTATTTTTGTGTTATTATAATATGATAGTGGATTGAGAGAGCTTGGGCAAGGACTGTGAATGTTATAACAATACCTTCTCATTAAAAAAAAAAAAAAAAAAAGTATATATATGTATATTTTGTATTAGTTACTTGTGAAGCTGCCAGTAATGCAGAACCAGCTGTTGTGGATGTTGCAGTGTTTCTATTCTATTCACAGCATTCAGGGGGAGATCCTTTAGAAATTAGCTCATTACTTATCCCTTCAAAAACTGTGTTTTTATGAAAAGGCATTTTATACAGATGACCATAAACCAAGCATGGCTCAATATGCCACATTCTGTAACTCTTTGCAAAGTTACACATCGACGAGAGTTGACAGGGAGATGCTCATTGTTAAAAGCCATCCAGTGTTAGCAGAAATGTGGCATGAAGCAGGTTGAATGTGTGATAGCTGGTGGCACTTGGAACGCACTCTATTCAAATGTGAGATTAGTATAATAAAGCGATTTGATGGGTTTTGGGGTTGGGGTTTGTTTTGTTTTGCATTGTGCTTAGCACAGGCTGGACAAATGTAGTGCAATGGTCATTTCCTGCTGAGTCAGAATGCAGCAAAGCTGTTGGAATGTGAATGCAGTGCAGTGGTCATGGGAGATGGTTGTTTTCTGGTCTGTGCTGAAGAAGTGGCTGCAGTTTGGGAAAGCTAGAATGATCAAAGAACTTCTAAGAGAAGTTGGAAGGAAAGTATTTTGATATGTTTTTAAAACCCTACTTTCAAAGCACGTTTTTTTTCCCTAGCTACTTTACTGTATTCTTTTTCCTGAGTGAATTGCTAACATTTGTGAATATGTGGATGCTAGACGAGATAATGCTTCAGAGCATTTTAGCATGTAACATTGGAAGAGGCTTCAAATCACCAACAGATCTGTTAAGATAACTCTGCATTACCTAACAGAAGTTATTTCAATAAATGGGATTTACCCAATATATTTCTCTAACCAGAAATCTTAGCGTGTGAATATTTCCATCCAAACCAGAGGAGTTGGACTCCTTTTTCTCTTTCAACAGAATTGACTGTAAGGTCTCCCGGCTGTATTGCTGCTCTACTGATTTTGTTTCTCTCCCTTCCACCAGTTGTTTCCTGTGTGGAGGAGAATAGGCATTTCCTGTGCTCCCTACAAGTGAATCTTTGCAAGAACTTCTTTTTCTTGGAAAGTAAGTTTCTCTGTATTAATTTCTCTCTCTGTACTTTTTTCTTTTTCCTTCTCCTATTCCATAAATGCACTTGGGTTGCATTTAGAAGAAACTCTTTGAAAGCCTTTGAAAATATCATGCTGGGTAGGTCCCTGGGTGATGATATCTTAAATAAGTTAATTACTGACCTCCTGTATTCATGTGCCAGTATTTCACATATAACCCAAAATTCCACTCACTGAAGAAGCGTTACAGATAAGTAATAAATGTTGGCTTCATAATCTGGATGAGGATCATCTTTCATTGGAGAAGAGAAGGAAGAGTTTCCCATCTACTTTGCCCTGCATACTGAGCTCTGACGTTGAGATCTCAGTCTACATCTAATTGTTTCTGGAGCCTTGGAAGCACGCTTTGCCCGTGGAGTGTTTGATAAACAGAGCTTCTCATACAGACCACATGAGGTGAGTTATGGATACCAAACACAAAATCCTGGGATAATTTGGATTGGAAGCCATCTCAGAGGCTTAATCCCCTCACTCAAAGAAGGGTCAAGTTCCAAGAGAGAGCAGCCTGTATGGGGTTGTATCCAGTCACGCTTCCCTATCTGCAAGGCTGAAGACTTCATTCTCACCTCCCTCAGCAATTGGTGTATTAACTATGATTTTTCTAATTACTATTATTTGACCTAATATACCTGATTGGAATTCCTCATTGAAATCAAGTTTTATTTAAAAATTTGAATTTTCCAATAGAAATTGCATTTTTTGTTTTCAAAGGAAAGAATTTCTAACTGTAAAGCAGAAGTGAGCACTAATCACACCAGAACACATAAGGAGAAATAGGAGAAATGCAACATCTGAACTTAGCCAAAGAAAAAAGATACCAAGCAATAACGTTTGAATACGTTAATATATTTTGAAGAGGCCGTGAGAAGAACATGCTGAAAGTAGCTCTATCTTGCAGAGTGCAAGCAGTAAAAGAAGCATGAAAATAGTTTGTAGAATAGCTCATGAATTAAACTGCAAAGAGGATCAAGCATGGTGGGTGTGTTCTGGAAATGAAGTTAATGTTCCCAATTTACTATCTGGGGCTTGCAATGGAATTGTTAGTTCTTTTATTAAAACTGAATTTGGCTACCTAAAAACGGAGACTCAAACGGAATCAGGAGACTTTCAGTTTGAAAACTGATTCAGGCTGAAGTGATACGTGCATGGATGTAATTGGTTGAGAAGTGGGTTGTTTTTTGTGAAAACAAGGAATATTCATTAGAAAAATAAACATTAAAATGTGAAGAGTTTTCTAGTTAGGGGTTTTCAGAGGACATTTAGGGTTTTCTATGGGAAGCAGGCAGATGTTCCGGAAGTTTTTTGGTTGATCAGAAATCTACTTTCAAATCATGGGATGATATGTGGCAGTCTTAGTTGTGAGGCACTGATGTGCTTTCTCCCCATTCTCCAAGCTACTTCCAATGATTTACCAGCTGTTCTGGCTAATTGAGGGGGTCTCCGTTGACTGGAGGATGGCAAATGTGACACTCATCTACAGGAAGCACAGGAAGGGGGACTTGTGGAATGGCAGGTCAGGTTAGTCTGACATCGATGCCAGGGAAAGTCATGGAGCAGGCCATCAGGAGCACATCACACAGCACATACAGGATAACCAAGTGACCAGGCAAGTCAGCATGGCTTCAGGAAAGGCAGATCCTACTTAATTAACCTGATTGCCTATGTGACCCACATAGGGTTGAAGCTGAAGAACCTGCTTTTCCACAAGCTCTGATCAGCACTGTGCTCAGCAGCTATATGAAGGAACAGGAAAATTAGTAATTCCACAGGGAAAATTAAGAAATCCTGATATTTTCCAAATTTGTTGCATGTCCCCACTTGCCATTTTTCAGTAGCCCCACTCCTCTTCAGTGTCCCGTCCTCCCTCCTCTTCGTTTCCTAAGAGTACCACCACCTTCCTCCTATAATGCTCTCTCTGGTTGAACGTCAGGCAGCACGTGGCTTGTTCAGAGCAGATCTGACTGCCTGCTGATTGACCATTGCCCTGCAGCAAGAGTGATAGTTATTATAAATCTTTCTCCCCCTTCTCTGTCCCAACAGCCAGTCTTCACACTTTTTTTAGAAACTCAATTATCTTCACTACTGCTGCACCTCTGTCAATTTGTTTGAAATTGGAAAGCAGGTTCAGAAGTTACCAAGAAAGGCAGAAGGACCACAGGTTAGGTCTCATTGCCTTAGGAAGCTAAGCTTTAAACAAGGATTCACAGGTTAATCAGTCAGTCACTGCTTAGCTTGCATCTTCTACTGAGAATTTCATAGGTGGGGGGGAACTGCAGTGGCTCACAAAGTAGTTTTATCAGCATAACTGTTGTAGAGGTCTCATATGCCACGTGAAAAAAGAGAATACTATGGAGGCATATTTGCAAAGGAAGCTAAGGCTGTAAAAAGTCGGACTTCCTTGTTTCACCTGCGACAGCTTTTCCCCTTCTTTGTTTTCCACTGAAATTCCACATTATCTTTTTCAGATGGGCGCCTGGCTTGGAGGAGATGCAGTACAGAGGCCCTAGCAGAAGCTCAAAATGGATGACTTCTACTGATGCTTCTTGACAATTTCATCTCCTCTTTTCCTGTTTGAGATGGCTGATACGATCATCAGGAAAAATTTCTAAACTAAGCCTGAGTGACGACGTCTCTTTCCCCTAACTCATCTTTTCACAAATCTGCAAACCATCAGACAAAATGAGCAGTCCACTACAAGAGGAGTCTGCAGAGCCCCAGAGCTCAGATGAGCTCGAGTGCAAGATCTGCTACAATCGCTACAACCTGCGACAGAGAAAACCAAAAGTGCTGGAGTGTTGTCACCGAGTATGTGCCAAATGCCTCTGCAAGATCATAGACTTTGGCGATTCTCCTCAAGGAGTCATAGTTTGCCCATTTTGCAGGTTTGAAACATGCCTGCCAGACGATGAGGTTAGTAGTCTTCCCGATGACAATAACATCCTTCTGAATTTAGCTTGTGGGGGAAAGGGAAAGAAGTGCCTACCAGACAACCCAACGGAACTGCTGCTGACTCCCAAAAGGTTGGCGTCTCTGGTTAGCCCTTCTCACACCTCTTCGAATTGCCTGGTTATAACAATCATGGAAGTACAAAGAGAGAGTCCCCAGACTCTGAACTCCACACCCGTGGTGGAATTTTACAGGCCTACGAGTTTTGACTCTGTTGCAACTGTGTCCCACAACTGGACAGTGTGGAACTGCACATCTTTGCTCTTCCAGACCTCAATTCGGGTGCTAGTTTGGTTGCTGGGGTTGCTGTACTTCAGTTCCTTGCCTTTAGGGATTTACTTACTGGTATCTAAGAAAGTCACCCTTGGGGTTGTCTTCGTAAGCCTTGTTCCCTCGAGCCTTGTTATTCTCATGGTTTATGGCTTTTGCCAGTGTGTTTGCCATGAATTTCTAGACTGCATGTCTTCTTGACAACAAATGCAGTGAAATAAGGTACACTGCCACATGTGTAGCATAGTTGATTTAGCCTGTCTTTATATTCTTATTTATTTTTATCATTGACCATCCCACTGAGTGAAAGCAGTGACCCATATTATGCAGTTCTTTTTACAATTTGATTATTTATTGTTTTCTCTTTATTTTCTTTTCCTTTTAGCTAAGTAATGACATAAAATTTCCATGTTTTAAAGGGCTGGGTTGTAGAAAGGGGTAATGGAAAATTGCCAAACTTGGTGTCTGCTGCTGTTGTTCAAATAAGTAGCCCCTTGCTTTTTGTTGGCTAGATCGTGCAATATGAGGCTGCAGGATCTGCCTTAGGAGAAGTTAGTATAACAGGCACCTTCCAGTTCAATGTGTAGCATCTCTTAATGCAGAGAATCTCGTGCTCTGGGATATCTGTTATTTCTGGTAGCAAATGAAATCATTTAGTTAATAAGAATAAGACAAGTTAACGTTTGCTCTTTCCAGTTCTTGTTACAGCAAAAATATTTGTGGGGTGCCCAGTGGTCACAGACTTTTGGTGTTCTACAGCATGAGGAACCTTTTCCTCATGCTAACAACACATCTCCAAAACACTTTCCTCATGCACTTTGCTTGTCCAATAGTTGCAGCTTCATCTCCTGCAATGGATTACTTCCATTAGCCACATTTGTTCTCATCTAGGTGCACTAAATAAGTATGTGTAACTCTTAGCTTCCTTTGAGAGTTCAGAGATCTGCAGACTTCTCTGGTTGTGTCCCATAATGTTTACCTTCACTCCAAGCGTTTCCACCACCACACTGCATTTCCAACCTTTTAGTTCCTGTAACAAAAGCACGCCTACATTTAGGCAGCTACGCTGGAAAATCTTGCCTATGTGACTTTAGCTGTAATCATAGATCTTTTTTGCCTGATCGTGAGGACGTGGACTTTCACTGCCTAACACACGTTTCAGAAAAATTCTGGAATGATTAATATGTGAGGGGGGGGGGGTTCTGCTTTTTTGGGTGGTTTTTATTGTGTTTTTGTTTGTTTGTTTTCCGATCCCACAGGATAAGCACTGTGATAAGTTACTATTGCTCTGGGAAGGATTCTGTTTTGTGAGTAGTCCTTCAAAACATTTAACACTCTGAACTCCCTCTGTCACCATTGTGAGTTGATGGCACCCCAGCTGTGGCAATTAGTGCAACTTGACTCTGTTGAATTCAGAGGAATTAGTGGCGATTTACTATTCCATAAATACAATCAGGCCCTACCAGGTTTGCTTCTACGCTGTGTGGTTGAGGCTAAATTTTCAACTACTGGAAGAGCACAAAAATAAGAAATGTTTAATATTTGTGTTTATGACTAAGTCTGGTCCACGCCGCAGCTGCAGCCTGGTTTTCCTGTGCACAGCAGAGTGAAAAATGAGAAGCAGCAGATGATCAGTGGAAGCACAGCTTTCGGATCAGGCACGAAATGGAGCGACCTCAAGGCGCAGTAAGGGGAAGATGGGTTGGTTGCAGGAAGGCTGACTAGATGGCCTAACAATATGTTCTTAACAAAATGACTTTGGTAAGAGTGGAAGATATTGAGGGGGAAAAGGAGAGCTTAAGTGGTGGTTGTGTCTATCAAGTCTGAAGTCAAATCAGTCCAATTTTTGTAGCTGGCACAGATAACACCTATGGTTTCATTGCTATTTGAAATCGTAGGAGAAATGTGAAATGTGAAGGTCCCGCTTTTCTTGACACTCAAGTTTATAATAGTGCATATATGTGTGTGTATGTATATATGGACACATATGTAAGAAGAAAACCTATAGCAAAATTATAGTTTTCAAGTGTGTGGAGTTGCAGAGCTTTGTATTGAATGATTAAAGGAAATGTTTCCAACTTCTCTGTCATCACTGGATAACAATTAGAACTAAAACATTTTCAGAATTCCTAGAAATGACTATTCCTAAGTAATTGTTTTGATGTTTGTGGTAAAGCATATAGAGTTAGAAGAGCTGTGTTCCCCAATCCCCGTATACTGCAAGGTTTGACTCATCTATGAATTCATAAATTTTCAATCTCCAACAATAACCATGTCAAAAAAGCAAGAAAGACAGAAATCTATGTGGTTTAATGGTACTTCATAACTTTGGGAGAAGATGTATTTGTGTGTTAAGGATTTATGTGATTTAGGGTATGTTCAATTTGTCTGAATATGATATCTTTAATAAAGGGCTGGCTAATACAGGATGTAGGTTTTGCAAATGTGTGATGTATCTGTGTTCCTTCTGCACAGCATGTCTGCAGTGCTACCCGTTGTCTCTTCCATTTTATTATTTCCCAGTTCATTATGATCATTTTAGCTCCAGCATCAGCTATTTTGTACTCTGTTTTACAACAGAGCCTCATCTTGGCAGGATTGCAAGGTACCAGTTACATATCACAGCACAAACAAATACACTTGTTGTGTTACACTTCACTATTTTTTAAGAGTGCCACACAGTTAAATTCACACTGTTATTTTGGACTCTGCTGCAATACTGATCCACTCAAAAATACGAGTGCAGAAAAACACTGATTGTATAGCTGCTCTGCTGCTTAGCCAGAGCACATCATTACAGCTTTGTTCTCATAAAATTCCTGTATGACTTAAAATGTGGCAACTGAGAATTGCCAGGGGTTCTGAATCTCAGTTTTTGTAGAAGAAACAGGAGAAGATATTTACTGTGTGACTGAGGCTGGAAGAATTTCAGGTAGTATTCTGCCATTATTTGTATTCTTCACAACCTTTAAGATTGAGAACTGAAAACTCATGGCTCTCACATCCTCTGCAGTGGAATAATTCTGCTGGCCTGTGTAAATGGGGCTGGAATCAAGTCCTGCACACCCTCCTGCCAGTGTTTCCCTCCCTTTCTATGGCTTCTTTCTTTATCTCCTGTGGTCATAAAATACTACGTTCATGCCCACAGAATTCTATGGGTAAGATTTTGTTCCTGCTTTGCCCAAACGTGTGAGTCAACAAGGTACAAAGTGTTATAAATTCATTACCACGGGATTATTTTACCTCAAATGATGGTTTTTGTTTTTTAATTCCTGCTTATCTTGTGAGTACAGAGCGTATCCTCATCAGTACTGCTAGTTTGCAGTACAACGTGGGGCTGTTCCCTGAGGGCTGAATCATGCAGTAGCATGGGGCACAATGTTGGAAGGATGCTGAGGTGGACCTTCCTCTGAGCAGGATCTCATGCAGAATGGAGCTCTTCTGCAAGCATGGCCCAAGCCCAGAGCCCATGGGTTACACAAGGAGCAGGCTCCAAGGGAGGCAATGGGCCTTCAGGACTGTGATGTATTGGGCACCAAGCTGTGGGGCCAGCTGTGGAGCTCAGGGACAGCTGTGGAGATTGAGGGGCACTGAGCAGAATGTTGGACCTTCGGGCAGAGCCATGCAAAGCAGAAAGTGAGCTGTTCCTGGAGCAAAGCTGCAGTGTTCAAGTGAGATGGGAGCAGAGCTGCCAGTAAAGTTTTTCGGACTGATCCTTCTGATTTTTCAAGCTTGTTTGGTAATTAAAAGTCACCTGGCAATGCTACTACAGCTGAGTATTTTCACTTTCTACACACCAAGTTATTGGCCTTCATAGTTTAAAAACAAAACAAACAAAAAAAGAGATGCTTAGATTTGGACACAGTTCCTCTATGACATAAACTATTTAAAGCTTTGGTCTGGTAAATGGGATTGACTAAGTCCCATTTGGATTTGCTTTAGCTGCACAGTGAGCTTTGTCCTGCTATATTGACTGTGTGCCTGCAAACCTGTATGTGGCAATATAGAATGCAATTAAGTAGGTGAAATCTTGTTAACACTGTTCTAATGTCAAAGCAGGCCAAACGCACAGCTACGTCCTGCCTTGTCCTGGCTCATCCCAAACCTGTGAGGGGCTGCCTCAAGCCTGAGGAGCACCAAGACCTGACTGCCCTGTGTCACCTCTGTGGCTGCTCACTCCAGCTATGGATCTTGCTTTCTGGTAAAGCAGGTGTGGGTCATCATATCATCTTCCTGTAGGGAAGGTGCACAGCATTCCACTCTCAAACAAACTCACTGTAACTACCTTAAGTTTCCTCAGACTTTGTTGTAGCACTTCTTTGTGTTTTTTTTTTAACAAAACCAAGACAGTGCAATTTATTTAAACGGAGCAGTGCCTTCAAGCGGAAAAAAATGGGGGAAGAAGAAGAACTGAAAATCATGGAACCATTTTAAGACCTACAAAGTGATGGAAAGAGACTGTTCTGAGTGTCAACGTTTTCTTTCATGCTGGCAGATTAGATGTTATCCTTTAAGTGACATCAGTAAACATTCAGTGCAGGAGAGTCCTCAGGGAGTTTATACGTTGGCACGAAACCTCTGTTCCAATGGTTTTCTGTACATCATTCTGCCTCCTGCATCAGCTCTCCTAGTTGGAGCCTCACAGTTTCAGAAGCTCTGGTTGAGAAAATAGATCCCCCATGTGGGGATGCTAAATTACCTTTCCAGAGAAGTGTGTGGCAGTTACAAAGCTTTCAGTGCTAGACCTTAAACAAAGAGAAGTCATCTCACAGTTTGAATTGGTAGCAAAAATTTCAGTTTAAATCAAATTTCATTGTGTTTGGCAATGCTACAGCTAAAATCATTTTATTGTGTTTCTGCCTCCTGCTTGTGTTACGTGAACGTGGTTTGCATTTAAAAAAATGTATTAAATCATAAAAACCAGAGATGGTTGGAAAAAATCCAAAGAAAGCATTCTGTCTGTTTCCTCTGTCCCTGTAGAGATGAATGCTTTGTCTGCCCTGGGTTTAAATACCTCAGGTGATGAGGCCTCCACCTCTTCTCTTCAGACTTTTCAGCCTTTTAATAGACATCTTTGTTGGGAAATGTTTTCTTTGTATTGAGCTTGATTTTTTTTTTTCCTTCTGCATAATGCAGTTCCTTTATTCTGCTCCCACTGTTTTTAACTTTCATGAAATCTGTGAATGTATCGTATCACATTATGAAGACAGACTGAGAGCTGGGGCTCTTGAGCCTGCAGGAGAGAAGGCTCTGAGCGGACCCTATAGCAGCATTCCAGTACCTGAAGGGGCCTGCATAAGGGCTGGGAAGGGACTTTTTATAAGGTCAGGTAGCAACAGGATAAAGGGAAATGGTTTTAAACTGGAAGAGGGTAGATTTAGACTAAATATTAGGAAGAAATTCTTTACTGTGAGGGTGGTGAGACCCTGGAACAAGTTGCCTGGCAAGGTTATAGATGCCCCCTCCCTGGAGGCATTGAAGGCCAGGCTGGATGGAGCTTTGAGCAACCCGGTCTAGAGGGAGGTGTCCCTGCACATAGCAGGGGGTTGGAACTGGATGATCTTAAAGGTCCCTTCCAACCCAAACTGTTCTATGATTCTATGTTTGATTCTATGATAAGCTCTTCCATACCATAGTTGAACAATTCATACTCCTTGTTGTTCTAGACAAGCAGCCAGTTGCTGAACAGTGATGCTTTGCTGGGACAGCATGCCATGTATCAGAAAACATATTTCCTGGCAACTCCTGGCTGACACTTCTTTCTAGAATAGGGAGTGAAAAATGTCAAGCAAAACTGAAGAAATGCGTCTTCCCAGGGGCATCCATGGCAATATGACTGACATTTCCTCAGGTATTGAGGCAAGCAGCCTGCTTCCTTAGATAGAGATTTTCTGTACAAAAGCAGATGATTTTAATAAAAAGAGTTGCTTTTAAAAAGCATCTTAGAAGCTTTTTTCAAAAGGAAACCTCTGTGTGAGAGCCCCGCTATGTCAAAACTCTTATCTTATTGAGAGACAAGACCGTATTGATTGCCACTCACTGCAGAGCAGTTTTTGCTGACAGCTTAGCTCAGATGAAAAATTGAATTGGGTGTTAAGGAGAACAGTTTGAAAAGATGCTTTTGCAACTGTGTCTCTGGAATCAGATCTGTGCATGAAAATGTGACTCATATCTTGACAACAGAAACATTGCGTTGCCAATTGAATTACAACGTCCTAGATAATCCTCAGCCCATCTGAAATGATAAGGAGTAGTGTGGCCAAGGAAACTCAAGGTGGGCAGATGTAAAAGAAGTGGTACTGAGCTTTGAAAGCTGCTCTGATCCTGGATCAGGTGGACGGGCTGCTGATTCAAGAAAGGTCTCTGACAGTGACTGGTGGTGGATGCAGGCAAAAAAACAAATGGGCAGCCCACACGGACAGTAAGCTTACAGCGTATTCCTCACTTATGGCAACCTTCAACCTGGAGACCTCTTGAGATGGGGCTTATATCTGTGTCTGTGGTTTTGATTCTTGCCTTTGGATTTCCATTTTGACATTCACAAAATCCTACAGCAGTAAGTTCCATAATTTAATTACACACTTTATCAAAAAGGTCTACTTTGTCTCAAATGTTTCTAAGATACCAGTGAGGTATCCTCAACTTTTCTTGTTGTGAAAAGCAGTTCCAAGGTGTGAATCTTGGTCAGAATCACAGAACTGTAGGGACTGGAAGGGACCTCCAGAGACCATCGAGTCCAATCCCTCTGCCAAAGCAGGTTCCCTGCAGCAGATCACGCAGGTTGCTAGGTGTCCAGATGGGTCTTGAATATCTCCAGAGAAGGAGACTCCACAGCTTCTCTGTGCAGCCTGTTCCAGTGCTCCGTCACCATGAGAGTAAAGAAGTTCTTCCTTGTGTTTGTATTGTTCACTTCCTCTGCACGACCTGATCTCCATAAATATGAATGTTATGATTTTATCCATTATGCTTCTCCTTCGCTGCCTCTTGTCCAAACTGGAGGTGCTACCCAGTTTGACCTCTTCTCCTACAAAAGTCTTTCCATACTTGATACAGCCATTTATTGGCCTGAACCTTTTCTACTGCTTTCTTTTTTGTTTCAAGGTGGAGAGAAGCCCTCAGAAATAAGTTCTAAAGGCAGTTAATGTCATTTGTTAGCAAGTCAAGAAAAAGTGTGAGACGTCTGTACCACGTTCTAGTCAGTCTGTTTGCACCAGTGAATGCAGGAGCTGGTAGGCTCCAGGATAACACTTAATTTAAACTTGACATAGACTGTACAGATTGACTCAATTAAATATGTGGCTTGATACTGCTGGACGCAGTGGTTGCTGATGGATGAGCACTGTGAGATGCCTTTTCCTCTCTGCTATGATGTACACCCACCTCACTCCTTTGCTGCTGCCATCCCAAGCTACCTTCTAGAGCTTTCCATTGCAAAAATCTCATTTTTTTTTTTTTTAATCTTAATCTTCACATCCAAAAGGCTTTTGGCCTGTTCTCCTATGTTCAGAGGAGATGTTGACAAGTGGAAACAATAAAGAAAATACTAATTAGAGAGTAAGCCCTTAGTGTTCATCCTTTCTATTGCCAGTTAGGGCCAAAGTTAGTGCCTTCAGTTCCAAGGGCTGCAAAGGACTGGCTTAGCAGACTCCAGTGAAATATCACCAGAGGAAGTTTTTCACACAGGGTGGTGAGGCACTGGAACAGGCTGCCCAAGGAGGCTGTGGATGCCCCATACCTGCAGGCATTCAAGGCCAGGCTGGATGTGGCTCTGGGCAGCCTGGTCTGCTGGTTGGTGACCCTGCACACAGCAGGAGGTTGGAACTGGATGAGCACTGTGGTCCTTTTCAACCCAGGCCATTCTATGATTCTGTGATCAACACACTGCAACGTGTAACTTGTGATCCAACTCCCGAAAACTAAGAAAAGGAAAGATTTTAAAGTACTTTGCTTTACCATGTACTTTGGCTCCTAAAACCCACTGTTATAAATCACTGATCAGCTTGAGGTTTGCCAAATGTAGTGCATAACATGCATTTTATGGGCAGACTTTGACTGCTGTAAAGTTGCCTTCTGCACTTGTGTTTTTTAGTTTCATGAAGAGAAGCCAGTGTAGAGATGTCTTTTTGTTCATCTTCAGGAGTAAAACAATGAACTACAATGTAATCTTTCAGACACAGAAAGGATAACTTGGTAGTAAATGACAAAGCTATAACTTGCCATCCAAAATAATGAAGCGCTAATGTAAAAGCAATTGTTTCACTCTATAAAAAAATAATTTTTCAGAAAAGATTTGTCATGACAAGCATATTTCTTAACGCCTTGATTTGGACATCCTTCAGATTTAATTCCTGCTATTCACTGGATCAGTTTAAAAAATAGATTAAGGGTATCACACAGCTGTGATATGCAGTCCTAGTAGCGAGTACAATAAGGAGATTTATTGGTATTAGCCAGAACACGGCCCCTGGTGTAATTTTCATTTTGAATGGATGAGACTTCAGTACAATGATGGCTCGATACTGTGCTCATGCAGGGACTTTCTTGTTTTTTGAAGAAGAACTGCTGTGCTTTTCTTCCTTTTTCTTTATTCTTATCCCTTCTCAGCTTGCAGATATCTGAACCACTGGCTGTGGGCTAAGGCAGCTCTTAGCTGAGAACAAACCATCCTTGGGCAAAGATGCAGGTATAATGTCTTCTCTTTCTAGTGCTGAAATAGAGACTAACCCAAATCTCCCATCTAAATCTAAAACCATTCCCCCTTGTCCTGTCACAATCCACCCTTGCAAATAGCCATTTCACCTACTGTTTATACGCTCCCTTCAAGCACTGGAAGGCCACAATGAGGTCTCCCCGAAGCCTTTCTTCTCCAAGCTAACCAAGCCCAGTTCCCTCAACCTTCCTTCATAGGAGAGGTGCTCCAGCCCTCTGATCATCTTAGTGGCCCTCCTCTGGACCCACTCCAACAGCTCCACGTCCTTCCTGTGCTGGGGGCCCCAGGCCTGGATGCAGCACTGCAGGTGGGGCCTCACAAGAGCTGAGTGGAGGGGGACGATCACCTCCCTCTCCCTGCTGGCCATTCCTCTCTTAATGCAGCCCAAAACACAGCTGGCCTTCCGGGCTGTGAGTGCACACTGCTGGCTCATGTTCAGCTTCTCATCCACCAGGACCCTCAAGTCCTTCTCTGCAGGGCTGCTCTCCTGGGGTTCTTCTCCCTCTTTGTATAAATACCTGCTATTTCCCCTACCCAAGTGCAGTACCTTGTACTTGGCTTTGTTGAACCTCATTAGGTTTACGTGGGCCCACTTCTCCAGCCTGTCCAGGTCCCTCTGGATGGCTTCCCTTCCTCCCAGTGTATCGACTGCACCGCTCAGCTTGGTGTCATCTGCAAACTTGCTGAGGGTGCACTCGATGCCATTATCTCTGTCACTGATGAAGATGTTGAAGAGCACCGGTCCCAGGGCCGACCCTTGAGGGACACTGCTTGTGACCGGCCTCCACCTGACACAGAACCATTGATCACGACCCTTTGGCTGTGACCAGCCAGCCACTTCTTAACCCATGGAACAGTCCATCCTTCAAATCCACACCTCTCCAATTTAGAGAGAAAGATATAGTGGGGGACCGCATCAAAGGCCCTGCAGAAGTCCAGGAAGATGACATCCATCACCCTTCCCCCATCAACCGATGCTGTCACTCCATCAGACTGGCAGGCTATGGTTCCCCAGAATTTGTTCTGAATGTAAACATACTGCTCCCCACATCATTTTGTCTCTGAACTGTTGAAAACGTCAGTGTTCTTTATGGAATGTGGAAGGACACCAAGTTGAAGGAAAAAGCATAAATGGAAAAATCTACTAGAAAAACGACACTGCAGGGGTTGCACACTTCTGACAAATCATCAAAGATTTATTTAATATCCAATTGTTTCAACAGTAAAAAAAAAAAATATATATATTGTATCCACAAGGGTTTTTTTTCAACTGCTGCCAAGCATAAATCATGGGATTTACTTTAGTACCTAGTTTACTTTAGTACCTTTATCTGAAAGAGAAGGATTGTCTATTGCTTTCTATTGTATTAAGAAATCGGTCAAAACAAGAACGTAAAAAGTACCTTTTAAGAGTTATTTGAAGCAACACTCCTGAGTCTCAAACATTTGTTGTTTACTGTTTCTTATTGAGGGCAGGTTTGTCTAGTTTGAAAAAAATACTTTCATAAGTAAGTCAATATATTTGCTTCTTTTTAGCTTCTAACGTGAGTGAAGCTCTTCTGGATCTGTGGATCCATGAATTTTCTTGCATAGGGAATATAGCTCAGTCTTTACAGTGGAAGATTGCTGTTTCCTCCTGACCCCAGCATGGACATCCCAAGCAGCAAGACAGAATGATTGTGCAAAAAACATTCAGAGATACATCAGCTGTAAGAAAGTCACAGTACTCCTCTATTTCCACCATTAAATTCTAGAAGGAATTAAATAAAATAAAATGGAGATAACAGCCCATCAAAGCAATACTGTTAGTAGAGTCAAAATCCTCTCAAGTTCACATTTTATCTTCTGTATGTAGTAGGTAGTAAAATGGAAATACTTCAAGCATATCATTTTTTCTTTCAACTTTACACAGTCTTTTCAACATAAGTGTGTTTGTTAAGAGACTTTCAGGACTATTTTTTCTTCCACTGCTTTCCCTGTAAGTCTCTGCCTTTCAATTCCTCTGGCTGACAAAAGCTTCAGTAGCTCCACGTGCCAGAAGCTCCTGCTGTCAGCCCCACTGCAATGCCTGCAAGCCAGATCAGCCAGCAGAGACACACATGCAGAAGCAGTGTTACACCTAAGCCATCCTACAGCACAAACTCTTGGGCAATGCCACAAAGTAGCACGTAGAGAGCAAAACCCAGAGCCAGCGTACCACGAATGCAGGTATGGGTGCCAAAAATCTTTGGTGCCCGTTGCTGCAGGGTTCCAGAATGGAGGAACGCTCCCTGGACCAGTGCTGGGGAACACAATTGCCTCAGGTGTGGAAGGCCATCTGTTTTAACTCAATTAATGAAATGGTCCATAAAAGGCAGGAAATTCTCGATCTCATAGACCCCAAATCAGCCCTGAAGCTTCGTATCTCCATATAGGATACTTGACTACCTGTGAGCAAGAGCTGTCTTTTGTATATTGTATCCATCCTGGAGAATGTTTTACATGATAACATTCCTGTTCACTAGATAGTCGGGAAACTTCTCCTTAAGGAGAGGTGAATTTCAGCAGTGGGTTATGACTGACCCTTTTGGTTCTGGACATGGTGAGTAACCTGATCAGATTCCCACTGGCACCAGATGCTTCTAAGCCACTGAAACAGCAAGGGGGCCAAAAACACAGCAATGAAACCTTGCTAGCAGTGATGTTTGTACACGATGTGAACGTTTCCCCTGACAGTGATTGTGACATTGAGCTATTAATTATAGTCACATGTAATCCTGAGCAAATGTTTTGGTATAATCTAGCTCTTCTAACTGATTTTTTTCTTTTTTATTTTCTAAACTCTGAAGTTGCATGCTTTTCTCATTAGTATTAGTCAGTGCTGACATTGAAATTAGCAAATAAATTTAGCATGATACACTGATGTCCAAATAGAATGCTTCTTAATGAGTCTTTGGGGGTTTTTAAATGGGTGTTTTTAAATCACGCTCTTTTTCCTCTTAATGCTGCAGCAACAAGATGAAGCATCCTCACCTTCAAATCATAGTATCACAGAATTGTTCAAGCTGGAAAAGATCTCTGAGCTCATCTAGTCCAACCATCAACCCATCTCCCATGCCCACTAAACAGCATCCCTCACATCTGCACATTTCATGAAAACCTCCAGGGATGGTGACTCCACCACCTCCCTGAGCAGCCTAATATTGTCATTTGAAGTATTAAAGCCAATTGTTATGTGAGTTAACAACAACAACAACATTCTTTAGGTAAACAGAATTCTAAATTCAATTCTTACTGCAATTCTTTCTGGTAAAAACAATCCAGATGTGAACGCATACGCAGGTATGCTGCTTCCTTCTCCAGGTATTCCCTGCCACCATGCAACTGTGGAGCTTTCTGCTGTGTTTCTGCAGCAGCACAATGCAATCTTCACCATCCAAGGAGTAAAGCATTTAAGCAAGCTGTCCTAACATTGTGTATGGCAAGACAGATCAATTCACCCGACCACAGTTCATTTGCTTTTTACAATTCATCATCAAATGTTGTATGGAACGTGTAAAAGCAAAATGTTTTTGGCAAGAGATGGAGATGATCTTGAAGCCCTTTGTTAATGCGGACGAAGGTAACAGAAACGGGGGTAAATGGTTGATAGACTGCTGCTCAGAATGAAGACATTTTAAGATAGCAGGAGACACTCCCACAGCACTTAGAGTTGCCTAGTTCAGCTCCGATAGAAATCAACCCTGTGACTGAAATTTCTGTGAAAATTTCTGCTGTAAGCACTTTAGAATGAAAATGACAGAGAATCAGGAGCTGAACAATAGGCAGCCACCTCAGCTGTCCTGCTCCTGAAAGCCTGCAGATTGCAGATTGTTACAGTGCTTCAGTGATAGGGATATTTTTGATAAACCATTCTATTACCTCTCTAAGGAGCTACGGATCAAAAAGCAGGTGATGTTGTGCAGGAGCTAAAAGCCAGGTTAGTCTGCCTCTGTCACTTTATTTCTAAGTCTCTGCTTTTTCAAAATGGGTTCTAGTCATTTCCTGAAATGCTCCTGCCTCTGCCTTAATACTTCTGAACTCAATGCATTTTTTCAGATTCTTTTTCAGTTCTTTCGAAAGCAGACTAAGAGGAACAGTGCAAGATGCAATAGTGACTCTCTCTATCTAAAATATGTAACATCATTCTTCCAGCAAGAGTATACTTTCCATCCTAACATGGACGAGAGTATAATAAATAGGTAGACAGAGCTCCTCAAGCTGGGAGTGAAGAAGAAAGGCAGTTTCTACTGCATTTCTCTGCTTATCTGTGGCTCTTCCGGAGTGAGGAGGAGCACACTGATGTTATAGCAGCAGATCCTGAGCCCATCTCAGTGCAATGCTTGTCGCAGTTCCCACAGATGGTTCTGGGAAATGATGTTTGATGAATGACAAAATGCAGGATTCAAAGGTACAGGTACTGCTGAGATAAAGCACGATCTGTCTGAAGTACATGCATGCATCACTGGGAATTACCAACTGCAAGATTTCTACGTGGATGCTATAAAGGAGCTGTTATGTCAGTTTCCCTGCAAATTCCAGGAAGAGAACTCACCATCATGGTCTGAATGTTTCCCAGATACTGATCTATCACAGGATGGATTCACTTGGAGGCAATTTAATCTTGTAGTTCACATTCACAGCTCTGCCTTCATTTGTGTTAAAGCTATGGGTTATTAAAAAGAACCTTACAGAAGTAAAGCATCTGGCCAAGAAACCCAAACCAGCAGAAACTTCTGCAGTAACTGTGGTGGGACTTCCAGGAGCATAGAGCATTACAGAATGTGGTGGTGCCTGGTGAAGGAACCTTCCTCACGTGAGGAGAAGTGCCCTTGCTCAAGGAACGCTGGAGAAACCACTGGTGGGTCTCACAGCCCTGCTCAAGAAGGTGGCACATGCTCACATAAACACCCTTCCGAAGCTGAATGATGCTACGGGTGGGCATGAGCTTGAACAGTGGTTATCTCTGTAGAGATAAGGAAATCGTGGTTCTCAAGATGAGATGAGGAAATGTTTCTTATAAATACCATAGGAAAAATCTGTGCAATTATCTTCATGGCACAGATGTTACTCAATTGAATTCAAATTAGGGAGTTAAAACTCCTGTGTCTGCTAGGATTCATCTACATTGGAAGTATATTCTTCACATTTCAAGCATTATCTCCAAATGTAGATAATCAAAGTACTGCATGATTTATCTTGTAGATGTATCAAAAGAGCTCAGTCTGAGGCTTGAACACGCACACTGCTTTAAGCCACCTAATGCAATGTGATCATTCTGTTCTTTCTGATTACTTCTTTATTTTCTTCTGAAACCTTTTTTTTGGTCTTGAGCAATACACATTCATTCTTTAGAGGGATTGTTCAAATTCCACATCCCCCTTGATTTCACAGAATCATAGTGTCACCAGCCTAAGATCATCCAGTCCAACTGTCCACCTACCACCATACTTCCCAACTAAACCATGTCCCTTAGTACATCCAAATGTTTCTTAAATACAGAAGTCTTTATGTAAACAGCTTATGCACTCAGCTCTGTTCTATTTGGGATGAGATGTGGCAGCGTTCATGTTCTTGTTGGCTGTTCCAATGGCATTTGAGAAGTCCAGGGCCAAGCCTTCAGCCCTCCCCTTCTTTTCTGCTCACAACTTGCCCAGCTCTGGCTTGACCACACATTGTTCACAAGCAGAAAGCCACTTACAGTCCTGCTAGCTTGAGAACTCCACTTCTTGTCAAAAGATTTTGCCTCAGAGCACTACTATGTACAAAAGAGCCTTATGACTACATCCATGTTGCAAAGTGCTTCTTCTGAGACATCTGCAGAAAGGACTTTTTAAGGTTTTTAACTTAAATACGAACTGTGGAAAAGGAGTCGTGCTTTCCCCTTGAGTAATTGGCTCTCTGTAAAAATTGCTGCTTCATTTTCTAATAGTCATAATGGACAAATAGCTTTTCATTATCAGAGCTTCCCAGAGCATCTGAGAAGAAGAGAAAACAAGTGGGTACCAGATGTTCATGCATCATCTGATGCATTATTGCTAGGTACTTAGATACTGGGGTAGACAACTGTAGTACAAAAACCTATGCAGAATGGAAACAATCAACCTATAAGCATTTGATCTAGAATTGAAATAGGATTAAACTGTCCAGCCGTGCAACACTGGCATTCTATTTTCCTGTACGTAATCTGCTAGGCTTTGCATTATTCTCCCAAACACTTCATTGGGCCAAATTCATTCTTAGTGTAACTCCGCTGATTTTAACAGACTTGTACAAGAACTTAATTTGGTCAGCTGCATTACAGACGTTTTATGCATGCAGCATCATTCCTAGGAGAAGAATTACTTGTGGATAAAAACATTATCTGTGTTTCAAGACATGGTCCATCTTCCAATTGAGGCCCAAGAGAGGAATAATGTCAATAAGTTAAGAATTGGCAATCACTCAGGGAAAAGATGTCAAGCACATGTTTTAGTAGTAATTTTTTCCCATAGTTTGCTATGAAACATTTTGTGGTGTTGGAGGGAAAGCTGTTTAATGGGTGGCTGTTTTTGTGTTGGTTTTTTTTTTTTTTTTTGTTTATCCTATATTTAATTCATTTCTGTCTTCCTGATTAAAAAGCCTCAGTCAGCTAGAGAGACTAATTAGGCTATCCTGTAACAAGGATTACTTAACTATAATTATTATTTATTTGAATCAGTGGAAGAATTACTGAGGCTTATGTTAAAGACAATAGAAGCTAATGGAGGAAGAAGCAGCCGAGGCCAGCAGTGATTCCAACCGCATACTGGCAGCCACCCAGACAGCACAAAAGAAACCCTTTAACTGACACCCTGAAATAGGGGCCTACTGATATTTCCTCCCAACTCATTTGTTTTGATCATATTTTGAAATGCAATCTCTTTTTAAGCAAATGTCCTTGGAGAACACATACGTAGGGCACCAGCACTAGTTTTAGCTGGAATATATTTATTTGCCTACTGTTTTCCCTGGATTTAGAATATGGGTTGGGTTTTTTTTTGCCCACTCTCTGCTTGATTGTTGCAAATATCCATGCCTTCTCCCCTGCAGATTTAACCCTTCCAAGCTGCATCTCTTCTATTAAAAACAATCAGTTTCATTATTTCATTAATGAAACGATTGATTCCATTATACTATTTAATATTATAATTAATTAATAGTTGATTCAATTAATCATTTCATTAAAAAACTTAACGCTCCCCAAACAAAGCTGAGTTCACCCAAAATGCCATTCTGCCTTGGAGCCTCATTCCCCTGAACTCACTTCCTCCACTTATGCTCCAGCTGAAGAACTTGTCTGGGCTGGAGCAATCTACAGGCAAATAGTGGTAAAATGCAGGGATTTAATCTAGTCTGACCCAGAGTCAGTAGAATCATAGAGCCATTTTGGTCAGAAAAGAGCCTTAAGACTGCCAAGTCCAGCCACCTTCTAACACTACCAACAGCCGTCACTAAACCATGTCCCTAAGTGCCACATCCACATGTCTCTCAAATACTTCCAGGAATGGGAACTCCACCACTTCCCTGGGCAGCCCTGTGCCAATGCCTTACCACCTTTTTCATGAAGAAATTCTTCATGATGTCCAAACTAAACCTCCCCTGGTGCAACCTGTGCCTGTTGCTCCATGTCCTGTCACTTATCACCTGAGAAGAGACAAACACCCGCCTTGTTACAACTTCCTTTCAGGTAGCTGTAGAGAGTGATGAGATCTTCACTCAGCCTCCTTTCCTCAGAGCTAAACAATTCCTGTACCCTCAGCTGCTTCTCACATGTCCTGTCTTTCAGCAGTTACTCCACCAGCTTCTCTGCTCTTCTCAAGCGTAAACCTCTGAGATGCTGTTGCAGAACTTCAGAATCAACAGCTCCGATATTTTCTGAGCTGGATGAAATCCTTTGATTCAGTATAACAAAAGAAGGGCATGATTCTGGTCTGTACCGGGTCTGCATCAATGTTCTCCTGTTGAACTTGTTTCCACAGGCTCAGGGAGGTCAGGAAAGCAGGACACAGGGAGGACAGAGTGTTATTTCCAACAGGAATGTGCATCTGTAAGAGCCGACAGTAGGTGTGAGCATCTCATCGTTTGTGCTTTGCCCAGGAACAATTAATGCATAAAATCACCTTGTGGTATGTATTTTTCTTCTCAAAACAGAAGAGATGGGCTTGATGAGCTTGTTTTTTTTTTTCCTTTGCAGACCCAAGTCATACATGTTCCTCCTGCATACTGATTGGCAGGGCACATTTGCAGCCTGGAAGGGTACAGCAAAAACTTGAAGTTCAGTCTAGGGTGTGGATTCCTCAGCAGAGGTTTGGCTTATGGGACCCTGAAATGTCCTGCACTGCCTCCTTGAAAGGCAGCACTTGGGACAGGGAGGCACCCATGAATTAAATCCTTTCCTCTTAATGAAAGCAGAGCTGTCATTCTGGGATTAGTGAAACCTTGGGGCTCCAACAATACAGCTGATGTGCATCACTGCCAAGATGAGATTTTAGAGAAACATCCTTCTTCACCCTCACAAATAAGTGTCCACATAGGTCTTTTACTGGAACTATGCAGTGCCTTCAGTACTAGCCTAGCAATTGATAATTATTTCCTTGCTCTCATCAGTGTGTCACCTTCAGCCCAGGCCTGCTGATACAGGTAACAACAGCTGATAAGACTTTATGTCCAGATGGGTGATATCTATATTGAAAACACAATTTTGAACTGTTACTATCATATATCTGACTTTTTTGTGTGCGTGTGTGTTCTAAAACGCCGCAACAAAGATTCAGTTTTGCTACATAATCTTGTTTTCTAAGTCCTTCATGCAGATTTATGCAGATGTTCAGTTTGCAGCTATGCAAAATTTCAGATGCTTGTAGACATACAAAACATGCTTATAAATGTTTACATAAGCAAAATCCCTTAGCAATGCTGACTTAAGAACCTAAGCTGAGTGTCCCTGCTTCATCTCTGCATAGTCGGCTGATTGGCATTTGGTTTTCAACTCACCTCTTCAAAGTACAGTAAGTGTACAGCTTGGTTCTTAAGCATTTATGGATGTACACACAGTAGCTGAAAAGGAAGTATAGATCCCATCTGTCCTTGAGCCTGTGTAAGAAGAAAGTGCTGATACACACTGCTGTGCTCTGAAGAATGCTCCTGAGTCCTACTGCCATACATTGCTCCAATTCAAGCACCGCTGTTATAAAAGCCCCTTGGAATGAAGACTTTCTTTTTATTTTTGTGTAGTACTTAGCATTGTAATGGCCTGGTCTGTAACTGGGACCCCTGAGGTGGAATGGGAATAGAAATAATATTGTAATAAAGGCACTTGGAAAATTCTGCTCAGCTGGCTTTCTCTTGCTGGCATTTGGCTTTGCTGTTAATGAGGTCATGTGAAAGGAGCATTTAGTTATTTATTCATTATTTATGCATATGTACAAAAGGGTTTGGGAAGTGCAATCTCAGCACCTTTTACACAGCTACAAATTATAAAAATAACATTCCACCCAAGTGCAGAGCAGCCACTCAAAATAAGTAGTTAAAAATACATTTGGCAAATGAAAAGCTGGAATCACATTGCTATACCAGTGGGATTCTGCTCCACCACAGTCCTGCCTAGGGAAAAACGAGGGGCTTTGCACAGAACCCATAAAGACCACGGAGATTAATGCTTTTAGACTGCAAGAAGCTGATAAATTTCAGAACCTGAAGGCCAACGATAAACTCTATGCAAGAATTTGGAATGTCAGGTGGCTTCCTTGGCATAGCAAAGAGATGTGTCTGTGAGACTTGGTATCCTGCTAACTTGGGTTCCCATCAATCAATAAATTACATCTTTTCTTTCAGCTATTTCTGTCTCTGAAATTATATCAAACAAAAAGGACCACGCTCAAACTGGATACAAAATATTTAGACCATTTTCCCATCAACAGCTCTGGATGAAAGTAAAGGTGCAGAAAAATTATTGGTTCATTACTAGCGTAGGGTCTCTCCTAGGAGAGAAATGATACTATTGCATCTCAAAGTGTTTTATTTATTTTATTTTAGTTATTAGAAAAATCTAAATATGCTGTGGAACTAGTTGTGCTGAAAGTCTCAAAATCATCTTCTCAGGGCATGTTTATTTGTGAACATTGTGCTCTGAAAAGATCTGATGGCTCAGACATTTGAGATGACTTATTTTGCCAGGCATTGCAAACTGAGAGATGTTCCTTAGGAGCAGCGCTTAATAAAGTTTATTTTAGTTTAAAGTGCCTTTTGACCTTGTTTTTCCTCACGTTTTTGTTTTGTTTTGTTTTTAAACCATCCACATCTGTCTTTCTTAGTGGTATGATTCACCAGACATTGTGAGCTACATAAGCTACATACAAATTCAGCCTGGATTTGGAGGAGATGCTCAGAACGACAACCCAGGCAGAGCCATCGCTGATGCTGGAGATTCCACTGCAACCCCTGAAGGTCACAGTGAGCAGCTGAGGATATCAGCAGCAATGGTATGGGAGGTACTGCAACGGCAGCTGGAAGAAATTCACAGGTCCACAATTCCATCATTCAGAACCTGCTCTGGTACCAAATCAGCGCTCAGAAGTGGCATTAAGCCCCATTTAAATGATAAGAAGGGTAGCCTAGAATTGAAGAAAATCAACTGATGCCTACAAGATTTGTAGCCTGGGTTTGCCATTCCTTCAGGAGGAAAGCACGTATATAAAAATGAATTTCAAACATTTTTAGCCACACACAATCACCTTAAGTCAACAGGTAGTGAGTTCCTGCTTGGCTTACTGACCCCCAGGGATGCATCCTTATTGACAAAAATACATCAAAAAAGCAGTCACTGAGTGACTCTTATTTAGAGCACTACCTCTGTAATATGGGGATAATAATGATAATATTACCCTTTCTCACTGTGGTGCCACAAATAGCTTTCACTAATGTCTAGCAGCTCATGTAGAGTACACAACACTTTCTATGGGAAGACTTAAATCGGAAGTCTTCAATGTGTATGAACTAATAAAAATCTCTTTTACAGAAGCCAGGGCATTTTTCTTCCTCTTACGGTCAAGTAACAAGTGAAATAATTTCATTTTCTCTAATTCTGTATGTGATTTCAGCTGGGCACACTGGCAGCATTTCACACTGATGAGGTGCTCATTTCAGCACCTTAAACAAATACATTAACGTGACTGTAAGACTGCTGCCAGATTTGTAAAAATCAATTAGCTTGAGCCTTTCAGAACCAACATGGATATTGTGTGTGCTTACTGCTGGTTCCAGACAAGGAATTATCTGTTCATAAGCAATTAGCTTTCTGCCATTATTAAAATCATGTAATGGCATTTCTGCCATTTGTTACGATGTTTTCTTAAATGCGACAAAAATTGACACCTAAAGAACAGCGTGAGGGAGAATGGTTTCTACACAAGCATGAAGTACTTGAAAAAAAACCACCTAGACGCCAACAACTCTAATCTTTTTTTATATATTGCCAAAAGTGAGGTGTCATTCGCAGATAATGATGTCTTCAGTGATGCAAAAAACTTTTATTGGACTGCTTTCTTCCATCTGGAGATTTTAGGGAATGCTTAAAGGTAGACCACTGATCATTTATAAAAGAAAACCTGTTCTTCTTCCAGCCAGAATGTTCATTAATAATTTGGGAGCTGGGGAGAAAAGTTGTGTTCGATGGAAGAGGTACATTTTATTGAAAAGTGAATTGTTGTCTGGTGAAATTTAAAGAAATGCAAGTTAGCTGTCAGTTGGGAATTTCCACTTTCTTTCTAAATAGTGCAGAAGTTATCTGTTGCAATTTACAGGTGCTTTCTTCCAGGTCTTTTGGCTTCTCTTCATTATTTCTGGAAAGCTGTAGGTGAAGTTGACATACTCGATGGGGCTTTGAGCAACAAGCCCTACTGAAAGGTGCCCCTGCCCATGGAAGAGGGGTTGGAATTGGATCATCTTTGAAGTCTCTTCCAATCAAATCATCTTACAGATTCTATGATTCAGTGAGCCAGTGATTTACGTTAATGATTTTCCAAATAAACGGGCATTGTTTGCATTTTGGTTTTATGCCTATGAAGTTAACTGCACCTCTGTCCTCCTGCATGTTCCTCTCAGTGCAATCCAGCAGGAAAAAAAAGTCTTTATGTCCCCTGCAGAAGCGGAAGTTCCCTATTTTCAGATCAGGCTACAGTGCTCAGTAGAGCAACCATGCTCAGACCATATGTTCAGTCAATGTCTGGCATTTGCATCATCATCCTTGGGAGTATATGATCAGGTCTTTTATTTAAGGAATTATTAGAAGAAACAAAACATTGATAACATTTTTTTTTTAAGTAGCTTCTGCTTGTGTCTCTTTTGCCTTAGCAACACCGCTTTGAAGGACTGTCTTCCCTGAGCCCTTGCTAGGTCTGTGTGATCTCTTCATGGGTAATTACTGCTTCTAGAAAGTACACCACAGACTTCATGAGGGATTGCCAGAGTTTGAGCAAGCTTGGTTATTCCCAGACAAATAATGCCTTCAGGATCTGAAGTTAGACTGCATGTCCTCAAGGCCATTGAACTGGCCGTGCCCTTATGGCTCTTCAGTGTTAGTCAGCTACATATAAGCTGAAGATTTCTGAATTGAAACAATGCAGTTGTGCTGAAAATACCTCCAGAAGTAGCTTAGCTAACTTACAGTACCTATGGATTATTATTATAAACCTTTAACTCTCAGGTTACAGAGTTTGCATTATTCCACAAAAGGAAAATGGATTGTTCAGTTAAGACAAGAGGCTACATTTAATGATATCCTGAAAGAATCCTTTAACCATCAAACACAGAGCTTTGGTCCAGAGCCAGCCTCTAGCCTAGATGTCCTGAAGCATCTGCAGCTGGTAAAGGATGCGAGTAGGCAGCTCAGAGCTATGTTAAGGTAAGCAATTTCCTAAACTGTAACTACTAACAAACATATTGGTTGCTGCTAGGAGGAAAAAGAGAGGAAATATGATTGAATTATATTCCCTCATGTCCACTTTTGTAAACAAGACTGTAACTTGAGCTTTTCTTCTCATCCATCTTGGAGTTCCCTCCTCTCACTACAACCTTATAAATCTATGAACTCTGATTATCACTGCCAGAGAACAACAGTGCTATCCACAGTGTCAGATTTCTTTACAATTCAGATTCTGCTGGCAGCCATTTGGGGCTCCAGCATCTTTGTCCTGAAGTATATTTTCAGGTTTTCTTGAAGTGTTACTTTCAGTTTTTAGCTTTTTCAATCCTGGGGGGCGGTGTGTGTGGATAAGAAACAAAGAGGAGTTGTCATTAATATTGCATTAAACCAACAACATGAGATCAAGTCCAACAAAATAAGACTGCAAAGGTAAAACAGTCTGGGCTATTTTCACAATAAATCCATGCTAGGAAGCAAATAAACGATGTCAGTAAGGTTTACATTACTGTAAGCATGCCACAGTTTTACCCTGCTCCCCAGAGCTGAGTTTCTGGTTGAGACTGAGATGCAAATGCTGTGCATAACAATGGAATCAGCATGCACTGAAAAATCTTTCTCCCTGTCTCAGGAAGAAAACACAGGTGTCAAGGCCTAGAGTTTTGTCAGTTATTAGGATAGAAAAGGGAGTATCTGTGATCCTAATTCGCACTCTGTGAGTTCAGATAGAAGGAGACCAGGGAGAAGGAGACCCTGGAGACCTGCAGGGTTGGAGGTCAGAAGACCTGACAATTCCAGCCTATGTCCTCTGCAGGACTCACCCAGGCCAATACTCAGCGTGGTCATATGAGGCAGGCTGAGGCACTAATGTGCCACAGGGCAACCAAGATCTCTTCTCAAAGCCTGCCTTGTCCAGCTCAGCTGCTTCCTCCTTAGCAGGAAGGCACCTAGATGAAAAAAAGAAAGATACAGGACTGAAATGGCTGCGGGAACTTTTAAGAAAGCCTAGAGGTTTGATGAACCTATTGGAAATTATACATGCACGTGCAACAATTGGCATGACATTCTCATGTGAATGTCTGGCTAATATTGTTTTCAATCTCATATCTTTGGGGGACTAAAAATCAGAAATGTTTAGTTACAATTGGTAGTTTGCCCCAACACAGCTCTCCGGAATGATAAAAATGGTTCAAACTGTAGACTAGTGCAGTTGGACCTCCTATTTCTGGATGTTTATCATATAGAAATGCTTACACTCTTATATGCATTCTTTACCTTCGTGATTCCATCATTCATCTGCATAATGAGTGCAGATTCTCACAGAGGCAATGCTAAACTCAGCAGCCCTGATTTCAGTGCAAGGACCTTGTTAGATCCCTTGCTACCATCTTAGTGATGACATGGATTGATTGGGTGCAGATAACACTGATTGCATGTGCTAGGTTTGATTCTGACATGCTGTGCTGTAATGATGACAGAAAGCCATGCATACAAGCAGAAGTCAAGAACTGGAGGTAAAGTTCTCTAATGTCAGAATTAAAGTTTATAATGCTTTTTATTTAGCTGAGCAGAAATAAACTGGCACGGTATCCAACCACATTAACCTGCTTTTGCTTCAGAAGATCCCCTCCTCCCTTAAAATTGCTCTTATCTCACATTTTTCTATTCCATATTCCTGTCCTAAGCATTTTAACAACATTGTGTACCATTCTAAATAATTTGCTGTTACTAGTTTCACAAATACTTTTGCTAAAAACAGATGAGCAGTTATTACCATGTTTATGGTGTTGTTACATCTTAACTTTGCACTTCATTCCAAGTAGCCCAAACACTCCAATCTTGGAACATGCTGTACCGTATTGATGTTTTTCTCTTCAACTAATAAATAAGAACATGAAAATCTTGTTGGATAAGACAATAATTTCTACATCTGAATTTACAGCTCCACTCATTTGTGTGGAACAAATGTTTTAGACTTACATAATCTGTTCTTGCACTGCAGCATTAGCCGAAGGGGAGGCTGCATATTTTTTCTTGGGTAAGGTCTTCAAAACTGCTCTGGAAAATAGCAACCTTATCTTTCCTGGAAGTGTGAGGGAATGGGAGCATTAGGAGGGAGATTTTGCAAGCCATTTCAAGAATCCAACAAGTGTCCAGAACAGATAATAGTTAAAAGACATCTAGCTCAGCATTGATTGTGGATTGAATCCTGTAGTGAAACACATCTATCACAGAACTAGATGGAAGTATTGTCTTGGCACAAGGTTTGAGAAATTAGCTGCCTACATTTGTTATCTCAAGGATGTTACAGATTCCTTTCCCTCTCCTGGGGTTTGGTTGTTGTTTGGTTTTTTGTTGGTGGTGGTGGTAGTTGGTTTGGTTTTCAGCACGAAAAACACAAAACAAAACAAAACAAATGCTACAGGTTATTGTGTTCACTATATACATCAGTGTATTTTGTTACTGCGAGAGTGAAGATTTGGAAATTTGTTCTCCACCACCTTGTGGTCTGTATTGCATTTCTATCTGTTTAAATGAAGGCAGCTGGCTCTTGAATCAGATGCTCACATTTGACTCTACCAGAAAGTGTCCAAAAGGCTGGTTGTTTTTTTCTCCAACTACAGCAGTAGAGAGAGATGACAAAACACACATTTCTTTTTATCTGACACTTATTTTGCAGAGACGTACAAAGCAGAGGAAAATCAAGCTGTTGGACTTTAAGGTATAAAGCATGGCAAAATGTTCCATCCTAAATAATCCTGGGGCCTGAGTTCCCCTGCACAGGTTAAATTGCTCCAAAGACCACGGTTTCCATCCACAACCCTCTTGACAGAGCCTCAAAATCATCTCCGAATTCCTTCACCTCTTCTCTGTGTGTGTACACACTGAAGGAAGGCAGAGCTCCTCTGCTTCTTTCACCATCACGATTTAAGTGAGCCTTGCCCAGAGAAATGAAGAAGGCCATAGCAAAAGTGACTGAGAACTGACACAGGGCCTCTATTTTAATAATTGTGTTTGGATTTTTTTGCCCTGCACATGAAGCTCCCTCAGACATGCCCCTTATCACAAAGGAAGGCTCTGCATAATTAATTCTCTACATAATAGTCCCACTCCATAATTAATTTATTCATTCACTTGCTGTATAACTGTTTCTCTACTTAACTGATTCACTTCTGTAATAGTCCTCTGCATAATTGATTCGTATTGCTGTTGATTCCCACCATTTTTATTTAATACCAGAAATGATTCACTATAACCGCTTCATTGCTTAACTCATTATCTGCACAATTGCTAGATATTATAATTGATTCACTGCTTAACTGTCTCACAGGATAATGAACAGCAACTAATAGCCATCCACTTTTCACCTCCATTTCTATTCCCTGCAATTACCCAAAGCTGCCTTGATAACTATTTTACCCTCTCAGCCCACTGCTATCCCCAGTCTTGCTCCAGAGCACTATAACAGGCTGCCCAGAGAGGTAGTGGAGTCTCCTTCTCTGGAATTACTCAAGACTCACCTAGATGCTTTCCTGTGTGACCTGCTGTAGGGAACCTGCTTTAGTTGTGGGGTTGGGCTCAATGATTCCCAGAGGTTCCTTCCTATGCCCACTGTTCTGTGATTCTGCTATCACCACACCTTGTTCTTATGCCTCCAGTCCCCTTCAGCATCCCTCCCTTTCCTCCCCCAGCTCTCACTCCAGTTCTAAACCTTCATGCTCATCCTTTCTGTCCCCCTTTCACTAGTCCACTCCTCCCCTTTCAAGCTCCCTGGAATTTATATCATTTTCCAAATCGTCCATGATTATAAGCCAGACCTCCCACAAGCAATGAAGAACCCATGAGGAAAGTCTTGCCTAACACGTCCTGCTGCAGGACTCCTGTATGAAGTGAGATCAGGCTTGTGGGAAAATGAAGTTCTTATGAGCAACTTCTGTCACTCCCTGCACATAAAGAGAAAGGGAAAATCAGCAGCTCTTATGGAGAACCTCCTCCCAGACTTCCATCTTCCTTTGTATTGCAACTGAGAGTGCCTGCAACCTGCAACCCCTTTCTGTGCCGTGTGAGCATCTGCTCTGTCTTGACTTAGTGAAAGGTGGGGCAGTGCATCAATATGTGGTACATGAAGTCATTTGAGGTTGGGAAGAGGGGATACTGGCCCAGACTGACCTCTGACAAAAGGTGCTTGGTTCCAGGAGCTTTCAACACACATCACATGTATCTGTTCATTCTACAAGTAAAGCATGCCTGATGAGAACACAGCAAGATTCAATATTCTAATGTAAATGCTATTTCTTGCTGCTAGCAACTATAGTACTTGAACAAATATTATACCAGTGTCTTTCAAGAATGAGAAATCACGGTGGGGCTACTTCTGACTATTGCCAGAGCTTCCATGGAGTGACACCATGGGGTTTCCACAAGAAGCTCAGAGCACAGCTCTGATCTAAAACCCCCAAAGTGCTGTTTAGCAACATATGAGTTCAGGTCAATTGCTTCAAACCTTCGCCAGGTCCAAAGAGCTAGGATTGCAGCGTACTGGCAGTCAGCACTATTAGCAGTTACTGCCATCTATGGGTAAGATCGTTTTAGCTTCATGCCTCTCAGGAAGTGATTCTGATTCTTCGTAATAAATAATACAGCTATCCACATATCTAAACAAATGTAACATGAGAAATCACACTGTCATCACTGATTTCTCCACGAAAAAAAGAAAACAAAATAGTGATCAAGGACTTCACCTGTACATCCACCTGGAAAGGATGGGAAAAGGTGTTAACATTTAAATGGATTATCTGCCACAGATTGGGACAACAATGTCATCAACTCATTTTCCTTTCTCAGTATGTTGGGTGCTTCATTTGATTTAAAACCATTGGGACAAATGCCTCCCTGATACAAGACTGAAATCACTCCAAATGCTCCTTATCATTTGCATATTAATTTGAATACCATTACAGCCTTTTTTTTTTTTTTTTTTTTTCAATCGCTTCAAAATGGGAAAGCATCAGTGATTCTCTTCCTTTTTCAGCCTGGGAGTTTTTAGCTTTTCCCATTTAGAATTAAGAGCTTTCCGGAGCATTCATCACCCCTGACAGCTGCTAATGCCCCTCATCTCTGCACAGTCACTGTGCTAAAATATTTGGAGAAAGTTAACAGGACTATTTGTTTCTATTTTGGACTGTACCTGTCCTCCTTTCAGTTCATTAGTCTTTCTGTGACAATGGCTAGTTCCAGATGCCTATGGGAAAAGAGAAAAACCTCCACAGCAGAAAATTAATGCAAGGCAATGGGAATCAGCCGCTTCCTGTTGCAGGTAAGTACGCTGTAAACTCCCTTTCATAAGCCAACCAATCCATCTGAAAATTGACTTTGGTTTTTGTTCTCTCCTGATTCCTGTTAGGAATCTTGTTACAAGGACTGTTCTGTTGAGTAAAAACCTATTAATTAGAAATCCACACTTATTCATGGCCACATTATACCAAATATTCCTTTACCAGAAAAGTATTTCTAAGTGAAGCGTTATTTTTCTCCGCCAGCTATTCCATTCCTATCTTTAGTGGCCCTCCTCTGGACCCGCTCCAACAGCTCCACGTCCTTCCTGTGCTGGGGGCCCCAGGCCTGGATGCAGCACTGCAGATGGGGCCTCACAAGAGCCAAGCAGAGGGGGATGATCTCCTCCCTCTCCCTGCTGGCCATTCCTCTTTCAATGCAGCCCAGAACACAGTTGGCCTTCTGGGCTGCAAGCGCACACTGCTGGCTCATGGCCAGCTTCTCGTCTACCAGGACCCTCAAGTCCCTCTCTGCTGTGTCCCTGGGCTGCTCTCAAGGGGTTCTTCACCCAGTCTGTATAAACATGTGGGACTGTCCTGTCCCAAGTGCAATACCTCGCACTTGGCCTTGTTGAACCTCATTAGGTTCACATGGGCCCACTTCTCAACAACTATACCAAGCAACACAGTGGTTTTCAAGCAGCACAGTAGCTTCCAGCTCTTCCTGTTTGTTTCCCAAGCAGTGTGCATTGGTGTAGAGGCACTTCAGCTGGGCAGCTGGTCTTGTCACTCCCTGAAAGGATAACTCCCTAGTTCCGTCTAGGTATCTCTCTTGAATTTCCCCACTGCCTCCTCCCGTTGCCCCAGCAGTCTCTGTTTCATCATCACAGAGTTTTGTATGCACTGCAGTGTTTTCGGCACCTCTCAAAGCAGCGGGTCCTTCAAGGCCCCTTCCAGCACCCTGTCCCTCTAGACTAGTTATGCCTTTGCACGCCCTATCATGGGAAGGCTCGCTATCCCCCTGCTCCCCCGTCACACCTAGTTTAAAGCCCTCCCAGTGAGTCCCGCTAGCTTTACCCAAGGACCCTTCTCCCTCTTTGAGAAAGGCAAACCCAATCTGGTGCTCACAAACCCAGAACCATGGGGGCGAGTTGTCTGTCAAAAAACCCAAAGTTGTGGCAATGGCATCAGCCCCAAAGCCAGGTATTTAAAGAAGTGATCCTTTGCCTTGTTTCTGTGCAGTTACCCAATACAGGAGGCAAAGAAGGAAAGATGAGCCGCGCATTCAATTCCTTTAGCTGTCATCCCAAGACCCTGAAATCCCTCCCGGTAGCACTTGACCAACATGTAGCCACATCTCTTCCGCCATGTGCTGCACGTGTTTCTGAACGGGATGTCAGAGGAAGTGCTTTACTATGAGAGCGGTGAGCTGGTTCCAGCGGTGCTGGAACAGCTGCCCAGAGAGGTTGTGGATGCCCCGACCCTGGAGGTGTTCAAGGCCAGGTTGGATGGGGCCCTGGGCAGCCTGGGCTGGTATTAAATGGGGAGGTTGGTTGGTGGCTTTGCATGTGGCGGAGGGGGGATGGGGGGGGAGGGGTGGAGATTCATGATGCTTGAGGTCCCTTCCAACCCTGGCCACTCTGTGATTCTGTGACGGTAAGCACTGTGCCCGCGTCCGGCCCCAAGCACCCTGGGAGGCGTGACGCGGGACGAGCAGCAGGGCTCCATCCGTAACACCAAGCTCCACTCCGGAGACGGAAGCGGATCGACGGCCGCGGCGGAAGGGAGGTGCCCAGCCATGGCTTTCCGGTAGCGCCGGTGGATTCTCTCTCTTCGCTTGCCGCTGGGAGCGGGCGGCATGGCCGCGAGGCGGGCGCTGTTAGCGCTGCGGTCCCACGGCGCCCTCCCGCCCGCTTCCGCCTCACGTCACCGCCTCACGCCCGCCCGTCCGCGCGCGGTGGCCGCCATTAGCGGCGGCGCGGGGTGGGCGCGGCGCTGCGGGGAGAGCGGTGAGAGCGGGGAGCGGAAAGCGTGGTTTGGAGCGTTGATAAGCGGGACGCTTGTGCCCCTCGGTGGGGTCCTTCTGGGACGTGGGCGACCTGGGAGGTGTTTCGGAGCTGCGGCGGCGCTGCCGTCGGTTTTCGTGCTCGTAGAAGTTAGCAGTCAGATCCCTTGGGGTTTTCGAGGCAGTCGGTGCACGTCGCTGCAGGCTGCTGCGGTGAAGGTGCGCGTTGCTTCGTTACTGCGGCCAGTAGGAAGCTCCTGGAGAGCTCGCGTGTCGATTTCTTGTTATTTCGTTAAAATATGTCCAACCTTCCGCTTGTCTTTCTCAGGTGTGAGCAACTCCGTGCCTTCGTTTTTACGAAGCAAGGACAGCGTTTTCTTGCTGGGAAGTAGGAAGCTTTTTTTTGACACTCACGCCCTGGTGTGCCTCCTGGAAGGACATGGTAATTTGCTACGCAGTCCCTTGGGTTGGATCGTGGGTGGGTTCTTAGCTTGTTTGTTTTGTAATGCAATTGAACGTGGGCTGCTATGTAAAATGCAGCTCTTGGGATGGAGCGTAGAATGCAGTCTAAAATATTCCTTCTCTTACCCTAAAACATAAGGGAAGAGATCCTTCTGGATTCATGATGTGCCTTCACTACCTCAGTAACACTAAGAGGAAGGAACATGCAGCCAAATTGCTACTGGAAAGCAGAGATCCCAGTCACTTTCTCCTCCCGTGTAGTTTCAGTCTTCGTGTGTGTGCCAACCTAATCCTTAGGAAACTGCAGTGCCTTTGGCTCGATTAGCATTCTGAGACATTAGTTTAATGAGCTCACAGAGCAGTTGTGTGAGCACTAGGACATACATAGCAGCAGGAGGAAGGGTACCTTTTGGTGATGGCAAATGGTTAAATCAGCTCTGCTGTTGAATGTGACTCACTCTCAGGCCCCAAATCTGCTTTTTAACACTAACCTGCTACGTATTTGAAACTATGTTTTATGATAGTTCACCACGTACAGAGTTCAAAGTGTATTTTTATAAGGACTCAGGTGCTTGTAGGCCTAAAATCAGAGCTCTTCTCTGTTGGGAATTGCTGAGATGTGCCTGTCTCCTGTGGTACTACTTACAGTGTACTAAAAGTAGATATCTGCTCTTGAATGTCAGGGTTCTTACTCATAAAAATAACCACATGAGAGATGGCATTCCGTAGTGCTTTTAGAAAAAACTTTCAACATTTTTCTTGCTGATGCTGTAATAGTGCTATACTACAGACACAGCTATGTGTATTACAGGCATGATTTTGGATTGGAGGAATTTGGTTGTATTGCCTGTTGGTTGTGCTCTGCTAGTGCTAGATAGAAAGGAATATGTTTTACTACCTTTCGTTACTGACTGCTTTTTTAAAAAGCTTTGTTATTAATATTAGAAATTGTTCATCAGCTGTCCTGCAGTAAGTCTCTGAATGGGAAATGGCCTCAGGTTGCACTAGGGTAAGTTTAGGTTGGATATCAAGAAAAACTTATTTACAGCAAGGGTTGTTAAGCACTGCAATAGGCTGCCCAGGGAGGTGGTTGAGTCACCATCCCTGGACGTGTTTAAAAACCATTTGGATGTGGTGCTCAGGGACCTGATTTAGCAGAGGGTTGTTAGAGTGAGGGTAGGATGGTTAGGTTGTGGTTGGACTGGATGATCTTGAAGGTCTTTTCCAACCTGAGCGATTCTGTGATTCAATGAATATTGTGTTTTGTTGTGCTCAGGATTCACTACTCAGCAGTCGGAGGTGATTGTGTCTGCATTCGTGAAAATCGTGAACACCAACCTGGATATGATTTACAAGGACATGGTGACCAAAGTGCAGCAGGTTAGCTCAAAGAAGGGGGAAAGGTTAAAGACAGAAGAGATCTAGTGTGCCTGCTAATGAAGTGCACGTTGCTGTATTATTTACTGGTAGACAATGTTTAAAAACTTGAAAATGAACAGCTATCCATGTGTATCTACTGGCTATTGAGTTTTGTCTTGAAATTCACTTATCAAAGCATTGAGATGGATCTTGACACTTAGGAACTATGATCTGGTACAGTGTTCATTAATAGTTATTTGTTTGTTTCTTTGTTTCTTCCTAGCTTTATTGTAACCTGAATAGAATTCCTGAAAAGGCTCTTAGCAGTCATAGGAGATACTCTAGGCATGGGATTAACTAGTAACAGCCCCTATATTACTTTCTTCTCTAGTTTTACAGCAACGTTTTCCTCCTGAAGATTTCCTCCTGTAATTTACCATTCTGTTGTGTATTCTGTTTCTAAATTTATCTTTCTGTCATAGTGACATTCATACTGTATTAGAATTGAGCAACACTTCTTTGCATTGCTTTTAGTGTGTGGTTAGTGTAGTTGTATATACTGATAATGCACAGGAACGGTATGTTTTAGATACTGATATTGTGAGTTGTCTGTTTCCTTTGATGCATATGTTGTTCAAGGTATACTCTTAAGTCCACTCACACACACACACGCACACACAAACACACATATATGTAATATATATGTAAATCAGTGAGAGGAACTGAAGAAAACTTGCTTGAAAGTGGGCTGATAATTCTGAACAGCTGGAGATCCATCCTGGTTACCAGAAAATTAGGTGGACTTGAACTGAATTTGTGAGAGAATGGCTGTTTTGTTTTTGGGAGGGAGCCCTTTGTCAGGTTGTACACAGGCAGATCTATCTAAGCAAGCAGACATGAAAGTATTGAATATTTTAGGCACATCTGACTCCAGAAATGAAATTGAAATTCAGAGTGAGACACAACTTGCTCTATATGGAACTTAAGCATCTTTTGAACGTGATTCACAGTATCTAGTATGTTGGCATTGCCAGACACATAAGTGTGTCAAGTAGGCCATGCTAATGGGAAGCAGTAAGTGAAGTACTTAGACTGCTTTGTGAGGCTGGGATTCACAAGCCCCAAGACATTTTCCAAACAAACGATTCAAATAATTTTGTAATAGCTAAGTTGCCATCTTAATGTGAGAATCTGTCATCTTAATGTGAGAGAACTGTAGCTGCTGGCTTCATACTATAATAGTCTTGACAGAACCACAGAATGGCCAGGGTTGGGAGGGACCTCAAGCATCATGAATCTCCACCCCTCCCTGCCTCATGCAGGGCCACCAACCTCCCCATTTAATACCAGCCCAGGCTGCCCAAGGCCCCATCCAACCTGACCTTGAACACCTCCAGGGTCGGGGCATCCACAACCTCTCTGGGCAGCTGTTCCAGCACCTCACCACTCTCTGTGTAAAGAACAGTGGGGCTGCTCATTAAGTAGTGGATTTTGCATCACCTTCTGTATGGGGAGGCTTCAGTCCATCTTTTCTAACTCTTAGATTCCAGGAAAGGCAGATGCAAGAGCACTCCCTTCTCCTGTGCTGAATTTCTTCTGCACTGTATCAGAGAATGCATTGTTTAAGAGCCCTTTCTCCCACTGTGTGTAACAATAAGCAGTTGTTGGCATCTGTACCTCCTCGTATTCCCAGATTTTTGAAATGAAAGTAGATATATTTTTTTTCCCCTTTTTCTGTGACTGTGCTAAATATGACCCTCAGGTGATTTTCTGTCATTGAAGTTCAACTGTGTAAGTTTATATGGCATGCTCAGGAGGTGTGTATTGACCTGAACTCTGGGTAACATGGTAAATGTGTGCTTTGTTATAGTCTTTGTGTGGTCAAGGGCTTGTACTAAAAGAGAATGAAGAACTGAAAGAGAATTTGGAAAACTGTGAATGTAGTTATTGCCATTAGGCCATAATTGGATAGGTAAGAGATAAATAAAAGCCTTGAAAAATGCATGTACATGTTGTATATGTATAGAAATGAGAAAGAGATGGAAAATGGAAGAAATCCTTTTGATGAGTTCGGTGAAGAGGAGAGAGAATGAAAATAAGCTGAACACATAGGGAGTAAGAAAGGAGATATCCATGGCAGTATCTTTTAGTAGATCTTCTGTGATATTTCCAGCACGTTGACCCACTGCTTTTTTTTTTTTTTTTTTTACAGTCAGGTAGCCTAACATGGCATTTCCAGATGCCACGTAGTGCTGTAAATTAGAATATCATTACTTGACAAAAACCAAGTTGCAGTGTCAGATTTGTAATGGTGTTAATCCAGAATCAAAAGCAAGGATCTGCTTATTCGTGGGAGGCGTTTAGAGGGGAATCCCTGTTTGCATGTGGATAGAGTAGCATCTAAAGCAGTATGGGCAGACCTTTCTGTCCTCCAAAATGGAGGGGGATGCTTGTCTGTCTTCTGGTAGCTCACTTCTGTCAGACTGAGAGTAGTGGTTAAAAGTGTAAGTGTAGTGCATGCTTCTGCTTAGCTGAATAGAAAAGTGGAGTGAGCTCTCTTCCACAGGAAGGTGGAAAAAGAAGAAATTACAGGAATAGGGTAGCACTGGGGAGTCTTGGTGTGACTGGCTTTCCTCATTTAGCACAGGGGCATCTTTTCTCCCCAATGCCTTTGCTGGGTTAAGAATTTGAAGACTTAGAAGAAACCAGATCCTAGGCTATTACTTTAATTATTCTGATCTGTGTTAGCACTGCTGATTTTTTTTCCCCCAAACATTACTAACAGTTCAGCACAACTTGTTTTGTCACTTCCTCTTAATTTATCTCACCTTCTTTGAAACTAAGATAGTCAATCTTAAATTGCCAGATTAAAGATTTAGGGGTTTAGCCTGTTGTATTTGTATGTGCAGATGAGAAAAAGCATTATGGTTATATGTTCTGAGGCTTGTCTTCTATTTTTTCTAGGAGATTGCTCTTCAACAAATAATGTCCCATATTGGTGGATTGAAAAAGGACATGATTATATTGGAAAAAAGTGAGTTTTCAGCACTTCGGTCAGAAAACGAGGTAAAAAAGTGTTTTGTGTCCAAGGGGTTGACTTGGGTGCTAATATGGGTTAACACCAACTTAATAATCTCACGAAGGGGCAGAATGCACCCTCAGCAAGGTGATACAAAGCTGGGAGGAGTTGCTGACCCAAAGACTGTTGATGTCCCTCCATCCAGATGGAAGCTGGGAAAATAGGCTGTTAGGAACCTTGTGAAGTTTGGCAAAAACTTCAATCATCCTGATCACACACGAGGTAAAAAATAAAACAATGAGGAGGGAAGAAACTGCTGAACTGTAGGGCATAAATTGTTGATGCAGCTGTTGCTCTTCTGTGTTCCGATAATTTTCATACATTAGAATTAATAGAAAGTGCTACAGCTATTCTTATTTCATACGTCTTTCGAAAGAAATAGTGAGAGAATAATTTAGCTTGGAAGGGACTGCCAGAAACCATTAAGGGAGTTGCTGGCTGTGTTTTGATTACCATTTAGCAATTTCTTTTTAAGGCTAAACAAGCACACTGCTTGCTGTCTTGCACGCTCTTTCTCTTTTCACTCTCCACTCCTATGCCACTTGCTGCAGTCTCCCATCATCTTGGTGGCTCTCCATTGAGCTTGTTCCAGTATGCCAACATTTGTCTTGTATGGAGAAGCCTAAAGCTGGACACAACTTTTCTGATGTAAGCTCACAAATGCTAAGCACGAGGGAGCAATCAGTTACTTTTGGCTGTGTTTGCTCTTGCTAATACCATCCTGTGCATTTGGCCACCTGTAGTGCTGTGGGACAGTGCTAGCTTCTGTCTTGTGCTGTTGTTTGGAAATATGCAGTACTGATTGAGTACACACATGTACAGGTGGGTCTGTCTACAAACATACTCAGGATATAAATGAAGTTAAACCACATTCATTCTGCCTTCTGTTGTGGCTTAACCTGGCAGGTGGCTGAGCACTGCACTGTCATCCACTCATTCCACCATCCCTTCCCAGTGGGATGTGGGAGAGAATTAAAAAATGATAATAAAATAGAACCTATGGATTGAGATAAAACTATTTACCAAAGTAGGAAAAGGAAAATAGTTATGTCTGTATAACAGATATAACAAGTGATGCACAAGGAATTGCTCACCACCCCCTGACTGATGACCAGCTAGCCTCCCAAGCAATGGTAGAGAAAGAGAGAAGAACTCCCTTCAGTACTCCTTCTGCTTGATATCCTATGGTGTGGAGTATCCCTTTGGTCAGTTTAATTCAACTGTCTTAATTCTGTTCCTTCCCAGCTCCCTGGGCCCTTTGCTGAAAGTGGTCTTGGCTCTGTACTACACTGCTTAGCAGGCAACTATAAATAGCAGTGTGTTATCAGCATTGTTTTTCTCCTAGAACTAAAACATAGCATCATATCAGAAGCTCTGAAGAAAAACAATTCCATCCCAGCTGAAACTAAGACACCTTCCTTTCACAGTATGGATTATAATCATTGCTACTGATCATACCAATTGGTTCGTATGTCTAGGTTGCCAGTTTTTGTGTACAATACTAAAGTGTACATTTTTTCTGCTCTCCCAGAAAATAAAACTGGAACTCCAGCAGATAAAGAAGCAAGTCATGGTAAGATACTGTACCAACATAATCAAGAATTAAGGCCTGTCTTATTTGCTTAAAAAAAAAAAAATGTTGCTGTTGTGATTTTATTGTAAAGGTTGTGTTTGATTGTTGTAATTGAAATTGATGGGGTAGAATGGGCTGCAACGAAGTCGATTTCACACACAATTTATGATGACAGAACTGTAAACTTATTGCGTTTACACAAAGTACTGAATTAAAATGTAACTGTCCAGAATTTAAAACAGACTTAGCCAGTAAATTTGGGACCATTGGTTTGGTCCCACTTGTTTGTTAGCAAATGACCTTAGCAAGAAAAAATAATTTGTGGAGGAAACTCTTGTTAATGATCTGCAGGTCTTTCTTAGGTTTAATAATCAGTGCTGTGTTTCTGCTCTTTGTAGTTTGCTTCTCCTGACTAACTAACAGTCAAAATACCTTTCTCTCATGAAGATGATTTCAAAACCTGTTACTTAGATGAATGTGTAGCTTTTATGCAGATAGAAATTCTTGCAAGAATGATTAAGATTGGAAACTGTTTTGTTATGAAGTGCTTAATGCACAGTGGCTTTCAGAATACTCTTTCTAAAATACATTCAGCATCTGATTTTTGTCTTGTAACTTATTTTATTGTTTCACTTGCATATAAATGAGTCAGCATATTCACTGGTAGGACATGAAGGATCTGAGGTTAGGTGTCTTTAAATTTAACTTCTTACTGTAATGTAAAGATAAAATTATAATTGTAATAATTTTGCTCATGCTTTTTTTTTTCTGAAGGACAAAATGACAATGTTGTAAAGGCTTCAAAATATTTTCATTAAATGGTAACGTTGTGCTGCAATGGCATCTAATTACAACACAGTTAAAGTTCAAAAATCCTAGCATAGAAATTGAATGTCATTATTATTTGTAGAAACTTAATGAAGTCTTGTCTAGCTGATATTGGTCTACTTGAGAGATGTTTACTTGTTTTTAACTGCAGAATATCCCAGAACATCATCAATCTTTTGATTCTCCCACACACTCATCTGATCAGCAGTTTGTCTTATGACAAAGTGTCATCTGGCTAGAATTCCTGCTGGGAAGTTAATATAAAATGGCAGTTGTCACTAAGCAAAGTAGGGGTCGCTTAGGGTTATCCATGAAGCAAAATACTTAGTGGTAGTTTCAAGTTATGTGTTTAAAAATAATAAACATTTTCTGTCTTCTTAGTTGTCAGTGGTTCTTTTCTGAGAGCCTGGATGCAGTCTTCAGAAACAGATTTCCTTTTAAATTTTAAAGTTGCAAACTGTTTTTCAAGTATGTTGAGTATCAAGATTCCTTCATACAAGTCCAGTTTACAAGTGTGCATGGGCAAGGAGTTCTAAAAGTGGTGAGCCATGGGTTTATGAAACGCTCCCAGAATTTGTAGAAGGTTGTGTTCTTCTTCATCGACTCTTGCTTTGAGTGTTCTGGTGTAAAAGTAGTTGTTAGTTTTTGATTTGTCCCAGTGAGAATGAACTCATCCTACAGAACACGAGTGGAAGGGCAGGAACACTTGTACTCTGGAAATTTATGCACATTGTGTCTTTAGAATCCAGTTCCTCTCTAATTAAAAAGAGGCGCAGTATTTTGGCTGACTTTTTTTGCTTACAATTAAATAGAAATTCTTGTTCACCACTTTCTCATTTGTGTTCCCATAAGGATGAAATTACCAAAGTTCGTGCAGATAACAAACTAAACCTAAACCTAGAGAAGAGCAGAGTAAAAGAACTGGTAAGTTCTGATTGCTTTCTTCTGGAAACATCTAAACATTGAATAATCTCCAAATTTGGATAAGAACATCAGTTTAATATTAGTCTGTGGTGTTATTCCTTTTCAAGATGCTATTAATCTCAATTACTCATCCTTATGCTGCTGTGGTACAAGGTACTGTGGGGTTTTTTTGTGTGTCTGTCTCTTGATATTGTTTCCATATCGGTATTAACGTACTACAGTTAAATATTCTGACTAGCTGCCTTGAGATTTTCTGTATTGTTGGCACAGCTCTATTTTCTCATTGAGTTAAGTACAAACATGTCATTATCTTGCCATTATTGAGGATGTTTCCTTTCCCTATAGCAAGAGGCTTCAGTGTGGCTAGTTTGTCAGGCAGTGCCTGTTGTGAAAGTCATTGTGATGATACTGATTCTGATACTGATTCTAATTGTTTTTGACTTGAAATATCTGGCAGAACCGAGCGGACAAGCTTTTCAATTAGATTAACATACATGAAAAATCAGAAGATAGGGTTGTTTGTTTTTTTTTCATTAGGTGGAGCACTCTAAATAGAAGTCTGGTTTTAGATCTTTTTTGAAAGTTTTTAGGAACTTGAATTGCATCATCAAAATGGACAGATATTTTAGTGACATCTTACTGCAAATTTTGTTTGTAACTCAGTCTTTTTATCACAGGTAGGTAATGAAGGAGTAATATTTACTTGCAATCTCGACAGAAAGAACCGTTTGGATATAAGGCATTTTTTGGTGTGTGTTTGAAGTGCTGAAGGACATTATCTTAATTTGCCAGCACTCACGTCAGCCATTTCTAGTGTTTCAAACTCTTCAGTGCTTTATCTTTTAATAAGTCTGTTCCATTTTACTTTTCCTGGAGAAGTCTTCATTAGCTAAAGCAGACCTGCTTATGCCCTGATGTATATCTGCAGTGATACAGATTGAATTGGAAAATCTTGAAGCATGGAACAAATTTTCACTTATATTCACGTGCCTTAAGTTTGCTGTTTAAAAACATCAAGATGCATCTGGCAGAACTACATTTTCTCTGCTTTGCAAAAACCCATGGATTTAAGGGGAAATCTCCCAGTTTAATTTTGGTGGGGGGGGGGGAAGGGGGGGGTTAACTTTTCCTCTTCTTATGTGCTTATGTTATTACAGACATGTCTTGGTCTTTTGTAACAGAAGGATTGTTTATTGTTTATTTTAAATGTAATGCCACATTTGATAGTGATAATCAGTTTATTAATGTGGGGTCCCATTTACACAGAATCATAGAACAGCTTGGATTAGAAGAGACTTTTTAAAGGCCATCCTGCTGGTTGCCACCCATCAGGCTGCCCAGAAGCCCATTCAGTTGGCCTTGAAGACTTCCAGGGATGGGGCATTGCTAGGTTAAACTTGACCTCAAACATGACTTAAAAATTGTATTGTATTGTTACCTTAACGCTTTGAAGAATTTTACTTTGAGGCAATATATGCTACTGATTTTTTTTGTCCTTGTCATCAATTTGCAGAATTTAGCAACACATGCTTTATTAATTATAGGCATCTTATTGTTTGTCTCTTCTATTTTTTTTTTTCTATGTAGCCTTGTGCTGTTTATTAATTGGATCTTTGGATCTAATAGAAGTTTGAATAGTGTTCTGGGTAATTACAAGAGAGTTTTTCAATGCTGAGGCATTTATGTAGATTAATCTGAGTTTGATATCAAAGTGGAATAAGCCTCTAGACTGGAAGGAAAAAAAAAAAGAAGCAACTTTCCACATGGGAATGTCAGTAGCTGAGGTTATCACTGTGTGACTGAGGATTCTGTGATGGGAGCCTGATGACCTTAATACTCTGCACTATAGACTGATGGCTTAGCAGCTGTCCTAGGAGTAATTGAATTGCTCAGTAGTGGGTAGGAACCATTACATATGTCAAATAATGCCAGTTCATGAGTCAGAAAGGTATGCCTGCCTTAAATGTATGCTTCTTGAATCTGGATTTACCTTTCCTTGAATCCAGGTAACTACAGTTCATAAGTAACCCAGGACTTCTGACTTGCAGTATTTTCTTTCAGGTGACTCTGACCCAGTGACTTAACATGAGATACAAATGCTCCGTGTTTACCAAATACAGCATTTTGTGGTGTTCCTCAACTACCATCCTGACCATTTCAAAATTTTGAATAGAGAGTGCCTGTAACGCTGGTGAAACATCTTTGGTAGCTGAGTTTGCTCTGATAACTTAAAAACTGCTCCCCTTACTGAAGAAAGAGGATGGTTCAGTCTTGGTGTCTGTGTTCTCTGAGTTAGTTATCTGTCTCATTTGCCCTTCAGAGTCACAGGCCTTTGGCAGAAGTGCAAATCTGCCAACTCTTCTGCCATCTGCTTTTTAGTGTATATATATATATATATTGTTCCAGTGTGAGCTGAACACCTGTCTGCATTCAGCTGTCCAATGACAGCAGTCACCTTGCAATAGTATCTTTCAGGTGTTGTCAGACAATGTGGGTGTTCAGGTTCAGTTTTGTAGAAAACTGGGAAGCAGAGAACAGAAAAGGAATCGTGCTTTGGGAAAAGCCTTGAAGACAATATCCTATTTATCTGTCTGTTGTTTGTTTTTCCCTTCCAGTATTCACTTAATGAAAGAAAACTACTTGAAATGAGGACAGAAATAGTGGAACTGGTAAGAACTTGGTAGCTTGTTGTTATATACCAAAGCTTTTTTACTTGTGTTACAGAGCTGGTGCTCTTTTTTGAAGCTGCTCATGCTCTGAGACCCTTCAATGTACAAAATGTCATTGAGATTTATTATTTTTCTGTGTATTTCCATGGTGGTACAAACAAATGAAGTGTCTACAGAATAAAAAGGCTCATGTATATTATTAGGTCTACACACACATGTAACCTGTTCAGTGGGCTATTTTCTTTTAAATCAGTGACTTTTTCCATCTTCATTGGAACTGAAACCAATATCTTGATTGATTTGAGTTCATTTTAAAGGAGGCTTTTACTAAAGAATTCCTCTTAATTTTGCTTGATTTCTGTACTGTAGAAAATTAGTCACAGGAGGACCTTTAGCCATAAATCATTAACTGATTACAATGTGTCAGTAGTGCTGGTTTGAAAATAGCAGCAGCAGAGCAGCTGTTGTTCTGAGTTTACAAGCTTGAGCTTTCAGCCCTTTCTGAGTAACAATTTAATCCCTTTTTTTTTTCCTATGAAGTCCTGTCTTCTGTCATAATCAGATTCTGGCTGTCATTCTTTAGTGTTTTTGTAGTAGAATTCACTGCAAGATGAAGACGCATTTTTTTACATCAAAAGACCTACTCTGATATTTCTAAGGAGCCATAAATTGTCATGCTCTTCCAGTATGTTTCTGTCATGAGTGTCTTCTAGACTTCTCAACAGCTATTATAATTGAGATGTGACTTGAACATCTGTGGGCCAGATGACACATTAAAGTGAGTGATTATGCTGCTAGATTGAGATAAGACCATGTTCTAGATTACATCTTAGTGAACGTGTAATGAAAATTTACTGTGTTCAGTTCCTTAGATAGGTAAGCAAGGAACAAACTTGTTTGCTTTGAGTGCAAATTACTTCATTAACACACATTTAAGGAAGAGTTGGAAGTACAGCTTAGAGGAATGGGTTACATTTCTAAATAAACGTGGAACTGTTCAAATTGTAAGCCTGTTCTGTTTTCTAGCACGCACAACAAGATCGAGCTCTGACCCAAACAGACAGAAAAATAGACACAGAAGTTGCTGATCTGAAAACAATGCTGGAATCACACAAACTCGACAATATTAAGTACTTAGCAGGTAAGGCATCTGGTGGTGGACCTGCTAAACTGCACAGTGTTTTTGCAAGTTGTCCATTGACTGTATTCATGAAGGCCCTGGCTCAAAGAAATTCTGAGTACTTTAAGCAGTCTCAGTCGATATCAGCAGCATTGTTACCAGAGAAAGTTTTCTGTAATTTGCAGCTGTGTTTTGCAGGGACTATGCCTGTATGCTCTTTCCATTCTTCGTATTGCAGTCGTGTGTGAGAAATCTAAAAGATTGGCTGTCAGTAAGAGTGAAAGGCTCCATCTGTGCCCAGCTTAATTTATAAGAGCAGCCTGCGTTTATCTGTCTGATTGAGCTCTGTCTACAAAGTCGAATGCTTCTGTTTTTCTGGGTGTTCAATTATCAAATTCTTCAAATACTTATTTTTCACATATATGCATTAGGAACAAATAAGTTATTGCTCTTGTTTCTAGGAGAAATGTCAAAGTATTAAAGTTATCGAAGTCTGTAGCGCTATTAAATGAACAGGAGAAGTTATTCTTTTGTTTTAGGCTTCTTGATTATTCTTCCACAGCAGGTTTTGTCACGAGTAATTCTACAGTGCTGTACTATAGGGATATGCTTTACAGAGAGCCATTACTGACAAATAAAAGGCAACTTACTAAAGTGAGAGGAAGTTCTTTTCCCCATCATCCCTACTATCGTGGAGGCAAAATATGTTTGCTTGAATTGCTTCCATTGCAAACAGTGGCAAAAATCTTCTGTGTGTATATCTAGAAACCAAGAGTTGATTACATTCACCAGAAATAATAAAAAACCCCACAAAACACAAATTGATCAGCTATAATAAAGTAGTTTGCATTTATTTTTTTGAATACCTGATTGTGATTTAATAACCCTGTTATCCCTCATTTTACAACTGTAACTTGCCATTTTGATCTTTTTTCGAATGGTAAGCAGCTAAGGTGTTGTTTGTTTTTGTGTTTTTTTTTGTCCAACCTTTTGATAGTCTTCCAGTCCAGTTCCTGCACATTCCTTTTCCCTCCTTCTTTGTCATTTCTGTGTCCCTCTGCCTTGAAATTGTTTGTGTTTTGTAAATGAAAAAGCTTACTTTCTTATATGGGGAAGAAGTGGTGATTATATCTTTAGCAGTGCAGTGATATTCTGAATTCTTCTGAGTTCTGTAGATACATTCCAAGAGCTAATGATTTCTTATCTGTCTTCTCCACTTCTATTTTCTTTCAGGTTCAGTATTTACATGCCTTACTGTAGCACTGGGATTTTATCGTTTATGGATGTAATAAAGCCTCACTTTAGAGGGACTTCTACTGTCTTGTTTTCTGAAAATGGAAAAAAAATTATTTGCTTGAACTTCAACCAAATCTTGAATGTGTTATTTATTTTTTTGTGAAGAAGACTGTATTGAGAATGTAACCAAAGACGTGCCTGGAAACAAACTGTACATATGTCATGCCCAATTTGAACCTTACCTCTGATCAAAGCACTTGTGCTGTTTTCCTTCGTTCTGAACTGCAGTATGCCTTGCTGTTGCAAAGTGCCATATAAGCAAAGACTGACATTCATACCAATTGTATGGAGCTGCATGCACTAGGAATTACCTTTTGTTGTCTGTTCAGATGTGCTTACCAGAGTCAGTTGCATCTGTTGGACTGGAGTTGTGATTATTAGTATAAAACTGAAACTAAATGTTTTGTGGCTTGGAAGCACTCTTGTTTAAGTAGGATTTGTGTTAACTGAATCATGCTTGCTTCTCTCCTTCTAACACTTGATCATACAGTTACTATGATCGAATATGTCTTGCCATTTTTATAACAGTACAGTCATCAGCTTCTTTTTTCAGATGACCATTGAATCAATCATCTTTCGTGAGTACTGTGTAATGGTAGCAGTGTTTGCTGCTAGTTCTGCTTTTAATCTGTCTGTAGGTTTTTTACTAACTCACCTTTTTATACATAAGTTTCTGATACTCATTCCATATGCTAATTTTTAACTTAACCACTTAACTGGGAGTTTGAAATGCTGTAAAATACACTGGTTTTACTTTATGGCTCAACTATACAAACTCTCTGTGGTGCTGCTTCCTTGTTGGAAAGGAATTGGTGCTTCTGGAAAGGATATTTCTTTAGAGGGTGGTTCTGAAGCAGTATCATACATGAGGGAACTGCAGTTTTGTCTGTCTTGTGTTTGTTTTCTTGTCTTATTAAAAAAAATCCTACTGGTACTTCAAATGTGGAACTTGGATAGTGATATAATGATGAAAGTGGTAATGGAGATCTGTAAGGATATTTAAACTCACAGCTTGTGAACTAGCAAATGCAAATGAAAACACCCTGTGTATCCAGGTACATATACCCATCATTCTTTCATTCAGGAAGTAACAGGTTTAGTAACAGTCATCTGTGTTCCTCCATGTAAGGGAAATATTGTAAATATTGAAATATAGGAAAAGAGAATGACCTATGCACTGGTAATAAATGCTGTCTGCCTTTGTTTAATGAAAGTAAAGCTGTCTGGTTACCTTGTGTCTGTGTCATAAAAGCTATTTAACTTCTTTGGTGGTTGCCAATGCAGACTGATTTGAGGACAAGCAGATGTACGACTGTGGATGCAAACTTGAAATAAAGAATTTCATATATTTCATAGAATTATGATGTTTTCATTATAAGTACAACTCTTTCAATTAATCTGAATGTAATTACTTTAAGGTAAGTCGTTGTTCATGAGACTGAAAGCTAAAACTGAAAGCAAAGTCAGCAGCCACTAGAACACTCCAAAGAGGAAGGAGCAGCCAGTAGAGATTATTAATTAGCAATAATAGTTTCCCTGTGCTAATTTTAACAGCTCCTCAAAATTGAATGAATCTGTACTGGAGTTCTTCACTTTCTTGTTGGCTTTTTTTTAATTATTATTATTATTATTATTATTATTATTATTATTAAGAAAATATTTTTTGTACACTTTGAGCTTCACTATTTGAGAAAGTATAATTTAATGTTTGGAATTATCTCAGTGTTGATTCCCGTCTTTCCAGAGTACAGAGGCCTATATATGTCTGTGTAATCAGTGCATCTTTACCTGCACGCTCAAGCATCCGATAATAATTGCTGAATTAATTCTTTAAAAATAATTTTAAATGCAATGTGTGTTTGGCTGAAAACAGACCTCTATGCAAACAGGCTGCTTTTGGGGGTCAAGTGGAGGGAGGATGTGAAAGATTACAGAATAGCATTGTCCTGGAATTAGCAAAGCATGTAAAAGCACAGTCTTTGGTGTGTTCTGAACAGGGAATAACATTTATGCTTTCATTCTCCTGAATTACATACTAATAGGAAAGAATTAGTATCTCCTAGCCTATAAAGTCTTCAAGTGTGATGTAAAAAAGCTGCCTCTTTTGTATGAGGATAGGTGTTCTCTGATCTCTTCCTCTGATTTTAAAGATCAGCTTAGCAGTCTCATACATGAATCACATTTATTGGCATTCCCAATAGGTAGAATTTGTACTTGGAAATGTATGGATTTAATTTCAAAGAAATATTTGAAGTTAAAATACACAAGCAAATTAAAAATCTTTCGGTGCAGATGAGAAGCAAATACATCAGGATACTGCTGAATAGCTTGAAATACAGAAGCTGAGTGTCACTGGATTCCTAACTAGGAGACTTAAATTCCTTCCCAATTTCTTTCTGTACGACTTGCTGCACTGTGCTGTGTAATGTTTAGTGCCAGAAGCAATTTGTGAGAAGAAATGGAATCTAGCTGCTCGTGTGTCTTGTTTTAGCCCTTGCCTGCAGTAAAAATCTGTCAGTGAGCCATCCTTCTCACTGGCCTCAGCTCAAGTGTTTCACTAAACTGTTACTAACAGCCATTGCTGTGCAATCACGTGCTCTTGAGGCCTCTCTCTCTTGGAGATTGGATCATTTGTTTCCCAGAACATTGAAGTTATTTTTAAAAATACAAGTTGACAAATGGGAGTTTATTTTTAACGTAGGTGTGAAGTCTGCTTCATTTTTTTCCTCTGCACGCAAACGTTCTGCATACTTATCATGTTTCTTTTTAAGCGTTGTTCTAGCAGTGAACGTCCCCTGAACTAGGATCTTCATAAACACTGAAATCCAACCTCTGTGCAGTCACTGACAGTACCTATGTACTGAAAGCACGCTTTTGCCTTCTAGGTATTTTGAATCATACCAGTTCCATGGAAAAAAAAATAAAGACTTGTTTTTCTTACTGCCATCTATAGACCTGACATGGGGAAACTGTCTTTTTTTTTCTCCTGTATCTGCAGTTAGCTAAATTCCTGTGACTAGTTCCTTTGAACTACTAGTTGCAGGCAGGAGCAAAACTTGCCTTTGCATCTCCCACTGAGTTTCCAGGAATCAAGTGGAATATCTTTTTCCCATCTTGATACTAACCTGGAAAGAATTTTACAAAGCTGCCCTGTAAATTTCCAAGAATAAATAAACCATAAAGTTACCTTTTGGGATGGTTTGATATACTGATAAAAGCTGCATGCTGAAATTCTTTCTTTATTCTGACTGTAGTGTTTTGTGTTGTTTTCTTTTTGTTAATTATTTCTCTAGCCATCTCTTGAATTTATAGGTTTGTTGTTTTTTTGTTAGCCTAAGAATAAAATGCACTGCATGAGCAGTTAATTTGCTTCAGCCAATGAATAGAAAGTTTGTTTGCAATCAGCTGTGCCTGGAATATTGGGGTTTGTTTTCAGCATAAACAAGTGTGTGTGCTTTTGGAGGTGGAGGCTCTGCTGCTTTTGTTAGAACAGCTTCCTTTGGCCTTAAAACACGTAGTTTATTACTATTTAAACCCTGTTACCACATTTTTTAGATCAGTGATGTTGATGCTTTGTTTTACACTTAAATCCTAGGGCAGAACAACTTACTGTAATCCATAACATGAATAATCCACTACATGAAAATCTGTAACTAGACAAAGATCATAGACGCCAGTGTTTGCATAGCATTCCATTGAATTCTGTCTGTTCAAAGGAGGAGAAAATTCCAGTTTTCTTGGAAGGATGCCTAGTTGGTATTAAAATACTGGAAATGGGTAATAAAGAATGGAGGCAAATACCAGTCTTGGGCCAAGGTTTATCCCTGTAGTTATGCACGTTAATGTGTTGTAATATTTCAAGTGCCGTACGTCCTTGCACTGTTCCAGTATGCACTCTATCAAACTCTTACAAGTTCATTAGGTGCTTCGTTGTACTCTGAATTGCATCAGCTTGATTCAAGCCTCCTTGTGAACAGTCTCTTGTCACTGCCTTAGTGTGACTAAAGAAGGCTGTATTTCTGCTGCACGTGTTTAAGAACTTCAAACAGAATTGCACGGTACGTGAATATAATAGTGGCTTGCTTACAGCAGGCAATTGAATTTGATCAAATCAAGCTTGTGTACGGGGCTCCAGAGTCTGTCTCAATAGGGTATGTAACAATTATCTCAGTATGGCTGGGAAGGGAGGCAGAGCAAGTTTCTGTGTGAAAGGTAGAACTCATTGTTTATGTCCTTCTCCATTGTTAGAAATAATGTAGTCCTCTTACGCAGTACTGTTGGCAAAGCATGTTACTCCATGAATAGGAAACTTCTCAATTCGCCACTTTTGATTGTGATTTTGTCCATATTAGTCTGCATCACTACCGCTGATGTCTTTACCCAAGATCTATTTTCCTGTGGCAAAAGTGAACCAATTATTATTTGTTTACAGAGTTGTCCCAGTGATGAAGGGGGTAAATAAGTGCAAAGGTTGCTGCAGAAGATCCCCTTAAAGACTACCTGCCACAATCAGAACCAGAGAGTGGCTGACAGTTTTGATAATGTTTTACATCATGGCTTTCATAAATGTCAGTTCTAATGCCTGATGACATGCACAGCTCCTTCGATCCCCACAGCTGCTAACTAAGCCTGAGCAGTGGCCCAGCTCTTTGAACTACTCAACTTTTCAGTGAGCTTTCCAGAGCAAGTAAACCATGGGCAATAGGCTATGGGAAAAAAGTAATCCCTGGTGATGCACTGGTAAGACTGAACATACTCAGTGTGGGCACTGTTTGTGGGTTTCTGTTCTCATTTATCATTTTCATTTGATGCAGTTCGTTTGTACCATGTGTTCTATTCCAGAACCGTTCAGAAGTACTGGGATATAGGAAGCTTTTAGGAAGATGAAATTCTATGAAGGTTGGGGAAAAATACCTGGTAAGTTTCACATTCCCAGAAGTTCACAGGAAAATTCTTGCAGGGATCTTAGTATTTTAAATATTTCCTCTGAAAAAGAGCCTCATCAAAAATTAAGCTTTTTTAGAACTGCTTTGTTTGTTTGTTTGTTTTCCTAGCAACATTCCAGTCAGATTCACTGCATACTTCCCTATGTGGCTTATTTCAACTGTAATAATCTTGATTCGTGTTACCCATGGCCACTGCTCTTAAAAAAGTTACAGTTGGATATTCCTCTCTTTTTGCTATTCGCTAAAAATGCATCCTGGGCATTAGAAAAGCTTAACAGTATTGTTGTTTGCTAAGCTAGTCAGTAGTTGACTTGTTTTAAACAGGGTCCTATTTTACCCAAGGTTATCAGACCATGCCTGACAGGTTATAAATGGGATGCTTGGTAAAGTGTGGCTTTATGGAGTTGGGAATGTCTGAGGAAGTTAATTGTGTTTGATAGAGAGAACTGCGCTAGTCACCACCCAGCAATGCAAAAAATATGCTCACTGTAGAAGGTAAATGTTCAACAGAAATCTCATCTCCCATTTCCATAAATGCCACTGTTCTAAAAGGTATTTTGTTCTTCCACTGTCACCTTTCAAGCTTAACACGTAGTTCTGTACTTGGGCACTCCTAGCTTATTTTAATTGGCTGTCCCAAAGTTCAGTATGTCATCTGACTATTATATTTTGGATTCTTTTATTTCCATTTGTAATTTCAACATTGTTTTCAGGCTTTTCTTTTGTCCTAATTTTGTAGAAGGATTTGGTGGAAGGAAGGGTTTGTTTTCAGTTTGTTCTTAATAAGAGATTTACTGGTTCTTAATGAAACTGTTTAATGAATTAAAACATGACTAAAGGCTCTCTTGCAAGTTCCTACTTGTCTGCTGAAGTCAAAGGTGTATTTATATTAAGGGTTCATGATCAGTCTCCTGATTGATGCTTCTTTTAAGTTTTGTACAAATTGTCTTTCAAGTAGCAATTTAAATATTTCAGTGAACTGCACATCGCCACATGCAGCAAAACCACAAGACTCCAAGGTACTCAAATATCTGTGAATAAAACAAGCCACAAGACCATGCATAAACAGCAACAAACATAGGGGAAAAAAACATTACGAGGTGGTAGTAGTCTGTGTATTGTGTAAGTATCTACGATACCAAGTAGATAAGACTGGAGCAACAGTGAGAGGAAAACATGAGCAAAGCTGGTTCTTTCAATCCATAAATGAGAGTTACGGCATGCCTTCCCCCTTGGACAAAAGCCAGCAATAGAGGCAGTAGTTTAACAACTGCCTTGCAGTGTATATGGCTGCTTGTTCTTTGAATGGCTGGTAGAGGTGTGTTAATCCAGAAAATGAGGTTTAGAGTAAGTGCTTTCTTGTTTTCATGGAATGAAGCTTTTTACTGCAGGTATGTGAAGTTTATATAACTCCATTAGCCTCAGTATGAGAATCATAACTTAAATGTGTGTTGGGGTGGGCTTATTGTTTCTAAATCTAATACACATGTTCTAATGTGCTATGTTTTGGCTCCTGATTGCAAATTACCAAAGGGTCATTGCTCCTTGGTAATTGTCTTTACTGAAGCAGCAGGTAGACTATGTGACTTGGTAATGCATCCATGTCAGAATGAACCGTAGGGACGTTCATGAGGAGTTATTGTATAGAGAGATTAGAAACACACACAGAAAGAAGAAGGAAACAGAAAAAAAAGAGACAAAAAAGAAAGAAAAAAGTGAGTTGTTTCTGGAAGAATAGCAGCCAAGGGGAGAAATACTTGGGATGTATGTGCATACTGAAATGAAAAGTCCTAAGAAATGATAATGTTAAAAAAGGCCCCTGTAGCGATAGCAGGAAGCAAGACAGTTGCTAAGTTACGAGGCAATTTGGGACAGCAGCTCTGTAGGCAAGGATGGTTTAATGGGCCCATGCCTATGTTTGACTACATGAAAGCATGGTGCCAGTGTAAAAGCATCACACACATAGCTCAGCACTTGTGTTGCTGGGGAGGCTATGTGTGTGCTCCTGGGGAAAGGAACTGCTTTGCTTTCTGCCCCTTACTAGGCACCAAGCCCCAACTCTGCCCCACGGTTGGATGAGTCCCCCAGCTCTGACTGGGATAACTGTACTGGGAAATCCAGCTTTTAAGAGCAGCGGAGTACCTCCTGCCTATTTTTCATTTCACTTCCTAACAGGGCTGGAAGCATTTCAAATTCTCACCTCTCAGGTAATATTCAAGCCTGCCTGAGGATAGGAAACAACAAACCTTGGCTTAATCTTTCCTACAACGAGGGTGAAATAGGGCTGCTGAATGATAAAAAGAGACTAATCTTTTGCTGGGATCCTGAGAGTTGAAGAGCTTTTTTCCCTAGATGGATTTTGGTCTTTCCAAATATAAAGAGCACTGCATTCAGTAATGAGTCCCTAGCTAGCCAGGATAATAGATTGCTTCTATCTAAACCTTGTCCCAGGGGACCTGTTTGTGGGTTGCTTTTGATACCATAGAGCTCACATCAATGAAACTGCTCCTCAAATATGTAACTAATGTTTGTGACTGAGACTGATAGCTATATAGCTATGTACAGCTAGGTATTATAACAGACCTTGGTTTTTGTGCTGATGCTGTGGACTGATGTAGGCTATTGCCAGAAGTTCAGTTTCATTCTTTTTGATACATGATCGATATGGACATAAGTAGTCACATTTTGCTCTGTATGATCATCTGAGCTCTTTCCCTCACCCATCCATCCAGTGTAATAGCAAAGACAGGACTCCATAGATAAGCTATCTCCATTCCAGGTTTATATAAAAACTGGAGGAAATTTGTTGTTGTTGTTTTATTTGCTCGGCTGTTGGTTGTTGGTTGGTTGGTTTTTTGGTTTTGTTTTGTGTTTTTTTGTTTGTTTGTTTGTTTTGTATGTGTTTGTTTTGTATGTGTATGTTTGGTGGCCCTGCTAGGCAGGGGGGTTGGAACTACATGATCCTTGAGGTCCCTTCCAACCCGGATGATTCTGTGATTCTGTGATTGTATTTTTGGCTAGCTGGAATCTTTTACCAAAGTTGTACATACAACATTGTGTCAGGACTATGCCAGTGATTTTTTTTTCACAGTGATTTCTGTAGATCAAAACCACATGTCATGCCCTAGTGTCCAGTGAGCCTGAAAAACGTGATTTTAAAGTTGTTGGGTTTTTTTTTCAATCTTCTGATCTTCTGCCAATGCATCTGAGATATGAAAGTCAAGACAGCACTAATGGGTTACTACCCTCAATACAGCACAGTGAAAGGGGAAGTGTCTACATTCCAAAGTGCACTAAGCCTCACATTCACGCTGAAATAATCTTTTAAATTTCTGTATGTTTAATGTATGCCTGCATCTAATTGTAGATAATTTGCACTTCAGTTATCTTTCCTTCCTGCTAGATCCTCGGCAGGTGAACAATCTCAGGAAAAGTCTCACCCTGCCTGCTTTTTACCTCACTACACGGTGACTGATCTTCTGATCTGCTCCCAAAAGTCCCACGGTGAAGAAGTGTGTGATTGTATACACACGCACATATGCGGTGAGGGCAAGGAGGGACACGTTCGCTGTGCCCATCTCCTAATGCTGATGTCATTCAGTTCTTTGGTCTCCACTGCTTCCCTGTGCGATTCACACCTTCCCCGCTCTGCCTCAAGGTGCAAGACTTGGCTTCTTCCCACCACGGTGGTACCAGCTTGCTCCCCATCGCCCCAGGCGCCCGCCTGCTACCTTAAGCTGCTCCTCACCATCCTGGTCCTGCAAGTGCCTCGCTGTGGGCCTCAACTTGATTGAGAGAAATAGGCAGCTGCCGCCATCATGAGGAGGAATGGACAAAATGGAAGCCCTTCCTGGTGCCTTGGTGGCACAAGTAACCTCTGCTCCTTTTCCATCCACCCACTCCAGCTCTGGGGTCTGGCAGTGCTGCCTTGTCCTGTGGCTTATCACAGTTCCTTCAACAGTGCCACACAGAACCCTATTTTGGCTGTGATGAAATAGCAGTGCCTGCTGCTCCTGAGAGCTACGTCCTTCTCTGCCCAGCCCACAGGGCAGCTGCAGCAGCTGAGATGTTCCGATTTGGTGAGGAAAAGGAGCAGAATGGTTTGGGAGATACATGCCCTCACCTCACCCATCCTCAGTTATTTGTGGCTTTGTGGGGGTTTTTGGGATTGAAAGAGGACTCGAAGCTTGGTCAGGAGGCAGAGGGAGCATGTACTGAGGAAAATGTAATAAACAACCAAAACAAAACATAAGGTCAAGCAAATATGACAGAGGGAGCTCTCCAAGCAGATGATGCCTATTGCTCAATGCAGCTTATAGTCCAAGCAACACATAAATTCAACGTGATAGGGCTCTCCTGGAGCTGGGAGTAGAAAGGCACGCAGGGAGCAGAGCACAGAACAGGCAGCGTGTTTGGGGCAACAGTGAGCATGTGGTGGGCTGGAAATGCTCAGCTATATGGCAGGTCTCATCCTTAGCAACAGCAGCAGAAGCTTCCAGAGATTTCTTGGTTGAAAAATAAATCAGACGATAGCCTTCAGTGTGAACTAGCAGGTCAGTTACTATTCCTCCTGCAAGCTGTACTGCAGCTGAAAATGACTGTGGGATTTACCCCATTGAGTTTGGTTTTTTTTACAGCAAGAAAAGTAGTTAATTGTGAGTTTCCTGTGGAAATGAAACTTACACAATCAGTTTTTGTCCCACACCTAACAATCTTTGTAACTCTGTCTGGCAAATCAGGTTTTGATCGAAGTTGAAGGAGATAAAGTGTTATTATTATTTTTTTTTTCTTCCAACATTTCATAACACTTGGCAGCAGGGCAAGGGAAAAGGAGTTAAGTTCCTGCCTGGACTGAAGTAAAGGCAAGCGGATCCCAGCTGGCCAGCCAGCAGCCATGTGCTGACAACCAGTAAATGTTTTTGTAGCTTCAGACTGTCCCAGTCTCATGTCTGGTGGTGGTGACAGCGCCGCAGGAGGCACAAGGGGAGCTGGAATTCCTGTGGCGGATGGGAGGGAGATGTGGGACAAAGGACAGGAATCCATAGGAAAGCAGGCTTCGTTTGTTCTGCTGCTCAAGAACAATAGGTTTGTCTAATGACTCTTTTCAGCCCCAGCACGTCCATCAGAAACAGATTAGATTCCTATTTGCATGCATCTTTACTTTTCTCAGAAATGCCTCCAGCATAAAACTTTCAATTTCTTTCTTCCTGAAGGTATGGCTCTCTCCTGGAGAGTAACTTGGAGAAGTCACATCTTATTTCCTAATGGATTTATTACTTTGTTTATTTAAAGTCAGATGAACTGCGCTCAGTAACAATAGTGAATGTTTGCTGCCTTTTTTAATCCTCTTGGCTTTTCAGAGACAACAGAACAGAGGGAAAGCAAACGAGCTGGATGCGATTCCACGTTGTGTATGCACACTGAGAGCAGAACCTGAAGACAGCGTTGTGCAATGTAAACAAGGCATACATCTGTCCTACAGAAACCTCACAGCCGGTGATCTGAGAGGGAAGGAATCTGATGGATTTCTGAAGCAGAGGATGAGCCTGCAGCACTGACAGGAAGGACAGGATCTTTTTGTTTTCTCGTAAACCGAACACATTTTATATACGCTCTTTGAAATAATAAACATGGAGGGAAAAAAAAGACACAAGAAAACTTATACAGTCACTATTCAAAGGAATGCTATCTGAGGGAGGTTTTAATCTGCAGGGAGAGAGAAAAGGAGCAGTGTTCTGCTCTTGGTCTTATGTTGTCCAAGGTCCATATTAGCTCATTACAATGATAGCAGAACTTCTCACTTCAAGTAGCAATGCCCAGCTTCCACCAGGATGTGTGTCACACAGCTGCATGTGCTAGTAATTAAAACAGAATTTTTCAGATGCTGCTTCAGGTTCAGACAAGAAGCTTTTCAGGCAGTTGCACAATGAAGAAAAAAAAACAACAAAGGAAGCTGGGACCAAACTTGAGGGACAGCCCTAGCACACAGCACAGCCACTGATACAGCGTAAGGCCCAGCATGCTGCTGCTGTTCCATCCGTGCTGAGGAAAAGCGGTTTTTTCAAATGCCAGCCAGCCTTTCAGAAACTAAACTTTTATGGAAGTCTGTCCACTGCTTTATTAGTTCCTGCCACTAAGCTACCCTGCATCCAGCTGTTAGCACTGTGCCTTTCCAGGTGGAAGTATTTGATGCTTCATGCGATGAAAGGCACTGAAAGCCCAACCAGCAGCCCTGTGCTTGGCAGGGATAGGGAACAGTTCTGCCTGACCCCTCATAGACAGCAGGTTTGTGACAAGAAACACAGAGCAATTACCCTAAGTGCAGTCTGCTTAGGGTATTAATAGCATTAATGTTATTAATGATCTGTTTTCCAACTTTTGGCCAAGTCCCATCTCAGTGTTATTTGCCTTGAATTCCTCCTATAGCAGTGAGCTGCAAGAGTTGACAAAATACCAAAGAAAAAACCAAACCCTCACATCTTTTCTGTCCCAAGGGTGCTGTGACTTGATGACATCCAACCTCTTTTGTAGCCGACCTAATTCCTTCCATTCTTCAGAATGAAGTTTTCACAGGCTCTTTGTTCACAGAATGTGTCAGTGTTCCAAGGTGGCTTGGAGAAAACAACAAAAAAAAAGAGTAATGAAAAATGGCCTTTTGTTCCTGGTACATGGGTGCTTTAATGTAGTGGTGTGAGTCCGGTACAGGAACAGAGGAATGTAATTTTAGGGCTTTCTGATGTAGTTCACCTTGCATTTACGTGCTTTGAGGCTATAATAAAGCTTGTGTTGCACGTGTACCAGTGACTAATGAATTAGCTCCAGCCAACAGCTCAACTGATACGGCCAAACCAAACACGCTGGCATACATACAGCCCAGCAGTTCAGACCTACTTTCAAAACAAACACTTCAAATGTGTCATCAGAGAGCTAAATGTGATGGGGCCTTTGAACCCCAGGCTGAGCCACAAAGGTCCTGCAGGAAGCAGCACTTCCCCCCATGGCAGAGGGGATGGATGGGGTTTGTCTCATGCTGTTTCTGCAGTAACTTGCTGTAATCTGTCAGTGTTTGCTCAGTCACACCTTGTCAAACTGGTTTACGTTGCTTCCTCCCTCATCATTTGTAAGCAATCTTTTTTTTTTTCTTTCTTTCTTTTCTTTCCTTATATTCTCAGGTGCTCAAAAGGTGTGTGCCAGCATTGCTTTGAGTTGGAGAAAGTGATGCACTTCAGAGGTTTTGTCTGGAGCTCGTGATGCTGGAAATCACTTGCTTCGGTTCATTTCAACTGCTGGAGCGTATGCCTGAGCGCAGCAGGCCTTCCCCACATGGCTCAAGTTCTGTGCCCTGGCACGTGCCCAGCAAGCGGCCTGGAAATGCTTCTGCAATGAGATTCTGTGAGTGGAGCCTGCCGAAACCTTTCCCCTTGCTCATGAGGACAGGAAGGCTGGCTTGGAGCGATTTTTAACCAGGGAATGCAAACTCCAGGAGACAAAGCCTCTCAAGTAGCTGTGACAGCAGCCCTAATTTAGGATAAAGCACTCTGGGATGAAGCAAATGAGCGCACCAGAGAGAGAAAGAGGTCTGGAAGGAGACTGCAGGAACTGTGGATGAGTAACCCAGGTTATTGTGCTAATGAGATTTTGTTTTGCTTTGAGATCTGCTCCTGTAGGGAGGGACTGAGTCACTTTGTCTTGGCCTCAAGTCACAGGGAGGAGGAGGCTTAGATTTATTTTTAATGCCTAAAATAGCTGTACAGCTCACAGCCAGCCGTGGTTCCCTGCCTCCCCCCCCCCCATCACCCAGCAGCTAGAGGCAGAAGTTACAGGAACTTTTCATCTTTCCCCTTGCCACCCACCGAGCTTCTTCAGACCTCCCTCAAGCACAAGTAGCACCCAGCAATTCCCCCAGGTTTTTTCAGTTTCTCCAGAGCTGTTTGGAAGCAGGACCAGCCTGAGGAAGCAGCTGATAGAAACAAAAAAGCATTTCCTATCTGTAAAAGTGCTAATAGTATATATCCTGTCGTTCTGATATTCCATACAACGGGAACAGGCTGCTCTAAATTCTGTTTACACTGATTTGTCGGCCTCCCTAATAGGCAACATGATTTTTAACTGCATTCATGCAGCTGCAGCAAATATGTAGTTGTGTAGAAGATGAGAAAAATCCCCTAGGTAAGAAATGTTGCTGGCCAGCTTTTTGCATAAATTTTTGTTTCAGGTGTCCTGCCATTCTCTGTATGTGAGAGGAGCCCTCATTTGTAATGGACTGATCAGCCATTTGATAAGTAGGAGTGTTTACACATAAAGCAACCTTGCTGCATGCGTGACCGGAATGAGCAACTACAGTGTTATAATTCTGCAACTCCAGCCTGATCTGCTGCATCCCTTTCCTTGCATTTGTTTCATCCTCTGCTGCCTCTCATGCCCATCATTCAGCCCGTGTGCTCTGCTGGCACACAGCACAGTGCCCAGTCGCAAATACATCTACGGCTTATTCATTCTGCTCCAAACTCAGAAGTGATGTTGTTTGGGTTTTTTTCTTTTTTTTTAGGAGAAAAATCTCATCTTTGAGTTATCCAAAGTTGTATTCAGCCATACAATTGCTCTGAGCAATAGGCAGAAGTGTCACTAGAGTTTTGGTGGAGATGAGCACTCGTGGATTATAGTCAAGGTGGCAGAGCTACAGCAAAAGAATAGCAGGCTCTGGAGCTCAGAACATGCAAGATGTCTTTGTGTAGGTCAGCGTTAACAGAGTGACTCACAACAGCCTGGTTCCGAGGATGAAGTCCTATATTAGAAAGTGCTAGGCAGAAATTCAGACAGACTATGGAACTGCTGGACTGAGCAAAAAAAAAAAAAGCAGCTTTTAGCTTGGTCAGTTCATCTCATCTACTTTCTTCTTTTCTGAATATGATGCAATCACAATTTCTTTCCCACATACTGACCTTAAAAATATCAGCTCCAAGCAGTTGATATGCTCCTTCCCATATCTGTGATTGTTTGGCTTTCATCTGCTCCCGTTTATTTCTTCATTGCACTTTTTATTCCCATAGTGGGAAATAAAACTTTTTTTTTTTTTCAATTTTATTGTCTTTTTCTTTCTTTTTAGCCTGCTGAATGAGGAGTTAACTCCAGTTTCCCAGCTAGTTTCATCGTTTATCTAAAAGAAGCAGGGCAGAGGGGAAAGACAGAATGCCCATGTTTCATTGTTTGCATGAAGTTTTTCAGGCAGAATGGAAAGGAGTGTCAAACAAATTTCATAAGGATTAATGTTTGCATCACTGATAAAACAGAAGAAGAAACACACAGCATGGTAAGAAGTAAAAGCGATCAGGAGAGGGTGTGTCTATGAAGAGGGAAGAAAATGAAAACTTGAAATTGTGGTAAGAAAAGGAGAGGGAAGATTTGAATAGGTAAGCATGTGGGAAATATGTTGACTTTTGATTTGTGTTACAGTGGAAAAGAGGAAAGATGGATGTACGGGGAATGAAAAGGGAAGGGATGAACAGGAGGGCTGAGACCTCGCGAGACAAGGCTGCAAAATTTGCACACGGTCCAGATGCATCAATAGGACTAGCTTTTATCAGCAGAGGCAACAAGGCAACACAAAAGAAAGAACAGTGCTTACAGAGTAGCGGGACTGGAGCAGCAATTCAGGACGAAAATGTGAAGTTCTTCAGCAGCCATGGGAAAGATGAATGGGCAAAGACTCTTTCTCTAGGAAGACACTGGCTAAAATGTAAGACTGAATGGATGAAGAGACTAAGAAATGTACACAACGCTGATGGAGAATTGATCCACAGGGAAAGGCAGAAGAGTGAAAGCCTGGTTAGATTTCCATGGTGAATGAGAATGGAAAAAGAAGCCTCAGCTGTCCAAAGGAAGAAGTGAGGATTGGGCTGTGAAAGACGAGGAGAGAGCATTGAGAGGAAAGATAAAATTGGTAGAGAGATGGCAACAGCAAGAGATGGAGAGCAGCGAAGATATAAACATCATTCAAGGAAGCAGAAGTCATAAGAGTGAGTTCTGCAGCACAGTTAAGTAAATATTCAGAACATCAGACATACAAAACAGTAGAACAGAGTCTTGGAAGTGCCTGTATGTGAGTTGGGGTAATAGTTTTGGAGAAAGATGAGCCAAGATTAATAAATGTGTATATTAAGAACAACATGCACTTTAGAGGAATGCTCGTGGAAGATCTAAAGGACAGAGGGAACATGAAAAACTTAGAGAAGCATTGAGTGTGAGAGGAGGAAAGGTGGTGTGAGTCTTAATGGCTCTCAGAATTATAGAACCTTGCATTGCAGAGGTGGTGTTGCAATAGGAGGGAAAGCATGCCAGCAAGGGTAGGGAAGAAGTTTGCAGAGACTTTTCTTTCCAGCGTCTGAAACCCAATGAATGCATATCAAATCTGGTTTTCAGAGAAACAAGCAAGGTAGAAGGGAAGAACTAACTAAAAGGAGAGAGTTGAAAGAAAGAAGAGAGATTTCTATTATTCTTCTACCAAAATCTATCTCATTAGTCTAATTAGCATCATCAGTCCTTTCCTACACTGCTGAAAGTCTGTATAATGAGAAGGAGGATTTGGGTCACTTGACATACAGGCAGATGGACCTGCTGACTACTAAGCTTGTGCCCATGTCTCTTATGTCACTGGTTAGAAGAAAGGGGAAAAAAAAAAACAACAATCAACCAGTTTTCAAAGTTGGGGTCAGCAGATACAAGCATATCATTTGCATTTTGGTTTACCACTGTGGCTTAGTTCAGCAGGCAAAGTCTAGAATACTTCATAACAGGAAGAATAGGATCACTGACTGCAAATCATTCCCCAACCCAAATAAATAAGGCACTACTGGGTGGGGGAAGGGGGCCATATTTCATTTCAGTCAGGAAATACAGATATAGACTGGACCAAAATGGCTCTTAATGTTTCACTACAGGAAAATGATGATAACATCATAATTGTGGAAGCAACTGTGGAAGCAGTTGTGGGTACATGCACACCCTCTCTGGGTGCTCAAGGAATACACAGATCTGTGCAAAATAATCAGTATTTACATGTTTTTCCCAGCCTGAGTCTTCTGAGCTTACTCTGGCTTACTGTTAGAGACTTAAAGCCTGCTGCTGTTCTCTAAGTCATGTGGAACTACTTGCTCTTCTTCTTGCTCTTGTTCCTCTTCTTTAGTTGTGTTGGATCTTGCAGCTGCACCAACATGCTGTACCTTTTCCATTCCCCAGCTCAAGTGCTCTGTGTCACTGAGTGGGTCTGAGGAGCTCAGCAGATCCAATCCAATAAGTCACCCGCTGCCAAAAGGGGTGATTCCATTCCACCTCCTTTCTAGCTGTTCACCCCTGCAGCTCACCTTCCTATGGTGCTAGAGCTCATGTTGTGCTTGTCTTTCAGCTGGGATGGAGCTGTTTTCTTCAGTGTCTGGTATGATGTTTTGGTTCTAGGAGAAAAACAATGTCGATAACACAGCGATGTTTTTAGTTGCCGCTAAGCAGTGTTGTACAGAGCCAAGGCTGTTTGCAGTGAAGGGCTGAAGGAGTTGTGAGAGAACAGCATTAAGACTGTTGACTTAAAATGGCCTAAGTATTCCATACTATATATATATTCCTATAGTATTCCATACTATATGACATCATGTGGAAGGAGTTTTTAAGGAGATGGGAGGGCACCTCTCTTTCTTCTGCTGCTTGGGAGGCCTAGCCTGGGGGATGGTGAGCAACTGTTTGTGCATCACGTTTGAGATCACCTGAGCAAAGGCCATGTCAGATGGGAATGCCCAATTTGGTGTCATTTGTTAGACTGCTTCAGTTGTACCACTGCACTGTATCTCCCAGCGCTATCAACACCATAACGGTCTCTACTTAACAAAGGAGACAATATTTCTGTTCCTCTAGCACTGGAGAAAAAAATGCCTATAAACCACTTCAAATACTGTATGCAGTTTTTTGATGAAAAAAAAAAAATTAAGAACAAGGAACTAGTAGAGAGCATTCAAAGATGGTGAAGGATTTAGAGGGCAAGACGTGTGATGAGCAGCTGAGGTCCCTTGGCTTGTTCAGTCCAGAGCAGAGGAGCTAAGGAGAGGCCTGTTTACTGGCCTATGATCCAAATCCATTGACACTCATTGACATTCATTGATGCTTGCAAAGTGTTACAGAAACCAAACAGTGGATGTGAGCACAGTGAGGTGGTGGGTGGTGAGTTTGAGCAGTGGTTACACTGGGTCAGCTTTTCTGGTGCAGATTATGAGCATAGCATGAAGGCTCTTGTTCATCACTGACAAAAATACATAGCTAATGGTCGTGACTATGTTGAAAAAAATGAGTTTTGCAGTTGAGAATTGGCTCTATTAAGTAGTGTTATTACATTCTCTGTATCTGTTGTAGTTTCCATGGAAATAAATAGGAGGCATTACTTTTATCCTACAGTATATATGTAACCCAAGTCAATTCTTCTTCACTCAATGCAGCCCAGGCAAGCCAAAAGGTTGGACACCCATGCATTAAGAGACTAGTGCAACTTGTTCCATTGCCATGCTTGAGAAGAATGATATGGACAATGCAGGAACAATGAGAGTTGCAGCATATCCACACAACATCCACAAGATGATGATCCATCTCTTTAGATTATTGAGAGGGCTAAGGGGGAACCCCATGACAGACAGTAGGTTGTGCAGTGTGTGCACTGTAAGGGGCTCTGTCAGCATACAAAGACGTAGCCAGACCCCATGGCAGGAAATGAAAGCCTGAAATAAGGCAGGTGATGTCAGTCAGGGTAAAGATCAATTAACTTCATCATGATATTATACTGGAATCATATTTTGGCTTAACAGGCACAGAAGCCCCCTTAATTACCATGGCAAAGGTGTCATGAAACATGTGCACGAATAATTGAGACGATATACTATATGGATAGAGCCAAATGCGGGTAGGCTGGCCTGGAGAACTGGCAAGGGCTGACAGGAACATGTGCATGTGAGCAGATAGCCCTTGGGGATGACTGGGCACCTCAGGGGTCTCTGGCTGTTACAGGTAACTCCAGGAGGTGCTGGTTATGGCCTCCCCAGAAGTATAGCTGATCCGTATTCCTTCCTGTGCTACTTGTTCCACCTCAGCCAGTAAAACAATTCATCGCTCATGTTGAAGTTCCTGCTCAGTGCTGGATTCAGGACCAAGCTACATAATTCAGGAAAAAATGAATTCCTGTGCTTCTCTCCCACTGAAGTAATGGGATTTCAGACTACCTGAAGATAAATACGGAGTTCAGTCTTCTGCAAATGCAGCCAAGTAACCTGCTGGTGGTAAAGAGCCAGTAGGGATCACTTTTCCTTTTGTTTGATCTCACTACAGTTTATTTTGTGTTGCCTGTTTAGATCTTAAGTGCTTTATTGTGCAAACTGTCATTTTTATGAAGGTAGTGTTTAGCACAGCTGAAGCCTGTCTTGATTAGGAGTTCTGTATGCAACTCAAATGCAGATAATAGAAACTTGTTAGAAGACTTGAATTAAAGCTTCATCTCCCATGCTGTATGGTTTGACATCAGCATTGCTTTATCACTGCAAGTGATCACAAAGCTAGTCTGTCTGAGAGGACTCATCAAATGCTATTGCAGAAGCATTTTGTGCTTTGTCTCGCAGCAAACATTTCCAGACCTGGGCTGCTGCTTCTCCACAGTGCCACCATTGCAAATTAAGACCACCCGTATTTAATGTGCTCAGAGATGAATAAAAGAAATAAAGGAAATGTTTGCTGAATAAATTAGTCTGAGTCTAGTTAAGGACTGAAAATAAGAGGACTTCCAGCATATGCAGACAGTCACTGTGTCCTTGGGTAACTGCCTTTCCTCATCTGCCTGTGCACAGCTCTAGTTGTTAGCAGATCCTGGTTGAAATTCAAATCAGTTTCAGCATCACTGCCGTCTCCTCTAATTGACTCCGTCGGCACAGCCGGCTAGTGGGAGGGACGGAGGAGCAAAGCAGGCAGAAAGGACCAGATGATTTCTGGCATATGCTGGGCTGTGCAGCAAAATGTTGACGACGTGGGGGTCTGGCACTGCACAAACGTCAGGGATTCCCCACATCCTGCCAGGAAACCAAGGGGAATCATCCTTTTTTTTTTTTTCCTTCTTATTTTAAATGTCAGAAGTGTTAGGCCCAGGTGGCGGTTTACAACCACAGCTCAGCTGGCGAGGGAAGCAGTGCAGCAAAGGAGGCTCATGGAAATATCCTGGCTGACTCATCCATAATTCATTTGGCGTTCTGGGGAATGTGCAGGCTGCAGTTGGGATGCTGGGCACTCTTCAGGGGACTGCTCTGCTGCCTGGCCACCAGGCAGACAGCACATAGCTCTCTGCACCCCAGAAGGTCCACCAAGGATCTTCCCCTTGCCTGTGCAATGTCAGCACAGCCCCGGCTGAGTTTCCAGGATCTTCTGCCAAAGAGCTGCCCTAATGATGTCCTTGCACAGAACCCAGAAGGTAGGCAGCTGCAACCCAGGGCAAAGCAGTTTTTAAGCCTGACCTTCAGCTTGGAGGTAGCTAAGCAACACATTTCATGCTGAGGGATTTTGGTCATCCGGTGAGGTTATTTTAAAGGTGTGGCTGGCCTGAAGAGATGAGTATAGGATCTAGTGGGATGTTTGAAAGAAAAGTTAAAGAAATAGCAGGAGCATGATTTGCAAATGTATGCAAGAGCCTGAACACTGAGGAGCTCGCGAGGAAAACTAACAGAAAAGAACAGTGAAAAGTAGTGAGTAAAAAATGACCTAGGAAAATGAAAGTAGATGTTAATTATGTGATCTCCATCCACGCATGCTGACTCCTTATGAGATGGCTGCTTCCCTCAATTTTCCAAAGTGCGGAGTGAGGTCTGGGGTATTCAAAACACCAGGGGTGCCAAATACACTTGGAGGAGGTGTGTGTAACAGCCAGTAGTCCTGGCATCTATGTCAGCTGTGTGTTAGCCACCCTGCCAGGCAGGTGGGAGAGCTGAGGAGCACAAGCACGTAGCTGCACCCAAACACAATGACCCAGGGATGTCCAGCTGGATTGCAGATAGCCCAAGGCATTGATCTGCAGATCAAAAGGGCCACACGCTGTAACACCTGCAGCAATGTACAACTTTTGCCTGAACACTCTAGTGATGACAGCATGAAATAATTTGAAAAAATAAGACTCATAACTCGTTTGCGAGCGCACAGAAGTCAAAACCAACCAGCTTCCTTCAACGTCACACTGAAGGTACGTTTATTCTACATCTAAAAGCTGTGTTCCAGGAAATCATCATCTTTCGAGGCTGTAGCCATTGTTGCCACCTTATATGATTTAAAAGATTAAAAAAAACCCCCACACAACAGAGAGACATAATCTAGAAAACGTAGGTAGTAAGTTTTAACAATAAAAATACAGCCTAGCCAAAGTAAAGTTTATTCACTACATGGTGCTGTTTAATGTCACACATACTTTCATAGTGTTTTCTTGTCTTGAATCTAATTACTTCCCGGTATTACAGTTTGTTATATCTGTTTTCATCTCGTGCTGCCACTGTTTCCAACTACATTGCACAATTCTCTGTATTATTTATTTTGAAGCAGCTTCTGGGATAAAGAATTAGTCCTGGGATTTATCCACAGCTTTGACGCTGGCCAGCTGGGTGAGTCCTGGCTGAGCTGCTGCTCCTCTTCAATTCTGTTTTTTCAGTAGGAGTGGGATAAAAATCTCTCCTGTCTGAAAGCACCTGGATTTTTGCAGATGGAGTGTTATATAATAGTTCAGGAGTGTGGGAATTCCCTGTTTACAGCTACGCGTTCATTCATGTACTGCACACGCTTAGGAAGCTTTCCTTTTTTTACAGATTAAAACCTTAAGACCAGCAGTTGTTGAAGTGGTCACTAAGCGTAAGAAAACTAGTGAAAAGTCACTGAATGCATCTCTTCTTCAGCCTGTTTGAAATAGAGAAAGGCACGACAGGGAGAGAGAGAAGCTTTTAAACGGAATGCTTGCGGCCTACTAGAAACACAGTCAGTGCAGACATACTTCGATTCTGATTTTAGTTTTCTCAAGGTGGCCTTGGAGGGAGCAAACTCACCAGTTCTTACTGTGCCTGCACCCTCGGCCCAATGCTGTGGGAAGGAGCTGCAAAAGGGACGTGGTAGGAAGGAGCTGCTTGCATTTGCAAGAAAAGCAGGGACAGCAAGCCTCTTGTGCTCTGATGACTTTTTTTTGGTCCTGCCTGAGAGTGCACTGAACTCTGCACAGAGATTCTGTCAAGCCTCGAAAGTTTCCTATAATCTCTGCCTCAGCAGAAAATATCCAGCAGCCAGATTAAATCTCCCTTGCAGTGACTTTCATGTCAGCAGAGAGAGGAGGTTTGAAAGAGATGCAAGAAAAACGGCCACATAAATGTGCTAGAGATGTGCATGGAAGTGTTTTAAAAGACGTTTCCTGTTTCACCCTTTTGCATGATCTCCTTTTAAAAAAGCATAATTCAAATCAGTATTAAATGCATTTTCTTAAATAGTGTCAATTACAGGAAATGTTCTTTCAAGTCCGTGACATTTATAACCATGAAACACCAATTGCTGTACAAGAGCACTACGGTATCTTATCTCTGAAGGTCACATTTGGAGTTCACATACATATTAAAAAAAATCCCCCAAAGGGAGGATTATTCAAATTGCTGCAGGCTTGTCCTTTCTCTATTACCTCGTATTTGTTTTCTCAGTTGCACACTCCATAATTCAAACATTGCATGCCTAACATGTGAGCATCTCCACTCCTGTTCCTCTGTACTGGTACACTGTGCCCCAGTGTAAATTTATCTTGCCAGTGAGTTTCCAAGGGAATTCAAGATCCTATTAACACAAACTAGACAGGAGAAACAGGGCTTTTTGAGCTGTTAGAGATTTCTGCCACATGAGAGTCAATGCTTTGACCCTCCTCCAAATGCCAATAAATTAAGGCAAAATTGTGCAGTGCCTAAAATTTGTATGTCTAAGGTTACCATCTTGCAATGCCAAACTGAAGAATTTTTCTCATGCATCCTTTGATTTGTAACTGAAGCACTGTTCATCAATTTGCTTTTCTTACTGCTTCGAAATTGCAGGAAGAACACAGGGAAATGACTCAGAAACGCACACCACTACAGGGAATGTAACCATCGTTTAAGACACAGGATGTAAGTTAGAGGATCCAGTGGGAGCCATCTGAGGAAAGCTCTTCCACCAAGCACTCAGGTTCTCCAAGGAGGACTTTATCCAACCCTTAAAGCCTAGTGAGGCTGTCTCTTCCAGTACAGTTACACCTATAGTCAGGCAGGGTACAGGCATTTTACTACAGCCAAACCATGTGCAGCTTGATTACACCCTGACAGTGCTGATGGAGCATGAAGTAGCATGAAGTAGCAAAAAAAAAGTGTGTTTGTGAAAGGCACAGTGCTGAATGCTTGACACCTCTGAGGATCCCAAATAAATATATTGTGGTAATGACCTTCTGAATGTGGATGAGAATATTATAGCACTTAGAGACAAGTAAACAAGTAGAATGACAATTCAGGCTTTGTCAGTTTGGCAAAGCTTTTAAATTCAACAGACTAGAAGATAACTGGCCCTTTCCTACCACACCTCAGCAGCTGTACACCATGCACTGGGACTAGATTTTATCCCTGTACAGTATATCCTTCTCAGATAAAAATTAAGAGCTCTTTATTGAAGATGCTCACAAACTGCATGAGTTTTGATAAAACGTGGGGCTAATTCTAGTTGTACAGCCTTTCTTCCTCCCCTTCTTACCATTCCCTACTTTTAGTACCCATATCAAATTGAAGAAGTTTTGCTTTCTAGATGATGTTGATGTCCCTCTTCAGTCCTTCTTGTGAAGATGTTGCTGGGTGTTGCATTGTTAGCTGCCTTTTTGCCACAAACCTGGGGAAGCCTTGGCTGCAAAACCACAAAACACAAGCTCAGATAACCACCACTTGGCACTTCCCAGCCAATTCTGAACTATTCAAAAACGTGTCATGCCTGCTTTCGTGTGGGTTTGTTACCAGCCATTGATTAACAAGGAATGATGTATCCCTTGTCACAGCAGAGGGTCCTAAACTTTTCCTGCATTGTTGCCCTGATAATCTGGTTTTGCCATCCAGTTCCAATTAAGCTTGCTAATACCAAGCTGTAAGCACACACTCGACCACGGAAAGGACAAAAGACTTGTACATCTAGGTCTGTAATCTCTGTGGGTAGGTGTCATTATAATACTTCCTTTTTCTGCATTTTTCACAGTGAGTCAATATAAATTCTGTACATCAGAACTTAATTGTAGATTGAGCTTGTATTTAAATTGACACAGGTTTGTAGTAAAAGTTGGAAGGAGAAGTTGCTGTCTTTTCTGCTTTATATAACTACATGATAACCATACAGTGGATAAATTATAACAGACAAATAAGCATTTCAGCCCACAAGAAGCTTCTGCATAAAAAGATAAGAAAGGATGTGAGCAGGAAAGTTCAATGCAGAAAACAGAAGTTTGGAGGGTTGAAAGTGCTGCAAAGCAGCAGCAAGTCTGCAAGAGGCCAGAAGCCATCCTAGAGGTGGACAACCATCGGCAGAATTAGGAAACACCATTAATGCCTCATAGTACCTACTGCAGTTTCTGGATTAGAGGTGAAAATGGAGATGTTAGTAACTGAGGTGCAGAGGCTATTTCTCCTATGAAGTGTTTAATTTTGCAAGTGCATTTCCTCTTGCCTAAGCTGTGTCTCACCTCTTCCTATGAGCCAGGGATGATATGCCATTGAGTCACATCTCTCTTCAGCTTCCCCAGATCTTCAGCAGCTCTCAGTCCCTCCTCTTCCACATCTTCCAGCATTTCCACACCTCAGGCAGCTGCCCAGTGGTCCCCAACAGCTTGCAGGGGACCCATGCAGGACAGAAGTGGAGACCTTTGTTCAGAATTGCTCTGGGTGAAGGGAATCATGCTGCAGGCAGAGGCTTCGGAGAGCAAAAGCCTGCTTTGAGAGCATGCTCTTTCTACAAGTCAGATACACACTAAAGCAGGAGATTATTAAAAGCAAGAAAACAAACCACAAATTATACTATCTAAAACAGTCTGGATTTAAATTTCCTATACAGTGAGGTTAAAGTAAATATCACATACCTGTAAAAACATCATAAGAACATTAATAAGTTTGCAAAGACAAGCACACTTAATAAGAAGAAATATGTTCACTTGGATTAAGCCTTGCAGCTTTATTTCCTTCCTTCTAGGTGCCCGTGCATCTGGGCAGAGCTCTTGTGGCATGGCGCGCTCAGCGAATGGCAGGAGGCCTGTAGGGCCCAGTAGCCTTGCACAAGGGAAGCTGAAACATACCCATTTATGTGCCAGTTTGTACCCTTCCTGCAATCTGGCAACACCTTTTAGAAATGCATTGTCAGATTCTTCAGAGTCTCAAACGAACCTGTTCTTTTTTTCTGCATGGACTCATTTAAAAATCCAGGCTAGTGCAGCAAATGAGAAAAATTTGACTTAACTTAAAGGTAGGAGTTTCATTTGTGATCTCATAGAATCATACGCTCATAGGATCCTTAGAGTTGGAAGGTATCTTTAAAGGTGATCTAGTTCAACTCCCCTGCAGTGAAAAGGGACATCCATAGCTCCATCAGGTTGCTCAGAGCCTGGCCTTGTTGAATGCCTCCAGGGATGGGGCATCACCACATCTCTGGACAACCTGCTGCAGTGCCTCAATGCCATCAGTGTAAAAGATTGTTTCCTTATATTCAACCTAAATCTTCCCTCTTTAAGTTTGAAACCATTTCCTCTTGTCCTACCATCACAGACCCTGCTCAAGAGTCTGTCTCCTTCTTTCTTGGAGCTCCCCTTTACACTGTAAGGCCGCTATCAGGTCACCTCACAGCCTTCTCTTCTCCCAGCTGAAGAGCCCCAGCTCTCTCAGCCTGTCCTCCTCATAGGAGAGGAGTTCCATCCCGTGGATCACCGTTGTGATCTGGACACACTCCAACGTGTCCCTCCGGTACTGAGGACTCCACATGTGGACGCAGCAGTCCAGGTGAGGCCTCAGAGCACAGCAGAGGGGCAGGATCGCCTCCCTCGACCTGCTGGTCACGCATCTTTTGATGCAGCCCAGGGCACGGTTGGCTTTCTGAGCTGTGAGGGCACATTGCTGGCTTTGTATTGCTCTCGTTAACTGGTTCTGCAATACAACTTCATACTACGGGTTAGTGCTAGAGATAAGAAATGGCCTTCTCTATGGCATATGTTTGACCCCAGCCTTCTCTCATGGGTTAGTTCTGAGTTAGTTGAGGACAAATGCTGCCCACCACATGACTTAAATCAGGCACTTCAGGAAACATGAGAGTTGCTAGAGCTCAGCAATTCAGGTAACAAACTGGAAGGAGTGGTATACAGAGGAGGTGTTTGCATTCACAGAAATCAAAGTCTTTTGGTGTGACATTGACATAAAATATTGGAACAAATGAGGAGTCTCCAGTAACAAAATTTATCCCAGAACTCCATGCAACACTGAAATAAAGCAAAACACTTGCTTATCAAAACCTTCCTCTAATCAGCAAAACCTAATTGAGTGTAACAAATCCACGGCAACACAGAATTGTTACCTTCCTGCAATCTTTACAAAAATAAATTAATCTCTACCATGAGACTTTACTTACTAGTGCCCGTGAGTCCAGAAAATGTTTGCCTATTAGCAAACTTTATTATATGTTAGTTACCTTAAAAAATAGAAAAGTTAGCCAACATTAGCAAAATGCAATGGAATGATGGGAGAGCATTTTGAGACGGCAAAGAATTGCACTCCACACTTTCCTCAAAAAACCCCCACCAACAAACCAAGAGTATTAAATATGAGGGGATCTCTACATACAGATTATTGTTCATTCCTCTACAAAGCTGTAACTCTGAGAAGATGCTGAAATGCTGTTAGGTCGAATTGGATGTTGCTGTTTCTAATAATTTTACTACAAATGCATTGACAGGCACTGACACCTTTTTTCAGCTACCAAGGTCGCTGAGCCTGAAGTAAGAATCTCTGCTCTTACCTTGTTTTAAACCAGTTTTTAATCCTCCTGTATGACACAAGCTTGGAAATATGAAAGAAAGATCTCCTAAAAGCAAATAAAACAGATGGCAAATAACCAGCCACCTACCCATCCTCTTAAAAAGTCTTATTTTTAAGAATATGGGCTTTTAAGCCAATTTCTGTTGTGGGTGGCAATGACTCATGAATTTCAAACACTTAGTGTGGCAATGAAAATCCAGAACCAAACTTAAAATTTTGTGTTTTGGAAAGTACTGTTGAATTTTTAAGCAATAGGGACGCTTACGTTCCATTTCATTTTCAGAATATCCAAATTAAATACGTGCTTTCAACCACTCAAGCATGCACTTTCATTGTTACTAGTCAAAACTCAAATGAAATCTGTTACCTTATCAGTCACAGGAAGGTTTAAGAACACTTTAAGCAGTGCTCAGGGAATAGCTGGTCTGCATGTGGAGGGGAGAGGAGATAGGACAACCTCTCTGTGTCAGCATTTTGGTTTTTAGAAAGGAAAAGTGATTTATTGCCAGGAGGAGAAGTGCCATGCAACTGCAACAGCATTTCTATATTGTAAAGGTTTTCATACCAAACTCTGTGGAATTCTCATACAGGTAAATTAAAAAGGTGAATTGAAAGAAGGTACCAAGTAGATTAAATAACATTGTTGATAACAGAGGTTAGCATAGGTGTGGCTTGGCAAACAGCAGTAACTGCAGATTGCAATAATAATATATGCCAGAACAGGAAGCTATTCTTCCTCCAGTCTTCTGAGCATATACATTGCAATCATGACAGCTTGTAAAATGGCAAGTTAATCTGAAAACAATCGCCTGCAAAATCATGACCTTGACTGAAATATTTTAATTGTTCTGTCAGGCGAGTATACCTGAAGGTTTCTGTGAGTGAGCAAAGCCAAAAGCACTATCTTATATCTTGTCAGAATATGTATTTTGTAGATGTGTGGTTTAGTACTTTTAAAATAAAAAGAGGCAACTCCTTGTACATCCTGGAAGCTTCTGGGAGATTGAATATATTCACTAAATTGTAACATAAAGAGCAGTCCTGTACAGTAAGATACTACTATCTAACAAGGGCAGCTGATCTTCAGGATTTCAAATCTCAGCAGACATTTGGGATTTCATGCTATCCTGCTTCCCTTCGATTAGATTTGAAAGAGACAAACTACAGATTAGCAGTAGGATTGGCAAGAGCTACAACCAAATATTATTTAAACTCAGCATTTTCACCTGTCAGTTTCATGTTCCTGATGTCCATTTAAAAGCTGCCTCCAAAATTAGCATGTGGAACGTTTGAGTTGGTAAGTGTAGGAGACGCAGAGAGGGAAAAAATAATAGTTTCTCATTTGTAAACATCTAATTTACTAAGGAGCCAAATGAGCTGAAGAAAAAAGCATGATGAAACTCCATCTGGGTGCAATTCCTAAAGCCTTACTCATCTCACTTCCTGATTCTCCTTTTTGGCCTCCTTTCCCCTCAGGCCCTCCCACCTCTACAAACAACACAACAGTAATTATACTGTCACTGGAGACTTAAACATTCTTGACATCCTAACATCCCTTCTAACAACTACAGGACATTTCACAAAGGCCCAGGCTGGCTTTCAAGAAGTGGGTCAGCTTGACACACACCATGTGCTTCCGAAAGCCTGCAGTCTTTGAGTTTGCTCATCTATGGTAATGGGCACCCTACCAATGAGCAGGCTGGAAACAAAACACTGTCTGGTTTGCAATGGGAACTTTAAAATGTTTATCAGAAACACGTAAGTTGTAAATTTCCATCTGAAATATCATTTAGAGGATGTCACGTTCAGCTTTCCAGTGCAGCAGAATCCAGGCTTTACAGTTTGGGCCTCACCTTCCCTTTACTGGCTAAATGAGCACTGGAAGGCACCCAGCACCACTCAGGCGTCCATCAGCAATGCACAGAGTGATGGTGGGAGGAAAGGAGCACAGAGAGCTTCACTCCATCAGCCCAACGAGGCTGGATTAGTAGCTCTTTTCATTACTTCTCGCCCTGCAACCTCACTTCTCTCAGTCACTTACCACAAATGCATTTCTAGGTCTAGGCTGACTGGCCGCACTCTTTTTTTTTTGTGGAAATTATGGCCAATGTGATTTTTTGTTCTCAGTCATTCTTTAATGTTTTGGGGTTTTTTTTTCCTATATTTCAACATTTAAATCACACCAGCCTGCTTCCAACACTCAGAAGAAATTCATGATGACTCAGAAAGGGATCTTGACCTGCGAGCTGAGAATTACATCTCTGATAGCATAATGGTTTGATATCAGTTTTCACAAAAGGAATAAAGCAATGTGTCTCATCATATTTCCTATTCTGCCCTGCATAAATTTGTCTTGTGAATAAAACACATTTTATTCAGCTCAGAGGGCATTTCATTTCTGTGTTCATTTTGACATTTTAGTTAGGACACGACGCTAGTACAGAACAGTAGCCCAGACAACAGAGACTATCAAATCTTCTATTTGTGATCTATCTCAACGAACAGATTTTCAGTTTTCCTTAAAATGCCTTTTATTACTGGGCAAAAAACAACCCATGCACCAGAAAACGAACAAAAATAATTGTTCTTCATTGTGAAAAATAGGATACGGTTAAGAGCCACAAATAGCTTTGGAGGAAAAGCATGAAGGAGCTATGAATAAACTTTAAATTATGAACAAAATACAAAGAAATCCAAATAAATTGGATTACAGAGATTAAATACAGTGCCATATTTTACAAAGAGTAGATCATACTGCTGTAAAACTTATGGTTCCCAGACATCACAGTGCCCTTGTAATTACCAGAAAGGTAAGAAGAGATTACACAGAACAAGCCGGCTCCTGCTGTGGATGCACTGCTATCCAAGCACCAAAACTAAACACGTAGATGAAACACGTAGATGAAATATTTATATATATAAAATAACACAAGTGGGGCACTGGCAAACACGAGACATTTCTATTCATGTTGGTCTAAGACAGGCACAGGTATAGTTGACTCACACAGCAAAATTACTTCTATTAGCAGATTGCTCAGATTTATGAAAACAGAAGCCCCATGTTATCTGTGAGCAGCAGTATAGTAATCCTGCAAATTGCAACTTGATTACCATTTGATTCAACCTAGTTAATAGCTGATGATGGCCTGTAATTCTTGTGATTCATTCTGGCAAGCTTTTCGTTTGTCAGGTCATCAAGCCTAGCCTATACGTGAGCAATTAAATTAGCAGGAAAAAACAGCCCAAATGGCAAAGGGCTCAGCAAAAAATCCTCCAGGTGGTTTGAAGAAATCTATCCCTAGCACTGTTGAAATACCATCGCCTTAGTGGTTTTCTTTTCTCATTAGGACTAGCACAATAGGTACAAAAACACACTGCTGATTTCCAAGTATCTCCTTGAAGCAGGGAAAATTCATTCTAAAACAATTGTAAAGAAACTATGTGTTGGAAAAACCCAACCAGGAGAAATCGTAAATGAAGATCAGCAAATGGTTGCCATCACTACAGATGGGTGATACTAGATTGCAGACAGAAAGTAGCTGGAAGTTTGGCTGGCTGGCAGCTGTAACAGGCTTACTAAATTCGTATGCAACCACGAGGATCAGTCCTACAGGAGGGACGAAGGACATACACAGAAATAGATTCTCAAGGAGAATCCTGCCTCTGTTTCTTGACAACAGCCACAGAGCTATCAGCATCACTTACACAGATGGCCACAGCCTACTTACGCAGTCATAGAAAAATACAAAGAGTCACTAACGTAGGATCCAAGAGTTAAATTAACCTCAGCAGTGTCGAGGCCACGCAGAATGCCCCACTGCAAGGACAGGATGTGCTCACACCATGGGGAGAGTTTTATTCTTATTGGTGCTGTCAGCAGGGTGTCAGCCAGGGGCTGCTCTCTCCTCAAGCTCTACATTCATCGGAGAGAGCCGGTGGGAGCACCAAGTGTGAGCTGATGCCCACAGTGCTTGCCTGGAGGATCAGGGTCCTCTAGCAACAGAAGGAACCAGTCACCTGTATTCAAGTTCCAACCTGTCCCTGACATGCTGAAATTGTTGACACAGCCAACAGGAGGCCAAACCCTCAATTGCTGGAATGCTTTGGCTGCATTTTCTTTGGTTGAAATGGTCACCAAATGTAAACATAAATTAAAAAAAAACAAAAGAAAAAAAAAAAACATACAGAAAAAAATCACTGCAAATCAGGCCTAACTAGGCTATTCAGCAAAGCAAAAATAACTTCTGGTTGACTCGTCTACTGAAATTATCTAAAAATGTCAAAAATAGCCCCTCATCCACAAACCAAAGAGATTTTGGTGGACTAGTTTCACGGTGTTTCGAAAGGCCTTTGATTAAATCCCTAAGCCAGAGACAACTCAAGCAGCTAAGTAATTACTGGGCAGGAAGAAAAGTACTATCATGGCTCAAAAACAGGAGATGGAAAACAAAGAGCAGAATTCAACAGCTAGTTTCTGCGATGGCAGAAGGTTAATGACAGCCTGCTGCAGGGCTGTGCAGCAAGCCTTGTGTGTTGTTGTATTTACTATTGATCTAGAAAGACGACAGTATTGTGAGATAGCAAAATTTGCAGCTGTCATAATTATTTCAGTTAAGCAAGACAAGAGGGGGCTGTGATGATGAGGAAGTCCAAATGTAACAGAATGGATCGTGTAATGGGGAATTAAGTTCAATATTGAAAATGCATGTTAGGGAGGAACAAGAGTACTGCTTCCACATCTGACAAACTGTAATTTATTTACATTGACTGAAGAGCAGACACTGGGCATTTATGTAAATACCTATGTGCTCTCTCTAATCCTCATGAAGCTGTAGTCAGAAAAGCTAATAAGACAATGGAGCACTGGAGGAATAAATGGCATACTGATTAAAATGGAGTGTTGCAATACCTCTACATAAAGGAATTAATTTTGTCCTCTCGAATAGCCTCCAGCATACCCCACATCAGAGAAAAGGTCACAGAATCACAAGCTTGGAAAAGACCTACAAGATCATCTAGACCAACCATTCTCCCATTACCACTGCTACCACGAGCTACTAAATCATATCTCGTAGCTCCTCATCCACATGCCTCTTGCACACTGCCAGGGATGGAAACTGCACCACACCTCATTGTATAGCACACAGGAGCTTGATGGCAGCCATCTCACAATGGGCAACAGGAAGTATGTCTATGTAAAAGTCCAGTGAGCCATGACACCTCGGCAGGTAGTAATGGCAAAAATGTTCACCGAAATTCAGAGGGTTGGACATTCAGTTGGACATTCATACCTACAGCTTTGAACACAGCAAATATATCCCCAAATAGTTGATGCTTGCCAAATGCTAGATAAACTCTAAAATCCTGAGGTTTGAGGTTTACAGGATTCTTGAAAAAGAGCTTAGATGTGCTGGCAGGCAGCCTGCCAGTGGAAGGGAACCCTCTGCTGCAAGTCAGCCCACCTGCTGGCCTCCCCTGCCATTCCCATCCTGTGCAGCTCTTTCGGACGGGATGTCTCTGGTTTTGTCTGGACAGAGATGCTGCCAAACACAGAATCATAGAATCATTACGGTTGGAAAGACCACTAAGATCATCTAGTCTAATCATCAAACCATCCTCATCACGTCCACTAAACCATGTCACTCAATATGACATTTACCCTTTTCTTTGAAAGCCTCCAAGGACGGTGACTCCACCACCTCCCTGGGCAGCCTGTCCCAATACCTGAAGAAGAAGAAATTTTTCCTAACATCCAACCCGAACCTCCCCTGCTGCAATTTGAGACCATTTTTCATCACCCTATTGCTGTTACCTGGGAAAGGAGGCAGGTCTCCACCTCACTCCAACCTCTTTTCAGGTCCTTGAGAGAGAGAAGCTCTCCCCCTGAGCCCCTTCTCCAGACCAAACAAACCCAGTTCTCTCAGCCACTCCACATAAGACTTGTGCTGTCACAGCTTCATTGTCTTTCTCTGGACAATCTCCAGCGTCCAATGTCTTCTGTGTAACGAGGGGCACAAAAAACAGTGCTTGAGGTGTGGCCTCAGAATCACAAAATGGCCAGGGTTGGAAGGGACCTCAAGGATCATGAAGCTCCAACCCCCCTGCCACATGCACGGCCACCAACCTCCCCATTTAATACCAAACCAGGCTGCCCAGGGCCCCATCCAACCCGGCCTTGAACACCTCCATGGACAGGGCATCCACAACCTCTCTGGGCAGCTGTTCCAGCACACCAGCGCATCGTTCAGAGGGAAATCACCTCCCTGCTGCTGGCTGCACTGTTGCTGATACAAGCCAGGATGGCATTGCCCTACATCATACGACTGCCTCACGTGAGAGATACCTTGGTGACTATGAGGAACCCACTCAGCTTCCTACTAGCCTCGGTGTGCATCACACCTGCATTACCTCACTGGCATGAGGCAGCAGTGCAATTAACCTCCCTATTTCCTGCTCCGGTGCTTGTTCTCCAACCACCTGGCAGCTAGAAATGCTGCATGAAGCGACCGATGTTCCAGGCTCAAGACCCACCCGTGAAAACCCCTTTCTCTCTTAAACGCGTCCCAAGCCCTGCCTGTTTCTAAGGGGTTCTCCTTCACGTGAAACAAACACTGCCAGCAACCGCTTATGAAACAACGGCGCTGTATGCGTGGGTAAAAAGATTCGCCGAGCGCCCTGCCACCCGCGCAGCCCCCTGCGAGCCGCCCTGCTCCGCTCCCCGCCAGAGAGCGACACCCGCCCGCACCAGCGCGGGAGGCGGTGGCAGCGGAGGCGGCGGAGGGGCGGGGCCGAGGCGCGGCTGACGGGAGACGCACGGCGGCGCCTCGCGCCGGGGCTGGACGGAGGGGGCGCGCGTGTGCGCGCGCGAGACGGGAGGGAACGGGGAGGGAAGCGCTGGGAGCCCGCCCCGCCGCGGCGCCCGGCGCGCGCTCCCGGCCCGCCTCCTTCCGCCCGGCGCCGTTCTCCGTGCGGCGCTCTCTCTCTCGTCCCGTTCCGGCCCGGCCCCGCTCCGCCGCTCCCCCCCCGACTCCCATCGGGCGGCCCCGCCGTCGTCATCGCTCCCGCCCCCCGCTGCCAGGAGCTCCGGCTGGGGGTGACCCGCCGGTAGGGCCGCCTCGCTCCGCGGCGCGGGGCCTGCCAGCCGCTCCGCCTAGGGCCGATCTGTTGACTGTCGCCGCCGCGGAGAGGAGGAGGAGGAGGCCGGAGCCGGGATGTCCGGGCAGCAGCAGCAGCCGCCGCCGCCGCCG
>NW_024962263.1:5481037-5505244 GCF_019238085.1 Lagopus leucura | reverse complement strand
CATCCTCCGCCGCCGCCCGCCACCGCCGCGCCGCCGCCGCCCGCCACCGGCGGCACCGGGCCCGCGGGGGGCGGTGGGGCGCCGGGTTTGACGGCTGGGAGCGGCGGCGGCGCCCCGGCCGCTTTCCCGCACGGCGACCCGGCCCTGAACGAGCAGGAGAAGGAGCTGAAGCGGCGGCTGAAGAGGTTGTACCCGGCCGTGGACGAGCATGAGACGCCGCTGCCCCGCTCCTGGAGCCCGAAGGACAAATTCAGTTACATCGGCCTCTCGCAGAACAACCTGCGGGTGCACTACAAAGGTGAGGGCCGGGGCAACAATAACAGGAAATAACGCTCCGCGCCCTCCTCCTCCTCCGCGTCCCCCCGCACGGCTCCGAGCTGCCTTGCCCCAGCCTCGGCCGTCCCCGGGTCGGGGCGGCGCCGGGTCTCGGGGCGGCGGCGGTGCGGGGCTCCTTCCTGCGGGGAACGCGGAACCGGGGGGAAGGGAGAGAGGGGGAGGAGCGGTGCGTTTAGGGGGGTGAAAATGAGATGAAGCTCTCTGAGCTTGTAGGGTTGTGAGAGAAGGGGGTGGCCGTGGGACTTGTGTCTGCTGAGGCGGTTTTGTAACTTCGTGCCTCCTGGTTCAACTTGCCGGTTCTCCGAGGAAAGATAAAAATCGAACTGCGTGCGCGTACGAATCCGTGAGAAGCGAGCGTAGGAAACCGGCGAGTGTTGGTTGTTATGAAATGTCATAAAAGCTGGAAACGCCGGCGTACGCTCTGACCTGAAAAAACACGGCCACATCTGGTGCTCCAGGCCTGCTCCGAGGGGAGAGTGCTGAGCTTCAACACCGTTTCTGCGCTGGCTGGCGGCGAGGAGCCGGCTCCTTTGTCAGTGCCCAACGAACGGGAGGGGAGGAAACAACCCCGCAGTCACCCTTCTGTGCACGGTGGTGAAATTCAAGTGAAATCCCGATAAACACGTTACTGTTTAATCGCAGGGGGAAAACGGCAACACAAACACATGGCAGGATTTGGCTGCCGTGAAAGGATTAAATGTACTCTCGGGGACCTTTTTTTTTTTTTTTAATAGAGAGGCTTTATTATGACATACAGAATACTCTGTTAAAAATGCTAAGTGTGCTGTGCCGTATGAAGCTAGTGTGGGAGGCTGGCGGCCAGCTACAGAGCAGGTTTCTGGGAGGCCCCGAGTGATTTAAGGACGTGTTATTTAATACCCAACTTCACATTTCCTGGCTTTTGTTCAGTTTTTCATGACCTTGTATTTTTAGAAGCGTTTTGTATTTTCTGCTGCTTAGTGGCTGCAGTCGGTTCGTGTTGGTTTTTTTTTTTTTCTTCATAGGATGATCATAGCTTTCTGGCCATCGAGTCTTCCTGTGTGTTCTGCTTTGCCCTACTCTTTTTGCTCATGAACTAGAATTTAGAGACTTTCTGGTCAGCCAGTGTAATTGGAGAAGTATATTTTCAGGCTTTATTTGTGCTATTTCTGATTTCCTTCTCTTTGCCTTAGTATTAAACCAGAAATGTGTTGCTTTCAAGAGATTACAGCAGGCTCTGTATGCCTCTGAAGTAAAGACAATGTAGGAAATGCCGTGGATGCTCTACCAGAAGTTGTGAAGCACAGTTGGTAGGTTATAGCAATAAAATGCCTTTGCTCTTGCTCTTAAGTAATAGTAAGTTGTGGAGGTTGGAGAGTTCTTAAATTAGCCTAGGGGTCTGTGAAAAAGAGAGGTGTCATGAATGGGTTTTTCTTTCTCCCAGCTACAAGTGGGAGTGAATGGCCTCTCAAGTGGCCCCTCTTTTCTCTCTGGGAGCTGAATGGTGGTGGCTGTGAAGGCAGCCCCAGTGTGTGTTACCAGCCTGGCAGCTGGGCTCAGCAGTGCAAGGTATGGGGCACTCCTACCTGAGGCACCATGGGGGGAAGTCACTGAAACGTTGGCCGTCTTTTTTCACCTCCACGCATCCTGCAGCCCTACGAATGCAGTAAAAGGGAGGAAAATGAGGAGGTTCAGTGAGGATGGTAAGGGCAGGTAGCATGCAGAAATGTGCGTAGTATCGTGAAATGTTGTCTCTACAAATCAGCTGCAAGTAGAGGTCTCAAAAGAAAGCATTCAAAGTATCTTCTTAAAGGATATTAGATAACTTCAGAAGCACCAAAGAGGCCAAGCTTTTGTGAAAGAATGGTAGATGTTTTTATTAAAAGTGTGAATGATGCGTTGGACGCAGATTAAGATCTGTTGTTGTGGACCAAAGTATCCAAGGAAGGGGGAGAAGATGGGTCTGGCCAAAGAAGCCAGTGGTCAAAATTGGTTCTTCTCTTTTCTTGTGTTAATGATGCACTTTCTCAAGCTTTCCCTGCTGCTTCTGTAGTTTTTTGACTACAGAACTGTTTATCCACCATTCTGTGGTGGATAGGAGGCATGTTTTTCTGCCATCAGAGGACCACAGAACACCCCAAGTTGAAGGGACTTGCACAGGACCACCTGAAGTTCAAACCCTGTGTTAAGGAGCATTGTCCAAATGCTCCTTAATCTCAGTCAGGCTTCACCCTGAGTGTGTTGGGGGTACTTGCTTCTGGAAAGATAGTGTGTTGGGGTCAGGAAACAATCAGAGGAAACACCTTCAAAGTGGCTTTTTCATATCGCTTTGTAATTCTGATGTGCTGGCATATTGTGAAAAACTACGCTTCGTTGATTTCCTGGAGAAATTACGGTCCTCTCTCTGGAGTGTTGAAGATTTGTTTAATTTTCTTTCATGTCAGTGGACAACTTGTCTGGAGATGTGAGCTGCTGGAGGTGTCTCTTTGTAGCCATCGCAGCTGTTGTGTTTTATACTGCCTTTCTGGATCTTGTAGGTTTTTGCAGGTGTCCTACGGTGAGCTTAAAAACCAGACTTGCTGCAAACCCAGGTATTGATCAGGGTGTACAGATTTAAAATCCATTGTACCCTCTGGTGTCAGGATGATGGCACTTTAAATTTTGTTGGGGTGAACAAAACTGGAGGCCCCAGTGCTCATGTTCTTTTGTGTTACCCCACAGAATCATAGTAAATTACTTGAGAAGGAAGACATTTGGGGAGGTGGTAGAGGAGATGCCTGGGCTGGCATGTTGTTTATCGGGTGTAATTTCTTTCCACAGTGATTTATTCTGGTACAGTTTTACAAATTCTGGCTTTTGATTAGGAAGCATTGTCAAAATCTGGATGTGGTACTGATGTACATTGGCACTGGTGGTACTATAATACATTAAAGACTGTACCCCAGGGCATTCTTGTTTTCAGATGGACAACAAATGTATGTTTTGGTGTTGCTGCCAGCTAGCTGTCCAAGCTGATAAAGTTAACACTGTCCTTGTGACTGTTGTTTGTAGTATCTCTACATAGAGGAGAAGAAAAAAAAGCAGTATCGTGAGTAGGATTTGCTTAATCTCAAGTAGCTGTAACATTAACAGCTCTGAACTGAAAGAAGGTGGTAAAGGAAGCACAAGAGTTTAGAGCAGTCTTGGACCAGCGTATGCTATGTGTGAAGTAGTTACTAAACCAGTTACTTAGCTATTAAGGTAAGAAAGACATCTTCTAAAGTATTTCTACACATGTACTTGGAATTACCGCTTGGATCTTGTGGACAGCAATGTATATGAATGATGTATGTAATATGTATGTTCCAGTAGGCAGGCAAATTGATTTCATTAGATAGTAATCTATACAATGTAGTATAAGGAGATAAAAATACAGACCTAACCAAGGCAGCAACCAGGAAGGAACTTGTTTGCAGGAGTATGTAAACAAACCAAGCCATTAGTGAGAAAAAATCATGGAAGGTCCTCTGGTAACTTCACTTGTCTTGTGACAGCTCTCAAAAAAACAAACAAACAGAAAAAGCAACTGACAAAAGTTATGCAATTTTGAGAAATTGGCCATTGCGTGAACTTCTTCTAATGTGTCACAGGCCAGAAATCTTAGCCAGGCATTTATTTACAGTGCAGTTGCCTTTGAACTGTCTCTGGTGCCAAACTAAAAGAATTCTATTTTATTTTCCAGTGCAAACTCTGCCTCCCAATTTCTGTAACAAACAAAAAGGGATTTTATAGTAATAATTCTGTGTTGTCATTCAGTGATGCAGGGATTGTGTTAATTTTACTGGCAGAGAACACTTGAAGTACATTCAGTACTCCATGTAAGACATAGTACACAATGTCTGCTTTGAACACTCTCATAGCTCTGAGATGTCTTGTTTTGTTAAATGGGGATGGAAAGTTGAAGTAACATCAGTAATTTGCTCACGTCTTTTTTTTTTTTCTTCTCATTTCAGTAAAAGCTTCTCCTAATGAATCCCAGAGATGATTAGGCCCTGGCTATTTAACTTTTGTCAGTCTGAACGAGTCATTGAACCACCTGTTGGAAATAACTTCAGTTAAGCTTACGTAAACTTCATTTAGGGATTTAAACTGTATAAGCATGTTTACCTCTGTTGAGGTCAACATTTCAGTAGACTTCAGTGCACATGCATAACGCACTTGGATTTCAGTTCAAAGGACAGATTTTTGGAAGTTGAAATGTTTCCTCCAAATATGTTTTTGTCTGAATTAGCTCTTTCAAGTAGATGGAATTTAAATTTAGATGAATTTCTATTTAATCTTGCTAAAGAGCTAATTATACTACTGTTAGTAAAAGTAATTAATGTGAATGACTGCTTAAAAAGAAAATTAAGCTTTACTTAGTAAACACAGACTTGTAGCTGCTGAACATTTTTAGTGAAAACAAAATAGAAAGCATTTGTGGTGATTGAACTTGTCTGTGATCTGGTGTGCTGTGTAAAGCCTAAGCTTTGTGTGCTTGTTTTCCCTTCTCCCTCCAATGCATCTGTTTGCAGAATTCTCATTTTAATGCTGGAAATGAATTTTTAGTATTGAAGATTTACAGTTTGTTTTAAGGCTTTATCTGTATCTTGCAACTATGGAATAACTCTACTTTAGGTAATGCAGAGTAGTGTTCATATAATGCACTTCAGGCTTTTGGGACCTTTGATTCAGAAGTTCAGAGCCAGATGTTCAAGGTACTTTTTATTCAAAAGCAAAGAGGTGAGGATTCAGATCAGCAAAGAACACAGTAGCAGTGTGCCAAGTTTGTGAACTGCCTGACTCCCTCAGAGTCCCATTGATGGCAGTGGCCATAAGAGCCCGATTGAAGTTGTAAACAATTGTAAACACCATATACATCAGGCATATATGGTGTTTCTGTGTTTCCATTTCCAGCTATTGTAAGGTAAAGGACATCACAGTTTCTCAGTTGTTTACTGTTTCAGAGATTTGCTCATTTTCTGCTTAAACACCAACATTTATCTTGTCCTTTGGTAAGAAATCTTGCAGCTCAGCCACCCGCAGTGTAAAGAGCCTCTATTTTGTTTTAAAGTTGGCTGATAACTAGCTTATCTTGGCTCCTCACTCTGTCTAACATAGCTTAGTAGTACCAGAAGTCTCAGCTAACGCGTTGTGGCAGCGTAGAGGTGTTTGGAATGTTTGAAAGTAGTCAACGGCTTGATACTATTGACAATGTTGTTATAAATAATAACTAAGTAACTGCAAATAAAAGCAGCGTACTCAGGTAGTAAAATAGGATTTGTGGGAGATTACATGAAAAGGCCAGCAGTTCTAAATTTAGGTTGTCTTTTGTTTAAATGGCACGAAAGCAGGTCTGGATACTGACTTCCCCAAGCATGTTGTTTCACCACATGAAGTGCTTGGCAGTACTGGTAAGGTAATCCTGGTACTTGTGCTCGTGTGTGGACTTCTCATTTGCACTGTGACAGCTGTGTGTGGCTGTGAACTGGATCAAAGAACGGATCTGCTGCTTAAAAAAATCTGGTGGGTTTTGTAAAGCCAGATCAGTGAATTCAATCTGGTTCATGGTATGTCCTTGCAAGTAGGCGAGGGGGTGTGAGGAGGGAACTAGTTCCAGGAAGAGGTGCTAAGAATATCTTGGGTTGGTATTGTGTCCAAACACTTTATGGTTTCCAAAAAAAAAGTCTCCTCAGTAATAGGTATACATTTTCAATAATATTTGTCTAGTTGCTAATGCTTTAGGCATCTATGTGGACGACTTTTCCAAATAAGGAGACTGACTCAAAGTGAAACTACAGATTGTCAAGTGCATTGAATAATCGAGGGAACTTCTGTCTGTTTTGAAATAAAAAGCTAAGGACACTTAAAAAGAAGGCCATCCTCCCATGTTTTTAAATTAGTGCTTCATTCAATCAGGGGTTGCCGAATTAAAGGAGTCTCTCAGAAGTTTCATGTTGTGCCCGTAAAGTTTTGGGGTGCCTTTTTAGCTGAACTATTTCTGCGTACTGAAGAATGATAATCTAATTTGTAGTAGCTAAATAGTGAATAACCAGCACATGAAAACCAAGGGAACGTGGGGAAGCTGTAGGGTTGTGCATTTGGTTATTGCTTTGGTTGACACTGCCTGAGGAGATAATTTGCCAGTTGCGTGCTGTCTTGTATGGAGGAGTAAATTATTACTTCTTCCTCATCTGAGGAACACGCGGAAGGTAGTTAATAAGTTTAATATAGTAAAATATACAAGGTGATCAAAACATCTTGATATAAAATGTTTATTAATGGCACATCGAAGTGAACGGTGCATTTGCAGCCAGGAAGTTAAGGCAGCTGGCTGGTTCCCTTCAGGTTAGTAATACACTGAGGCAAACTGGTTATGTCACAAGAGCGTTGTGGGTCAGACCTGAACTGGGTGAGCGATGAGTTTGCTGAGCTAGAGAAGTTTTTTATGCAAATGCTATTGTGGTGAAGTGAAGAGCTTTTCTTGGCTGAGTATACATTGTTTGGTAAGAGATGGTGGGTGCTAGCTCTAGGCAAAGAAGCATTTACTGTGTTAGCAACATCTACACTAGAGGGCTCTGTAGATAGAAGTTTAGTAGCATAGGTCAGCTGTGTCTGATTGTTCTGACTGGCTGGGCCATTTTCCTGCAGTTTCTTGCTTGCTCTGTGGCTGGGCTTCCTGCATGTGGGATGTATAATCTGTTCCTAAGCACTAATTCCAGTATTAACACCGCTGGAAGAAGATACTACTTTTTTTTTTTTTTTTTTTTTTTTTTTTTTTTTTTTTGTATATTCAGATTGATTGGTCTCCACGTGCCAGCAGGCCTCCCTCTCTGGGCTGGAGGTGGCAGTGCTGAAGCCTGAGCCTGGCTCTTTCATTTTTCCTCAGACCCACCTTGAGTCTGGCAATGGGATCTGCGTGCGTTTTTCTTATGACAGTGACAATCTTATTCCTGGACAATCTGCTGTCTTACTGAAAAGCCTCCTGCCAGATTCCACTTTATTTTTATTTTTTTAATACTATATACTAGGTTCCAGTGTATGACTTGAACACAATAGCTGAGGGATTTTGGTATGTTCAGGGAAGACTGGGCTTGCTTGAACAGGTTGTTGCTAAAAACAAGTCAGCAGGCCTTAAGCCTGCTTCCGTGTGGTCTGTGGAACAAAAGGCTTTGAAAAAGGTGATGCATCTGGAAGAATCACTCCTGGCAGAGTGTAAATAGCTCTTGGGTTAGGTTGAACAACTTGAGAGTAGGCAGGAGTTGAGATTTTTGTTGTAGAAAAGCTGGTATCTACTGAGGCTTGTAAGGAGTAGGAACTATATTAACTCAGTTGCAGGCTGATGTTAATGTTGTCCTGAAATAGCATTCAGAATGTGGAAGTGAATTACAAGTCACATAGCCTATAAAGTGACTGATATACTCTGAGAAACATTAGAATTAAAGTGTCTTAAAATTAACCTGAAGATTCAGTAGCAGTAAGCATTAGAATAAACTAGTTGTATCATTTTCTTAGTCTATAAAAGTGAGTCAGTGCTGTGTTTGAGAAGTCATGCAGGACTTTTAAATCCAGGTGGGCTTTTCTCAGCTGTATGACTTGCTACAGTGAAACTTTTCTAGCTTCCTGTTGCATAGTAATAGAACTTCTAGGAGTAATATATTCAACACTTCTTGTAGCATGCTTAGTTGCAGTCCATGTTCCTGTAATGGGAGCTAAATACTGGAAGAGAATATGCCAGCATAAAAATAGGGCTAGCTAGAATACTGTAAATTGCTTGCTTGCTACATAAGCCTTTTATTTAGAGGAGCTGATGTGTATACCTTTGATTTACCTTCCACAGTTATTTCTAATACATTTTCATTGTGTTCTGAATGTGACTGTTTTTCAGGTCATGGCAAAACTCCAAAAGATGCTGCTTCTGTTCGAGCTACACATCCTATACCTGCAGCCTGTGGCATATACTATTTTGAAGTTAAAATCGTCAGCAAGGGAAGGGATGGGTGAGTAATGAATGCATTATTAATTATTACTTAAAATAATGTTTCAATCATCTTTCAGTCAACAGATGTTTTTGGTATCAATGCTTTTTTTTCCATATGTTAACAGTTTTTATGTAGCATAATTCCTTATTCATGAGAAGTTACACTCTGATGTTTGGTTAAGTAAGTTGACTGTGGTATTAATCTTCCACAAATCAGTGTATGTAGTGAATGCCATGATAACATCTACTTCTTTGCTCTTGACAGGGGAGTTGGGGTTTAAATGACTTAGTTTGTGTGTGCTTTTACCTGTAACGGTGTGGTATGTCTGTACAGACACTAGGTAATTTTTCAGAAGTGTTTAGGATGTGCAGCTGATGAACTTACCTCTGTAGTGCAGTCTTTTCATACATGCTCTATTAATTTTAAAAAGTAAAATTATCCTTAAAGCTACTTTTTATTCTGCAGTTATAAGAGGACGGGGGGGTGCTCTGAATGGATATCTGGGAATTTGTCACTGTAGAAAGAATGCGAGTGAGTGAATGAGTACAGCTGGTATTGTGAAGGAATATTTTGAAAAGCTGGCCTCTCAGTATTGCTGTTGCCTTTGAAGGCTGTGGTAGTTTGTTATCAATTCTGTTCTCAAAAGTTCTCTCTGGGAGACTTGTTTGCTATCAGAATCTTGCACCTGCAGTTGCTGTTGTCATATTGTGAAGACCTAAGTATCTTTAAGTTAAGACAGTAGTAATTAGTGTTTCTGGTAATGATTTGCTATCAATTTTTTTTTTTTACTTAAACACTTGAAAAAAATCTGCCCTTTTGCTGGCAGTTAAATAGAGTACTGTGATTTGCTAGCAATGCTATGCCTTTTCCTGAAATACATTTGTGCCTGTTAAGGTTGGAAGTTGTTTTCCTCTTTCTTATTTAAATGATGGACTTTAAAATGCTGCCGATGTGTATGAAGGACAGAGTGTTGTTTTACCAAACCTCACACTTAACCCTTTGCTGCCTTTTAGTCGCTTCTAGTGCAGAAGGTTGTTTGGGGCAGTCTACAAAAGTGGAAGCCGCCTTCAAGAATTTCAAGATTTGTGAGCTGTCTGTAACTAAGACTTGTGAATTAACAAGTGAGCTGTTTGTTTTCTTCGTGTAGTTTCTTAGTGTAATACAGCATGGGTGCACAGAGCCAAGGCCAAATCTAGCTTTAGTTGCTGAAGAGCAGGAACTGGTGTGGGGCCTCAGTGGACGTTTCCATCTCTAGACCCTGCCTTCAGTACCAAGAGACTTTTGACAAGATGCAGTGTGAATCTCACAGTTCTGTGTTTTCCTGTGTTCAAAATAATAACTTATTTTCAAATTATTAAACTGGGAAATATAATGCAGAGACATACAAGTAGGTCTACAAAGAACAGTCTTATGGGCTTTATTAGTTCTTTCTCATTCCCTGTTGTTTCAGCTGGCTGGCTCCACACACAGTCTCAACATTTTTTTTTTTTCTTCCTGGCATCTGGTAATGGGAAAAGAGTTCATGTAGACTATGACTGTAGGGGACCAGCATGCAACTAATATGATCAATTAGTTGGAATGCCTTACTGTTGCAAAAGAATGTACTTTCAAGTCTGAGCCTGGCTGTGGAAGCACAACAGCCCTTATTTTATGGTGCTGTTTAAAATAAAATCCTGGACTACTAGAGGCAACTTGACTATCTGTCTGCAAGATTAAGTACAGCTTGCAGCCTTCATAAATGCCAATGGAGAATATAATGCTGTTTGCAATTCCCTTTGGTAGTGGCCTTTACTTTTAGTGTTTGTTTCTTATAAATGTGCAGCTTAAAGTATTTAATCAATGAATTAAATTATATGAGCAAGTCTATCAGCATTCATGTTTGTGTACTCTAGCATAGTGTGGCTTGCCTCAAATCATCAAAACCTCTTACTAAAAACCTTGTCTAGGAGATCTGATTTTTTTTTGTCACCTGAGAACTTGGTGGTCCTGTTCCTGGACTTTGATCTTGTTTATCTCAAGGTTCCTGAGCAATCACAAAGCTGATTTTGCCAGTGTCATCTAAGTTTCTAGAGTAGGGGCTTAATTATACCAGCATACATCGATGGTCTGGGAATGGAAGTGAACAAGGATGTGCGAAGTCCTGTTCTTGTGACTTGGGAATCAGTTACAGTCCCCTTGCTTTCTGGAAGTGACCCCCATGTGTCCGTTCTCTTTGCTAGGCTGGTATGTGCAAATGAGAATATATCCACTCTCAATTCTTGATTTTACTTTCCTCATGCTGGCTTTCACTGAGCCATGCTAATCTTTTGCACATGTAGCTCCTCTGGCTTCGTGTAAAGGAGAAATGCATCTGCCTTACAGCGCAGCATTTTATTTTAGATAGCAGCAAATCCCACCCTCTTTTTGCAACTGGAAGTTGCTTGCATGATGCTGTCATGGTTTATGTAAGCTCTAGTGGTCTGTGGGCATTCTTCTTTAGTGATCAAGAGTCATCTGTATCCTCTCTGTTAGGAATCCATGAGCTTTACTGTACCCTTTGGTTGCTCTCTTTGGGCACTCTAGGCTTAAATATACTCCAGTTTCACTTTCCTAAGGGCTGTCTGAAGGGTGTCCAGTGGCTACCAGAAGCCAAATGCTGTCCTGTCATTCTGTGTTATAAATAGCTTGTGTGTGTATCGCAGGGCGATCATCTGTTTCTACACGAGTTTCAGACCTAGGCTTGTTGATATGTGCAGTGAATCTCCTCTTTTCCAGTCAGAGCAAGTTTTTTGTTGTGTTTACGGTTTTTATTCTAAGCTGTGGTTTGAATGCTTTGTGATGATTCAGCCATGAAAAGCAGCAGTCTCTGAACGCTCGCTGAGGTCTCTTGCCCTGTCCCAGTTTGTAGCTGTTTGTGTTAGCTACACGATAAACCTGAGTGGGTAGCTTGTTCTCCAGAAGCTGACCTCAAGACTGAGTTGTTTTTTAGCCTAATTAGTTCCCAGTATGTCTGTTTATATGGCAGCGTACAGAGAGAGGGCTTCTTGGAGCAGAAATGAGCATCTGCCCCCTGGTAGGGAGGGAATGCCATTTCTAGTTTTAGAACCAGCTCATGCCCACCTAATGTTAGTTCAAATGCAGGATTTAATGGTTGTCAAGTCTTTCACTTGGAGAGTGTGGTTGTGGTTTTTTTTTGTTTGTTTGTTTGTTTGTTTTTTGCTTTTTGGTCAGTTTCCTTCCCTGGGCAAGTAAATTTTTGGGGAAAATGCATTTATACTCAATGTCTTTAATGCTGCCCATTCTTTATCTCGTGCATTGATTTGTAAGCCCAATTTTGAACAGTGGGCAACTGATACTATTGCCGTTTATTTCTAGGCAATTTTTTGTACTTTTAGAACAGCTGAGGAAGATAAATGCTTAATTACATCCACTTAGAGGATTTTATCTTCTTCTTTTGAGAAGAATGAAATCAGGAATTGGAAATGCGAAGTTGCCCAGAAGAAGGAAAAAAAAAACAAAGAACACTGAGGTTGGAAAGGCTGCAGTGTTTTTAGCAGATAGCACAGAGCTAACACCTCTATGGGAGCAACTGCTCTGTAGTGGGTTGTACTGATGCAAATATTTACAGACAAGCTTTGTATTGCACTTGTAAGATCTGCTAAACGTCCTGCAAATGTTACAACAACTCACAGGTGTATCAGTGTGGTTTTTAGCAGCGTTGGCTTATGGCTGTTTTTAAACACTGTCCAATACAACTAGATTTCTGTTTTGGCTATGTTTTGCAGTATGCATGGTGTATGCGGTGAGGTGAGTGAAGAAATAAGCAGCAACTATCCCAAAACATCCTGGTGAATTACATTTCAATTTCCATGGCACCCATGCCTGTGGCTTAGGCAGAATTTTAGCGTGTTTGAGTGATGCTTGTGACATCCAGCATTGTGCTGTCCTTTAAAGTATGTGTGTAAATCTTCAAGCAGAAACAATGCTTTCTTGCAAAAAATATTGCTGATGCAATAAGCTGTCTTTTCCTTTTTGGCATCCAGTGTACCTGTTTTCTTGTAAACAAACCACAGAAAAATATTCAGTTGCTGTTTTCTTTGTGTTTGTTTTGTATGCTACTAACCTAACAGAAAAACTTCATGTGGTCTATTTTTGTCCTTCTGTTGTGTCCTCAGAAAGCAATTATTTATTGTAATAACAGTCATCTGTTACCACAACGTGCAATCTTCTCTTACTCTCTGTTTACATGTTATTAGCATTCGTTAGCAGAGTACTTGTTTTAATTCTACTTCATATACAAGAAAAGTCTGAAGTAGCTTTATTATCTTAATGCTCTGACTTAATGCAGAAGGAGATTGGATTGTGAAATAGCAAGTGTATTTCCTCTATAACTGTAGCACTGCTTTGTTTTTTATCCATGCAGGTGATAATTGTAGTTCTTTCCCACTCGTCAGATGTTTAAAAGTGCAGGAGGATTATTGAGTTGGTCAGAGATACCTGCAGCTGGAACAAGGAAGGGTTTTGTTTGTTGATGTTTTCTAGAAATTTAAAAAGAAAGTGTAGAGACTGTCTCATTTCTTCATTTCTGCTTCTTACAGAATTGTAAGTTATTCCTTTCTTACAAGGTTCAGCCACATAAATAAACTGCATGGATGATACTCTCACTGTCTTGCATTATCTTATTGTCTGTGCAGCTGTTCTTTTTTTGGCTGCAGTGTCACCAGAAAGGCTTTTGTTCTCAAGAAGTGTCACTAGACAGAAATGGTGCAATCTCAGAGAGTGAGAGGGCTATCTGAAGGTTGGAACAGTAAATAGCTATCTCTAGGATCATTACAGGAAAATGGTATAGGAGTAAGTTTCACGCGCTGCCAAAGATGACTGTCTGATTTTTCTTTTCCTCTCCATGTAGAACTAGATCCATCTAGTCGGGTTTATCATGTTCAAAATACTGTTTCCTTGGCAACATTTCACAAAATTAAACTTGTTTTCAGTTTGATATGAAAGACTTGAACTGTCTATGGCATATTTTGAAACACTTAAATAGAGAGAAGTTTAACAGCTCGTATCTTATTGTGAATGTGCAGACAATAAGAGTCTCAGATGAGCACATTCCTACAAAATTTTAATGCAGACTAGCTCTGTGAAAGATGAAATCTGAATACCTTCTTGGTATGCTGTATTTCTGTGCACTGCCAGTAAAGACAGTGTAGAAAATAACAGGAAGATGTGATTTGGACTTTGTATATCCTTCCAGTCAGTCGGTTGCGTAGCCTCTTAAGTTCAGTGTTAAGATTCTTAAAGATGTTGTGTTTTTTCCCTCCTTGTACCCTTTTGTAAGATAATAACTTGACAGTAAAACAAACTCCACCTGTTTTATGACTGAATTTTTTCAGCACGTGTGAAAATTGAGGATCTTTCAGTTGCCTTATTTATGAATTTAAGGTCACATAGTGCTTGGACTACTTAGGTCATTTTGTTACACAAATTACAGAAACTCTGGTTTTACTACTGTATGGTGTTAAGTTGCTTTCTTCATAGCCTGGAGCTGCTGTAAACCTACATGCTATAAAACTTTAGTCTCCAGCAAAAATGTGAGTTTAGCTTGTTGTATGGAAAGGCTCTTGAAGAAGAAAGAGTTATTGTGAGCTTAATGCTTCTCATGCATTTCACTGGAAGAAAGCCCAAGTTTTTTTGTATTAGTGGAGAATAAAAGTACTTAGCATAATACCTGCATTTTTGATGTTTGCTTTTCCATTACTTTGTGGAAAACAGTTGAATCTTAATTTGGGTAATTCTTGTCACTGAAGCAAGTCTTATTGCAGGTAATGACTATGGGCTTAAATATGAACTAAACTGGTTTATAAAGCAAACAAAAATCTTTCTCAAATTATGAAGCTTAGAGTTGCCGGGAAAAGAAATTAAACAGTTGCATGTAGCAGTTTGCATCAGTACAACTTGTGTTGATGCATTTTATGACATCTAAAACCTGTACATCATGATACCATTTCACCCCTCAATTTACAGTTGTTTACCTAGTTGACTAACTACACATCAACCAGAACAGATGGTGTTAGCCAAATTTTGCTCATTTCTCAACTGTAAATGGTAGCCATCCCTTTCTCCTTCTGAAGGGTGTCTACAATAGACGTGTCAATTATTTAAAATGTTTTAATCTGATTTTAGTTGAATTTCAATTCATGCCGTGTCCCTTTGGTGCAGTGTTGTTACCATTCAGCAGTCCTAAGTGAATCCCAGGGAAAAATACATCCTGTAGACATCCATCTCCTTGCCAATATGGTGTCAGCATTGTTTTAGTCACCACCAATGGCAGAATCCTTGTTCCTGACTATATAGAGTCTGCTGGATATCTTAGTCAGTGACTCCACCTTTACCATTGTTAGCAAGCTAAAGAGAAAGCTCAGAAGTTGCAGAGTATGTTATGAGGACATGGGCTAGTGAAGAAACTGAGTAGATGAGGTTGGTGGGTGGATTTGATGATCTTTTATGTGTTTTCCAGCCTGTATGATTCTGTGTTCATCTAAGGGAAGCATAGGTAGTACCAAAGTGTTTCCTAGGTGATCATTTTCTATCAATTATCTACTTTCTTCTGTATAACCTAAATCTTGTCTCTGTAAGAATACTGAAATGTACCTTAGTTTGGTTGAACGTTTTTTAAATTTTTTAAATGATTTGATTTGAAAGGCTTCCAGCAGTTGATGGTTATCTAAAAATAAAAAATGTTTTGAATTGACCAAGAGGAGGCTTTACAAGAATGGATTTTCAGTCTTTACGTGAGAATTCTTCATGCATCAAGCTCTACTATGCTTACTTTTTAATACAAAATCAGTGGTTTTCCACTTGTTGCTTTCATTTATGATTGTTGTCTCTGCTGTAATGGTGTCTTAGTGATGTAATTCACAATGCAGATAAGACTGATGCTTTCGTTTGTTGCCTTTTTTGCTTCAGCTCTTCAGTATCCCTAAATGTGATATAAGCAGTACATATGTTTGTGAGATTCCATTTCATGAGTTGGAGGGTAAGGAAGATTGATACCGTAATTAATAGTAGCAGAGGAGGGCTGATGTAGAATGTCAAACATAGAAGCAGATAAGGTTACTATTGGAGATGATCATTACAAAAAGCAGAAACCCCTTTATGCAGTTAAATATGACTTGTGTTTTCCTGCTCAGTTTCATTCTATGTGGGACATATTTTAAATAGATCAATTTGTGTTTTCTAGTAGATCAGTTCCATTAAAAAACTGCATTTTACTAAATGAGAACACAAAGGTCATGCTTGTTGTCGTGAGCTATTTTCAAATTGGTACAGGGAAATATATTTTGTTAATATGGCTTATCCAGTATTTCATGGTAAACTTATGCTAATTAGTTTGAACTGCTGTCAAAAGAATTTGTGTGCTGTGATAATCTAAGAAATGTGAAGTTTAGGTGATGCCTGCTTTGGCTGGTTCTGTTTGCTTTTGGTTTTTTTGTTTTGGTGTGCTGGTAAAAGCTGAGCTTTTCATTGTGTTTTTCTTTCTGATTTCCCGCCATCGTGGTTGTGAAGTAACTTTTGCTTAACAAACAGAAGTCAAATTGATTTCACTCGCTTGAAATACTGTTATTGGGAGGGTGGAACTGGGTGATTATTCGTTTTGAGTTTCCTTTATTTGCTATTAAATGGCTAAAAATTGTATCGGACATTGAATATCAAAACTTTTTGTAGAGCTGGCTCTGGAGCCTGATTGACCTAGCAACAACTTGCTTAGACTTAGGATTACTGGTCAGCAAAATAGAAAAAAAAAAAAAAATTAAAAAACAATTAAAAAAAATTCCCCCTTTCCTTTGCCAACAGATTCCTAACAGCTAAGTAATATTACTGTTAAATGTCTTAAGGTAGCATTCTGCTCTGTGATCCAGGCCTTTCATGTTTTAGTTTGATCTTCCTGTGTCACGCGAGGATGTGCTTTGCTCCTGAAAATATGCGCTTTTCCATGCATTTCACAAAATCACTCAATCCAGACTGCAAAACAGGATTGCACGCATTGAATAAAAATGTGATTAGGCCACTTTCTACATTCATGCTCTGAACTTTTAAGTACTGTCTGTATTCTCTATGAGTAACCTAAGATGCCTGGAAGAGAAGTATGTTATCCATCCTGACGGAGACTGTCTATACTAAACAACATATAGCAGGAATGACTTTTTTGTTGAGTTCTCTTGCTGTGGTACCAGTATTAAAGGACATCTTGGTGGCTTAATCAGTGTATGATTAATGCATACAGTGTTTCTTGACAACATCCCCCATGTATACATATTTTTGTAAGAGACATAAATTTCTTCTCTTATTTCACTTTTACAGATACATGGGGATTGGGCTTTCGGCACAGGGTGTCAACATGAACAGGTTACCAGGTATGTTTAGTACTTTTTATATTTGGTAGGTTACTTAGATGGTTCATTTTGATTTGAAATCTACTTGAGCTTCATAGGAAAGTTCTGGTAAGCACCAGAGTGTAGCGTGACATCTGTGTTGTATCTGTTTATCTGCAGCATGTAGAACTTGCAGGTAGAAAGCTTTGCTTTCTGTTGTGTTACTGCATATTTGTTCCTGTACACTGACAACAGGTTATGCAGGTTAGGCAAGCAAATAGACTTAAAAGTTTTAATCATATTTCCTGATTTAAAAAAAAAAAAGCTCTGTGTGCATGTTTTTCTGTACATTGTTAGTTGTCTTTTCAAAAAAGAGAACTGTTTTCTTGGGAAACTAACTATATACAGAGTGTGAAATCATGCTAGATTGACTTTTGTGTGACTATGTTCTCTCTCTTTGAATATCAGTTAGGGTGCTGTACAAACAATTTTTAAAGATGTAACTGATCAGTGTAACTGCATTAATTTTGAGTATTTAATTTATTGGAAGATGCTTAATTTGCCAACTGAAGCTACAGTGCAAGAGTCTGGCATGGGTCACAGTGATTAAGGACCTAAGTATGAAAATACATTAAAAATTTTATGCAGCAAATTGAAGAGAGAGAATAAACCCACAGTCATCTGCTAAAAATAATTGTGGAATTGTCAGTATAAACTCTTAGTCATAATATATATTACCCAGTGGAACTGGTAGCTTGTGTTAGAGATCTTGCTCTGTCATTTTGAATAAGCATTTAATAGAACTGTTAGGAAATATTTTGTGGTGCCTGAAAGTTTATTCCCTTCTAGGAGTTTTTGCATAGTGTTGAATAAGAAGCTGTGAATTTGTTTAGTACAGTAGTGAGGTTTCTTAACTGGTTCTGCATCATCTTTGCCTACAGAATTAGTGCCATGTTTGCATACATAATGACTTGCCTGCTGCCTGTGACTTTCATCTGTATCAATATTTCTTTTCCTTCTTTTTGTGATGGAGGTGGCAAAGCTTAGGGCCACTGTAGTCTAGAGACTCTGCTATTATGCAGAAATTGTTTGCTGACAAGTAGTCATTAAGAACGACCAGGAATTGAAGTATGGTTCCCCAGAGATGTATGTTTGGGTTTTAGGAAGAATTTGATTATGAAATATGGAGACAACAGTTTTGTAAGATGAAAGGAAGAGCAGGAAGATCTTCACTGCTTTGGAGGAGAGCACGTCAGATGTACAGATAGCTTTGAAATTTCAACATTGCAGCTGAGGATGTTTTTGGTGTTGATAATGTTGCATGTTTGCTTAAGGGGAAAGTGTTTTCTAAATTTGTATTGCCTTTTAAGTACTGCAAATGGAGCCACCTGTTCAGCCATTTTGATAAAAGAAGCTGTTGTGATTTTTTTTTTTTTTTTAATGAAACAGTTCTGTTAGTTGCATAAGAAATCTTAGACAGCTGAGCATAATAATTGATCTTTCTATCCTGGTTAGAATATACTAACTTTGCTTTGTCTTTCTGTTATTTTTGTAATAAAGGAAATGAACAACTTGTAAACGCTTTGTCCTCTAGGTTGGGATAAACATTCATATGGTTACCATGGAGATGATGGACATTCATTCTGTTCCTCTGGAACTGGACAACCCTATGGCCCAACATTTACTACGGGTGATGTCATTGGTTGTTGTGTCAACCTTATCAACAATACGTGCTTCTACACAAAGAATGGACATAGCTTGGGTATGGAGAAACATCATCTCTTAATGACAGCATTATGTCTAGAAATCTGATGCTTCCTACGTATTTTAAATCAGAAACAGCTCATGCTAGGAGTGATGTATTTGAACAGTTCTTTTAGTAACCTTATATTCTATGAAATAAATGAAGAATTGCAAAGGATTTCATTTCATACATGTTGTATGCACTAACATGCCTTGTGAATTTGGAAGGATTTGCCATAGCATCTCCTTCCATAGGACTTACATTTATGAACTCTAAGGCCACAAATATTTAATGTTCATAATAGAAGGCAATTGATAAGAGTATTGAAGAAATGGAGAATGGGTACATAGGTTACTCTGAAAGTAATGCCTTCCTCTTTATTTCCACGCAACCTGAAGTTGATACAAAGAGCACAGTAACGCCATTTGTGAGAGCCTGTTTTTAGCTGCAGAACTCTAATTTTCAACATAGCCACCACTGTTAGTTGGGTTTTTTTTGCAGCCGTGAAAAAGTGCATGCTGCACTTGTAACAATCTGCACTAGCAAAGTTTACCCACAGCCACCACTGCTGAAATGCACCACCTGCTGCCTCACTGTGCTCGAATCCAGTCTTTGGTCTCTAAACAGTCAGCGAGCATCAGTGAACGTCAATGAGTGCCATTTTTTCCACATGGAGGAAATCAGTGACACATCTTTGCTTCATCTGTACTTACAGGTCAGGCACCATTCTGTCAGACTGCCCCTCTGCTGCTGTCTGCTGCACTGCGACAGCTTGTGACAGAATGTTGATAGGGAGGTTCAACCTCTACTGCCATACCACCAACATCTGCCTCTGATGTTGCAGGATGGCATAGTAAAATGGGAGATGTTACTTCTGGAGCAGCTTTCAAATTTTAAATTCATTTCTGCTGTATAGGGAGCACTTAACCTTCACTAAGCCCTATATAAAACTAGCATTATTTTGAGCATATCTTGGAGAGCAGTATCTCTTGGATTCCCCATCTGGAGTCATGTGTAGTTGGGATATTGTCAGGAATTACACAAATTGCACTACCGCTAAGTCCATAAGGTATTTATGGTACACTTTAGCATTGTGCAAGACAAATAGTTCTAGAGTTTGAAGATGGTTGAATGTACAAGAATGCAGTAACTTAATGCAATTTAAGGAGCAAAGTGTAAAGTAGTGTAAAGAGAGAAAAAAAAAATCAATTTCCTGCATTAAGGAGAGAGCAGGATCTCTTTACCAAGTCCCAAGATCTTGGAACTGTGCTGAAGGAAGTAAGAAGATTCAAAGGATAAGGCTCAGAAAAAAGAGAAGCTGTCATGGATAGAAATGTGATAAGGAAAAGAGAAGCTAGCTTGAAATGAGATACTGAGATTACAGAGTTTTACAGTCATTATTTAACTTTCTCATGTTTCCAAACATGTAGGAAGTTTGGAAAGTAGTAAAACGAAGGGCATGGCTTGAATTCTCTCAGAACAGAACAGTTTGCTCTGGCCTTGAGCAGATGGGTCTGACTTGGGAGTTCTGTTGCCTGCTACTTGAGCAGGGCTACGATGCCTCCAAAGGTTTCTTTCAAGTAAATCTGTGATTCTATCGTGACTTAATATAAATGAATGAGTATGCTTGAACCATGCACTGTGTAGTGATGTATTTGAAAGATAAGACTGATGTTTTGTTTATTCTAATCTTTAACTTGGTTAAAGCTGAGAGGAGTAATCTACCTTCTTTCATCTTTTGGAACTAGTGGCAGTTGTGATCACATGCACGGAAGGGCTTAGTGGGAAGGAGTAAAAGTTCTTTTTCAGTGAAGGTCTTAATAGAGACTAGATTAGGCCAACTGTGAAATTAACACTCCCAAGTGACAGAAATCTGTTTAAAGAGGGGAACAGAATGGCAAAGAGGAGAGGCAAGTAAAATGTCATCTGCAGTAGAGGGTCTGATAAACGCTTTGTGGATTTCAGAAAGAAACCTGTTCTGATGTGGGCTTTGCTAGACTGACTTTCTAAAACTGGAGTTCTGATTCTCTGTTCAGAGGAAAAAATAAATTAGAGATCTGTGTTGTTGCTTCTTGTTGTCTAGGATTCATAAAATCTCAAATCAGACAACACAGTTTTCTTCTCTGGGCTGCAGATGCAGCAGTAGTATTGGGGATCTTTGGCTCAGTGTGGAATTTGATGCTTCAGAAAGGTCTAAGCTAAGATTTTTGCAAATGTGAAACCCAGGATTGGATGAGAAACGTTCCCCTTCTACCCCCTCTAAAAAGAAAAAGAGGGAATTTGGGAGAGGAGGACCAAAAACACTTGCCTCTTGCCACTTAACTGTTTTTACCTTAATGACGGTTGTGGTTGTTTTGGAATAGAATGAGTTGGATTTCAAAATGTGTCAAACAAATTTTTTTTTTATAACTCTTCACTTAAAAATAAGTGAAAAAGTAGTAGGTAAAATGATAGCTTTGAGGTGTGATGAAAGGAAATATTTACCAGATACATCATCCTTTTGTACCAAAGCTGTAAGAACTCAGTTGCTCTCAAGGTTTGAAATCTTGGTGAAGAATGGAGACAGAAAGCAGTGGTGGGATTTAGGACAAAAGGTTAAAAGCTATGTTTTAATCTTACATTTGAAAAGGCAGTGATTATGAAAATAAATACAGGTTTCAAGGGGTAAGTGGATTTGAATCATTATGTACTTCTAGAAGAAAAAAGTTGAAGTCACAATTCCAACAATTAGAAAAGTACGGAGTACTGTTACTATTTGGCTATTTGGAGAAGTAAACCTCCTCCTATTTATTTTTAAATGATAGCTTTTTTTCCCCTGATCTGCTTGAAGTTCCTGAAATGCACGGAGGTCAGATTTTTCTTTAATCTTGAGATGACAGCATCGGTGTCTTGGTCCTGTGGGTGGGTGGATAGATGCTTTTAATTATGTAACAGAATATCAAGCTATTCTGATCACAAAAAAGTCACCCTGGGGTGAGCTAGAGTGAAACATCTACCATCCTTGTTCAGAGTATTACAGGCATTTGCTGTTTGTAGATATTGCCTGCTTACAAAGAAAAATAATGGCAAGCAAGACATGGATGAGCCTTGACATCTCAATATTAAGACATGCACGTAGAAGAAATACTTTGAGGTTTTCCCCCTAAATTTTAATCTGTAGCAATAATCTTCATGTTTCTTAGTCTGCATATCTGCATGATGCTTGCTAAATCTTTGGCCCTATTATGAAAAACTGTGGGCAAATTATGTGCTTTTGGAAGAAAATAACTTTTTGCCAAATGTTGTTGTTTATTACCCAAGCACATTAGTTGTGCCTGAGCATCATGAATGTCATCATTAACTGCTTATTTTGAGATAGTTTGGGTGAGTTTTCTGAACGTGTGATGATATACTTAAGAAAATGTGACTAGAAGCCAGACATACAGAAATTAATCTTAATTTTCTCCTCATTACAGGCATCGCTTTCACAGATTTACCGGTAAGACAAGCGCATTTTCAGACAACTTTCTATGTGTTACATAAACTGATGTTTAGATTTAACTGGCATTTAGCTTGTATTCCTCAGAAACCCACTGAAAATCCTCTTCACTGATTTAAAATCAGATCCTTTCACCTTTTAAATGATGATTTCTTAATTGAAGCAAAAAGTTTTCTGTTTTTACACCGAACCTCACAGGGTTTTTGCTATTCAGGTATTCAGTGTTCAAGTGATTCTAGTGAACTTCCACCAGAATGTTGTGTATGAAGGAATGGTACATACAATTATTTAGTTTGCACTTGATTTGACAGAGCCAGGCCTTATGTAAAGATCAGTGCTTCATGAAACACCAGCACTGTGCATATGTACAGCTGTGTTACCATATGTGGAAAGGCTGGGTACTTAAGACATTGTCAGTGTAACTCATGCTTGATGCTTAGCTTTCAAAAACATTACAAGTTTGCTTCATGAGATCAAACATTAAAACATTGTTTGTTTGTTTTTTGAGGAAGTTGCAGGTACTTGAAGTCTTTTATCTTTTTGGTTAATTAAATTGTGTTTCCTTAAGATCACTATAAATGTTTTCCCTGTGCTATTGGTACAGGCATGATACTGCACTTACTTTGCTTTTTCTCATCCAGTTATTTCTGATTCAGTCTTGTTAAGGCACAGAGTGTAATGGTTCCATCTGGCCAACTGCTCTGTTAGCTATGGCCATAGGAGGTGGGGAGGAAAAATGAAGCAGGTGGCACAGGGTTGGGTGCTTCATGCAGGAAGCTGCTGCTGTCCTGGATCTGTGGGATGCCAGCAGGAGTACTTGCTATGGTACCAGCACAGGAAAACTGACATCTTCACCTAAAGTTTGAAGCTGGACCCCTCCCCATTAGAATTGATTGCTTTAATCGCATCAAAAGCTTTAAGACTTGTGCTTTGTTGCTTAGTCTAGGCTAGATAACATTATAAACAAGGCTAATTTAGAAAGCCAGAGTAGAGAAGAGACAAGAGAGACTTTGGAATGGTTTTAACAATCATGGTATTTTTCTTTTAGTTTCACTGGGCTTCAGGTTCTTAGTGGCCTATCTGGTGATAACTTTGTACTCATAGCTGCCATTCATTCAGTACACAGTTCTGTAGACCAGCATACCATTATACCATAACACCATTGATTGTGGTGTAAGTAGGATATGGATATACCAAACATAAAGCCAAAAGCTAACTGCTTGCCATACCGTTTCTGAGATGCTAAGAAAGTTAGTTTAATCTCAACCCACAGACTTCACTTTTCTCGTATTTGGCATATTTCAAGTTTGCATTGAGACTTAATCTCTAAGCAGAAAATAAAACTGAGACAACAATGAGTGCTTTGAAGTTTTTTGAGATACAAGTTCAGGAATTCATGAGAACCCCAATGCGCTGTTGCTGTTCTTTTTAGGCATTGCACTTGGATTTGAGGTTAATGAGTCCTCTATCCTGTCAGTTCTTACCATTAAAATTCAGTGATGTTTCTAAGTATTTCACTCCAAAAGGAAAATGGCCCACTTTGTAAGTTTAATTTTTATTCTCTTTTAAAAGAAATTTTAATCATTTAAAAATTGGTACTTAATATTTTGTGAAATTCAAACCGAAAGTTCTAAACTTTTGCACAGTTTTCAAAAGTGCCTTTTCTGACTGGAAAGAGAATGATCACTAAGCCTTACTTAATCATAGAATTGCTCAGGTTGGAAAAGATCTTCAAGATCATAGAGTCCAACCACAGCCTAACCATCCTACCCTCACTCTAACAACCCCCTGCTAAATCAGGTCCCTGAGCACCACATCCAAATGGTTTTTAAACACATCCAGGGATGGTGACTCAACCACCTCCCTGGACAGCCTATTGCAGTGCTTAACAACCCTTGCTGTAAAGGAGTATTTCCTGATACCCAACCTAAACTTATCCTGGCACAACTTAAGGCCATTTCCCCTTGTCCTGTCACCAGAGAGAGCAGAACCAACCTCACTGTGCTGTAAGCACCTTTCAGATATTGGAAGAGAGCAATAAGGTCTCCCCTCAGCCTCCTTTTCCCCAGACTAAACAGCCCGAGTTCTTTCAGTCTCTCCTCATAGGGCATATTCTCCAGCCCCATTACAAGCCTTGTTACTTATTTCAAAATAAAGAATGGTGACCATTGGGAATAAAACTCATCTGTCATTGTATTGCTGGATTGGTAGAAGTTGCTTCAAATGCTGGATGTATGATCCAGGGGTATTTGCTTTTTCACACTACTAGTAACATTGGGGTTGTTACAGAGTTCTGTTGTTTCTTTTTTTTGGGGGGGG
>NW_024962263.1:5363241-5480937 GCF_019238085.1 Lagopus leucura | reverse complement strand
ATAAGAGGAGAAAACTAATTAAAAAATTTCTTGCAGCCAAACTTGTACCCTACGGTAGGACTGCAGACACCAGGAGAAGTTGTGGATGCTAATTTTGGACAACACCCATTCGTATTTGATATTGAAGACTATATGCGAGAATGGAGAACCAAAATTCAAGCACAGATTGACAGATTTCCAATAGGGGATCGGGAAGGAGAATGGCAAACAATGATTCAGAAGTAAGGCTTTGAATATTGTTCACTTTAAAAAAAAAAAAAAAAAGTTAATCTGATGATTTCAGAGGTCTTTAGGATGCCATGCCTGTTGTCTTATTCAAAAACCAGCAGATTATATTAAAAGCTAGTACTGATAGTTTTGTTGACATAACGGGCTTGATAAATATATGTGAATTAAGCACATGAATTAAGCAAATGCTTTTCGAGGGAGATTTCTCTGTCATTACTTAAATAAGAATTTGTAATAAGTGTAAATCTTCTGATTTGACCTATCCAGTTTGGGTTGGCATGTTCTGGAAAAATTGCCACAAGCACAATGGTCAGCTATAATACTTGAGCAACTGGAAATGTTCCTTAGCCTTTGGCATGCCAGTGTAGCTTGTGGCTCCTCTGTGTGTGAAGTGCAAAAATGGTGGCTTTGGCTTTGCGTTAATTTCCTGGTGAAAATGCAAACTGAATCACTTCAGTCTGTGTCATGAGTAATAAAGAAGCTTGAGTAGCAGACTGTATTATGATTGGTCAAACTTTGGATCACAATTTTATTAAAGTTCATTGTAATGAAATTATTTCTGCTGGCTTAGTACTGTGTTTGGAGATGATACTGAATCTTAACTGAATTACTTTAGTCTGACTTGGACACAAGTTTCTGAACTTCAAATAGAAGTCTTTGATTCGGTCACTATTTTTTTTGCAGAAACAGAAGTTTTACCTTCAAGGAGTTCTCAGTTGCACATTTAGTTAATAAATGTTTCTGGGTTTTATTTTTGTTTATTTTTAGAATGGTGTCATCTTACTTAGTTCACCATGGATACTGTGCAACAGCAGAGGCATTCGCCAGGTCCACAGACCAGACTGTGCTAGAAGAATTAGCTTCCATTAAAAATAGACAAAGTAAGGCTGGAAAGCACATTACATCTTCTTTTCTTTTTCTTTTCCTTTCTCCCTTAAATGGATACTGCATAGATCTTTCTCTTAAAGACTGTTGTAGAATATTCTTTCAGCACTGTTTCATAGTACAGTTCTTTACTTTCCTGTAAAGCTGTGCATATATGAACAGCTGGCTAAGATGAACTGCACTAATACTCCTGGAGCTTGTTTGATGTAGCAGGATGTGGTAAATTACCTGTTGTCCTTCTCTTGAATGGAGAATTGTGATCTGTCTTAAACAAACGTGTATAATGTCTGTAAACTAGTGCTTGTGACTGACCCCTATCTCTCACAAACAGGAATATATAGCTGTTGATAAAAGTTTAAACTTTTCTCTCAGCGATAAAGGTTAGAGTTTAGGAAGTGCTTTGAGTTAAAGCAAATGTCAATTTTTTTTCCAGTTTACAGTTAAGGGAGAGAGGAGAAGGGGAATTAATAGCTTCTCACTTGCTCTGGCTGTGCTGTTTGGCAGCCTGATGAAAACAGTGCCTTCCCCCATTCATTTTGATCCCTGCTGTATGAACACAAGCATTTGTGTGACTGCATGACACAGCACATGGGGAAACTGCTTTGGTGGAAGAATAGCTTGTCTGTTGGGTTGTTTTTCATTAGGATCAATTTCTCAGTTGGTGGTTAGAGCTGTGAGGCTGTTTGAGGCTTGTGCCAGGTTACAGCAGCAGAAGCATTAACTGAAGCTGCCAAGTCTGCTGTGGAAAGATTTAGTTATCTGTAACCTGGTTTTAAGCGTGTGTTGCAGGTGAGAGACACTAATTTTTTTGGCTGAAATTGAACCATTGGGAGTGTGGGAAGTAATTTGGACATTCTTGGGGGATGGTAGTTTGGTATGTGCTTGTATACAAAGGTATGAAACTGAGAAATATATCACAGAATGATGTCTCCAATCTTAATCTAGCTCTAAATGAGCAGTCCTTGTTCAAAACAGTTACACACTGACCGTAAAAGTATTTACTTAGTACTTGTTTAGATAGCTGTAGGTAGAGTCTGGCTCTTCACTCTGCCTATTGAACTTTTTAAGGAAGCATGATTTTTCTTTAAGCTTTTTTTTCTTTCTAATGAACAGCCCTGTTGATGAATGGTTGCAGTGTCTTGTAATAACTAATTTACGTGTATTAATCCATTAGCTGTCGTTTTAACTGTTGTTTTTGGTGAACAGAAATTCAGAAACTGATTTTGGCAGGATGAATGGAGAACCCATTGAAACAACGTAACAGCTGTATCCAAGTTTACTAGAAAAAAATCCTAATCTCTTATTTGTTTTTTGGTGAACAGGAATTCAGAAATTGGTTTTAGCAGGAAGAATGGGAGAAGCCATTGAAACAACACAACAGTTGTATCCAAGTTTACTAGAAAGAAATCCTAATCTCTTATTTGCATTAAAGTGAGTCTTCAAATTATACAGATGTGTGTTTATAGATGACACAATTACCTTCTGAGAAAAGACAATTAAAGTTCTCACAGAAACTTAAAGTTAAGCAGCATTTTTTAGAAAATGTGTAGTTTTTTTTCTTTATGCTATATTTATTTGCTACGTGTTAAACTAGGTTTTGTCATCAAGGTCTTGTTTTGCAGCATAGTTCACGTCTTGCTGTAGACTTGTCCTCTAGAACTAAGTTTTTGTACTTTTAAAAATGAATTTTAATCGGATTCAGTGTCAAGTAAAACTTAAAATGTAACTGATAGTGTCACATACAAGAAGGTTAAGAGTCTTGTGGCATGAGTTGGTCTGTTCCTCCAAATGGCTGACTGACGTTAAACACCTCTTTAAGATGAGCTGTTGCACTCCTTGTCACTGAACTGCAAACCTCTCTGGGCAGTGAAAATTCACTAATCCCCAAGAGTCCTCGTAGCTTCATGGGCATGCAATATGCACCTTCATTCTGGCATTTCTACTTGCCAGCTGTGCTGAACCTCCAAAATTGCTTATCATGTCATGACATTGGAATGTGGGAAAAAATCTGCTCCTTATTTAAAAACAAAGCACTGGAATTTTTATGCTCAGTTAATTTACTTGAAATGTTTGAAGTCTGTCGCACTCGAGTGCTGAACAGAATTCGTGTGATAGTACTGCAGACTTATCACAGAATGTGATTTGGTGAAAGACCTCACTCTAACATCAACTGTATGTCACCTTTTTCTCAATCTGTCTTGCTAAATTTTGCCTGCTCCATTAAGATTACCTAAGCCTAAAACATTAAGCAGTAGCTCTAAGCTTCATCAAAATCCATAGTAAAATCTCCTTACTTAAAATTGACAAAGAGTAACCACCTCTAAAAGGAAGGTTTGTATGTGAGTTTGCTTACTAAACTGTTTTCCGGTGTAAATGTTTCATGTTAAAGAAGTTATCATTTAATCCTTACTGTTCCAGGCAGTCAAAGTGTGTTTGTATTATCTTTGAGACAAATAACAGGCTTGACAACAGAATTATGTATCCTTCTGAAGAAATACGCTTGCCCCTGCCAATAAAACAAAACAAAAAATACATCTTAGTGCTCTAAACTTTGAGGACTTATTGCCAGAGTTTATCCTCAAAGATAACGTTCCTGTTCTTCTCCCTCATAAACTTCATAGTTCCCTATTTTGGCCTAATACTCTGTTTGCTGATGATTGGATTAGTGACATCCAGCATTTTGTTGAGTCAGACTGTTTTAAAGTGCGTTTAACACTAAAATCACTGATATCATTGGTAAATTGAAGTGTCTGAATTGTTTTACGAGCTTAACTTCTTTGTCTTTTGTTTAGGGTGCGCCAGTTCATAGAGATGGTGAATGGTACAGACAGCGAAGTGCGGTGTTTGGGAGGCCACAGTCCAAAATCTCAGGATAGTTACCCTGTTAGCCCACGGTCTTTTAGTAGCCCTAGCATGAGCCCCAGCCATGGAATGAATATTCACAATTTGGCAACAGGCAAAGGGAGCAGCACACACTTTTCTGGTAAGTTGATGTGGAGGATATAGCAAATCTGTAAAGCTTTCTTCTATGGCTTTGAGTACTGGGAGAAGTCACAAGCATTGAACCTGTGGATAGACTGTTTTTGTTAGGGCTGAGGCTTTTTGCACTGAAGTAGAGATTTAACAGTCAAAGTCTGTTATTCCCAGTCACTACAGGAACTGTTTTTATGAAATGAAATCTTAAGACATCATTGCTTCTGTGAGGTATGGAGTTTTGACATTAAATTTCTGTTGTCATTTTGATGCTAATCCATGGTTTAGGCAAGGTGCCTGAAATCCAGTAGGTGGTCTGTGTTGTTCATGGAACAGTAGGAAATATTAGGAGCTGGCTGGCCAAGCTAGGTTAAACAAACAAACAAACTGCTGGCAGCCACATTGCAGTCTGCACAGCTGAGACTGTTCTGAAAGCACCTGTAGTGGTGGCAAAGCTTCAGTGGGAGACGAAGATGTTCAGGGCTGCCCCGTGCCAATGGAGAGATCCCAGCACAGGGATGGGACATGTTAAAATGGTACTTGAGCATGTCATCTCTGAAGCCAGTTCTGCTTTGGTAGCGTGTGAAGGCTGTCAATTTTCAGTTCTGTTTCTTCCTTAAATCTGAACTGGCCCCGTGGCATCCAGAATACCAGCTGCTGCTTCAGGCGTTTTAGTCTTGTTATGCTCAGAGTTGCTGTTGTTTCCTCGGGTTCTCGTTGTGGTGTATTGTAGAAAGCACCTCTAACTTGCTTATTTTGAAAGCAGAGGCACTACTTAATAAGCAAGCAGGTAAAATTCAGGTGTTGTGAACACTGAGATTTGGGATTTGCTGAATAGCAGAAAGTGGCAGTGGGGTGGGGGGAGGAGGTGATTGGGGTTTTTGTTTTTATGTTTTTAAATAATGAATCCTTCCTTTGACCTGTTTCTGTGTTAGATGATATTTGGGAGCCCCTACGTTTGTGCTTGATAGGACTGCCAATTACATGTTTGCTTCCAATGGCAGCTTATTGGTTATGTTTTAGAGGGGTCAGAAGAAGTTTTAGCCAGGCGTCATAATTTCACAGCATGGTATAATTTTATTTAGCAAAGCACAATGTTAGCAATTAAAATAATTATATAGGAAAGCAGCAGGGTTGTGTTTATGTGGCAGCATGGAAAACATTTCAATACTGAATTTTACTGTGTGTTTCCAAAGATAATTATGTGATAAAGAATTAGAATGATACATGTCTGCTTTCATTCTTAATTATTACAGTGGCCTAAACGTTCTTGCTTCTTTCAGAAATGTTTATAAATGATTGTGTTGATTCAGTTTTATGTCTTATTCATGTATATGTGCAACTGAAAAGATCTTCCCATCTGTGTGCTAGTATTTCTTAATGTTTTCATTTCTGCAGTGTAGAAACCTTAAAGGTGCAAATACTTGAAGCCTGGAAGCTGCCTTTTTAGGATTATTTGTTTGACAAATGTAGTATTTTGTGACTGGGAGCAATTAAGCTATTTTTGTTTCACTTTTAAATTGGTATTTACAAAGTTCTTTGTAATTAATTACAACTATAAAAACTTTCTTTCAGGGTTTGAAAGTAGTTGCAGTAATGGAGTAATATCAAATAAAGGGCATCAATCTTACTGTCACAGTAAGCATACAGCCACCAGCTTGAATGTACCAGAGCTTAACAACATAAATGTATCAAGATCTCAGCAGGTTAACAGCTATTCCAGGTGAGTGAACTTGGATACTTCCAACATACATTAACACTTGTGCTGTCTACATTGTTTTTATTACAGAGAAAAATTCTCAGTGGAATTTTTTTTCTTTCAAGAACAGTTACAGGATTTATTGGAGGGCATTGGAGGGAAGACAGAAATAACTGCTTCTGTTTGTGATTGCTCGAGTCTGCTCTGGTTTTAACTTCTCCAGCTCAAGAGTCTGGTTGTTGTTTTCCTGTTCAGTTAAAGAAATGCAATGAAGAAAAATAAATTATCTTGCTGACAGCTATTTATGGTCAATTTAGAAATTGTTTAGGGAAGATTACGTAGCTCGCTTGTAATTTTAATTTACACCACTGACATTAGTTTAAGAGCTCTTGCTTGGGAGGTAGTAGCTAAATACACCCTACTCCTAAGAATGTTCCCCTGTATTGATCGAATGGGATAGGAAATGGTGTAGGCAATAAAAAGTTGTCTGGATACTTTCACTTTGTGCATTATCTACTGGCCGAACACATTTGAGGTACATCTGGAACATGGATACTCTTCCATTGCACACATAACAGGAATTGTTTGCCTACCTTCCATTGCTGTCACCTGTAGAAAGAGCGAAAATGATGCATGAATCTGGGCATAAATACTGAGCTCTGTAGGCTAACACAAATGCAGCATAACTTGATTCAGTTTGAAATCCATAAGTACTTTATTGCGTTGTCCAAAATGCATTCCCCAAAGCATCAACTAAGATACTCAGATGTATGTGACAACAAAAACATAGCACAGTTAGATTGCGATGACATTAGCAGAAAGTAAGAGTAACAATTTTCCCAGTTTGCATTTGTGTCAGCAATCATCCCTGCAGAACAACTTGGCAGAGTTCAATGTTGAAATTTCTCACAGGACGAAGGCAGTTCCTTTACTGTAGAGCTGCCCAGCTAAAGAGATCTTTCAATCATCTTCAGAGGAAGCTGAATGTGTTTTGGTTCTATTGGCAGCAAGCTTTTAAAGCTCTAAATCTTTTTGGTCCTGTGAAAGGTTTTAGATTGTGACAGAATAGTTATACCCTATTCTATTCCAAAGCTTGTACTATCAGGAAAGGTCAGTCTCCAGAGCCACCATGGCAACCATGGCACCTAAAAGTGTCTTTGTGTGACTGCTGTGAGCAAAGCGTATTGCAGAGTTGAATTTACCTCTGACTCTTTCAGTGTCTTGGTGTTCTTGGTAATTGCTCTGGGCTTTTCTTCCTTTTCCCTGAAATTCCACTGAGAGTAAATGGGAGATTGAGGCTTTTTTGTGAATATAATTTACCTAAATGTCAGGCCTATTTTGAGAGTGTCATATTTACTTAGCTGTGCTTTGAAAAAGAAGGGGATGGGGGGAAGCAGAACTAAGGTGTTTCTTCAGTGCATATTCTCTGCCTCTTTCTATGTTCAGATACATAAGCAAGGTAAGGTCGTCTTGCTGTCCCTTCAGAAAGTGTTACAATACTGACACCTGAATACTGGTGGACACATCTTGTGTTTTCAATCTGAAAATGGTGTTTTCCTGAATGCTAATGTTGGGAGAGCCTTAATATTTCCTGCTGCTGCTCTGGTATTTCTGGTTGCTATGGAAAAAACCTGTGGTCCACCTTGGTAATACATAAAAGCAGTATTTCCTCAGGCAGGATGAGCATCTGTGAGGTGTTGTGCTGAAACTGCAGAGGGCTTAACCCAAAGCATTTAAGTATGAATAAAACTTGTGTTTCTTACTCTCATTTCAGCAATGATGTAGACATGGAAACAGATCACTACTCCAATGGGGTTGCTGAGACTTCATCCAATGGCTTCCTAAATGGTAGTTCTAAACATGATCACGAAATGGAAGAATGTGACACAGAAATGGGTCTGCAGTGATATTTCTTACATTTTTATTAAGTGATGGCAACAAGGTTATGTTTTTACTTGCAATGCTTCCCAACTTGAAAATTAAGGATATTAGCTGAAACCTTAATTTCTGTTGTTGTTGTTCTGCTATGATGTGTACATCTCATAACTGTAGCCAGTCTGTTGGCAGTGTGGGAGCAGGGGGAAGGGGTGACTTGAGGATAGGCAAACTAGTATTGGTTTCTAAGGAAATACTCTTGAGAAGATGTTCTTTAGCCTGCTTTATATTGTCATGCCTGTTGTTGTTGCTGGCAAATGAACATTTAAGTGCCCTCTGACAGCACAGCTTAAAAAGATGCCATTTACCCTGGCAGTTACGGCACACACTGTCCCTGTCCAGTAGTGCAGAAAGCACACAGGCTACAGTCTGGCTGTGGTTATTACTGCCATTTGCATCTTGAGAAACAGAAGAGACCAGCCCAGCCACTTGTGCTCTTGCAGAACTGTATTCTCAAGCAACCAATTTACACAGATACCAATTAATACGTGATTCACGTGAAGTATGAAGCTCAGGACATCACTGGTAAACTTCCAAAATGCAGTATTGCTAACAGATAACTACAAAAGCTCCACGGTTCTAAGGGCAAGTGCAGTTGCTGACCATGCAGCTTTGCTGGTGGGTACTGCATAACTGTTCAAAAGCAAATAGAACTTTGTTTTGGCCACAAATAGGAGGGATGTTCTATCTCCCAGATCGTTTCCCTACATTACAGTGGTAACACGGCCCTGTTTCTATGACAGGAAAACCAAAAAACTTCTTTATTCTTTTGCAGCCCTGTCCACAGAGGCTGTGACAGATGCAGAGTGGCTGCATGGGGAGCAGAGTGCTTACTTTCCAATGTTGGCCTTTTCCCTGCCTTCAGGCCACAAACAGCACTGCTTGAAGACTTGGGGGTGCTGCTTTTCTAAAAAGAGACGTGGCTCCTCAGGCTGCTTTGTTGACATCGTGCAGTTTGAGAAGTTTGCTGCAACTTTTTGAAGCATTTACATATTGTCTTTAGTGCTGTGTGTGACATACAAAATAGGCACATCTTACCAGAGCTGACACGCTTCTGAGGAAAAAAGTGCACTGTTGATTTTATTTTTAAAACAGTGTTTGAAATTGTGGTGGAAAATATATCACTACGTAGCAATGCTGAGATGGGAATGATGAATGGCTTTGTGATCTGTACATCAAGATCTGGTTTAAAAACTTGATGAAGAATAGCAAGGAAAGGATGAATTCTTTAGCTGGAATTTGTGGCTGTAAATTTAAGAAAGGCAACGCTTTCACAGAAGCTAAAGGGTGTTTTGCTACTAAAAAATTGCATTAGTACATGCTTAAAACTAAGTAGTGTTTTGGAATACTGTACAAAATAGCAAAGAAGGCAGTTGTAGTGTTCCACTTGATGACAAAATAAGGCTGAAAGCTAGTATGTGCTGCAAGGACTGTGTACATTCATAACAGTAGCATTAAAGCCATTGGAGGATTTCTGGCAAGTTTTGGTTCTGTTGTGTAGTGCTTGTGTTTTTTTCACTCTGATTTAGTGGTTCAGGATCTGGCATATCTTTCTGAGTGCAGTGCTGAAGAATTAATAAGATAGCTAGAAATGCATGGTTGTTTTTTTTGTGTTTTTTTTTTTAATTGGTGTTCTTATAAAATTTTAGGGTACAACTCAGTTGGTAATCTAGTAAATTAAAATCACTGCAATGTTAAGAGCACAGGCAGGCAGCCTTTGCAGCTGGCTGAATCTCCTTAAGTTAACGTTAAGGACCTGCTTAACAGCAGTATAGGTGTGCACTGTGCTGGGATTTGTGGTCCTCCATGCTTCCCTCCTGAGAAGGCAGATGATTAAAGTGAAATCAGTGCATTCCCCAGATCCATAGGCTTTAATTTTCGCTCTGGTGGTGGTGATGATGACGATATCATTTTTGCAGAAGTAGATTCAAGTCAGTTAAGGCGTCAACTGTGTGGTGGGAGCCAAGCAGCTATTGAAAGAATGATCCATTTTGGAAGAGAATTGCAAGCGATGAGTGAACAACTAAGAAGAGAATGTGGCAAAAATACAGCAAATAAGAAAATGCTCAAGGTATGCTTTGTCTTGGAATTGCTGCTAAGGTGAACAGCTGCATTGCCCACTTCTCACAGCATGCTGCATAACAACGTTTTGCTTAAACTTCTGTGATTTCACTGTGGTTTCTTTTGGTCTGAGTGTATTCCAGTCAGCTGTGGTGTGGTACCATCTCCTGTCTTGTCCAAGTAGCACATTCATGCAGAAAGTAACTTCATATTGTAAAACAGTTAAAAGCAGAGATGAACGTAGCGTGTCCCCTTATCTCACTTCTAACCATGCTTGGACACTGGAATCATAGGTACTATTTCTAGCAAGAATTGGTAGAGGCCAGAAACATTCTGTGTGCAGGTAGTTGGCTGTGTTTTGAGACTGCTCTGAGTCATGAGTCAAAATGTGTTAAGAAAAGGTCCAGGTTTTCACTGGTGTAATGCAGCTGTGATGTAATAATCTTCCTGCAGGATGCGTTCAGTTTACTTGCATATTCAGATCCGTGGAGCAGCCCTGTTGGAAATCAGCTTGACCCAATTCAGAGAGAACCTGTGTGCTCTGTACTCAATAGTGCAATACTAGGTAAGACTTGGTGGGTTCTGCACTTTCAGGGAAGCAGGGTAGCACACCATTGCTCACTGTACGCTGTTTGCTGGGTCTAGCACTGAGGTGGCTGAGTGATGAACAAAGCTATTGAATGCCCTGTGAGCAGAAGGGAGTTTTGGGGGTGTGCAGATGCACTGCTTGTTTTTATTAGTTCAAAGCAAAAGTGGCTTGCTCAGTAATAGAGCTCTGCAGAGAACTTTAAAGTGTGCCTTCGTTGTTCCTGCTCTGTTTTGCCACGAGAGTAAGCTTTGGAAGGAAGTATGTGGATTCTGAGTTTTCTAGTACAAGAAAACAATGAAACCAAGTGAGATGTTTTAACTGCTGCTGTTAATCTTCCAGAGACTCACAATCTGCCAAAGCAACCACCGCTTGCCCTGGCAATGGGACAAGCATCACAGTGTCTGGGATTGATGGCTCGATCGGGAATTGGATCCTGTGCTTTTGCCACAGTGGAAGACTACCTACACTAGCTATGCATTTGAAGATCTGTGAAATGGTGTGGTGTATTCACTATGGAAAGTAGACCAGCTCTGCTGACTGGAATTTGGAATTTTAATTATGTACTAAGGACAAGTCTGTCGCTTTATGTTGCTTCCTAGTTTACAGCATGATGCAAACGATTTCTAACTTAGTGTTAGAGAATTTCCATCTTAAACCTCTTAGACAACTAAGAGTGGAAAATATCACCGATAATGTCAGACATCCAAATTGACAAATACAAATCCTCTCAACGATTGTCTAAAACAAACCAAAAATCCTGCTGCCTTGTGGTGGGACAGAAGAGCAGAAACGTGGACATATCAGCACGTGGGTGATGTATGTGTCAAGCAGGATGACTTGCCAACGGCCACCCCCATTGTTACATAGTTCAATCAATGTAATTTGCAAAATGCATAAACACCTGATGGTTTGGATATAGTGTTGATGGGAAGAAATGATATTTTTTAATGTGTACTGTAAAACTTGAATTACTCAGGAGCTGAGTGAATATGTTTGTTGCTACTTACAATCCCAACCTGTTGATCTTAGTAGTTTTTGTTTTAACATGGTCTTTTCAACTTTGTTTCCTTGTTTAACTACAGACAGCTTCTGTTGTGTAGACTCACCAGTTTAACTGTTGTATGATAACAGTATTACATGTCAACACAGTGTGGTTATGACCTATTTATATAAAAACCAAATATTTAGTCAATTTACAGTCTTAATTTAATCTTTGTACACCTTGCATTTTTAAAAGTGCTTAAATAGTACTATATTGCAATAAAATGTAGTGATACCATAATTAACCAGTCATTAAAAACTTACTTCTACATACGTGGTAGCATGGGCTTGTATGCTACATTTTCTTTGTTCTAGTTTTGTCCTAGAACGGTGGTTCACTGCTGGACCCTACGACACCACCTCCCTTGTCAGAGCTGCTGAAAATTAAAGGGTGTGTTCTTACCATGAGCTAGCACTGCTAAGTCAAGGCAGCAAGTTGAACACTCCCTGAAGGTAGGGGGAAAAGAAAGAATAAATTACATTCCTCGAAAGTAATCAAGCCTGGCTAGAAGCAGCCCTGCTGTGTGAAGTGATGTAAGGACTCTAATACTAGCCTACAGCCTCTCCCAAGTGATGTGGGTACTGAAAAGGCAGGAACAGTAGATGGTTTTAGGAAGCACAGCATCCACAAGAGTAAGTATGAAATCATTCATCTTTATTCTTTGCAGTTGAGCTGCCTCGTGGAACAAAGTCCAGCTCTGTGAGATGAGCTTATAAGAGCCCCTGAAGGATATGCCATCATGACTGTGACCAGCAGTGTGTCAGCTTCCTAACAACTTCTGCCAGGGGAGGTAAGAATGCAGAGGGCAACCAGGACCGCTTTGTGAAACTGTCCATTGCCCGAAGCTGAAAGAGAGGAGTAATGATGGAGAAGGGGGTGGAGGGTATATGGCACCTGTTCACCTGTTACGTGTAAGTGAGGAGAAATTAACTCTCAGTACATGTCCACTGATAGCATCTTCTGAAAAAGCTGTCTTCAAAGTGTACTTGTCACCTTTCTTGCGACCCAGTATTTTGTGAACTTTGTTGCTCTTTGCTTTTTTTCTAGGCCTAAAACAAAACAAAACCAGTAAGCCTGTAAGCATTTTCTTAGCTCAGCTGTGTGACTAGCAGCAATTCATTCCATTACTGCAGCATTTCAAGCTTGGGCAGAAGCACAAAAGGGAAAGCTGATAACTTCCTCTTAGTCATGTTTCATAGAGAACAGAAGGCTTCCACTGGCACATGCTGGTGCCACTGGCCAGCCTCCTGCAGGATGGGGTGCAGTAGTGCTTTCACTTTTAAAGCACAAGTGGAAAAAGCAAATTGATATCTAATCTTTTTTGACCATAGAATCAAGCCAGTTTGGAAGGGGGCGAGGTTTCCATCCACAAGCTCAGGCTGCCCAGGATCCCATCCAACCTGGCCTTGAACATGTCCGGAGATGGGCAGCCACAGGTCTGAGTAGCCTGTGCCAGTGCCTCACCACAGCAAGCAGATAATTATTTAGTCTAAACTTAATCTTTTCTTAGTTTAAAGCCATTCTCCCTTATCCTATCACTACAGTGGGATCCCAGACCTATGATCCACACAGAATCATTCTGTGGCTGAGCGGCAGCGTAGGGCTAGAACTGATGTTAAGTCTGTTTTTGTTCATTTTTTAACATCACTTTTTAACAGAGCAAAGGTACAACTTCCCTCTGCTTTAAGATCTTACAAAGATCGTAGTGACTTTGGCAGCTCAGGCCATAAGCCTTATAATGGTTAGTTTAGGAAGTGAACACAGCTCTGGACGAAGATACTGTTTGTAACTGTATAAAAGATGAGCTAACAAGTCATTCCATATTCTCCCCAGCAAGTATTCACTATGCATCCTGCTCTGCTCCCTTGCTACATGTTCTTCCCCTGAGTAAAATACAAACTAAAGCCCTGTAACATATAGAAAAGCATTAAAAATGAAAAAAGAACCCTAAAATTAAACACTAATTTAGGCATATAAGCATGGAGTAGTGCCAAATGCATTTTTTTTTTCTCTTTTACTTACCCCAAGATTTGTCCACAAACTGAACTGCAGCTTTTTTAACTGGGTCTTTCTTGTTTGCAATGGAAAAAAATTCATTTGCTGTAACGAGATGAATATTAATTATGAAGATTAATACAGACAAATCCAGATGCAGATCTAAGGAAAACTGCCTACCGCTTGTGCGGTTGGTGCCGGGGCCGTAGAGCTGACTGTGTATGAAGTCTTTTGCTGTTTGTTGGTGGAGGCCTGTTAAGTTCTCATCTTTCAAGTGCACAGCAATATAGTTTCCTTTTGACCTATTTAGAAATGTAAATCCATGGCAAAGTTACAGAACCCAAAACATTGTGTGCTAGTCAATATTTTGATACTTGAGCTGTCAGTACTGGTTTGATGATCAGCCAAGAGCTGAAGCAGCTTGCCCTGACTGGTGGGAGTCACAAACTCCTCTTAGAGGAGATTAGTGCTACTTTCCCATACGCAATCATTGTGATGAGGGCAGAAGCACAGTGAAGAAGACTTAAGTCATGCACACTTGTTTCAATTAGAGTAAGAGCAGGGCTAGCATCAAGTGAAAAACAGATCCTGGAGATCCAGCTGCAGGCTGCCTCCCTCAACCTCAGGCTGGAGGAAACAGCGCTGCAGCACTGAACTGATGCCCCACATCTGCTCCTGTTGTACCTGGTGCCTCCTGCTTTGCCTTTCTTGACCTGTCCTGGGATGCGGTCTTCGCTCTGTTTTGCAGATCCCCCTTCAGGGCGTTTATCTAAGGAAAATTCAACAGAAGAAAAATATCCCAAAAACACAATCTAGAACTGTAAGTAAGAGGAACAGAAATGAAGCAACACAAGCTGTGAACGAGCATCCATCTTTAAGTCCAAAAGGCACTTTCCAGCTGCTCTGATTGATTGGTAAAAACTAGCAGTGCTGCTCTCCAAGGAGGGCTGTTGAAGAGGAGGGCTTAAATCTCAGGGGAGCCCTCCAAAAAGTAACAGTGCTTTGCTGTTCCTTGCCATCAGTCCCATATCGATGGGATTCAACACAGGACAAAAAATCAGTGCAATAGAACAGCCGTGCACTGCTGGAAATGGGGGGGTACCATCCCACCTTTATTCTCTGCAAACTGAGCTATGGAAATGAAGCTTTCTGAGTACCTGGTGCAGCCGCGGGGCTCGGCTCTTCTGCTCTGCGAGAGAAGGGAAAAGCACGTTGCAGCCCCAGCCCGGCTTTGCGCAGCCACGTGCCCCCGAAAAACCACCCGTGGCCCCCCGCCCCGCCTTCCATCCTCACCGAGCAAGCGGCGCGGCGGCCAGCTCCTGCAGGAGGGCTTCAGGCAGCAGCTTCCTTCTCTACGGAGAAACGGCGATGAGGGCGCGGGGCCCGGCCTGCCGGGCTCGCGGCGGGCTGCGGGGCGACCGCGGTACCTTCTGCTCCGTGAACAGCTCCTGCCGCCGCCGCCGTTTCTCCTTCAGCAGCTCCCGGTGCCTGCGGGGGGGAGGGGGGAAGAGGGCGGGAGCCGCCGTGAGCGCAGCGCCGGGTGAGAGGGGGAGCGGAAACGGGAGAGGGGACGCCGTACCTCCGAGCCGCCTCCCCCACCAGCTTCCTCTCGGCCTCGGCCTCCGCTCTCGCCGTGCCGAAGGACAGCTCCTCGGGGGCTTCGTCATCCTCGGACGAGAGCGGCGCGGCGACCGGGCCCGCGGGGACCGCCGCCTCCTCCTGCCGCCGCACCATAGCCACGCTCCTCAACCGGCCTCAGCGCGACCCGGAAGCGCTCCGCTAACTTCCGGAACCCGCCCGCCAACTTCCGGAAACGCTCCGCCGACTTCCGGCCTTGCCCCCTAATCGCCCAGCTGTTCGCAACCCACCGCCCCCGGCGCTGGCAGTCAGACGCGGACACGGGAGCGGCTGGCTGCAGGCTTTATTGGCGCGATCAGGGCCCGCCGCCTCGCCCCGCCCCCGCCCCGCCTCAGGCGATGATCTCGGACTCGTGCCGGGCCAGCGCAGGCGGCAGCGTGGTCCCGCAGGGGCCCTGGAAGTGGAACCTGGAAGGAGAGACCGTGTGAAGGGCGGGGAGCGGAAGGGGAAGAAATGGTGGGGGAGGTTCGCTTTTCTCTAGGCAGCGCAACCGCTCAGAACAGGACGGTGAAGATGGAGGGGTCAGACTGCAGAGCGGCCTTACCTGAACCTGTCTGTAGCAGGAGTGGCTTCCATGTTGAATTCCGCCACCGGCACTCCTCTGGAGGACACCTGGGGGGCGAACATGGCAGCAGGGTACACCACGGAGGAGGTTCCCACCTGCAAAGCCAGCAGCATAGGGTAAAGCAAATAAAGACCTGACAGAAAGGAAAATACATCCAGAGCTGCGTTTTGTGTCGCTGTGGAGGGAGGTGGCATGCATCAGAATTTTGTCTGCTGCAATCTAAAGAAGCCTGTTTGCATTTCTGGGACTTTTTTGTTTTGTTTACATTTTTGTGGTTATAAACTACAAAATACAGGAAAAGAAGACAAAACATCCAATTGTATCGGTCAGTGATGCGGAATGCACATGGCAAGTAAATGAATAACCCCACAGAAGCAGCTCCTGACGATGCTGACCTGCCATCCCACAAAGCAACACAAATGTCCTCACCACCAAGCAGAGGTCGCATAGTTCGAGTTCCTTCTCCACCTCTGTGAGAACATCTGGATCCAGGGCTTCACCAAACCACACAACGTGGGGACGAAGAAGGCCGTGACAGCCATCTTCCTCACACCTATTGAAAAATTGCAGAGGGACAACGTTGTATTTCTGACATGAACACCTCCACCTGCACAGTGGCACAGCAGCTCTCATTTAGGATTGGACACGGCTTCCTTCCTTCTTTCACTGCTCACATTCACAGCGCTCCTCCTGCTCTCCCGAGCACAGGTTGTTGAACAGTCATTCAATTCAGAATCTTAACTGCTGTGTCTTAACTCTTGAAATGCATCCAAGAACTTGATATGTGCTATGATTTTCACTGACTTCAACAGACACAGTCTAGCAGGTTTTTAAGAAGAAAGTGGCCTGGGCAGAAGCATCACAGCAGCCCCACAGCAGCCTCGTTTCCTTAGAAACAAGATAAAAAAAAGCAGTAGCTCCTTCCACCTGCAGCTAGCCAAGCTAAAGCTTTAGCCACTACAAAAAGCACCCTGGCTTATTTAGAGCCTGTAGGAAACTTCTCCATGGCTGCACACCAGCACCCTATCACATGCTGACCACCAGCAGAAAAGCAGAGCAGTAGAAAAGTAACAGCTTACTGTGCAGTAGTTTCGTAGTGCAATTCTACTGCTCACTACCAAACCCACAAACTTTAGCATGTTTTGAGTTTGATGCTCGAGTACACAAACATGCAGTTCCTTTAGCACTGTGATAAACTTGTACACACTCCTACTGTCTGGTGCCTCCCAAGCATTAAGTTTAGATATGAACTCTGTTCCCAGGTGTTCTACTCCCATTGAATGTGTATGTGTCCTTCCAAAACTATAGGAACAGTCATGAAAGAATTGAGATACATGAAATTCTAAAAAGCTAGCAGCAAAAAAAAAAAAAAAAAAAAAGAAGTGGATACATACAGAGGAAGTTCTTCAACTGGAATTGTGGCATCTTCTGTTTCTGGATCTGGAGCCCTGAATTTACAAAATTGAAATACATATCAAACATACAGATGAAATGCATTTTACAGATGGCCAAAAACTTCGTATTTTTTCCAGTCAAGAATCTTTGCAACTTCAGTCAACTCTACTAAAGCCCCCCCCTTAGCACATACAGAGCAGGCAGGCTTCTATACAGTATTATCCCAGAGCTAAGCAACAGCAATTAGCTTGTCAAAGTCCAACAAAGACACAATGAGTATTTATGAAGCTATCTAAAGATCTGGGATTAAAACTTTTTAAGTATAAGCACATGCCTGTCCTCCCCTCCCTTTTTTTTTTCCTTCCTTCAACAATGCAAGGGGAAAAAAAAGAAAGATAACTAAAATGAGGCCAAAGGGCTCTTCTGGAACTTGAAAAGAAATCTCGAAAACTGATTTTCCTGCATTTCAAGACTTGCAATGAGAGTCTCACTGATGAGTTGAAGCACAAGAGCAACGTGGTGCTCATGAGATTCAGAACAGGAGAACCCAAGACCTGAATATTATTAAAGAAAAATGAAGTGCTTGGCTAGAACTGCTCTGTGCTCCTGTAACAGCTCCTGTCCTACTGAAGAGCAGACTGAGCAGAACATATTGGGAGTCTGCAAGGAGATGGATTTACCCTTTCCCAGCCAACGCCGGGCAGATCGGACTCTTGTAATTCGCAGTCACATTTCCACAGTTGGTGCATCGAGTTTTAAATAAGCTTCCTGAAAAGCAGAAAGAGGAAACGTTATGGATCAAGTAATTGCTCCAGGGCACGACTGTACAAGCAAATGGTTATGTTTATAAAGACAGCTTTTATTTGACTTGTGGGTTGACAGCTACATGAACACAAATTGGGTACTGAAACCTGCCATCATTACGGTTGAGATGTTATTTACAGAGTGCATCCACACATTTGTTTAGCAACCAAACACAGCCAGGGTCAGAGTAAAGCACAGCACAAGCAGAGCCAGAAGCACCCTTTTACCTAAGCGGCCACAGAGAACAGCAGCAGCTGTGCCTTTGAGCTACGCTTTATGACCTTCTACCTTATGACATAATTAATACGCAGCCTCATAGCAGTTATTTCAGGGGAAAAGTCACTAAAAGTATTAGCAAATGAGATCATTTCTGCTTGTGGTTAGCCCTGCTTTGTTTTATGGAAGCTCCCCGACCCCAAGATGCACATCTCTGCACTTCCACAGAGCTAATACCATGCGCTGTGGAAACACCCAACAGTTCAAATTGTTTAGATTTTGTGAAGAATGGAACTATACCCACGGCTTTATCACTGCATCCACAACTGCAAAACAACTTGTGTCAAGATCACAAATTAGTGGCCCCTGTGTAGTGCTCCTCTGGCACCTTGGTGGAGAGCACCCTTGTTGGAGGGAATGCCATGAACTATAGGGAATGGGAGAGAAGCGCCACAGAGCATGGAAGAGAAGTGTTTCTAGATCACGTGTTTCTAGATCCTCTTTCCTCCTGTACTGAGGCACTGCCATGGCTGGGGCCATGAAGGAAAGGCCAGGACATGACAAATGGAAAGCACCAGGCTGGAAAGATCTCTCTTGCCCACCTGCCTTTTGTTTGTGGCAGTAGCAGTGTGATGCTGTCACACTGCTGAAACCCTGAATTCCACGCATTCAAGTGGCAAAACTGAGCAGGTGGGAATGGAGAACCAAATCCTATGTGCTGTCCACTATGTGCTGTTCAGATGACAAATAAAAGGAGGCTATGAAGTGTCCAAAACATCTTCCAAAAGGGAACAGGGCGACACTAAATAACCTCCTGTGAGTGATTATCACTTTTAAGACAAGTTCCATTTGTTCTGCCTATCGTCCTGCTCTCTCCTCTCCCCAGTTTTGCTGCCCAGCAGCCGACAGGGAAGCAGATCCTTACCATGAATCTCCAGGAGGTGCTTTGTGCCCGCCTTCCTGTGCAGTTCATCGATATTCTGGGTGATGACCACCACGCTCCTGCCTTGCTTTCTCAGTCGCTTTTCACACTCAGCAATGGCGATGTGTGCAGCGTTGGGATGTTTGCTCAGCATGACCTCACGGCGGTAATGATAGAATTCCCACACGCGAGAAGGGTTGCGTGCAAACGCCCCGGGAGTGGCCAACTCCTGAAAGAGATGCAACGCTTCATTCTGCTGATGGAAGTGAAAGAGAACCCCTTTTTCAGGTGAGGGCCAACAGCACACTGCCAGTCTGACAACAGGATAACCAGAAGTAGATTATTACAGCCAGATGCAGCTGACAGGAACACAGCTCAGTAGCTTATCTCTTATGAGGATGACAACTCAAAATAGCTTGTGGAATGAAGAGATAACTTGAAACCAGTAGAAGTTCAGTGCAGTACAAAGGAAGATGAGATGTTTCAATGCACGCAATTTTTACCATTCAGGACTCATTTACAGAGCAGCCATAAAACTCAGCAGTGCGTGGATTTTCCCTTCACTAGCAATTTCTTATCTGACTTAGTTTAACTGTAATGCTAACCAAATTACAGTCCCTGTCAAAACCAAAGCCTAACATCACCTTTATACACCATCCTCAAGAACAACAAAAACAAAGAGAGCAGACAAGGCTGCGGTGTTTGGGTAAGAGTTACTGATGGTGACCTTGAAATGTGCAGTAACCAGAGTCTCGAGGCACCTGCACTACAGTATTTTATTGCTCGCTACTGCACCACTGTACCTCAAGAAAAGGTACAGTGAAAGTACCAGTGAAACTACCTACAAGAAAAGAAAAGAAAACCAGGTTCTATCTTTGCAACAGTCCTTTATTATTTTTGTAACATTTTCCTAAGCGTTTAAACCAGGAAAGGCCTCAGGAGATACAAACACAGTGAGGGTGTCCAAAGAGGAGCGAGCAGTTGGGTGACCAGGCAGCAGAGCGGCACAGCAGAAAGACAGAGCTGTCTGCATACACATCAGCTTTCTGAAGGAGCTGATCAACCCAACTACAGAAAACTCTCACACACACATCCCTGGCTGACAGAAGAGCACAGCAGTGCCATGGTACACACCTGTGCTTGCCACTTTCTCCAAAAGCCTCCGGCCCCTCTGAAGGTAGGAACGCCGCTCTCGGCGCTCACACCGGCTCCGGTAATGATGGCGATATGCTTTGCTTTGGCAAACACTTCTCGGAAATCAGCCATGTCTGTTTGTGGGACGAAAAGATGAGCACTTTCATGATGAAAGGTGAACTGCTCAAACAGTTGCATTTTTACATAAGATTCCATACTATGCTGCCAAATGTGCATGCAGAAAGGGCATTCACATGCTCCCAGAACTGGCTTCCCTGGCTTCCACATACACCCACCATGACTTCAATTTCAGAGTACTTTGGTTTTTTTTCCCCTCCTGTTTCTGTACGTTGGAATTTGAAAGGCAGTTCTTGGAGACTTTCAAAAATAACGTATGAGCAAACCCCGTAGGACAACAAATATTCAACTATGGGTATATGCAATATTTTAAATACAAAATGCCTTAAACTAAAACTGTAGTTAGATGCTACCACGATAGCAATGCCACCACCATTCAGGAATAGGTTGCTTCCTACCTGTAAGAATCAAAACGAGATTATAAAGAAACCTCTTTACCTCAGATATTAATTTTAAAGCAACATATTTTAGAATCACAGAATGGTAGAGGTAAGAAGGGACCTCTGGAGAACATCAGGTCTAAGGCTCCTCAAAGCAGGGGAAAACTCAAGGGTGCCCAAGCTTGTGTCCAGGCAGTTTTTGGAGATCTCCAAAGAGGAGATCCCACAGCCCCTGGGCAGCAAGTGCCAGTACGCCATCACTTGCACAGCACAGAATTGCTGCTTGGTGTTGAGGGGAAATCTGCTGTGCTCCACTTTGTGCTCACTGACTCATCGTGGTGCTGGGCACCTCTGAAAAAAGCCCAGCTGTGATTTATCACTCCAAACCAGAGGCATATATACACTAGTAAGAAACCCTTGAGCCTCCTCTCCTGCAGGCTGCACAGCCCCAAGCCCTCTCAGCCCCTCCTTATACATCAATCACTCCCAGCTCCTTATCACTTCTGTGACCAGACCCACCCCAGCAGGTCCTGTGGTGGGGAGCCCGAAGCTGAACCCAAGTCTCCAGGTGTGCATCACCAGCGCTGGGCAGAGGGAAGGACCACAACCGCCTCCCTCTGCCTGCTGGAAGCGCTCTGCCTGGTGCAGCCCAGGGGGCCGTTGGCCCTCTTCAGCAGGAGGGCCCATCCCTGGCTCCTGGTTACCCAGCTGTCCACCAGAAGAATGCTCAGGGCTTTTCCTGCAGAGCTGCTTTGCGGCAGGTCGGCCCCAGTGTGCCCTGGTGCCAGGGGTTATTTCAAGTTAAGGCACATTTTCAGGCTTAAAAATAAATATATGCATGTATGTCTGCTAGACTAAATAAGGGTTCATCTTACTTAATATGCAGCTCCCGAACTACCACAAATGCTTGAGGTCCCCCATAATTCTTGCACAAACAAATCAGGATGAGTGTTATTGCTCCTCAGAAGCATGAAGAGGAAATGCAGCTAACTAGCTGTGTAAATTATCTGCATAATCTGCATAAATTGTAAGTACTAAAACCACGTCTGCAGGAAACCACAGTGACAGCAGCTACTTTCGGAACCACACAGTGAAGAGGCACAGCAGATACGTTTTAACAGCTAAGAGACAAGTCAACGTCACGCTCTTCCAACCGTTTTGAATAACACTGGGGATTTCGCCCATTCCACGAACTACTCTGAGTTTCCAACCCAGCTTAACCACCGCCCGGCAGACTAAAGCGAACGAACGCGTATCTCACTCGAACTGGGCCGAGCCATTTCCCAGCAGAAGCTGAGTTTCTTGGAAGCAGCTTTGGGAGCACCGTGCACCTGGGCGAGCAGCCTCCGGGCGGCGCGTCCAGCGAGACTCATCAGCGGCGCTTCGACGCCTCGTCCTGAGGAGACACACGGGAAACGAGCGGATCGCCGAGCGAACGGAACGCACCGCTCGCAGCTCCCCGACGGAGCTCATTTCTGCCGGGAGCGGCCCCGAGCCGCCGGGCCGGGCTGCAGCCGACGGAAGGAACCGCGAGCGGAAAGCAGCGCGGCGCTCTCGCCAACTGGGCCCGGCCCCGCTCCCGGCCCTGCCGCGTACCCACCTGAGGGCAGGCGGTGCGCGGGCCGCTCTTCCGCAGCTCCGAGCCCTGCCGTGCGGCGCCGCACGTCCCCGGCCCGCCTTCAGCCCCGCCTCCCCTGCGCGGCTGTTCCTTTGCAGCGGTAGGGGGCGGCGCGGCTCCTGGCTGAACGCCGCTGCGCTGCTCAGCTTCACTGTGTGGCGGAGCAGCCGGGTGCCACCGCAGGGTCGGCAGGACGGGGCGCTGCTGCAGCGCGGGGCACCTCGTCCGCGAGTGAAGCCCCCGCACTTAGTTTTACTCGGACATAGAATCATAGAATGGCCTGGGTTGAAATGTTCATCCAGTTCCAAGCCCCTGCTGTGTGCAGGTCGCCAACCAGCAGACCAGGCTGCCCAGAGCCACATCCAGCCTGGCCTTGAATGCCTGCAGGGATGGAGCATCCACAGCCTCCTTGGGCAACCTGTGCCAGTGCCTCACCACCCTGTGTGAAAAAACTTCCTCCTGATATCTAACCTAAATCTCCCCTGTCTCAGTTTAAAACCCCTTGTCCTATCACTATCCAACCCACACAACGTCCGTGCACAAACAGCACTCCGACCCGTCACAGCTCCCACAGTTTTGTGAGGAAAGCTTGTTTTCTGTAGAACAAGCTCACTCACTGCTTTCACGCGGCCTCACCCTCCTCCCTGCCCTTCCTCAGCAACTTTAAACCCCTCCTTGCTCAGTTTGAGATTTCACACTTTTCAAACATTTCAGTTTTTCTTTTCCGTGGGAATTCTATAAGAGATGAAGAGTTTCCTTTTGTAGGGGAGTATTGGAAAGGCTGAGGGGCACTGAGCCCAGGCTGCCTGTGCTTCTGCCTGCAGGAGCACACCAGGTGTGCCAGTTCCACAAGGGCTCTGGGTGAATCTTCATAAAGGGTTTTGGAAAAAACCCAACAGCTAACACACAGAGAACACAAGGCAAGGGCCATTGGACCAACTTAGCACTGCAGCCATCCTGCTAATTTAAGTGATATCATCCCAGGAGGTAAGCCCCTGCACTGGCAATGCATGCCAGCAGCTCAGACTAGAAACAGCCACTCATTAGTCAGCATTACAGTTGGGGCTGGTTTGCTTTTTAATATCAGTCTCATTGTGGGTCATAGATCCTGCTTCTTGGGTTGTTTCTTTTAAATGCTGGTTAAGACAATATTTAGGAAAGAGGAATGCCAGCTTGCAACTGAACAGTCACCACGGCCCTTTCTACTGGTTAAAAAGCTCAGGACAGCCACTGCTGCTCTGGCACTACCAACAGAAAGCCTACTTCTCACTGTGTGTAGCAGAGTTAGAGGTGCACACCAATGCCTGCAGTTCCACATTACTTCACTGCACTCATGACATACGTTGCTTCCAACACTTACCTGCAACAAGATGTGTTAATATGCTGAGTTTGCAAAAGAAAACATGGGATAGCATGGGTTAAGTCAAATGTTCGTGCCAACAGCTTGGCTTCTGTAGGTTTCTCTGCCATTCATAGACTGTACACTCCAGGAAGCACTTGAGTGTTTCTGAACCAACCATGTGTTCTGTATTCCTAAGGGTAGCTGATGCTAACCTGGTATAAGTTCTGTAAGAAAAGGGCCATATTAACTTCCAAAACTGTTGTCCTCATCCACTACAAACAACTTATGCAAATGTTCATGCACACACGTATATATTTTCAAAAGCTTTATAAAAAGGTTAAAGTGACATCTAAAATTAACTTCAAGATACTTGACAGTGTTTTAGGATCATCTGTGCCTGATAAAATACTTCTGTGTAAACAAGTTTTTCCATTATGGTAAATTTTTTTCCAGCAACAATCGTCGTTAATGCACCAAAAGCAACTCCGAGTGGACTCCGAAAGCATGAGAAAGATGTCTTCTGCAAAGCCCTTCATTCCACCAGAATCAACCAACACAAGCACATCGGTATCCTGTTTCAGTGCTGGCAAAAGCCATGTCAAGGGCCAGCACAACGCTCTGCGCCTGCCCCCTTGGCACAGCACCTCCCAGCTGCCTGGATGAGGGTTGTACGTCTTTAGCAGTGCATCTGCCTTCCAGGAACTTGCCCGCTCTCCCCTGTCCACAAGCTCTCGGTGCCCGTGTTGTTCTCTGGCAGGAGTCACCCAGCTCTGCTCCCCTAAGAAGGGAAGGGAGGGCAGCAGATGAGGAAGGTGTATCCACACAGGCTGCACTCATCTTGTGCCACAGGAATCAGCCAGTGTTCATACAGGTTAACATCATCAGGTGCTCCACTCCCATTGCAGTCCTTCAGCATTCTTACAAAGTATTTTGCATCTGAGCACCATCAGCTAGTAATGGCATTAAGCTTATTATGTGACCATGGAACCTAAATGTATCAAATATAAGCAAAACGATGTCTTTAAAATCCCAAGTCAACAGTCTGTATTCTAACACACAATAGGTCTGTACCAATTAAATACAGGATTGGCAGTACATAAATTACAGTTCTTTACAGCAAATAGTAACACACTAGAGTCCGCTTACTGTACACAACAATCAGAGAAAGAACAGCAGCTTGTCAGTAAGGTCCCAGGTATCGCAGTCACTCACTTGCTCAGAACAAAGAACAGGTACAGCAGGCCACTCACGTCACTCATTTTTCACCATGTTACTTTACAAACATCCAAACACTTGTACAGGCATCTACAGTATCTACACGTGGAACAACCTTCGTAGGAATTCATGAGCACCAGACACAAATCCCTCCATCATTCCCCTTATTAACATAAACTTTACAGATTAAAATTACTTTCGCAGGTTCTATTTCATCTTGATAATAACCAGCAAGTAACAAGTGCAAAGTCTGCAGTCACAATCCATCTACTGTGTCTCGTTTCCCCACTCCCCCCCCACACCCCAAAACCCCCCCACACAAACCCCAAAGCGTTGCCCTATCACATCCTTGCAGTAATACTGTTTCTGCAGTCAAACTGCCCGGCTGGTTTATGGTAACACACAAAATACCAGACTAACAGCTTCGGGCATTGTCAGTCACCTCAGTACAATGCCAGTTCATCAGCACAGTGGCAGGCCTCTAGGAAGACAAGAAATATGAAGCAGTTGGATATTTCAGTGTGCTTAAACACAGAACATAAGGCTGCTTGGTGCCCCGTGACTGAAAGGAAAATGGCACCACGTTATCAGTTAAAACATTTACAATAGAAAGATAAAAACAGCAAAATGTGTCAGTCTGAAACGAGTTCTTTGGTAATGAAAAACAGCAAACCGTAGTCTTTTTCCAAACACGGATTTACAGCCTGCTTGTCCACAATAAAATATTTCTACTTGTTTAAAATATATCTCCCATGTTGGTGCATAACAAATAGTCCAGTACCTCAATTATCTACACATCAGCTTTAACTGTATTTTAGTGTGCAGCCGTATCTGCCCACTGGCAGACAAACTATAGATACACATTCATATATATATAATATATATTATTTATAAAAAAAAATTAGAGAAGTCAAGGACCCTAGGGAATACGCATTCTGTATGGACAGATCTAAATGTACAATACCTTCCAAAGTTTTCCACACACTGATATGTGTAGTAAGTGCAAAAAATACCGCGGTTCAGTTAATCCACGATTTCCTGTTTTCTTGTTTCCTAGAAAAAGCAGAGGCCGCCGCATCTCCTGAATGACAGAGGCCTTCTCCTGCTTTAGGAGTGGATGGAGAGCCCTGAAGTACAGAACTCCTCCGTTTCTCTGAAGTGGAAGATGCCTGAGACCGCCAAGTGCTGCTGCATTTCCTCGTGGATGCTGGTGCTTTACTGAGGCGCCCGGGGCGAACAAACACCCCGTGCCGTGGTTTGCAGTGGAAGTACTCTCTGCCTTTGACAGTCCCATCGTGTTTCCCTTCAATGAAAATAAAGGCACAGAATTAATTGTTGGGATGTTCACACGTTCATTAGATGTGTAATTCTGGTACTGAAGTGCGAATCTCTCTGACTATCTGTGAAAGAGACAAGATTTGTAGCTGTGAGTGCTGAAATCAGATAGATGCCAAGCACAAGGATGAGCAAAACCTGGAAAGGAAGTCTTGAACTGTGACCAAAGAAAGACATCCTAAAATATTATTCCAATAACAAACAGTTTAAAAAGCCACATGTCTGCTCTTTTTCAAAACAAATAACTCTCAATTACTTATGAAGTTTAGTACTTACCTGTCAAAGAAATTTGTAGTATAAGTGCTAGTATCTATTAAACTGCTAAAAAAGCCATCTTTTCAAAATACCTGAAGCCATTCTCTGTAAGAATCCCTTAGCATTTACAGAAGACAGGCTCTTTTTCAGACCTCGCCAAACAGAAGTCAAAGAAAACCTGTGCACTGTAATTAAGTCTTTACCTAGTAGAAAAATAAGTCTCTCTGAAAGCTACAGGCAGCAAACTCACCTGACAAGTGAAGTCCATGGCTAGCACTGCCCATGAACCTGGAAGTTGAAATATATCTGCTAATTTTAGGCTTTGCTTGTTTTGTTTTTTTTTTTTTTTTGGCCTATAAACAGACAGGTACCAATGGCAACTACTAGGACATGCAAAGCATTATTTTGCATTAAGTAAAAGAACAGGGCTTTGAGACAGCTAACAATCTTTATCAAAGCATCTCTATAAACAGAAAGCCTAGAATGCTACGTTTCAGATGTCAAGTGATTACAAAATTGCAAGTTTTTCCCCAAGGGTGAACAGAGAGTATGGTTATAATGCAACTTTAAACAGATCATAGTAACGGCACAGATAATCCAGAGCATAGTCAGCCTTACCTAACTGAACGTTTAGTTCAACTCCAACCCAGATGCCAGCTGAAAAATCCACCGTCCCAACATATCTCACTGTGCCCACCTTATTGCTTCCAACACAGACTTGCTCACCCACTGCCACCCAGCTAGGCAAGACATGGGTTTGATCTGCAGAAGCACTGTCTTCACAGTCAGACCCATCCAAGTGGTCCTTCCCAGTAAAATCATCTATGGAGATATCAGGATAAGTCTCACAGTCTGAAGTCTCTTTTACTACCAAAGGCCTTCCCGCAGCATTTGCAAGCTGACTGCCTGCTGTTGCAGAGCCCAGCTGGGTCTCACACGTGTCCTGCTCCTTGCCAGTTCCTGGGGATAACTCCGAGGTGCTCACTCCATTGGAGGACGCAACAGAACAGGGCTGTGGAGATGCTGAGTGGTCAAAGTCTTTTCCATCTTCGACACCCATGAACTCTGTAAATGAGTGATCTTCAACAATCTCCATTGCGTGCTCAACGGTAGCTTCACGTGCAGAAAATTCAACTGGATGACAAGCATTTCTGCCATCTGAGGAGCTTAGAGCTGAAAGTGATCCAACTCTGGGTAACTGCTGAGAGCCTGTGTCAGTGGCACTGAGGGACAGTGGAACTCGTTCTGTTAAGGCACTGTTTTCTTTGAGTGGTAACACAGGTAACTTTTCTCTCGCTAACTCCTTTTCTGCCTCACAAGATTCCTTGTTCAAGGATCTTGTATCATGTGCAAGGGATGATCCTGAAGGGTCATTAGAGTCCAGTTCCTTTGTGTGACAGGCTAGCTGGTCTGTGCTATCACTAGAGGGAATAAGCATGTCAGACAGAGTAGCATTAGAGGCACTGTGGGAAAAATAGCCACTAGTGATACTGCTAGTGGTGGGGCTGCGGGATACCTCTTTCTCAAGAGCACGTGAACTCATGAAGTCTGATTTAGAAGAAAACCACTCCCTGTTTTCCAGGCTAGCATTGTAAACACTGAAGTCAGCAAATTCCTCTGGTACGTAAGGTCGGAAAGTTTTAAAACTTTGTGGGCTTATCAGTTTCTTATGAATGGCCTCCAGCTCACTGTCCTCCTCCTCAGAATCCTGCAAAAGAGAGTCAAGTGGCATTAGCAGCCTACAACAGTAAAGTTCTCAAGAAAATTAACTGTACTTGATTTTTCCCTTCTGAATATGAAGAAACGTGCATTTAGTATTCCTCAGCTGGAGAAGAGAAGCTCCCTCTGAAAAGAACTGTTGGCAACGTAACCCTATCCACATTATCTGAGCCATTCAATTTTTACAAAATAAAGATTCCATCCAAATAGTCCAGAAAATATAAAGCAATATAGTTGGGCATAAGGAAAGTTTGCATTAAAAAGTTAGATATTCTCATATTTTCATCACATTCTGTTTTTGAAAGCCATGTATTACAAAACAATCCTGCTCGTTATTTGGGCTTATTAAACCTACTGAAGATATCTGATAGAACCACTTGACTATCTAACAAAATGGATACACAGGAACAGAGAAGGGCTGAAAGGGGCTCCGCTGCAATGCTGATTATTAATCATTCTGCACAATAGGGTTTTCTATTCATCTCACACCACTAAGGCAAAATAGTGTTGCTTACTCCTAGCTATCACACTTGAACACATTCACAATGCTTGAAAACAAAGGCAAAAAAAATCAAGGAAGCATTTACGTGCATTCATGTACATGTTTGGAGGGAAATACGTGACTCCAGTTAACCTGACAGAATTTGGAAGCAGCTCCCCCAGTTTCACAATGGGAAAGAGCAATGATATGTGGTGAAAAGTCCAAATGTGGCTTTCACAGAATGCATGGAAGCTGAGAACAAGGGGTTTGAGGACGTCAGTTTGTCAGGATGCATCTGAGCAACACCCCAGCAACACGGCCATGCAGCTCTCGTCAGGATGAAATACAGTAGGCATGACTCCACATCCAGGCTTTTCAAACACTTCATTTCTTCATTTAAAGACATGTGTTTGTATGCATGTGTATGAACACATATCTCATGTGTGTGCACACATAGATACACACATGCATGTATTAAATGATTCATTTATGATAAAGTCCCAAGAGTATAATACTAAAAAAAAAAACCCCAACCCAAAAAGCCTGTTGAAATATATAAAAGTTTAGAAGAACTTAAGTGCCTATTATTTCTTTATGTTCAATATGTATTTCAAATACTAATTAGTGCAAGTCTCAAAGACTGATCCTGCATGATAACCAAAGCAGTTTCACACTTTCTCCTCTTCCATGATTCATGGCAGGTTTCTGAAACACAATACTTAACCAGATGATCAAAGCACTGAGAACCAACACGTTTAAAGACAAAAATACTTAAGAGAAATTTTGCTGTATTTCATAATAACCAGGACAAAAAGTTTCAGCATGATTCATCTTAATGACATTCTCTTGACCCTTATCAGCTTTCTTTTCTACCTCAAGTCACTTAATCCCCTGCTGAAGCTACCTCTAACACAGTAATAGATAGAATATATATCAAATGTCTCTACTTACATAGGCCCATCATTCCTAGGAACTTCAGATCTTACCTTTTACCACTTAAGGCATTTTTGCCCATCCGTGATGATCTAATAATACAAGCACGACAAGGCATGCAGGTGAAGACAATACCTCTTCACTAGACTGTTTTAACCAGCTGGACAAACCCCACTGGCTTTCAGACTTAAGGAAGTCATGACCTCTGGATATCAGCCTCATTTTGGGTACACAATTAAAGACAGCATGAAATTAGCATGTGATTCAGCAATTATCTTAGGATTACTGCCTAAAGTTTTCAGTTTGCATCAGGACTACAACAAGTGCTTCAAATTCACTTGCTGATCTCATCTATACTTCTCAAAGTTTTATCAAAGGGAAGAAACTGAATCACGCCCCTCTCTACCTATCTTTAATACAATACTGTATTCTGTACTGATTGCATCTTCTCAGTGCCCCACTAAACGCCCCACTGAGTGTAACAAGTATTCTTAATACACCTTAAATTAAACAAATGTTTAAAATATTTGACAGATGAGGACAGAAAGTCAGACTCCTAAAGAAACTCATCACATGCAGGGAAAGAACTCATGCTACCATATTCTTTCAGTAAATCTTCTACCCTCCCTTCAATTTTCACTTCCAGGTCTTACAGTACTTATATTTTGCAGCCTGAAAAATCAGAACTCAGAAAATTTTCACCTGCTGTAACAGAAAACATACCCAGATACTTATACAGTGCCTGTCATTGCTGAACCCGAACTCTGAACACTGCAGACATGTCTGTATGACATCTCTCTTCTGCTTAAATAGCCTTGTATAACAAAGCCTCTAATATATAGGCAAATAGATTTGTTCAGCTTGCTTATGTCAGAGTGTTCACAGAATTGTTTATGATGGAAGGCATCTTAAGACCAATCCTCTCACCCAGTCTGGGTCACTAGAGCAAACTGTCCAGGGCAGTGTCCATGTGGGTGAATTTTGAGCTTCTCCAAGGATGGAGGCTCCACACTCTGCACAATCCGTTTCAGCATTTGACTGTTCTCACAGTGAAAAAAGTATTTTCTTATGTTCAAGTGAAATCTCTTATTTCAGTTTGTGCCCACTGCCTATCCTGCCACTTGTACTATTGAGAATCGTATTATCAAGGTTGGAAAAGACCTCCAAAATCATCCAGTCCAACCACCCACCTACCACCAATTTTGCCCCACTAAACCATGTCCCTTAGTATGACCTCTAAACATTTCTTGAACACTTCCAGTGATGGTGACTTCACCAGCTCCCTGGACAGCCTGTTCAATATCTCACCACTCTTTGGGAAAGAAATTTTTCCTAACATCCAACCTGAATCTCCCCTGGTTCTACTTGAGGCCATTATCTGTTGCCCTATCACTAGTTAGTAGGGAGAACAGGCTGACCCTGACCTTGCCACAGCCTGCCTTCAGGAAGCTGTACAGAATGATAAGGTCACCCCTGAGCCTCCTCTTCTCCAGATTGAACAATCCCAGTTCTCTCAGATGCTCATCATAAGACCTGTGCTCCAGACTCTTCACCAACTTCATTGCCCTTCTCTGGGCATGCTTCAGGGCCTTGATGTCTTTCCCATACTGAGAAGGATCTGCCCTTTTTCTACTCCCTCCCATTAAGTATTTTTTATGCATTAAGATTCCCTAAGAGCCTTTTCTCCTCCAGGATGTACAGTCCCAGCTCTCAGCCTCTCTCTCCTCAAATGCCAGCTGCACCAAGTGCAGTGGTGACCTTTGTAGCTGTGCAACAAGACTCACGTCAGTAAGCCCTAATCTTCTCTGCACTGCAGAGCCCAGAACTGAACACAGTATTTCAGACACAGGCTCAGCAGAGCTGAATAGAGAGCAGGAATCTCTTCACTCAGCCTGCTGATGATGCCCAGTGTAACTGTTGGTTTTCTCTGTAGCAAGGATATGTCCAGATTGCCACAGGCAATTATGGCTCATGGCCAGCTTGCTGTCCATAAGGGTTTCAGTGTCCTTTCAGCCTTGGTCCTGGTGATATTCCTCCCCAGATGTAGTGTCTCATATTTCTACTTGTTGAACATGACAATATTCTTCTCTGCCAAGTTCTCCAGCTTGTTGAGGACCCTCTGAATGGCAACACAATTTTTTGGTCTACCAGTTGCTTCTCCCAGTTTTGCATCACCTGCAAACTTGCTGACAGTGTATTCTGTCCAGGTCATTACTGAAGATGCTGAGCAGTACTGAGCCCCAGTATTTCAGACAGAGACTAAGCCACTTGTTACACGCCTCCAAGAAGTTTCTGTGCTTCTGGCAGCTCTCTCGGCCCAAGCATGCAGCCAGTTTTTAATTTACCTCAGCATCCACTTATTCAATCTATACATGCTGGCCTGTCTACAATGATGTTATAGGACATGGTGCCAAAGGCTTTGCGAGCATCAAGTTAAATAACGCTGCTCTCCCCTCATCCACTAAGCTAGTCACTGTAGTGTAGAAGGTGACTCATAAATCCATGATGATGACCTGATCACATTCTTGTTCTTCAAGTGTTTAGAAATGCAGATTGAGGATTTTCTCCATCACCTTCTCACGAACGGAACTGAGGCTGACCGGTCTGTAGTGTGCTGAATCTTCCTGCTCTCTCCCAGTTTCCGTGACCATTCAGGGGTAACTGAGAGCAGCCTCACAACAACACCAGTTAGCTTCCTCTGCACTCATGCTGGATATGCATATACAGTAAAAGTGCTGCTCAAACTGGTGGCCCTCTGCCAAGGGCAAATCTAACTCGTTCCAAACTTTTCCTTGAGTCTTGGGGCCTGAAGTTCCTGCAGGCTTGTTTTTGCAGGTAAATATGGAATAAAGACAACATTGTGTACCTCTGCTTTCTCCAAGACATCTGTGACAAGTTCCCTTGTTCCATTCAGGAGCACAATTAACTGAAATGTCCACATGTGTCTATGTGACAAGATCTCCAGTCTAACTTGGAGATTTTTCTTTTTCCCCCATTTTCTCCCCCAAAACAAAACAAACAGAAGGGTGTGCTAGCTGACCTCATTTTTCTTTTATCCTACATTTTTGAAGTGATCACTACTCACTGACCCTTATCTGTAACAAGGCCTCATTTTCATTTCTGTAACATTCAATTTGTATTAGAAGCTTTTAGTAGATATAAGTCAGTCTCGCTATCCATACAAGACAGCCTCTTAAGTTGAACAAAGATTTCCAATCACATTAAATCTTTGTTAGCAGGGCAATCAGTATCTGAAGATGTCTAAGTTGTCTAAATCTGACAAGTCCAACCAGATTTCAGACTATCTGCTCAAGTAATGGCTTGGCAGCTTTTGCTTGCAACTTTTTATGTATATTATTTGGATTTAATTTGAAACTATTTATTTCTCTAGGGAGGATTGACAGTGCTATGAAATGGTACGCAATAGCTTTTAAAGTGATTTACATTATTGAAAACTCTTATTTTGATCTGAAATTTATAGGTAGTCCCTTAAAAGGAAAGTGCAGAATTTATATCCACTTTGAGACCATTCAAACATAAAAGCATTATGCAAAATCATCTTTCTGCATATTGAAGTTCACCTAATACTCATCTCTGATGGATATTTTCTCAATTAATCTCCTTACTCCTCCTCTTTCAGCCTTACCTTGCAATTTTCTGCATAGAACAAAAGCTTTGTAAGTGAGTTTCAAAACACTACGGACTGTCACTTATCAAACAATCTACTTTTTCAGATGTTACAAGAACTCTCCAAATAGTTACATACTTTGCAAAGGAAGTACCATGTCTGGTGGACAGTAAGCAAACACCCACTTGAGACCAAGAGGCATTTTCTTAACAGTCTTCTGTTTCACCACAGAATCCTGCAAGCCCTGCAAGATGCCTCATCTAACTGGAAAAGAATTTCAGGGGACACAGGAATCATGCCTAGAATCCACCTGGATAAAAGTCAGTGTAAATGAGAAATGGTTTTGCAGACACACAGACATCAACAACACGATCAGGAGATTAATAAAAATCACATTGCCAGTAATCAACAGTTTGGGGGTTATCTAACATCAGAAATCCCAAACCTAAGTTACAGAGATGCAGTCTCATTCCTAGATTATGGCATTTCCTTTCAGAGCACCTCTTGAGCCTCCAGATGGAGAAATTCTAAAAGTAAAGCAATTTCAGGGCCATTTAAATTCCTGAGCATTTCAGATGTGGGGAAAAAAGAAGGAAGCCTTCTTGTACTGCTCAGGCTGCTGGAATAACCAAAGTATAAAATCTTTGAAAAACTGATAAATTGCAAGCACCCTCCTGGGAGATAACAGAAAAAACTGTTATATAAAACAGATCTAAGAACTGGTTACAGAAGGAATGCCCCAGAAAGAACTAAGGACATAAGATGACAAATCAAGATATAGTAATAACAGAAGCAAAGTAAGCAAGAACAAAAAGCAGTTTCCAAACACCTGCTTAGTAACAGTAAGTTACTGAGTAGTAACCTAGTTTGTTACTAGTTAAAAAGTACTTAAGTTTTCATATCCCTGAATTATAGCTCTGAAGGAACCTCAAAGATGCCCATTTCAGTTTTTAATTTGAAGTTAATAACACTTATTTGGTGGTTGCACCACAGTTGCTTCGACATTAAGTTTATTGCCCACTGACAGGATTTGCTCCTACACACACAAAAAAACCAAAACCCAATCCTGAGACACATAATTACAGGCAGTATGCAAATACAATCAGTATAAAGACATTACTCTGCCCTTGGCATATTTCACTGTATTCATTTTATAGAGGGCACACCCTTGTGTCAGACTGCTTTGGAACACAGGTGGAAGTGCCACCTGAAATTTCAGGTTCAAAGCTGCATTTAAGGCCAAGTAAAGAAAAGCCTTTTCTAAGCCACTTAAGCCCTCTGCCTTTGACAGATGCTTTGAATATTCCAGAAAATGTTAAGATCATGGCCAAACATGCGAAAAAGGCCAAATATTACTCTCACGTCTACCTAGATGCAAAATACAAGTCCCATTAAAATTATGGACTTCTGTATGTTTGGTCACTTTGTTGTTATAATACATTTTATATACAGTACAATTTAAAAGATGCAAGAAAGAATCACACTTGAAGCTACATCAATCCTCCAGTGATTAGTTAGGAGTAAGAGGCTCTGTGCTTTGCAGCAATCGTTCAGAGTATAGATAAATAACGTGAAACCTTCACTTGCAATCAGAGAGGAGCAGACTGCTGAAGTTTCATGTGGAGGCACGATGCTGCCCAACTCATCTGAACTGCCCTCAACTCGTACTGAGGACACTATTCTTCCACATGCAAGAAATGCTTACTCCAGCAGCCTAGCTAGCACACAGACTTGTTCCAGCTCTGAAAAACACAGAGTAGCCTGGGAAGCCTTACAAAGGCTTCCTTTCTAAGAGATTAAAAAAACTCAACCAATAATCAAAAAATAAAAACACACACAAAAAACAAGCCAGAAACCATCATTTGCAAAACTCAATGCAAAAAGCTTCTCAATATCCTCCCTAGGATAGGGAGCAGCTGCCAGTTCTTACCTGTCTCCTCTGTACTCATTCCAGCAATCAGACAGAAGAGCAGATCCAGCTGAAACATAACTAGCTCTATGCATAGTTTTTCACCTAGGTGGATCAGTCCCCTTAATATGGCTTACTATGCAACCAAAGAAGAACCTACGCCGAGGCAAGACAAGTCAGTGCAAGGGCATGAGCAAGCATCCGGGAACTCAAAGTACAGCTCTTTCCAGTGCCTCGTAGGCTACAGTGAGTCTGAAGCATTCAGTGAGTTAGTTTCAGTCTAATTGGAAATGTCTGATGCAGGAGACTGCCCTTTTCCAGCTCCAAAAGCTCCTGCTTATCTTTGGAAAACACCACAGGCAAATATCCACGTTAATTCACAGCATGCATGGGCTGCTTTGACTGAAGGGATCACAATTGCCCTGATGTTGCTATGGAAGATTTTCTAACAGATTACGTTCTATGGGATGTTTTTCAACTCAGTGGAAGATTTTGCCTTCCAAATACCTTTCATGCTATTTGTGTCTGTGACTCAGCTGACATACTGACTCACACCTCCTTATGGAAAAGTAACACGATGGAGACGAAAACAGCTGCAACACAGGAACAGCAGCCAAGCTTCTAAAGCATGCACCAGAACTCTCTCAGGAGACTTTGGTGCAACAATCTACATTAGAAATAACCAAAAGTGATTTTTCTCACAGCATGGCTAAGTGGCAGGAAATGAAAATGCTGAACAGGAATCCCTCACTAGAACCTTGAGTAACTGCTCATAGTACTATTCAAGGGAAATAAATTCAAGGTTCCAAATGCTAAATCTAAAGCTCTGATTAGAGCAAATATTCACAGCCATTTTCCACAGCTCAAAAACCAAGTTCTTCATAAAGCAGAAATGATGCATCTTTTGTTGAAGCAGCAGTGAGAAAACAACAATTTGACAGCTGAATAGAAAAATAAAAACCCTCCACCTAATTGCACCACCTGAATTACGATGAAGAGAGGCTGCAGGTTAATTAAGAGCAGCAACCTTATTTTAGTGATATTAATCCCACACCAGGCAATTAGATAAAGCTTTTATAGCGTACCCACACCTAAATGCAGTTACTTACACCAAGTGGGATCATTCCATTTACTCTGGGGTATAGTCACAAAATCTGGATAACATACAAGGCATATTAGAGTGACAACAACGTGATCCACTAAGCTACACTTTACTTGATTATTTGTGCCCTGTAAAAACTGAAGCCTCCCATTTTCCACCCTCCCCACGAGAGGAATCACATAAATTAAAAAAAAAAAAAAACAAAACCAAAAACCCACCAACAATTATTTCCAATTAAAGATTGCATTTGTAAGCCAAGCAAGCAAGTGCTCATTATAATTATTAGTTATAATCACAAGTGATTGTATCCACATTACTCCTTCTTTTCCTGCTGCAGTAGCATGAAGTACCTAAAGCCCACCACCAAAGGGCCCTAAGCCCACCACCAGGCCTCGTAACAGAAGCTGGTACAGAACTTACAATCTTTTCCTCATGTATGCTATTGCTTTCTACAGGCATGCTGTTGGCATTACTTCCTGAAGGCACAACACAGCCAGCACAATGCACCTGAGATGAAGGCATACTCTGCAAAGGTTAAGACACACAACACATCACACAAACCACGAAGGCTAAATATGCATGTGAGGCAGAAAGGCATTAAGACACGATGAAAGCCAAACACTCATAGTGGCCACACGTGTCACCAAATCTCAAGTTAACAGGCAGAAAGACTCATGTGTTTGCACTCTTCTCAACAGTGTTTTATGATGAAGAATAAAAGTCAGGCTTCTAACCACCACAGAATTACTAGAATCACTAGAACTAGATAGAATTAATTAAAAAAAAAAAAAAAAGGGGGGGGGTTATTGTTACTTTTAAGTAGAAATACGCAGTAAAGGAGAATACTTACCAAGAAGTGAAACAAACCCAATACTTCAGGTAAAAAAATAAACAATGAAAAACCCACCAAATATAATGAATTTTAACCAAATAATTACATAACTGTATTGGAACAGAAGCATGTGGCAATCAGTTTGCCAAGAATGCAAAATTAGTTGATTCCACAAAGAACAAGGTAGCTTGCACATATTACCTCCTGACTAAGCAGAGGTCGACTTTCAAGTGGGGTCTTCCTTTTATGCTCCTCTTTCACTGGCATTAAGGGTTTGAAAAACTTGGGTGGCTGAGGAGAAAATGCTTTAAAAGGGCTGGCCATTAAAGCATGAGAATTCTCTGACGTGATACCTAAGGGGCAAAAAAAATAAAATAAATGATGTTCTACTTTGGTTCTTCATATCTTAACTGCAAGAGCAAACATTCAAAATACTAGAAGGTTAAGCTGCGCATTTGGCAAATTGATGGCTGCAGAAAGAATGGCAGTATTTTAGTATTTAACCACTGACTCAAGCATGAGATCTAGAGTGATCTAGAGATGCAGAGCTCTACAAAGGCAGATTGTTTTCCTCTGAGCTGTCTAGAAAGAGAAGGAAAGTAGAGAACAGCAGTATCTGCCCTTTCCATTCTGAGGCTCCAGTTTTTTTTCTTTTTATCTCAGTCATAAAAAGTGGGAAGCATCCCTGAAACTCAAACTGACAGCTTTTTGCTTCCTGTGCCTCATCTTTCTCTGTCCACAACACTGCAATTCTGCACAGGAGCCAAGCCAGTGTAACTAGGCTGATGAAAAAGAAAGTTATGGGCAAGGAAGCACTGGCTCAACCAACACTTCCTGTCCAAGAAGAGCAGGTTACAACTCAACCTAAAGAAAATAAGACATCTGTGATTGCTGACATGAAAGAACAAATATTCAAACAATGCAAAGAACCTGCAAAAGGAGTCTTCCCACTTTCACACAAGCCTCTTCATTGTCAAATTCATAAATCTGCAGCAGCTTTTCCTTTTCTCTCCTCCCTGTTTTGATCCACGTTTATCTTGTCTTGTATTTGATTCTGAGCACTCTTACATTTTCCTGAATATCTTCATACATTTCTCTCCCCCCCATTCACAGATTATGTTAAGCTGCTAAAGCAAGAAGCTGGATAAAGCATTTAAATAGGAGAAAAGAACTGAGAATTTAATAGGAAGAAATTTTTATCTGTTTTTTATCTGACTTCCAATCTAGCACAGTGATTAAAACCACAAGCAAAATCATTACACATATACTTTAGAGTCTCACCGCTGCCCTCTTTGCTCTTGCGTGGTGACTCCCTGGGTAAAGTACCATAGCATGATACATCCTGATAACTGGAAGAACAGTCAGACATATCTAGGTGACTTTCAGACCAACCCTAAGAAACAAAAATACATAAATATACATGCTGATACAGGAAAACATGGAGAAGTTAATAGGTAAACTCAAAAGCTCATTTTATTCTTTTTTTAAAACCTCAAATATATCAATTTTACAACTTCAAGATATTTTTCTGTCTTGAAAATGATGGATAATTCAGAAGCAACTAGATTTTCTTTGATAATATGAGAGATGGTCCAAAAGTAATCCCTATTTTATTATGCTGGCCCACGACATCAGAGGCAGATGATAACAGTATGGCAGTGGATGTTGAACTTTCCCATCAATACTCTGTTTTCTCTAAGGTTTTCTCTATCTTTCTCCTTCTTAAATATCATTTTCTATAATTCTAATATAAAAAGCAGAGGTGAACAAGAGTTTAATTCAAAATAGGATGTAATTAGCATTTGTTACATATATTATGTAAACATACTTTTTTTAACTTCACACTTCCATACCTTATCATCTTCATCACAGGCAGAAAGATCTAGTCGGCTACAGGACACCTACAAGACACCAAGAGGTAGAAATGACAAAATGCATTCCTTTTATTTATAAGATACCTTAAGGAGACACCGAACATTTAGTCCTAACTTTTCAGATAAGATTACTTAGAAGGACAGCTACATTTGTTCTGTCTGAGTGGGTGATACAATAATGCATAAAACACACACAAAATGGAAACTATCCCTTCCACCATGAAAAGAAGTAAAAGAGACTTTTACATCAAAGTGAAAAACAAAAAGTAATGTGAATAACTGCAGCCATCATTCTACAGTTCTTCTCAGACTATTACCTTTCTACAAGAAGGAGAGTTCTGACCAACTCTCCCTCTGCCCTTGCTTTCTTCCAGAAAGGAAAACTGTGAGCAGGGATTTCTATTGGATGACTGACTTTTTTCATGCATGTCAACCTTCCTACAGGTTGACTAGCTCTATTTCAGAATAATCATTACCATATCACATCGTGCAAGTATTCCATCAGTACACAGACAACACCATTCCACCCAGTTCACACGAATTTACCAGAGGAGAAAGGTTCTTACATTGTGGACATTTGGTGTGCTCATGCTTCTGCGGATGTTTCTTGCTTTGGTAGAGAGTGCTTCTTTGACTGTAACTGCCTATGTAGAAGAACAGATCCCACTTAAATAGTGCTGTTATCAGTGATGAACAATGTCCTCATGAGAAGCAATCAAACAGGACAGAATCACGGAATCATTGAGGTCAGAAGAGATCTCTGGTGGTTTTATGGTTCAACCTCTCTGGGTTCAAGTGGCTGCCTACCTACAGCCACTTACCTAAGGGAACATCCAAATGCCTTTTAACTATCTCCATGGGAGGAAACTCTTCAAATCCATTCCATTGCTCAGTCACTCACACAGCAAAGAACTGCTTCACTTCCTGATGTACAGACAGAACATCCATTGCCTCTTATCCTGTCACTTGGCACCATTGAAAAGAGTCTGCTTCTGCTGTGTTTGAACCCTCGTTCTAGTTACTGAAATGATTGAAATACAATGAAATGATCTACTACCCCACCCTCCAGCCTTCCTTCTGCAGTCTGAGAAGTCCTAACTTTGTCTTTTCATCACAGGAGAGATGTTGCAGTTCCTTCATTAACATTTTGGCCCTATGCTGTATTCACTCCAGTATGTCTGGGTTTCTCGTGCACAGGCGAGCCAAGAACTGGACACAGCACTCCAGATGTGGCTTCACCAGTGCTGAGTAGAGGAGAAGGATCACCTCCATTGACTTGCTGGCAATACCTAGTGCCTAATGCAACTCAGGACACTACTATTCTTCTTTGCTGCAAAGGCACTTTGGTGGCTCATGATCAACTTGGTGTCCATGAGGGAACTCCAGGTTCTTTCCTGTCAAAATGTTTTCCAGCTGGATGCCCCCAGCACGTCCTGGTGCTTTGTCCCTCTCCAGGAGCAGAACTTTGCACTTCTCCTTGTTGAACTTCATGAGATTTCTATTACTCATTTCTCCATCATGTCAAAGTCCCTCTGGATGGCAGCATAACCCTTTGGTATAATCAACACTCCCTGTAGTTTTGAGTCATCTGCAAAATTCCCGAGGGTTCGCTCCATTCAGATCATTAATACAGATGTTAAACAGAACTAGGCCCAGTACCAATCTCTAGGGTAACTGCTAGTTACTGGGCTGCAAGCAGGCCTTGTGCCACTGATCACCACACACTGGGCCCTGAAATTCAGCCAGAATCTTTTTTTTTCCCCCCAGTGTGCTTAATGACAACAAACAGGGCCTGCATTTGCAAATCTTAATTTGCACACACAGTCACCAAAACTTCTATCTGGAATCCAAATCCATACTTTGGCTTTTGCCTGTTCAGCTTCTGACTATGACACCACTAACATACTCTACTTAATCCACCTCTGCTGCAATTCTGTATTTCACACAAGTATCTCAGTCTTACATTTATCCCACATTGTTCAGTGTTCTCACTCAACTGAAGAGTTGAAAAACAAGCAATTCTTATTTTAAAACGAAAACCACCCACATCCTCTACTTAAATTGTAATTAAAAAGTTCAAAAGATGCCCTAAGTGCCTTTTCCTTACCTGCCTTAGTCGTTCAAGACTCAAAATGTTCTCCACTTGCAGAACTCCACGTGTGTATTTCTCAATGTAAGTTTCACCATCAGATGTACCCTCATTTTCACTCCTTGCAGCCATCAGAGCTAAGGTCTCACGATCCTCAATTTCTTCTGTAGCCTAAATTGCAAGTTATACTGTTTAGCCTTTCAAGTTGAAGTGTGTTGTTTCTAAGGTGTTGACTCCCATCATCTCAATTCAGAAATTAATCAGTAATCCTAACGATAATCAACAATCCAAGACTTTTCAACACGTGTAAATGATGCTGAAAGGAAGTAAATGCAACTTCCTTCTTGAACCTCAGACTCTCTGCATAACTTCTCTAGAACTTAAATTCTAAGTATTATCATACAAAACAATTACACGGGGACTACACTATTTGTTTTCATTTGTCCAGTTTACCTTTAAAATCAATTTTTGAATACATTTTCAATTTCTACAAGTTTGCAATATAAAAACCAGTTCATATTCCTGTTGAAATAAATTTCTCAGCTGTTTTTCTGTTTTCATTGACATGAATTCCCTTTCGAGTAGCCTCTGCATTTCCCTGTAGTGGCTAATACAATTTCATAATACAAGAACACAGTTTACACAGTAAGATAGAAAATAAAATCCTCAGTTTTCTACTGTTTATAGGTAGAAATGATCTCACTATTGAGCTACAGGGTATGCACTTTGGCAAGCTGCCTCATATCAATAAAGCAGGGCTCACTGCAATAGGTCATTCTGTTACTTTCAGTGAATTTGCCAGAGAAACATGGTGCAATTTACCTTAGGTATATTAGATACTATTTCATAGGTTACTCCACAGGCATAGTATATATTTTTCAAGGATATTCTTCTTTTCAGGCTCTGGGTAAAACTCTAGAAATAAAGTAATTTTCAGTTACTTCTTTGATAATGATTACTTACAGTGCTTTAAGACAAAAAAAAAGTTGCAGTGCAAAAGTTTAATTTACCACATAAGCACAATTTTCAGGACAATGATTTAGAAAGTTCCTTTTCAGTATTCACAGTCCTTAAAAGTACTCGACACAGCCCTGTGCTCAGTATAAAATGCTGCAAAGTTCAAATAGTAACAGTTTACTCCTGTTTTTCACTGAAGCTCAGTTCCTGTGTTATAACCTGTAACTGAGAAACTGTGGCTGTAGGAAGTCTAATATGCTAACACTCCTCATTTTGCCAGCCACCTGTTAAAAAAGCAGAAAATTCCTTTTGCTATAGCAAAGCACAACTCTGATTTCTAGCCACAGCTGGAACAGTAACCACAGCTTTTACAGTTATAGTCACAGACTTGGTATGCTTCATTATCAGATTAGTAAGCCTTTATGTCATGAACTGTAAACTTAACTTCCACCTCATAAGGCATTTTAGACAAATGAAAGTAGCAAGGGAAAATATCTCAAATACAAAAAGGAGAGGAATTCAGCTATTAGTAAGTTATTTAGTAGCACAACAGCTGCTTGGTGTCCCAACTCCACTTCCCTTTCCCACTGCAAAATCTGAAGCATTTCTGACATATGCTCTTGGTCTCAGTTGTCTGGGAAATAGAAAGCAATGCAATTTTAGAGAGCATCTCATTGTCCAAGCTACTTTTTTTGTTGTTGTTTTTGTAAAAGTAGCATCTGCCATGCTGTGAACCAAATCAGGTTGAAAAACAAACAGCTCAAAGGGCTGTACCAGACAAACACAGCATCACTGCAACCCGTGCTAATCTGTTTTTCATTTGTCTTTCATAAGAACAGGAGACATGCAAAACAAAGCAAGCAGCTAGGAAAACATTCATAAAATCAGGGATATAAAACAAAATTAGTAATAACATATGAACTTATTACCTGCTTGTTATAAATATTGGCTGCAATCCTTTTCCGTAAGACCAGTTCCATTGCAGCAGGATGGCTGAGCTGCACAGTAGTCTTCACTATTAAGTAAATCCTCTCATTTTGAGGAGTTACTCTATTCAGATGCACAGAATCATGGACAGAAGAGTCCCAGGCAGCAGTGGCTGAAACCTACACAGAGAAATCACACGGAAAAAGGAAAATCAAAGCCTCAATTACTTCGACAAGTAATTTGCAATGATTTCACATGGCGTAAAACAATACTTCTGTGAAAGGACAGTGAGTATTCATTGTGCAAAATTAAGTAAAATGACCCTTTCATAATAAGGAACAAATCAGAAGGACCATAAAAATAGGTGTTAAGATATCACAGAACATGATGGAACACAAAATCCTTGCCCAAAAAGAAAGTTTACAACCAGAGGAACACAGAGGGGAAAACTGAAGGAAGAAAAACAAACCATTATTGACAGTTTATTGAATTCAATGACAATGCTTCCACTTGTTAGATTAAGTTACAATTTTCTGTACAGAATAAACCTGTTCCCATATTGCAGAAAATCTTTTTCCTTCCCTGTCTCCTGCATCTCAGCATGCCATTTATTCTGCAAATGATCTGTTAAGTATTGGCTTGAGAAGGCACAGAAAGTGGAAGACACACATGTTGACTGATTCCAGGTATGTTTTGGAATTTCTTATTTACAACAATTCTCAATTTATTGCACTTAAGAAGGAATCATGTACTACAAAAGAAAAAGCTTTATTTAATCACTAAGCTTTGCCTGGTGAGGACAAAGGAAGCAGTTTCCTCTGAAAAATCAAAGAGCCCGCAAGAGAAAGGACGAAGGGAAGAGAGAAGAAATTTAATTTACCTCATCATCACTGTGTTTTATGATTGGCAGATAAAAGAATGGACTCCCATGCTCCTTTGGTAGGATTGAGTTAACTCCTGATGCGTGGGGACCTATAAGTTGTTCATTGGCACTGAGGTCATCAGCTAACAAAACAAATGTGCAAAGAAGGAAACAGGTTTGCACCAAAGGATATTAATATACAGAGGCAAAGTTGTAATAATTTCATAATACATTTAGTCCTGATTAATCTTACCATGCATTAGCTCAAAAATAATTCAAGCATACAAAATAGGAACTAAAACCAAGTTAAGATTCCTTCTGAACATGTCCTCACATGGCCTAAACGGAATTCCAATCTATTTCTCAGTATTCATGAAAGGAACTTACCCAGCCAGAAAGTTCCTAATTTACCTAAACAACTCATCTGTATTTAAATCAGCTCTGATGTATCCAGATTGAGAACAGCAGTATTGATAAAGTTAGTTTTTTTATAATACAAAAAAAAACCCTGTTGTGCAATGATCCATGAATGTGTTCTATTGGCTTTCTGTCCGCTAAACTCTGCTTACAATGGAAAACAGAAACATTTCTTGTGAGCACTGATGAAGAAATTTTACAAAAGCAGTGTTCAAAGAAGATATTAGTGTGTTGCCTTTATAAACATGTCTAGGAGTACAGTGATGTGCTGGATGTAACAGGGCTTGTGGATCCTTCTCTACTTCATGTCTAAGAGTTTATACTTACAGACTTCCTAATCAGTCCTTAAATATGGTGCAAACTCCAGTTTCTTGCTGCTTAACAGTGTGTCTGTGTTCTGAGAACAAATATCAGTAGCCTTCTCAAAGTTAAAACTAAGTGCTTTCAAAGGGAGAACACTTAGATATTCTAGCACACTCCTCATCAAACCATCTGTTTAAACTTCTACAGATAACTCAGATCTGGAACAGCTGGGAGATTCCCCAACGTTCTTATGACCTGTGGATTTGTACACTGAAATGCACACAAAATGTTTCTTTCTTTTCTTCCATTTAAACTAAGCTTGCTCTTTCTCAGCTTTTTTTGTTGAGAAAACAATCCTTGTACTCGTATGCTCCCTGATGTGCACCTTAATTTTAAAATAATTGTGTTTAATTATTCCAACATATGTAATCAGAAGAAAGAACATTCTGCAATCTATACCAGACACTGCCATTGACAGAACTCTCTCAGATATTTAAGATGAACTATTCCACCTATCAGTGCATCATTAGAACTAAATTTTATTCTTTTCCTAAGTTTCTTAATCTGTCATTACAGCATACCATTCAAATCAAGGAAGAGGACAGGTATATGTGTTTCCATCCCAGCAGGTGGAATCCTGGAACAAAACAAACTGCTATCAACAAGGAAGACAAACACATGTCAAAACTAATTAGGGCAAACCAATCTCTGTGCAAGATTCATTAACTGTAATCAGTGACTAAAGCAGTCAACATTTTGATGGCGAATCTGATTGACTGTGTTGCATAGACAGTGTTTTGCCTATCTCCACACGTAACTAAATCTAATGCTTTACCAAAACTTAAAGCACACACTTCAGTGCATTACAATTGTTACAATGGTGACAGTTCTAAACATCCCACTGTTTCTTATACAATTAACTGGCTGCAGTCATCTTACACATAAAGGTTAGCAACCTTTCAAACAAATGAATAAGTAACTGCTGACAAGACAGTCTTTATAACAATACATGCATTTCTAGCTACATGACCACAGTATACTTCAGGTGAATAAGGGAAAAAAAATATCTTAAGTTTGAGAGGAAAAAATACCATTACATTATTCACCCAGTGAATAAGAGAGTTAGGTATTATCAGGGACATCAGCATACACTTCATTAGATTTGTTATTTCTTGTCCATACTTTCCCAAATTTAACCTGATGCATTCTTAGTTTTTCCAAGGTTAGTTCCAATGATCTTATTTAAAACACAAATTCAAATGAAAGATACATTAGTAGAAATTTGAATCGAATAAGAGAACAATCTTTTACATTACAATATCTCCCTTCCACACCCTGAACTCAATGAAATCATGTTCTGTAGTTCATTTTAGACACATTCCTTTTTTTTTTTTGCTGAAGGGAGTCAACTTTCAGAATTTAAAACAACAAAGAAGTAAAATACTTTTAAATTCAGAGGTGATGTTCAAACCTTCAGAGCTATCTCAAAACTACTTCATGTAGTAAGTTAACCAGCATCAGAGTTCATGCCAGCTCTGTGTCATTCGTGGCAGTACAGGAAAACGTAGGAAGCAATAAAACACCCTGAGATTTTGACCCTGTAAGTTCACAATGTTCCTGCAGAAGCAGCTCACCACTCCAACGTTTCTTTCTGAACATACCAATTTGCAGGTGCACCGGGGATCCCACTGCCTGGTGCTGGAACAAACACTGCATTCCTTTCTTCCGTCAGCCCGACCCACTGTTCTACCAGCCGAGCTTCTCGTTCGATATCATCCTCAGATTTCTCTACAGAGGAAGAGGTTATATGATGTAAGACACTTCTTGTTGTTGATGAAACAGGGACTAAAGTACTTATGAGTGAGTTTTTAAGCTTCAAACCTTGTTTATTGCTGATCTTTTGAATCTGCTCATCTAAGTATTCTCTGCGTTTTATCAGTGCATCAGACCATCTTTCTCGTACACAGTTTAAGTCTTCTTCCTAACATGGAAGAAAAAAGGAAGTTACTACACTTTGTGGTTAAGACCAAACGGCAGCGAATCTTGTGATAATTTCATCAGAACTGATATTAAACAGCTTGCATGATGCAGAAAACTTTTTTCCCCCAAATAACATGCATGCTAATTAAGTACCTCATCACCCATGAATGGAAATTTGCTTTCAGATCTCAAGTTCCAAAAGGAGAAAAAGAAAATATGATAATTTCAGTTATTGAACAGGATTATACACCGTAGGCTTATTATTCACAGAAGTGGCAATTAAACCTTGTAATAGTGCATGGAATATGAAAACAGGTATAATGAGTTGATTGTAAGTTCTCCTGAAGATTAGATAGGTCAGTATACCCTCAAATCTGCACGAAATTCCACTGCTAGTAGTTGCTATCAGCGCAATTAAAAGGTTTCTCATGCAAACAAAACCCATCATGCAATCATGCTTTGTGGTATCACAGAAAATCTGGCTCATTCTTCTCTGTGATTTGTCAGGAAGCACATAAACAGCCCGCAAGAAGTTAGTGCCTAACTGGTACTTCTGAGGTTGCTGTAAAGTCTAACACATTATCTTATGGGATGTCAGCATAACCTCTGTAAAGCTGCCTACTAAAAATAAGACTTCTATGTAAAATCTCTTCTGTGCTTTAGATTTTTAGACATTTCTTCTTCTGGCCTTTGCCATCTTTTGAACAATTCTTCTTTCAAGCTTTCTCAACTTCGACTGCCTTACATTCACTTATCACAGAAGAGCCACGTTCAAGGTTTCTAAGCTTGAAAATAGGAAGTTTGCTTCGCTGAACTTCTGTACTCCTCGGACTCTCACCCTCCACTTGCTCTCAGAAGCATTTCAGAAAACTGCACAACTCAAGAGGTTAAGATGCTTTCTTTATAAAACAAAATTAAAAAGCCATTTGTTGTGCAATTTGGTTGAGAAGAATTTCTGTACCTGCAGGGCTTTTTTTTCCCCCCTATGAAACTCAATAGAAACTATTTTCATTTTAAATTCAAGTTGAAGTTTTTATTCCTGTTAGGCAATTCCTTTAGCCCATTAGGAGAGCTGACTGCCAATAGAGAAAAGAACACACTGCAAGAGTGTAAAGTCATTAGATGAACTGAAATAGCAGTGTTTTATAGCCCAGGTAGCCTCTTAAATGCATAGCACATATTTCAAAGCTGCTTTTGCTTGCACCACTATGCTTGCTCATTTGAAAGCTGTTGGCTATTAGCATTAGCTGTGCCCCATGCCACAGGATTGACAGCAACAGCATCAATACCTGATAACTATCCATATCACCACCATCATCCTCCTCCTTCTGGTAGGAGAAAATAAATTTTGTAAAAAACAAAAGAACATGCATTTTTCAACAGAAAAATCACAGAAATATCCCCAAACATGAGCGCAAACATTTCTTGACACAAACTTGTAAAATGTTAAAATTACAACATTCAAGTAACCAAAGTCTTACTAACAGAGAGGATCAATTTTTTCTTCATTACAGACTACAGCATCTCAGCCATGATTTTAGAAGTTATATTTAGCAAAAAAAGGAATGTATAGAATACAGCACCAGAAAAAGGACGGAGCAAGCATACAGCCAAACCTCACATTTACAGTTTTGTCCATACTTAAGGTTAGAATTACTTGTGGTTCTGAATGACTGAAAGTGCCATGCTTCCCTGGGTGGCCTGTTCCAATTGTTCTTTGCTATTGCTACTAAAAGAATGCTTTGTTTTCCATATGAATTTGTCTGGCAGCAGCAGCAAGTCATTTATACTTCTTAAGACCTGCTGCATTCAGTAACAGCTTAAAAAGATAAATGTTATATCACTGTAAGACATTATCCCTACTCATTTTTATGTTTTTACTCTTCAACTTGCACCATTCATACATGAGAGAGAAATTAACCAAATCATTAATCTGTATTAATTTCACTGCTGCAAAAGTGAAAACAAATTCCATATGCCTGTGGTCTTGCATATATCCAGATATCATACTTGGCTCTTCATCATTTACACACTAAGTTACAAGCAAGCTAAAAAAGAAGCAGCTTCAGCACCCTATACTCACATTAGCTTCAAACATCTAAAACAGCAAGATAATGCATCATGTACCAGTGTGTGAACTAAGGTCCCTTTTGGAACTTTTAGTCAGGATCTAAAACAGCAAAGTAAAAAGAGAAAATAAATCAATGCATAAAAATGTAACTGTCTTACCTGATAGCTGTCCAAGCCCCTTTGCAATTTGGTTGATCTGGCAGTCACACCACCTATAGAGACTGAAAGAATTGCTTCTACCATGAGAGGCAACGTTCCTGAATGTTGCACAGGTTTCACTGTCACCTGAACTCTGCGAGAATGACCCTGAACAGGAAGGTAATTGATAAAGAAAGACAGGGAGAGAGAAACAGAGGGAATCTAAGAATAAAATTAGGAATTAATTTAAGTATGAGCAAGGCAATAAGGAAAAAGACATACCTGCCTAAGCTGGAAAATCCCCCCCGTGTTTACATCCTTTGCCTGATGGAGTTCAACTGCAGTATATTCTCCCATCTCATTCAATTCTTGTATGGAAATCCACATTTCTATTCTTCGAGTTACTTCATTCCACCTAAAAAGACATACCCACAAAAACTAATGGTTGCCTCATCAAAATATGCTAAGTGCACCACAGGTATTGGAAAGCCTCTGGAAAGCTGATGAAAACATCCATGCGTAATTCATACCTGTCTCTCAGTGTCCTAGTTTTAGCATGAAGAGAGTCAACTTCCCAAACAGAGGTGCCATTGCCTGTACATCTGTGACCCCACACCTCAATAGCAAGAGCTCCTTCTGAAATGAACTCCAAAAACTCCTCTGTGACATTCACCACGTAGTCCTAGAAATCAGAATAAAACACATTACAACCAATGAAACAAAGTAATTGCAATCCTCAAAAAAGCTCAGATTATAAAGCTTGACAGGTCAACAGAGTTGTGAAACAAATCATTTCAGCAACTCGTGCTTCCTGCTCATGGATATTGAGTATCGTGCTTTGAAAATTTATATTCAAGCCCCACTGCAGTTCCAATAAGACTTTTCATGTTGCTGAGCTTATCAAACAACTGTACAAAATATCCTTATATAAATTATAGTTTTCTCTGTACACACTGAAGATGACAACTGAACTTATAAGAGCATTTTCCATTTTACCGCATTACAAAGAGATGATGAAGAGAAAAATTATAGCACTCCAAAGTGTTTTCAAAAGTCATTAGTTATATGATTTGATTCCATCCTTCCTCCCCCATGGAAAACAACACTTAAATCCTGAACAGCTTAAATCAAATATACCATCCTTCTGATAATATTGTTTCACGCTAAAAATAATTACCCTACAATGAGAGAAGGTCACTGTAAAATGAGCATCTTTGCTCTGAGGTGAAGGCACATCTGGATCTACAATTGGTGCTGCTACTGTTGACTCGCACTGATCCCAAAATGTGTATTGACAAAAGACAAAGTTGGAGAGATTAGGTGGCAGTCCGGTTGCTTCTTTTATTTTTACCTGGGTAGACAAGATGGATGTACTCATAAATGCCATTATTCCTTCAATTATAAGCTACTTAAAAAGAAACTACTTAGACAAAAATTATCAACCACCAAGATTTTTTGAAAGGATATCCCTGATTGCCTCTTAAAGATGACCCTACTCAGGAAATCTGTACTTTGCATATACAGAAATGCAGGTGCAAGGAGAAAAGTTACATGCATCTAACTAGCCTACCCATGCACGTACTTTCTTTGAGGAAGACAATAGCCTTGAGTGAAGAACTTTTTCACAGAAGAAATGAAATCCAGCCACTGATACTACTTTAGATAATCAAGCAAATCACAGCAAGCTGATATATGGAAAAGGTATTTCCCCTTCTGTCAGCCATGAAAGACAGCCCTTGTAACGTCAGTATTTATTATATAGATCTACATATAGCAGAAGCTAACATTGATCAGCTCAGTCACTGGCAAGCATGGCCAGTGAGACTGGCATACACTGAGCAGGAACCGAGAGAAATTGCTGTCTTTTAAGGAAATTATTTTATCTTTATAAAATTTAATGGAAGAAATTGTTTACATAGTTTTGTAGTTAAGATTGACTACACAGTTACAAAGGTCTGAAACTTAAATTCATCATGCGCTCTCACTTACCCTGCAGGAGAGCTTTTTTGCTCTGTGAATAATTTCTCCATTGTTATCCATGACTTCCAGACTCCCACTCTCACTGGAGTTCTCAGATGAGTCATCTCCTTCTACCACACGTTCTGGGACAGACCCAGTGACTCGCATTACTTCAACATGCAATCGTCCTGCAACCTAAAGCAAGAAAAATACCAAGAATCCATGCTTTGCAAAGGAAAAGATGGTAGAAATCTTACTGTAAGAGGCATACAGAGACTGCTAATGAGCACTGAATGTTAGAACCGAACAGCTCGCAATTATGACATGAGAAGCAACAATGCCAAAACAAGAAGTTGTTTGTATGCAGAACTATTAAGCTTTTTTTAAGAACAAACAAACAGGATCCACATAGGTATGAATGCACAGGTAGGAATCAGGGCACTATTTCGCGTTACCTCCCCCTGCTGGCTGATGATAGGCACAGCATATTGCAGCTTAACATCATAGAAAAGGCACTCCAAAAACACATTTGCCACACCGATTAAGTTGTGATTTTCTTGTGCTTCATAAAAAGGATCACCTCTTTTGCCAATGAGCTTCCTTATCTGTTTGAAAGAGCACAAAAGGTATTTCAAAAACTTTAAGCATGGAAATCAAAATTGGATTACCAAGCAATACGAGATCATGGCACAAAAATGAAGTCACTACCACATTTCTGCTCTTTCCTCTTACACAAACAAAGGGAAATGTAAAATGACATCTTTGAGATGAGACATACAACCCTTTCTTTACTATGGTAAGTAGTAACATAAGGATGCCTTTACTTTTTAAATGAAAGCACAAATAATCCTCAAGACGAAGAGCTGTTATGGCTGCTGGGAGCCACTATTAGGGCAAAAGGGAAGTTGCAGGATTATTCTACTTAAGCCTACAATTGCTACTATGATTACTCAAGAGGTGAGATCACATCTACAGCAATTTCTATGCAAGTACCTCATAACAGCCAATGAAGAATTTATGCAGATTCCTGGCATGACATGCACACATCAGTGGACATGTTAGCTCCTTCCTTTCTTCCCCTCTTTTGTCTCCATTTGACTTACATGCTTCCATGTAGCATATACAGCAAATGCATTATGCATGACATACGTTGTGGAAAGAATAATCCTGCCTCAGGAAAGCATGTTGATACACTGAGAGAATGCACTATCAGTTCTTAGTAAAGTAAGCAAAATCACTGTTGCCTTCAATGGGCACTGATGAAGTGCTCGGCATCCCCTGTATCATAATAATCTTAGAGATTCCCATTGTCTTGTAGAAGGCAGGGAACAAAAGCACAACAGCTGTTTAAACATATTTGGGAATGATTCTTGTTACAAATAATTCATATAGTGCTCCATATTGGCCATATGACAGTAAGATACACCTCTGATGTAAACCAACAAGTTTTTTACAAGTCCTACACTCATTTCCAAATTTGATCTGCTACTTAGATTCTCAGGAAACATCACTTGGTTCTCACAGATACTGATGCATACTGCCTAATCTTAATTGATTTTTTCACTGTTTAAGGCTAGAGGATATATAACCAAAATTACAGCTTTTTTACACAGATATTTATCATTTTAAGATCAAGTTCTACCCAACTGACGTGTTCTGCACTTGAAATGTAATTAAGCAGCATGGGCACTCTAGTCATCCTAGCTACTTTTGATACTGACCAATGTTTAATCACTATTTCAAGTGTAGCTTGCAGTTTCCATTCAGACTTAATGCCTATCTGCATGGCATTTGTATAATGGAAGGTAAACGTAAGCCTTAGCTGCTGTCATGAGTCAGTCACTCAGCTTAGCACAACCGTATCTGAGAATGTAAACAAGGGTAAGACATATCTATTTTTCACTCTGCATGGGCATTTTGTTCTCAGTTGTTTCTTTCTGCACCACAGTACTACACTTTTTCATACACCAAGTCACTGCACTTCACTCATGCAACATACTGAAAGGCATTAGAAGAAAACAATCAGTGATCCCTTTCAAAAATAAATATTTCATACCTCAGGAATTTTCTCCTTCCACTCTTGATAGAGATCTCTCATGTCAATCAATTTGTTCTCCAGTTTCTCAATAGTCCACACCTGAGTAGCCTTTCCTTTTCTTCTCACTTGAATAGCAGGCTCACTCACTATTGCACCCCTCTAAGCCAGAAGAAAAAAAAATAACTGCAGGAACAGTACATGATTGTGAGTAGTTTAACCTTTCACTCAAATTGTTCTCCTAAAAAGGAATAAAATAGACAATATACAGCTTCCTCTGCATGCCAGCCATACCATCTCTGTCCTCTAACACAGCATATCCTTACACATCTCTGAAGATTCAGACCTTCTCTTCTTCTTAAACAACTTCTATTTACACAGTACCATTAACAAATCTCAGTCAAATAACTTATGAGAGTACTATTTTAATTGCTACCATTATATTTACAGCAACACCACAACAGGAAAGCACTTCTGAAAAAGTTACAGGGATCTTAAACAAAATGGAACATTTTTGCAAACAACTAAAATGCAGCACTTTACTCAGGTTGTATAGCAGCAGAACAGAAATGTCTGGTCACAAACCACATTCATATACCTTTATCACACACTTGAAAAAACACTAAGAGCCATACTTAATATTGTGTGTCATTTTTATGCTAATCACTTTCGATATATTACAATCAGGTAGCATCTATGTTTTGTCTACACATTATCTAACAAAAATAAAATTTTATGGCCTTAAGTTGAAGATGAATGTTAAATACATCTATGTTTTTTTTTATTAGGAATAAAACTATTCCATTTTCCAGCACTTTTTTCTATTATTATGCTGTTACCTTTTTGTTGGCACTGAGGTTTTCAGCAGGGATTTGAAGTGTTACTTGATAATCCGTCAGCTTACTCATTTCTTCTGCTAAGAAGTTTGCTTCTCTCACCAGTGTATTTGCTTTCACTATCTGCTCTCGAAGTTTAGCCAGGCTCTGTCGAAACAATTCATCCCTGTGGTGCAGTAGGGAACATGAAAAATACACAGAAACCTATTTCTATTATTGGAAAGCTGCAAATAGAGGTGCTAACAAAGAATTTTCTGGAGCAAGTTTAAGGAGAAATGCCATACTGCACTACATCAGCAAACTCAAAACTGTTGGACAGTTTTATAAAGGAAGAACAATGATCACGTATTAAACAAATACATTATTGTAGAGATAAGTCTAGCACAGCAATGCCCAAATAAAAAGGGCACAATACTATGACAGATGATACAGTGATATACAATACTATGACAGATAATTTGTTAAGAGCCCTAGGGATATTCTTTCAAGAAATGAAATAATTGCAGTTGTCTTTGCCTCTAATCTGTAGTCAAGTCCCACAGAAACTACCAGTCCCAACATGTAATACTTCATCTTAATAAAAACTGTTCTTCCTCATATTGTGACATTGGAATCTGACATCACTGCAGGCCAAAGCTTTACATTACAGTCAGGGCTTTGCAATTCTACAGACTCTTGGATTATCCTGCATATACTGAAGCAACCTCAAACGCATATATACCTGGGAGTATTATTTTTAACTTGCTTTTCAGAAGTATCACAACCATCCTTTGAGTAAACGGGAAGATCCCCTTCCTGCCTTCCTTGTAACCCCAACAGAACTTATGGTGTCCCACCACCTTCTGCAAAAAGCTCACGATCAAACTTCAGATTTTCACTGACCAACACTCCCTGGTATGAATTTCCAGCTTACATTGCACTCTGACGCTTCACTGCTACTGTATCAAGGTGACAAAGTACAAACAGCATCAGCACATAGGACTGCATTTTTTAGAGCCTTCAACACGCTAAAACATGCTGCTTTGTCTCTCTCACATATATGGACTGAGCTTGCAACAGTGGTGGATTTTGCTGGAACTTAAATAGTTGCTATGTACAGTTGAAGTCCACTTTCTCCACATATACTCCTGGTGTTACATGGAAAATTTCTCTCCTGCTTCTGTTAGTCTGGCTATAAAGATTAGGTGAGCAACTCTGGCCCACTGGAGTGACACATCCCACAGACTGCTCTAATTTTGGATTCACCCAGAAAATGAAGGCCCAGTGAAGAATTACTCGTTAAGCAGTACTTCATGCTGAGAGCCTGTTACACCTGCAACCACTGCAAGACAGCTATCCCATCTGAGAAGCAGAAGACTGTTTTGATCTGCAAGTGCTTTAGGAGCCATAGCATTCACCTACAGTCAGTCCCTTCCTTCACTCAGGAACCTGCATCTGGCTAGCTTTTTGGGTTGCTCCCATACCATCCTTATCTTTGCTACATCTTTGAGAGAGATGGCTTAAGACTGTAAGGAGACTTACAAGCAGTAAAGGCAGTTCAAGCAACTATTATGGGTAGCTCTTATTTTCTTATGGCAGTTCTGTTTTTCTGCTGCTATGACGTCATTCTTCCAGAAACTTAGCTAAAAAATGCTTCAGATGGCCTTTCTTAATTTTTGCTACACAAAAAACATGACAAGCTTTGTCAGTGTGTTAGCCACAGCAAACATCCACTGAACATGAAATACTCAAACACTTGCTTAAGCCAAGCACTAGAGAAACCTTCAAATCTCACACTCACAAAGTGTCACTCGAGTCTCTTGGGTTCTCAGTGCCAGATACAGAACGCTGACTCAGAGCAAACAAAAGCCCTGCTCCAGTACACCACCAGCAGTCACCCAACAGACAAATCTGTTCAAAGTTACAATGGATTTACTTTACACCAAGGGGTTTTAGCACTGTATCAGGTATCATCTGTCCTCCCACAGTCAGCATAAAGCTAGAATAAACTCTGCATAATGTATTCTAGCTGATCTGACAGACACAACCATGTGCCCACATCTGATGCTTATCAAATTCCTTCCGCTGGCTGATCCAGTAGGGTTCAGCTCTATTAGCAACAGCATGACAGCCAAAACAGCATTAACCAAACCCTATGCAACCCAGACATTTGGTCTTTCTCGTGTTCTTTGCACTGAGTCTTCTCATGTTTGCTGCATTTCTTGCCCTCTGGCCAGTTGGCTGGTGAATAACCTCTACGAGGCTTTGCTGCCATACTTTTACAGAAGAAATACATGAAGTCCACAGCCAAAACACTTGTTCAAAGCTCAGCTTTCCCTCCCCACCCCCCCACAAATCTTCTAACAAATACTGAGAAGCATGGCCAAACACTCAGCCTTGATACCACTCCAGATTTTCATTTTTATGTCATTGTGGTTGTAGTGTTTGGTTAACTTTTAGACTATCAATTACAGTTTTATCTTTCTGACTCTCAGGGACAAGAATGTTTTTTTTTTTTCCTGCTGCTCCCTCCTTTCTGTTGCATCTCTTAGAGATATTGTTTCCTTTGCCCATAAGCCCACTTCTCAACTCTGCAACTGAAGTGGGTTATCAATGATATCTTGATTGCATTGCTGTGTTCGATATTAAACAGCAGTGATTCAGAGTGTTCTTTATTTCACGCTCCTCTGCAACACTAAAACAGCCTGCAAATCACAACTGTGACTCTGCAATACTTTACATTCAGTTCACAATACAACAATTCTGTTTTTAGCTCTTACAGAGGCAAACAATTATTTTAACTGAAGTTAAAACAGAGCAACCGTTCTCCCTAAGCTTGCCATGGAAAACATTTTAGGCATCATGGCTGAGCGTGTGAACAGACTGCTTTTTTTTTCCAAGCCAAACTTGGCAGAAATTACAAAACAAAAGCACACATAATAACTAAACTAAGATCTGTTCTGTTCTGTTTTTAACATTCTGAATTTGAAAGCTGTAACACAACATTGGCTTCCGTTATTTAGACAATTCTTGTACATTAATTTATTTATGGTGAAAGGCAAAGCAAACAAATGAAATAGGAAAGTGCGCTCAAACTCTCCACATATAGAAAAATCTGTGTGAACAACAAAGTTTTGTTTTAAAAAGAAGATAGATGCTTACAAGTAACCTATCAGTACACCTAGCCATCTTTCCTGCTGAACAAACCTAAGGACAGAATACTTGCTTGTACAATGAAAACCAGTCAGACAAAAAAATCATCTGGGTGATGATTTGGAGTTCCATGGAGCTGACATCCTCCTCTCCCCAGTGATAAGCTTCCCTCTTTGCTGAGATGCAAATACGCACTGCTTAAACTCAGCTCACAACTTCTTGATCTACCTCAAACTCCTGCAATTCACATCACGACCTTTTACCGCAGCTTTGCTCAGGTGCCATGCTATTCCTTCAAAAAGAGCTTTCTGTATTTTCACTTCATTGCAAGCCTCTTCCTTCTTAACAGCTCTAATATACTCTGACTATCCTGCAGTTCTCAACGTTAAGGCAATTCTCTTCTAAAGATGGACTTTAGAAACACATGTACAAAACATAAAGACTCGCATTATATTTTTTGCAGTTTCTGACTGCAAAATGCTGTATTTTCATTGGATACTCCCAAACACACAATAATCCCTAGTGGACACCTTAGCATGAGACGACAAATTTATTCATATGCTATCCTTACCCTTCTTCTAACTTAAATACTAAACCAAACATTTCAGAAGCACGTTAAGTAATAAAGCAATTTAAAAGTACTGTAAGGCTGACCAATATAAGCTAAATTTTTATTTCATATCACATTGTATCAAATAGGAAGATGTTGTACATGTACTAGGGATTAGAATCTAGCCTTAATTAAGGCCCTAACACTTTGATGGAGGCATATTTCATTCTACAAAAAAAATATTGTTTCTGACAGACCGTTCAAGTCCCATCTTTCACTTCCACTGTGGTTCTTACTGATTCCTTTGTTTTAACTCCAGCATTCCTCGCGCATTCTCACCTCTCTTCCGTCCACAGATTTACTTTCTGCTGTGCAGTCTGAGCAGTGTAGGAGAGTCTGTCACTGCCATGCTGGTGCTGCCTTTCAGGAGAGAGCTGCTGCCGCAGCTGCTCCAACTCACGTTCGTACATCAGCCGCTGCTCTTCAAGAGCGCTCCGCTTCTCTTCCAGGTACTGTTTCTCCAAGATCTGTACCACGTTTTGTACTGGGTCTGAGAAAAAAAATTAATAATAATAATAATAATAATAATAATAATAAAGAGAAAATGTCACTTTCTTAATTTATATGGTAACGGTAATCAAGATAGCCCAGACTCTTTGCAAACACTGGATGTTCATTGCTCCAAAAACCCAAGATAATAAGTACCAAGTTAAATAAGTAAACTCAAACAAGAAAAATGTCATGCAAAGAAGCTACAACAACAGTTAACATCCTCCTTTATTGGGTACATCAGTACTGGGGATTTATAGCAAGTTCCAGAATCTCAGTAGGAAAAAAAGAATACATGGAAAAATGAACAAAACAGTAAGAAGAAAACAAGGAAACAAAGCAAAATACAAGGGAAGATGATGTTAACCAGAGAAGGAAATTATCTCAGGAAGTAAAAGCAATTTACTTTCTCCATTTTGGCATAGAATGAGATGTTGAATTGCTGCAGATGAAAACTGAGACAAACAGCTAAAGGGTCATGCACCACAATTCACCAATGCACTTCACAACACTGAAGCAGACGATGTTCTGGAGGGGACTACAAAGTACATTTCATCTCAGAATTGGCCAGAGCAAATACCCAGTTAGATACTCTGACTTGAAACAACTGCTTATGTCAATTAACTGTGGTTAAACCTAAATTATATCCAAATTAAAGAATTACTTGCTCTAGTGTCAGTTTTAAGTCCAATGGCAAGTGTGAAAGAGAATGCAACAGAATAAGCTTCTTCTATACGCTACCAGTATATGTATGTATATAAATACATAAATATACATACATATACACACCCACCCAAACACACACACACATCTTCATGCATATACACCTGAAATCTTAAATATAGCCAAAATCTGATTTGCAGAAGGATCAGTTTAGATTAATGTATTATAGTGACAGCACATCATATAACAACTGCTCATTATGTACAGCAGAAAGGTCAGGAAGAGGAGGGGATTCCATAGTTGGAGTGGTAGAACATTAAATAGAGAAAGTAACATTGCAGTTCTAGGATGTGACAAGACAAAAAAAAAAAAACAACAAGAAAACACCTTCAGTTTTAAAATAATTCTTTGTGATCTCTCTTCCATTTTGAAGATATATTAAAAGAAAATGTTGTTGTGACTTTTAAGAAATCTGTCAAAAAAGGGGAAAAAAACCCCAACCCACATTTAATTATACTGCCCTGTTTCAGAACTCAAAGTCTACTTCTCAAATAATAATTATCAGTGTGATTTAGTTATGAATCACCTTGTGTTCACTACTGAAACCCAGACTTAAAATTTTTGTGCGAGTGTTGCTGACACTACAAGGCTACATGAAAACAAAATTTGGGTTATTACAGCATTCAGTAGAGGATACACGACAGCTTCCATACAGCTTCATCAACAGCACTATATATGCAGGTCACCAGAGCTGGCACATCTACTCTCCCCCAAAACAGATCCCTTGTATTTCTACAAACATGGCATTACTGTATTCAGTAACATTTAACAACCTACTCTTAGTACAAAGGCCACTGAGACCAAATTTGTTAAACTAAAGTACTGTTTGTGATGTCAACGTGCATGGATACCTACAGACATTTCACAGAACAAATCCTTCCCACTAAAAACACCAGAAAAGCAAACAAGATCTCTGGGATCTGTTGTTACAGTGGATTTTTTTATTCACCTCTCAGCAAACTTTTTGAAATACTGAGATTTATGTAAAGCACATCTTTATTTTTGGCAGAAAACTACTATGATCATAGATTGTTACAGTAGCCCACATCTTGTCAGTGAAAGAAACCACTGGCTTCACACAAAGGCATCTTAAAGTTCCACCATGATGGCTTTTTTAAGTAATGAAGTTAAAAAACTGTCAATATAAAATAGCAACCAAACATTAAAAGAGTCATCCAGATGTGCCTTAAAATAATCAGAATTAGCAATTGTTAGTACATTATGTTCTCAGGAGTATGTTTAGCTATTTTTGGCTTTTAAACAGACAACACACCGAAAACAACTGACTAAAATGAATTTTGACATTCCAGACTACAAACCAAGTTACTCACATTGACCTGCATCCGCCTCCTAACTCATCCTGATAATACTAGAGTCATCTTCACATGCACAGATTTCTTGTATAATCCTTAACATAGTTTTAATTATGTGTAAGAATAGCTGAGAAATCAGGTATTAGGCAGCAGGCAGAGAAGAGGAATGGAAGAAATTAAGGTCTATTGTGTTTGGAAACACAGGAAATGAATCTAAGGCTGAGTCATTAACACTTTTCCTAAATTGCTCCAAGACCAGTTCCAGTGACAGGGAGCAGTTCTTTCATAACAGTGATTTTTTTTTTCAGCTTCTGACATTCACAGAATCACAGCTACTTTAAGATACCAGGGAAAACATTTGGCAAATGATTCAACAAGCTAGACCAACATTTCTAACTTAAACCAAATTTGTTACTGCGGTGGGGGAGAGACTATGCTTGTATTGCAGTGCAAAACTTAAATTCACACCTCAGAAAAGCCTCCAATTCATTTCTTGAAAAAGATTCACATAGCAAAAGCAAGGTCTTTCAGTGAGAAACTAAAATATGGTGTGAACTATAAAACACACAGTTAGAAGATGAAAAAGTTAACATTTTCACAGTTCAGAAGAACTGCAAACAACTATAAGCTGGATTTAAACACTATAATCCACTATTTTGGATTGCCCATGCAAAGTCAAATTAGGAAAGATTCTACCTGGTGCTTGCCAAATGCACAGTAAATTCCATACAGAAGCATTGTGTCACACCTCTCCACTTATTTATGTGGCAAAAATAGTTCAGTGGCTCCAACTAGACCATTCATATGCAGATACATCTCTGCAAACTGTTAGAATATTACTGTTCTGTAAATATAACTGTTTTGTAAAAAGAGCATTTTTATGAAAAGAATGGACAAATGGTGTTTGATTACCTTGCTGTATTTTTACATAATTCACGTCAGGAATCTGTTAATCCAATAATGCTGAATAAAATATTTCAGATTTCAAGTTAGTGCAGTTTTCTAAGCAAGCTAGGAAGAGGTTCTGACATGTACTGCTTTGCTGAACTGCATCAAAATCCCCACCCTGAGCTGTACTTTTTTGCTTGCTCAAATGAGAAAGTGTGTAACCTAATCTCATTGTTTACTTAGCCACTGCACTCTATACAGGAATAAATCCTTGTCAGATCAGCATCACGAAGTTGTGGTACAGTGCTGATCTGACAGAATCCCACGAAAAAGGTGAATGTGTTGCAATAGGGCGGGAAGAATCAGGATGTTTTCTTTACAGCTCTTTTCAAAGTTTCGCATTTTCCTCATTATCCTCAGAGCTTCTCAGGAGCCAGATGTAAAATGGGACACTGCTGTAACTGCTAACATGCTACAAAATCTAATGGTTATGCTCAGCAGAAACCAGGCTATTTATTTACAGGGAGTTACTGCTCTCAACTATATAACACGAGACAAATGGAAAAAAACCCAAAGCAAAAGAAGATAAACTCTTGGCTCTAGGCTATACCAACTTCTGATGCGAAAGAAAACCAAACCCAAAGTAATTATATATCAAATTTAAAGCCAAACAAAACATAGCCTGCTCTGCCCCAGTGTCTTTTTTTCCCCAAAGAATATAAATGATGGAATTAATAAGCATCAGTTAATTCATTATTTCTTCTATTTTCCCCATATTTTTTTTCCCACTATAAGTAAATAGTATTGAAAAATCTGCTGTGCTTTCTACTCAACGAACTTGAAGCCTGTCAGAAAACTAATTTAGATACACTATCAAGAAGAATGGAACTGGTAAAATGCTATCTAGCTTGGAATTAGAAGATCAGCCAATAACACTGACAGCTGCTTGCTTTGTCAGGTTTTATTATCAATTATTACTCCCTCTTAATTAAGAGCACCTACATAGGAGGGAGCAGAAGAGACAAGAAGTGGTATAATGGGGTTATGATGCCTCTGAAACTGTGTGATGTGTGACTGCAAACACCTGCTGTGCATTAGGAAGGAAGCAGCTCTAATAGAAAAGCAAAGTCTGTGCTTTAGTAAAGACATGGAAAACAACCCAGCTAAGACTAAGATAGGCTTGGACCAAAGTCAAGAAAGCCTACTGAATTGAAATGTGAAGCTGCCTGAAGTACTGCTAACATGAAATTCAAAATAAGCGACCCTCCACTCAAAGAGTACTAACTTATTGGTGACTGCTGCAGTTTATTCAAACTGTTAGTGACAAGCAGATCAAGCATCAATTAATGCTTTCAAATTCCTCCAGCAGCATCATGCATGAGCCAATCAAGTTCAAAACCTTTGTCCCAGTTTTGGCACAGACATGGGATGCTTTGAGACCTTAAAACAGGCAACAGAGTCTTCACAAGGGATGACAACACTGAAGACCACCAGGATGGTAGATTCATCTGAAATTCGTCTCCTGGTATGAGTGAACCATAATGAGAATAACTGTTATCAAACAATAACTTCATTTCCACCTTAAATGGTTTGAACCTGCAACTCACTCACACACACACAAAACATTAAAAATCACAATCAGACCATAAAAATGTGCAAATGATTTTACAGAATTATGCATAGGAAACAATCATGCTGTAGTCAAAAGCAAAAAATAAGAAATCTGAAGAGGAGAGCAGGAGAAAAAAAAAAATCACTACTGTATTTCAACAGCTAAACCACAGCAAAGAATGGAAATATTATGAAGATACAAAGAAAGATCAGAAAAAAAATGAAATGACATCTACTATGCTGTCTTGGTCGGAGAAAAAAAGGCATTTGCTTCTGAAATTTTGTGCAGTTAGAAAAGCTGTACAAAGCACTCAGCACTTCACTAAGTTTTTCATCATTTCTTCGTCCCATATTATAAACACATGAATTCTGAATTGCCTTCTGGAAGCCAAGAGAATATCATGTCATTTTATACATATTTTAAATACACCATATATCATACCATTACTTTTATATACCATATTTTATCTAGAATAACTGTCCAGAAAAGGCATCACAATAGGTTTTGACAAACTTCAATTAAAAACAACTTCACAGTGATGAAGAAGCTAAAAATTACACTAGCTAATGTTTTTGACTATAGCCCTTGTTAAGGTTTCCATGTCTTTTTAATCTAGTTATGACGATGCTCGTAATGTTCAATACAGAAGGATGAATCAGACATATCTGAAGCACATTTCTATCTGCAATAATCTGCAAAACTCAAAGTCAGAAGGACTTAGATGATGATTTTACCTGCACAATTACATTTCAGCTGCACTATAAAGATTAGCAGACATACAGATGAAACTATGCCTGGGCAGAAGCAAATTTGTAGTTGTCTCAGCTAAACTTCTTACCTCTTAGATCATTTGCTCAGTAATTAAATTTTTATGTAAGTATATAAACACATAAATATATTTTATATATACTTATATCAAGGCTTTAACACGGGCAATAAAATCTTTTTGAAGGGTGACAATACCAAAGATCACCCAAACAGTATGTGTGCACATATATATGTACACATATTTATATGTAAATATCCACTCAGTTATAAGAAAACTTACAACTGAGTGGATATTTACACCTGATATTTCTGTTAAACACCTTTTGCTGAAAATGCCACAGGGCAACTGTATCACTTGTTTTTTTTTTTCCTAGAAATTAAGTTACATTCTGAATTTATTAAATGATCTCCACAAAAAAATATCTTTGGACTTCTTAAGTGACAGTTCTCTTACCATTGCTATTCAGTGTCTTCATAATAACTTCCATTTGAGCAAACTCATAGTTGTAGTCTGGCTCTGAAGAAGCTTCACTGGCTGCATCCAGATCATGCTCTCCTAACAAAGCTTCTTTCTCAAAGTCTTTCAGCCAATCTCTTCTTTTCCTCTTTGGTAAATTGATTCTGCGTAAAAATAAAAATTCAGTTTCTAAAAGGTTTATGAAGAACAGTGCAGAGAAAAAAAGACCGAATGTAAGAAAGCTGGTAAATAAATATAAACTATTACCTAAAAAAGTGGTTGTTTCCCCATAATATTCTATCTCCATGCCATAACTGAGTGACAGAACATACCAGCGTACCATTTACACAGGATCTGAGAAAAGAAAATACAACTTCAGAAAAATCCTAAAACTGAATGGTTGAGTATTGTTTCTCTCACGTACAGACAGTGATTTATATTACACAATGTACAAGTCACCTGGGTTCTCATTGAAGTATGAATGAGAAAGTTACTGGTCTGATTCCTCGCATCAGAAGTAAAAACCAAACCTCTTTTCCCTTTCAGCTGATTGTTGCAAATTCTCAGTAAATACACAGATAAGATTACTGTTAGCTGAATTTTCTTTTTATTGCCTATTTTTCAAACTGGGTCACTACCTGTTTCTTATGAAGACTACAAACTTGGTTGCATATAAATCCTGCTGACAGAGCTCTCCAAGGTACAGGGCAATCCATACATGTAAAACATACTGCTAACATACAAGGCACTCAACTATAAGTAAAGATCCTAGGATCTAAATTGTATACTTGTAAGTAACTAAACAGCAAAGTTAAGACAATAGTACTGCATATCTTTTGTCAGAGATTAAGTGATAAAGACATTTAGAATTCTATGCAAGAATCCACAGCAGAAACAAAAGAAGAATATGACTTCCCAACACATATTTAATAGACACAGTAGTAGTAGTGGCCTTTGGATCTCTCTTCTCACCTCTTCTCTCAGAAAATACGGAGCTTTACAAAAGGAACGTCTCAGAGGCAAGTTTTCTCCTCCCACATAAAGAACCAGCCTCCTATCCCATCATCAGGTTGAAATAGCCAGGAGCAACTCCGTCACCTTGCTACCAGCCAATATATAAATAAGCAGTGGTTCCTCATTTCTAATGATTTCTCTCTTGTCATGGTTTACTCTGAGCTAAACCACTGACAGCTCGTTATTAAGCAGTGGCATGTGGGGGTGTGTGAGGAAATCTTAGTTCTATCTCTGAAGTCACTTATACCACAGCTACTCATTGATCAAAAAAGAAAGATATTTCTGACTTAGTAAGATAAAAACACATGCAAGTCATCATCTGGTAATGAAAAGCAAACACTTTGCTGAGGAGCAAACAAGTGTTGTTGATCGTCCTTACCTTGCATTTTCTTTTGGTGTGAGTGTGACTTCTCCATCCAAAGCAATATCAATTTCACAGTGTTCAGGTTGGATTCCTATACCAAAGAGCTGTATGTCCTGAGAGGTATCTGCACCAACTCTTGTGTGATCCTGGAAAATAAGCTATTAGTAAGAGAGAAGCAAACTATTGCCGTTTACATAACTAAAGCAATATTAGTTGAAGTACTGAGGCTCCACCATCTACATGTTGTCCTTTGCTAGATATTTTTATAGAGCAGACATGGTGCCATAGTAGATTTGAGGACTGGAAAGGTGATTCATACACTTCTGTTCTGCTCTGCACTTGATCTTCCTACAGCTTCAAGCAAAGCAAAATAAAGCAGCTGATAGACAAATTCTGATTTTGAAATATTCCCAGACTACGTATGCATATAAGCAATGATACAGAGAAGAATACAAGCCATGTCATGCAGCCATGTGGAACAAAGGATAACAGGGAAAGTGAGAGACAATTGTCTGCTTTTCAGATGACAACGATATTAATAATGCAGCTAAACATACTAATCTCCACATAATTGCAAATCATATTGTAAATCTTGCTGAAAAACTGTATTTTACTGTACGCTGTACTCCATTTGCTACTCTTCAAATATAAAAGCCTTATCTCAACCACTAAAGCAGAAAAATACCCATAAAACAGATAAGATAGCCCTTTCTATCTTGTTAACAAGAGTATTTCCTACTCAGCCTGCCTTATTAGTTTTGCATTTGAAACTCTGACAGGAAGACTATTCTAAACTGAATGATATGGAAGATAGTAGAACAAGGAAAATATATTTCAGCATATTTTTAACAGGGCTTCCTTCTCACTTTCCCTCCTCACCTGGAACCTTTTTTCTTTCTTTTTTCTTAAAGCTTTTTCTCCCATTGAAGCCTATGGTTACTCCTACGATTATGGCTAAACAGGATCCCTTTACACTCACTGAATATTTAAGAAAATTCTCAACTCACTAACAAAAAGCAGCATCTTACAGCAGGCTCTTACTGCAGGAAGAAAAGCTTTTTAGTCCAAAAAGTAAAAAACCTAGTATTTATCTCAATTCTGGCAAATACTGAATACTTCTTCCACTGTTGGCAATCAGTAGGTCAATTAGGAAACTACTGAAGCTGAACTGCAAGGGAAAAAGTAAACTTGAACCGCAGGAGGAGTCCTATTCTACTTTAGTGCAACTAGTCGTATCAATCTAAATACACTCTGAATTATAAATCGAGCCAGAAATCAAAAGCAATAAATGTTTACATAGAATCTACAAGAAGAACATCTTGTATGTACTCTTACCTTCAAATAGTAAACCAAAAGTTCATTGAGTGCAGGGTCTGCATTCAGGTTCACCAGGTAACACTTGTCATCTCCAACCTTGATACCTGAAGACTCCAGGGAAATTCCCATGCTCTCTAGCTGTCTTTGTCTCTCCTGCAAGCACAAAAATAGATAAATCTTGGCTGCTGCAATATGTAGAGACAAGTATACCAATACCAAGTAAAAAAAAAGCACAGCATCTGGAGCTGAAGATTAATACACCCTTAGTATATAACAGAAAAACAGGACAGTGATCAAATATATTATTAATTTTTATACACCAATAACAAAAGGTTAGACTTAATCCTCAAACACATGCTTTAATGACTATATCAGAGATACTCAGGCATTAGAGTGTGGCTTTGAATCTTTATATTATTAAAAACTAATCTGAATTGCAGTGAAAAGGAAGATAAGTCAAATAATTTTGGAAAGAGCATGTTGCAGTTTAGGCTTACAGTTTTCCAGTATTATTATTAATGCAGCTAAAGCATCTGCTTGGTTCAAACATGTCATTTGCTCTGTCATAGCTTTATCTTTTTCTTGGCTGGTTTGGGTTTGGCCAGTTAGGTTCTGCATTTTTTTGTGTCTGTTTATTTAGCAATGACTGCACCAAAGTGTGCTTCTGAAACATTAAGACTAGAAAGGATAACCAACAGAAGTCACTCTTCAAGCTACAGATGGTAGAAATGATGGAAAGATACACTGAAATCCCAAAGTCTTATTCCAAGTATGATAATAAAAAACAAACATTAGTGAATACCTGGATTCATTTCCTTTCTCTGGTTAAGAAAACACTATAAGCCACAGCAAATGTAAAGAACAAACACTACCCAAAATTCCAATCCTTTTGTAATTCTTGGTTTTCTTAGCCATTCCAAGGGAAATTGTTCAAGATCCCATTGCATTCTTATAGAAGAACATCTCAAATGCATTTTCGTGTTCTAATTTCAAATGAAATATTAGCCTTTATTAATTACACCATGATAAAACCACATTTATTCTAATGAAATTCAGACTGAAAGAAAATGGAGAGCAGAGAAACAGAATACAGCATAGTTCACCAGAGCTCAAGAAATTCATCTGACTTGTGCTCAATGAATATCTGACCTTTTCTCCTCAAAATTTCTGAAATACCTGTGCAATTTCTTCTGTTTTCCTTAGCTTTTCTTCCCAGGTGACAGTTAATTCCTTTATTAGCTTTTCGGACTCTTCCAATTTTTCCTTCAGTTCTGGAGCCTTCATGGCCTAAAAGATGGGGATTAGTAAATTCTTAAGGTACAGTTCACATTGCAACAGTTGCTTAAAAAAAGGGAAACTGAACACAGCCAACAGAACATCAAATGCTGTAGATACAGGATAGGTTTCAACTATTTTCCTGTGTGTTTTGTGGCAGAAGAGGAAGAAACAGGTCATTAGCAAAGGAAAAGGACAGAATAATAGAATGGTCTGGGTCAGAAGGGACCTAAAGCAGGGACACCTCTCGTTAAACCAGGTTGCTCAAAGCCCCATACAACTGGCCTTGAAAGCCTCCAAGAAGGGAATATCCACAGCCTCTCCAGGCAACCTGTCCCAGTGTCTCACCACCCTCACAGTAAATAACTTCTTCCCAACATCTAGTATAAACACATACCCTTCTTCCATTTTAAAACCATTTCCCCTTGCCCTGTCGCTACATGCCCTTACAAAAAGTCCATCCCTAGCTTACTTCCAGGCCCCCTTCAGGTACTGGAAGGCCACTATAAAAGGTCCCCCTGGAGCCTCTTCTTCTCCAAGATGCAGAGCCCAGCTCTCTCAGCCTGTCCTCATAGGGGAGGTGCTCCAGCCCTCTGACCATCTTCATGGCCCTCCTATGGACCCGCTCCAACAGCTCCATGCCCCTCCTTTGCTGGGACCCAAGAACTGGATGCAGTACTACAGGTGAGGCCTCACCAGCACAGAGCAGAGGGGCAGAATCACCTCTCTCAACCTGCTTCTCTTGATGCAACCCAGGATACATTTGGCCTTCTGGGCTGCAAGTGCACTTTGCCAGCCCATGTTTAGTCCTTCATCAGATGACACTCAAATCCTTCTCTTTAAGAAATCACCCTATAACACGTCGTGATTTGAAACAACTAAAGGTCTACACAGCACTACATAGGCTAATGGAACTACACAGGCCAACAAAATCTGCAGGCTCAATCTTCACTGTCTGTATAAAAATACCCAAGTATTTTACATCTCTTAAGTCTGAGTTGTCTGAAGTTCAAATCCAAAGCCTTCCTTCCAATAATAGCTTTAAACACAAATTCCTCTTGATATTTAGCTTTCCATTCTATCTTGCTTTTGTAAGCGTTCCTAGAGTTTCATTTAAGCATTTAAGAATGACAGCATTGATTACCTCTGAAGGAAGGCATGCACTGAAGCTAACACAGGCTTCTCATTTCACAATAGGAAAGAAAAGCAAGGGGATTGAATATGTTCCACTCCAAATAAGAGCTCAATGTGCTGGCCTATAACTTCATGTGATTGTTTTCAACAGAAAGTTGAAGAGACAGAAGAAGAGAAAAAGCTTAAAAAAATTAGTAAAACTACAAGCAACCTCCTACTTTCCTGTTGGCAGCCACAGTCTGCCAACAAAACTAAGAACAGACTAGAAGAATATTTTACTATTTAAAATACAGAATTACAATAGATTTCTATTTGGAAAAAAAAAAGTGAATGGTTCCTTTTCCATAAGGCAGTTTTCCTCATTTGATCCTATAAGGGACTGCTTGTATAGGCAGTGTGACTTCTTAGACAAATGTAAAGTTTAAACACCACTCCAATTTACCGTAAGACATACTTCTGGTATTCTTTTTCCCCCACAGCTATTATGTGTTGCCAGAAAATATTAGAAACGTTTTCCTATACTACAGTGCCCCATTTCCTCAGATATCACCAAAAGTACTTCTACACTGATAATTTACGCTCTGATTAGAAATGTATTTTTAGTATATGCAGCAGTCACACAGCATTAACTCTTCAGCCAATAGAATACTGCTAGTTTTGGTTTTGCAGTTTTAAAGATTCTTGATAAATTTTTACAAATGTCAATGACAGAAATGTCCCACATATTTTGTCATCCAGGACCAGGATTTACATCTTCTCATTTTTCCGTTTGGCATAATAAGAATATATAGTCCATCAATTTAGAAAATTCTGCTAGCAGGTACATACAATTAAGTTCTCTTGTAGCTCTTATTTGTGCTGCTTCATTTACTACATGACACAAAGTTTTTCAAGAACAGTCTATTCTGACACAGATCAACACCTGTACAATGTTGTCCTCATTTAAAGTTACCATAAAGAAACAAACTCAGGAAACAAGGTTATTATTTTTTTTTTAAATAAGTGTAAGACTTCCTTTTCTGATTTTGTAGGACTTCAACATAAATGCAGTCTTCCAGCTCGTTCAACATTTGTTCAGGTTACTCAATTTATTTTGTACCATGAATAATATTACCTCAGCCTGTGAGAGCTGTTCTTTCAGTTTTTCAACTTCTTCACGTAATTCTCTGATGACCCTGGCATTTGGATCTTCATTCACCACAGCATGGTTAACTATCCTTTTGGCTCGGTCTGCATATCTTAGAGTAGATAGTGTTTCTTCGTAATTGTCTGCTGCTGGACTAATTGTGGCTATCATGGCAGTTTGGCTGTTTCCTCCCAGATTGTCCTGTAGGGTACAGCCACAGAAATTTGAGAATTAAGAACTGTTCTGAGTTTATACTGTCTCTTTACAAAGATACTTAAAATACAAATTTGGGCACTGATTTACATTCTGATGTAAACTGATCAATACAATCCATAAATATTCCCAACCACCTCCATCAGCTTAAGTCCCAATGCAATTGAAAATTCACCAAATAGGACTTTACATACAATTAACACAGTAAATGCTCATCTCAATATATTACTTGGGATATCTTGTAGCAATGACCTCCTTTGCTCACTTCTTTTAAAAAAAAAAAAAGATTACAATCTCTTAAGTACACAGTTATGCTACAACCTATTAAGCTAACAGCTTATTAACACGTTGAACAGAAAATATTGATTACCTTGAGAAGCCAAGTGAGTACAGAGTCTCTGTAAGGCACAAACTTATTCTTCCCCTTCCCTGCTGCTTGATCAGCAAGTGATGATATAACCAACCCAAGCGTTGAAAGGGATCTATGAAGCCAACAGCACAAAACCGCTTTGAACACGTACTTCAAAAGTACATTTAATAAAACAAACAGAATGGTTTAATTTGTGCTCTGCAAAATTTCACATCCAGCTTTTATAAAACAATTTGAGCTGGAAATGACCAAGGGAGATCAAAACAAGGCAATGCATCTATTAAAGCTGCATACTTGGAACAAAAAACAGTTATGTACAGTGTTTAGTCTTACCTAGTACTAACAAAGTTTCAGGAAGACCAGGTTGAAACATTTAGGTATCATAGTTTGACAATTGTAAAGCAGGCTGCGTCAGTATATGGAGAATCATAGAATGAATCACAGAATGGCCTGGGTTGAAAAGGACCACAGTGCTTGTCCAGTTCCAACCCCCTGCTATGTGCAGGGTCACCAACCAGCAGACCAGGCTGCCCAGAGCCACATCCAGCCTGGCCTTGAATGCCTGCAGGGATGGGGCATCCACAGCCTCCTTGGGCAACCTGTTCCAGTGCCTCACCACTCTCTGAGTGAAAAACCTCCTCCTAAGAACAGCTTTAGATTAGACACCTACCTTTTCTCAGAGACTAAGAATCTTTTTATCTTGGACACTGCCTCATGACACTATTAGGAGTTAGCATTGGCAGTGCAGCAATAATCCCCTGTTTCTAGGAACAACATTTTAAGAGCACTAGTTTAACGGCTGACTAAAACTGAACTATACTCATAAGGAGGAATCCACAAGACAAAGTCAATTATGGTGCAGAAGAACTAGTCTGGTGAGTTACCTAGTAACTAACCAGCAATTACATGATAGCGGAAGACTGCTCATCACAAGAGAAAAATATCCCTTTTCAAAGGAGCTGACTTACAGTCGAGGTGATGCCTCACTAGGATCTTTTATGGGGAAGAATAGATTAATATCACAATCATAAAAATGTTGCATGAATGTAAACATGAGAACAGAAAAATTCTCCAAACTGCTTGGTACACAAACATCCCATTACTCTAGAATACTGAAGAAACTAACAGCTTGCTCATTTTGGTACATGTACCACTTCCACCAACAAGTGTTTAACTATTAGCAACCTTTGCAAAGCATCTATGCATTATATATTCCAATTATTATACGACCTTGTGTAAATACTAAACGACACTGGAGCAAGTGAGTTTAAGATAATGAGCTGGTTTAAGAGCCTGAGAGCTTTAACCAGGTGCCTAAAGAGTAGTAAAAACAGAATGCTGGAGCTCAAGAACATACTGGTCCATCATACTTGTAAAGAACATCTGGATAATTGAGCATAACTACCAAGGAAACTTGTAGCCTTGTGATTAGATAGTTAAATAAAACTTTGATTGTACCATTCCACTCCATCCTTTTGAGTTCCTTCAAACTACTAGAGCCATTTTAATTGTAACATAGTCTTAATGCTTTTTGAAAATCCTAGTGGTTCTGAACAACAAAAACATTGCAGAATATTTCAAAAAAGATATGTGAGGTTAAGGTGAGACGATCTGTTAAAAAAGTCACAAAAGATGTGCATAGAACCAGGAAACAAAGTGGCATGAAGACAGTAAAGACCTGAAAGCAAAACTAAATTGAAAAGAACCTTAAGGAGCTCCTAAATTTGTCTAAAGGATAACTTTCCAACCCATGCCTGAAAAATTCACAGCAAAAAGAACAGTTAATTTAGGGTTGGGGTTTTTTTTGCCCAAACAAAAACCTTACAACTCTCAAAAGCCTGTGGGAAGAGGATGGGGGAGGGAGAATTGGTTCTTGTCTCCAATCTTTCAGTCTTTCACCTGCACAGACTGGGAAGACAGCATGTTAAACATGCGAGAACAAACAGCAGGATGCTATATGCTGCTCCCTAGCAGTCTCCTACAGCATAAGTGAAAAAGCACTAGCAGCACACTCCCAGTGGAGTCCACCTTTGAGGATTATGAAGTTAAAAGAAAACAACAAAACCCACACACTTCAATTTACGTTCCTCCAATTCCTCTTACTGATTCTAAATGAGAAAAAATGTGAAAATCAAAGCCAAAAAGTGAGGGAGGGAGAAGAATATTTTTCTTACCTTAAAGAAATCGAAATGGGGATAGGAAAAACAGGGATTCAGGAAGGCCCACCATTGATATTATTTCACAACGGGGCTGCAATTTTAAGTCTTAGTTATAGGTACTATGTTGTAGTAATTAGCAAGTTATAACTTTGTTTATTAACACCAGATTAAAGGAAGTAATATTTCTGCTCCAGAAATATAATGAAATACCATTTTTTTATTAAGACTATTAACGTCTGTATTAACAACCAAACTGGTGTACTTTAAGTATTCTACTTAAGATTTCATAATACAAAGCTGTTAAAAGATTCTAAGGGAAGTACTAAAAGAAATGGCAATGCAATATAATTACAGGACTCAGTAGTTGCTTTGCTTTATGCTGGATGATGCATTAGAGATCTGTCATTACTTTGATCCTATCTCAAACCACCTACATAATGAATCAACCAAAAGGCCCGAGCCAACAGTGCACAACAGACTGAGGCAGTTCAGAAGAAACAGAGCAAGCTTACATGGTGCAAGACCATGGGAAAGTGCTGTTTCTGCATGCTTTCTGTTCTCCTTGACCCTCTTCATCAAGTGTGAACAGGCTGTCTTTGCTACCGTGCATCTGGAAGCTTGCACACTCCCAGCAAGGATCTGAGTCAGCAGCATCCAAGGGCAGGTGGTTCTTTTCTGCAGGGAAGAACTCTGTCCCTAAATGACATCCATTTAAGCTACTTCTGTACACTTTCCTTCCAATTTTTTTTTAAGCAGACGAAGCCCTTCTTTCTAATAATAAAAACTGTGAATATGAATGCCCTCCTCTTAAAAGAGCTTGAAGCCAGTCTTCTCCCAAAACATTCCCTCCCACCCCATCTTTACCCTTTAAAAAACTTATTTTTGCATTCTCAACTTAAAAATGACAATAGCTACGATTTTTCTAATCACAGTTAAAATTACAGGCTGTTCATAGAACATTCTTCCTAGCCACTGACAGCTTGCTTACTCCATTTCCTCCTGCTGCTGTACTCTAGAAATTCTTCTACTACACCACAGATTATTAAACATCTGCATTTCTACACTCAGTATAGGAACCAGAGCACCTAGGCATTAACAAGCACACACAGCTTTCTTACGAGTTTGGAAAGTCTCATAAGAACCAGGAAAATAAAGACAGCAGATGCCCAGAAACACCGTCATGACCCAAGGCAACTTCACACCAGTGCTGAGAAAAAGTGGAAGTTCCTTATTACAGCTTTACAAAACCATTAACAAGATCACGCAACTCTCAGCTGTTTCAGTAAGCAACAGAGCAATTCAGCACATCTACTCTGTACTGGGTCATGCTGACCCAATATGTGGAAGAGTTTACAGTACAGGAAGCTGTGAGACTGAGGCAGCAGTGACATTGGCCCTAAACTGGTTTCATGCAGAAACAGCAGAGAAATCTGCAGAGACTATCAAACTGTGGAGTTTTGGAAGCACAGCAGAAGTACAATCTTCTTGTCTTGTAAATACAGAAACAGTTATGTTATTTGCCTGTTCTTCAAGGCATCAAAACATAGAACAAGCAAGAAATTTAACTGCCAGGTAGTTACGGTAGGTCTGTTTTTATCTGAATAAACAGTTGATGCTACCAATGCAAATTACTGCTATTTTATGAAAGAATAAAAGTTAAAAAAAAAAAGGAAGGTGGCATAGCAAGGTACGTGGTTTAAGTAGTCTATATTACTACAGAAAGATTACTGCCTGTCCCTAATAAGCATGGTATGTTGTACACATTACAGAAAAGAAGATTGCGTACAATGTTCTGCAACAAACTACTCTGATAAAAATGTGCATACCAATTCTGAAGCTTCCAGTGAAGACAGAATTCATTAAACTCAGCAAAAGTCCAATAGACACTAAAGCACAAAACTAAGAATTGTTTGCCTATCAGTTCCAAATGATATCTCAAACAGAGAATGCTTAGAAAACGGTCTGAGATAACTGAGGTTTATCATATAGGAACTGATGCAAGAAGATAGAGCTGACAGCTTTTCTCTTTGAAATATCTCTTACAGAGAAATCTGGTGCTTGTATCTGAAGTCCTGTATCATTAAAAAGAAATGGCAAAAACAACCTTCCCTGTTTACACTAAGCAAACATTTTGCTAGAAAATGAAATCTTTCTATACCTCCAGCAACACTTTCAATCTCTTAATAGCTGTTGGGGGAGTCAGCATTTGAATTTTTCCCCAAGAATTAAAAAGAAACATTTAATTTCACCCCTATTTATGCAAAAGGTAAATACAGTTTCTAGCAAAATCAAACCAAATTTAACTAGTAACCTGCAGGGTAAAGGTTCAGTACCTGCCATTAGAGAAACAGAGTCATATAATTTTCTTTCATGAGTACTATGCCAGTGCACCTACCAATCTGAAGCATTAAAACTCATAATACATCAGATTATGCTGTGAAGAGCAAGCGTGTTCAAACTATTAAAGCAGGTAACTTAAAATCATTTTAAGCATGAATGCAGTTCAAACACGTTTTTTGCTCTCACTGTTAACTTCAGAATAACATAACCTTTTGCAACATTTTAAAGGTAAGTAAAGAATCTGTAGCTTTTAATATTAAGAGTCTGATTTTTTTTTTCCCAGGAAAATTAATATGTGTAAGACAATGGTAATATTGTGCTAAAGTCTTGCTTTTGGGCAACAACACAGTAATTACAGTTAAAAAAAGTGCCTGGAAACTTGTCATTGCTTGAGTACAGATGCCCAAGGCAACGTTAAACTTACATAGCTTCATTCTGATCTGGTTTTCTTGAACTGTGAATTATACTCTTACACAGTTTAATACCTGTTGGAACAAAGCCATTCAACTCTGCAACTCTGCATTCCTTGAGCATACGATGAGACAAACACATGAGCCTGGGGACAGGGTGGATAAATGAATCACAAAAGGTACATCCATAATTAAAGAGTGCTACCGTCACTTTTTCCAGATAATATTCATACAGCTATCATCTGAGTCAACTATGAATCAAAGTCTCTGTACTGATGTTAAAAAAAACCAAACAGATGGTATTCAGTACAGAGCAACTGAAAGGGATGTGTCTGACTAGATGCAGCATTTGAACCAACTTGTAACAAGCACACCAAAACAGGAGACTGAGGAAGCAATGGTTGTTCTTAAAACACTATACTTTACAACCTATGTCAATGTCTTACTTGTTTATGTTACTGCCTTCCTTCAGACGTTCTCCTGCAGCTCCTGTTTTGGACACTCTCTCACTACCAGCTAAGTCCACCAGGCTGACCTTGCTGACCTTCTCTCCAGAATTCTGCGCAGATCAAATAAGGGAGAAAAACAAGATTCATGAGCATAAAATGCTAACATACCTTACACCAGCACCATTAAAGACTGCTTTCTATAACAATAATGCAAGTTGAAGCATAAAATCAAGATAAGACAGAACAAATTCTGACAGTCTTTACAGTCTGTTAAGAGCCAGTCATACACTTTATACTAAAGGGCAGAACCACTAATGAAGGCAAAGCAGCCATGTGTTAACATCAAAAACTTCCCTGCCACAGCAGGCCATTAAAATATATTAATGTCAGCAACTGTTAACACCTAAGACAGATTTAACAGAGGCAATATAATCTTAAAGTCATCTAATTTTTTTTTGTTTTCTCTGGCATGCTTCTGGTGTTCTCTCAACCTTAGGTTCTTGCCAATATTACTTTGATTACTCCAAAGGATTAAAAGTAGCAGCATAGCTAAGAAAATTGTGCATGCATACCAAACAAAAAAAAATATGGTGAGTTATGCTAAAGTCTTGACTGAGAAGATGGAACAAATCAATAGAGATACTATAATATCACTTAGCATAGCAACTCTGAAATACAAGAGCACTTCAGCAAGTTGAATGGTCTTGAGAACTGAGGCAGCTTCAGTTTTAAAATAGTAAGCCATTCGCCTCTTCAGAGTTTTAGGTCATGTTAAGTGATATTACTGATGCATCTACAAATGCATGCAAAAAGCACAAGCTGCTTGTTTTAACTGACTGTTATTCAAAACAAACAGATCATTCAGCAGTTGAACAGAATAAAGAAGAAGAATTTTCCACAACTTCATAAATTAAACCAACAGAAATACATACACCAGACTGCAGGTCATAAAGTGTCTGAGTCACTATAATGTTGAATACAGCATGAGAGCGGCTGCTTTCTTCATTCATGTTGGTTGCAGCAACTGTTCGTGATTTGTTTCCCTCTGACATCAATGACTCAATATCCTAGAGCATAAAGAATAAAAAGTGGTGTCAGGATGAAAGCAAGTTTTGTGCTTGCTGAACAAAATTCCTGACTAAATGGAGGAGTGCGTATTTCTGAGGAGAGAGAAGAAGGGAATGTAGAAGAGAAAATTCTCTTTACATTTTGATATCAGAAAATCACAGAATGGTTTGGGTTGGAAAGGATCCTCAAGACCATCCAATTTGAACCCACTTGCTGTGGCTGCGTTGCCACCCATTAGGTCAGGCTGCTCAAGGCCCCAAACAACCTCGCTTTGAGGGCCTTCAAGAACGCATTGGTAGAGAAGAGATCTAATTTTGCAGAATAATGTTAAATCATAACTTTGCTTTAAGCAGGGCACCAAAAGCCCAGCAACAATATTCAGTACACATACTCCTTATCTGTTGCTGAAATACGTTGGCAAAACCCACATTACAAATCATATTGTGCAATGCCAGTAATCAGGCAAACAGATCTACTTACAGAAGTAAACAATGCTTTTTTTTTCTGAACTGCATTAAAGCCATACTCTCTGAATTGGCTCAAAGTGCTGCCCCACTTGAAGCCTGTACCCTTCTATTCAAGTAAAAATAAAGATGATTCTCATATATCTGCTTGCTGAGTATCCAAGATACTTTCATAAGTCATCAGGCAAAAATTAGGTATGAACAAAATTTTCTAAAATTCAAGCAAATAACGTCAAAGTATGCAATTTACCATAAAAGCTGCAAAATTGGTTTTTACATTAGATATGACAGGTGCTTCAGACAAATAAATATTCCCATTAGACGAGAAATGTTTTTCACATAACACTGTAAAAAAATGATTTTTTAATAAACCAACTCGAAACAAAGAAAAAAGCGTAACAAAAGAAAACCCAAATAGATTTCCTAAAGCAGCTTCCTTGTAAAAAGGGCTATGCAATTCACAGAACTGCATCACTGCAACTCCTCTGTATCCAACGAAGTTCATTGGATTCTACAATACTGATATATTTGAATGCATTTTAGTAACTCAGCTGGGCTCAGATGTTGTCATTACTTAAATTAACAGCTATATAAACCATGTTGTGCATTCTCATGCAATATACTTCTATAAAGTAAGTGTATTCAACAACAACAAAAGCAACAGAATGCACACTGAAAGACCTAATTTTCTTAGTGTGGAAGCCTCAGATTTCAAGAAAACATGGCAAGAAAATGTGACGTGCTTGGTATTTATTACATAAATGAGAACCTGCAAAATGAAGTGATATTACTGCTATATTTTTAACCAACATAAAAACGAAATGAAAGCTTTTACATGAAATAAATATCCCTGGAAGCACTAGAGGAGGTACCTGTGATTGTCAGAGGCTGCAAACACCTAGGAAAACAAAACTTCTGGGTGGGTATTAGTTTACCTACAGTATGATTTCCTATCACTTAGGTACACAGATGCTGTTTCCAAATCTTTAATAGGTTTAGATTTACCTCAAAGTTGGTAACAGCCAGCTGAGACAAGCCATCTACATATGGTCCCAACACTTTGTGCTCTCGAACCTTAAGAGATTGCCGACTCCTACGGAATAAATAGCCTTTATGCACAAACCACTACTGTGAACTTCATTTCAACTAAAAGACATAGATTAACATCTACAATACACAAGATTTTTTATCATTTCACAGTATGTAGCTTTTCTGTTTTTCAAGCAATAATGGGAATAAAAATATCAATCTGACAGGTTTCAATCAGAACACACAAATTACTTTCAGAGCATCATTCTACCACAGTATTTGTGGCCGTAGCAAAACCTGAAATACTTCATCTGGAAGAAAGAATAGTGACAGAAGGAAACAAAAAATCTCTCTCATTTGCTGAAGATTCATTTCTCCATGCATTTTCCAAGTTTTACTAAAATATATTAATGAAGTGTAAAATACACCTTTTAATTAAGTTGCATGTTTCTTCATCTAGTGCAGTAATGCTCAAGAATCAAGAAGACACACATATCAGACATCTTGTCTGATCTCTTGTCTAGACATCTCCATGCTAGAGAACCTACTCAGTATTTCTGAGTCAGCACTCTAATTCCTTGTGTTTTGTTCAGAGTATATTTGGAGGTGTTATTCCTTCCCATTCAAGAAGTCCAAATTCTAAACCAGGAAAATCAAATTGTAAATAAAGTTCACACTGTTTGTAACTGATGAAAATTTATACTTGAGCAAAGTCTGGGTCATATGACAAATATACCCCAGCTTTTTCTTCTACATAGCTTGTGATTTCTGGTATTGCAGTGCTTCACTTTGCAACATTATACTATTATATTGTATATTTAGATTGATCCACACCAGGTAGTACTTCATACACAAACTTTACACTGATATTCTCTCTCATGTTTGGTACCTGATCCTTGGTAAAAAAGATACATAAACATACATTATGAAAAATCTCAAGGACTTCCAGAACTTATTTCTACTTAATAGTTTCAAATAAAAGCAATTAAGGTGGAGAGGAAGGGTAAAGCTACTCACCCTTTTGGGTCAAGTAGATCTCTGACTTTCTCATTGTAGATTTCCATATAGGACACTTCAACTTTAAAAGTATGAGATTCATTTTCTTCCACAGAGATTCTCTGAAATAAAGCACAACAGAGCCGTGGGATCAGACCCAGCTGCTCTGCATTACCCATCATTGAAAAGGATTTTCCTGAACCTAAGGGAAGAAAGGAGAAGAAAATGCTTTAGAATGTGGTTTCTGAGTTACTCATTTGTCATGAAACATGTTTTAATTTCTCCAGATGCATGTATCAGAGCAACAGGGCGTTATTCTAGACAGAAGGCTCGCTCTTTGCATTACAACAAACAGAAACAAAACGAGAAATCTTAACAGTCTCTTTTAGTAGAGCCATTACTTGGCCTCCCTTTTAACACACACACACAAAAGACTGAATGAGCCTTGGTTGCTAACCTCTCCTTTCACACTTTCAAAGCAGCCTCAAGAGGTAGCAGTGAGGAGCATATTTACAGACCTGTGTTAAGAACTTTATACTGCCAATGGCTGTGCTGAAGTTACTGTGTGTTTAAATGGGAAACCAACCTCCAAGAAGTGACGCAAATACAAATGATATGAAGTTTAACATTAAACTTTGTTTAATGTTATGATTTTGTTATATTGTTTATGATTTTGAATATTATCAAGCTTAGCATTTATGTTGTGCTCTTCCTACTTCACACACATGCACAAGCAGCATCCTCTCCTTTCAGCACAAGCAGCACTTACCTGTCTGTCCATAGGCAAAAATACAAGCATTATATCCCTGAAAGGCCTTCTCAAGAATTCCTTCTCCAAGGCACTTGAACACCACTTCCTGACCTACAAAATAATTGTAAGTTTCTTTTAAGTGAACAGTGAACTTTAACAATAACAAGAAAAATTTTTGGAGATTATTTTTACTAATGGATGCACAACGGAACAAATGATTTCGTGTATAACTGAGTGAATGAAACTCAGTGCAACAGCTACCTCTGTGTGTTTAAACATAGCGCTCGTTTTCCTGTGAAAGAAGCGTGGATTCAAATGAATCATGTAAATTGAATGCTTAGAGAATAAAGATAATCTAAATTCCGTATTGCAGACTTTGCAGTCTGTATGCATTCTAATGCATAATAAACTAATTCATAATAATAAACTTTACCCAAGACTTCTGCAACAGAATTGCAATGAACACATTAGTGAACTAGAATATTAGGCATGTAACAAACATAATGGTAGAAATAAGAGAAATGTTCTCTTGGGAGCTAGCCTCAGATTTCAGTATAACCCATTCTTATCTACTCTATGTTAAGGCAATGCTGGAAGTAAGACAGAAGCATTCCGAAGACATCGAAGCAGGAAATGTACATTATGAGTGTGAGAGACTTAAACAGAACTGTCTGTGGATATACAGGAGTCAACAGTCTCTTAAAGTTCAAGAGCACAAATATATATATGTATATATATATATATATATATATATATATATAGTTGAAACATCAGCTACAGCGTTTCATATTTTAAAAAGTCATCTTCCTAAGCCAAGCTGATTTCAGATGTGCTCCAATCTTTTAGCTGCAGGAGATAAAACAGAAAGGGCATTTCTTTTGTTTGTGGTAGTACTGTACACATTTTTGTTTTGTTTTAAAAAGCAACGCTCAGAATTTGTACACCACAAACACTGTCATAGGTAGGTTGTCTGTCGAGTTCTGAACCACCTGCATACACATTGAAAAGAGCTGAGATAAGGAAAGCATTTACATATCCTCTGGTGCTTGATTTTAAACTTACACTGCCTGATGACATTCTGAACAGTGGCGAAGTCACCTATCCCAGCTCATTTAATTTTAGCAGTTGTCATTTTTCCAGTTGGAAGCAATTGTACAATGTGTGCAATAGGACTTCTTTAGCTCTCAAAATAGAACATCAGAAAACACCTAGCTGCATATATGTTGCCTGAGAATATTAACTTTCTGTGATACTTGAGTAAATGGTAGATCACTGAACACCTGTAGTACAACCCACGGAATGCCTGTTTGTAGAATGGCTCTCTTGTATGCAAGTAAGACTAAAAATCTCTATTACTTCTATTTAACTTTAACCTAGTTTCCCTTTTGCTATAAAGGAAAAACTAAGGCAGTGACGTCAGGTCCCTGTTTATATTTTTCAATTGTATTTCTGAGATACCAAAAGATTATTAGTACTGCTTCTTGGATTAACACAGTTCAGACTAACTTCCAAAACACTGAATACAGGAATTAAAAACAGAGAAAAGCCTGCTGTACTACATAACAATTCCATTTTCTTCCTTGGACATTCATTCACTTCTCATTCAACATGTGTATCATGAAATGATTGCATGATCATATGTTGAGAGAGTGCTGTTCAAAACCAATGTTCCTGGAAACAGCTGTAGAGAATGCTAACGAACTGCTGAAGAATGCGTGAAGGAAACAAATCAGTGCAAGTGTTTAATAAGAGTGTACAACACACAAAGATTTGCTTTCCAACTCTTGAAGGCATATTTTGAGGTCGTCAAATCAAAGATGCAAGGAGCCACTTACTATGTTGCTGATGGAGAGCGTAAAAATCAAGTAAAGATTGAAGCTGAGTAAAATCATTAAGAGAAAAAAATTACTGTGAGTGAAGAACAAAATCATTTGTCAGAAGAGGAAAAATTCTTTATTGTCCACTTCTGACTAGCAATAAATTACAACATCTGTGCTTCCTAAGAAAAAAACAGATACCAAAATACTACAAAACTAACCATAGTTGTGATAATAATGAGATGGCCTACAGAATTTCTTACTGCCAGAGGAAGAAGGCAGTTCAAATTGCACAGACAAGATGGGATATTTTTTTTTTCCAGGAAAGTTTTTATGGGCTTAACTACCCAGACATTGACAAATAGGCCATTCAAGAATGATTTTAGAGGAAACAGTTGAACCACCATGTTATAAAAATAAAAAAAAATGTTTCTAAATGAAAAAAACATAGGAAAGAACAGAAGAATTTAAATTTTAGTTACAGGTATTTTATTATTTTTCTCATGCAGTGGTGGTGCTCCTAAGGGCAGGAGCATGTCACCCATAAGATTATATGACCCAGGAGATAATTTCATCATGCAACATAAATTCTTCCTCCATGCATTTTATTAGTAGGCTCTGCAAATTGATTACAATTTATGTTATACAGAATTATGTCTAAGTGCACCTAAAGTAAGAAAATAAATAAAACAAAAAGCAGTTTTGTTGTGGTTTTGCTAAACAATCTTACGTGTTCTGCAATTAAGATTTCTGCTTATTTACAGGACTTTTCTTCCACAGATGCCAAGCGCTTAGGGAAGAAAGAAGGGGTTTTAACTCAATTCTGATTCAATTTTGCAGCATAGAAAAACCTCTTTTCATTCCACCACTATTTAGTTTCCAGAAAAACTTCCCTTAAACCTACTTGCCAAATCTTTTAGGCCCAATCTTCCAGCTGCATAAGACCATATAGCTTCTTAAGGTGGCAACTGAGGCCTGACATTGTAAGCCCTTGTTCCCTCTCCCATCTTTTGAGGAAAAAACGTGGGCAAATAAGAGATGTTTGACATACACATGCCACCAGGCAGAGGAAAGCACACCCAAGGCTTTCTGGGGTGAGTACTGAGCTGCCAGCCTTCACAGGGCAGATTCTCCTGTCTCCTCCTCCCATAGGGGGAAGGAGAGCACAGTTTGGTGAGCTCTGCATGCATACTACTATCTAAATAATCTCATTTGAAGACCAAATGCTTCCTCTACTTTAAGGAGCAAAACAGCTAAGGTGGAAGCACATTGCAAGAAAAAAGTTTCAGACAACATTGCACTATGCTGTAAATGCTCACAACACATTTGGCAGAACCCCCAGTAACGTCATCCTTCTAGGGATGCATTGCTGATCAAAACCTGATAAATACCAGTGGATGCCAACTCTATCCTGAAGATGTACCACAAAAACAACATCAAGACAACATGGAAACCTTCTTTCCTTTCATCAGACAGCTCTAACTGCCTTCACAGCTCCAAGACATTATCTGTAGCTTCTGGCAAGTGCAACTAACAAGCCTGATGTCAAAGTAGAAGAACATCCAAGAAAAATCAAAGGAGAAATTCTCAGTCTCTAGGATGCCACTTCCCTCAGGAGGCCAACCCAAGAACCTTCTCATCAGACACAGTGCTGCCACCCACTGACAGCATCCCACAGACACATAAAGGGAGACTACCAGCATTCCTTCCTTAGCACTAGCCATATTAAAGCTTGGGAAGATTTCAACAGTATCAGAGACTTATCTGAAAGCTACAGGAACTTCTCAGAACTACATTTTAATACACTGAAATCTTGGAACTTTCCAGTGCTGGCTGTGTGCTATTATCACACACCATAGGCATTTAAGGATGTACCACAGAAGCTAAGAAATTTTTTCATGTGCTCTCCACCTACTGAAATGAATGGTATTTCAGAGGCAAAATTATAAAACAAAGTAAAAACAGCAAGGTATGTCAGTTGCATATTACTAATGGCTATTAAATTACTAATAATTTTAAAAGAAAACCTTGACATTACCTGCATATGAAGATCTCTTAGCTAGAACTTTGGAGTGAACACAAACTATTAGAAAAATTAAATAAGGAAAATATGCAAGATAAAAAGATCCTGAAAACAAAGAAAAATCAATACTCTGAAATGTGAGACTACAACAATACACCATTTTCAGAATGAGATACTTAAGTACTTTCTCTCTTGTATCTCTATGTTACACCCTATTCCTTCAGATCAAACCCATTCCTAGGGAAAACTACACACTGCTGAAAAACCCCAGGACATGTTTGTGCAATCTGCAGAATGAAGCCAATGACTTTTGCAAATTAAGTTTGTATATTCCCAGATCACTAGACTCCTGACTAGTAACCAGATGTGAAGAGAAGAAAGAAAAGGGAGGGTGAGCAAAAGAGAGACTACTCTTTCTAATTAAATTACTTTTAAAGTAAACACCATTAATATGAGAGGACCTTCCACAAGGTCCTCTCATTTACTGACAAACTTACAAGTCAAGAGGTACCAAAACAAAGATTAGTTCTGGTGCTTGGTTTTTAGATGTCCAGTATTTCCAGTAATCAGCAACTTGTCAATATGAAATACAGATAACAGTTTTGAGCCTCTCCACATGTTGGCATGGATTCGCTCAGCAAGATTCTGACTGCAGAGATAGAACATCTCACTGCTGCTCTCTTATACAAAGAAAATAACCAAAACCAAATAACTTCTAATGAACAACACTGAAAATTCAAGCTGGTCATGTCTTTCTATGGCTTAACCTCTAACTCTGAACATTTTAATACATAATTGCAGTTAGTTCCAAGATCTAGCAGTTAAAATAAAACTTGATCTCAGTAATTAGAATTATTAAAAACTGTGTTGGATAATAGTTTTAGAATAAATTCTTTAAATTTGTGGGGGGGGGGAAGTGTATGGTTCATCTTAATAAAAAAACAGGTATAGCTGGTGTAGTCTAACTTCTGTAGCTCAACATGACAGTATTGACAAAGCCCTGAGGTCTTTGTGTTGAAAGCCCTGTTATACTAAAAGGTCTGGAGTGCTTACAATTAAGCATCACAATGTCTGTAGTTTAACTGCTTAAATTAAAGTCATATTGAGAAACTAAGTTTTCCAGAAATGTACTGGTCAGCCATCAATTGCACCACCTAAAATCAAGCCCTACATGCTGAGTAGACTCCTTTAAAAAAAAAAAAAAAAGAAATCAATGGAACAGTTGGAAAGGGTTGGGTTTCAAATATATTTTTACACTAGGTAAGCCAGAAGTACAAATGGACAGACACTTCTGTCTGCCCAAAATCCACAACACAAGACCACTCATGAGGGTGGGAGACTACTATTGTTCAAGACAGTTGGGTGGTTTGTTTCCCTTTAAAACAGGTGCTGGCAGAGCAGGAATCAGCATATCTTCTTCACACAAAATTCAAGCTTAGCCTAAAGTCAGGTATTTAGCTTCACAGCACAATGTAGCAGAAACAGATCCGAGATTTCAGGTCAAGTGTGATGCAGCTTAGGAGTTTAAGGAATGTCCACAGACAAGAAGATACGAAGTGAAGAGTGGGGTTCTTAGAATGGACCTGCCTAGGTGCTACTGAAGTTATTCACACCATGCCTTGAATCTTTCCCAAGATGAAGGGTTTCTTTCCTTCCTTTCAAAAATCTACCTCATTGCAGACTTCAGTAGACTCTTACTGCTGTCCAGGCTTGCAAAAATAATTCTTTAATATCAGCAATTCCCTGCTGTGGTCCAGTATTCAATCACGAAACTACAGTTTCTACAGCTCTAAAAGTCAGGTTGCCAGGTGGCTTGTGTGGAGCCCTGAGCTTGTTAGCTCTGTGACAGACTCTAGTATAATACCTGGACATAGGCAGCATGTGTATTTGTGAACTGCCTAGAACAACGCCATGTAGTTACATAGGAACAGCCAGAGGGATCACTGAAAACCCCAGTCAAAGCCAGCAATTGCATTTCTTTAGGCCAAACTCTGAAAGAGACTTAAGGCAGCTTCATACTCCGACTATATAAAAGCCTACATCTTACCACTTCAGCATTTGGTTTGCTGGCTCTAGAACAAGAAGCACTAATGTAGAATAGGACAGTATCCATTTGTGCAAGAATAAGTGAGCAAAGTCAGCAAATCAGTAACTGAAACAGATTTATATATATATATATATTTAATATTCTATCAAATTCGTTATCTTCTAGAATGTGAGGGCTGGAAGACACAAGATCACACAAATACAGAAAAATAACTGTTTTAGATCTTTTCACATGCAGTCTAAAGCTCATGGTCTTACTATATTCCTGAGATTAAACAAAAGAGGAAAATTGTTTCCTTTATCAGACAAATTATCTGCAAGAGCAAAAACACATCTTACAACTTTGCAGATGGTGAGAAAGTACAAAAGATGTAGCAGCATTCTGGAGTCCAGACTGAGAAAGGGTTAATCTATCATTTACACAGTGCAGCTTCAGTTCTCAGTCAGAAAGAATTTGATCACAACTTCTCAAGGAGGTCATAGAAATCTAGTTTTCATTCAAATTAAGAATAAGTTAGCCTGGAATCTCAATGAATTCACCTGGAGATAGATTAAACTAAGATAGGAACAGGTTTAACTGGTTAAAGGTGTTCCTCTGGTCTCCGTCTTCTCTAAAAGTGGGTTAGCCTCGTGATGCACCCGATATGAGCAGCTCTCAACTGCACACTTGAGGCACATCAAGGCAACATCTGGCTTTGCATCATAACCCAGTTCCTTTAAGAGGAAGTCTAGCTGTGCAGACACAAAAGGAGCTGTTGTGTGCTCCAAGGGATCGACCAGTTTGAACTGTGAGTCCAGTGCACTGTATCTGCTCAGTGCAAACACAGACACTGAAAGTCAAAACAAAATTATTTTCCTGAGGAAATCGACATTGCTCACACATGCAAGGAATACAGCAAATCAATGCAATCCCTGTGATTCAGGATTTGGTTCAAGTCAGAAATGCATTCTAACAAACACTCAAACTTCAAGATTTCCTTCAGACCATAACATTTCTTAATGTGAGTACCTTAACCGAAAGCTGTTGTTTTTTTTTTCCCCCCTCTTTTCCATAGACCACAGCCTTGAAATCCTGGCATACAGAGCTGTAACAATCAAGGTAAATTTTCTTTAAAAATATTAATGTTAATGCACTAATCCAGTTATGAGAAAGTTAAGCCCTGGGATGATAATCTAATTTAGAATGCCCAGCTTATGGAGGAAGGCATCACAAAGCTGATCACTCAAGAACATCAGGAACCTGAACAATTAAAATATGAATGACTGGAAAAATGCAAAACAATCACACCATTTGAGAAAAACAGGCTCAGGAATGAAAAGAACAGAAAACACACTTTCATCACTAGCTCCAGCAAGAATTGATTTCTGAACCCTAGGTGACAAAAAGAATCTTCAGAAGAGGCTCTCTTTCGGGGGAGAGAAAGCACTATAGCTTGCAAGTAAAGAAAAAAAAGCTTTCCTGTCCCAAGCAATATACTGGGCATCTTAAAGCTCATGTTCTTTCTTAAGCAGGAACCTAGAACTCTAAACCCCCGTTAAAAAAAAGAAGTCTGCTTTTGTGAAGTCCCTTGAGCATTACAGTACAGAACATTAAAAAGAATACATCCACAATAGTCTAAGCTTTCATGCGTTTTCAAATTATTTACACTGCTGAATGCACATAAAATGGCTTACCTGCATATTTTGTAGTGTTTGATTCATCCATGGACCAGAAGCAGTGATCAAAGGCAAACACCTGTAAAAAGCACATAAAAGGCAAATGAGGAACTCAAGCTACAGAGCACCTCTTAAAGTTATATCAATCCACAACTGCTTAACTGCAGACAGGTTCTACTCTTTATACTGGTCCTAAATCAGAATTGTAAAAGGCTTCAGCAATGGGAATACTTTTTGGAAATCTTAAGCACTGCAGAGCTGCGATACTTTTTCTGTCTGTAATACCCACGCTACAAAACACTGCTTAAAAAAAAGATGCATTATAGTTGAACCAACATATTAAACTGTTTCAAAAATTGGATACTCGAGTCAGTTAAAAAGAAGTTTCCACTGCTCACAAAGCTTTGGAAAAGAGTGAAGAGCAATAGACAGGTGTAGTAAAGTCCCTGTGTAAATGTAAATTACATTCATTCTGATTCAAATTTTCATTGTTGAAACTGAAACTGCAAATGCCAGCTCTGTGTAGGTCTTACAGGTAGTCAGAGTATTTCTCAAAAAAAAAAAAAAAAGAAAAAAGAAAAAGAACTCCATCATTGTCTTCCAGAATAAAGTCAAACTTTGTAACTAAGGGGACAAAAAACCCACCACCACCACCAAAAACCCGAGCAAATATAAAAACAGGAAAACACATCCAGGCCATGGTAAAGACATCATTACTTGATCTGAATGCAGAGGACACAAAGCATGAAGAAGAAAAGAACAAAATACAATGAAAGTTAGGCTTTCAGATTCAAGGATGGAGGCTGTGATTGGGGAAAAACATTACTGAAGAACAAGATGTGAAGAAAAAGGATCTCATTGAAGAATAGTAGCAATATAGCAGCAAGCCTGTGACCAGTAAACAGCATGCTATGTCTGCATGACTGGAGTGTTACCACCACTAAGTCACAGGTTCAGACAACAGCACCATGTGGTCTGCTATGGAGAAAGCTAACTCCATTCAGACAGACCCAAAACACATACGCTTCCATTTCCTATTTTAAAAGCAACTGGAAGTTGCCAGTTTACCCCAGTCTAGAAATTAACTCCAAGAATTGTTCCAAGAATATCAGGTGACAATCCAATCTTTGCTGCCAGTAGGATGATACACAAAGCTCTACTGTCTAAACATCAACAAGCACAGGAAACGATGGCACTTTGTGCACTCCATCTCTTAAAACAGTTAAGTTTGCATTCACAAGCCGTGAAAGTTTTAGCTCATCTTTTGGACATTTCACTGGGTACCATAAGAAAGGAAAGAAACAAAAGAGCAGTAGCAGTATTCAGAACTAGAGGATGCATTTCCTCTTCAGGATTATATTACTAGCTTCAGCTCTAGCCTGCTTCAAAGAGCAAGACTGCAAATAATTACATTAAGTGCTTCTCTTGTGCGTAAAACAAAAAAATACCCTCAAATCTCTTCAATTACAGCTTTTGTAATTAACATTATGAGAAATACATCTGAATACACAATGAATTGAACTGAACAAGCTCAAGTCACAGAATGTAAAGTTTTATTCTGCACAACCACCTCAAATTCAGAACAAGAGAAAAAACTCTAGAAAAATTCCATCAATTTGTGCCAAGGAGGTTTCATAAAAGTAGGATTTCATGACTGTATGACATCTCCTTTATCACACATTTGATGGTGCAGCCAGTGACCAACAGCCAGCTTCACTCCTGTCCAGAAACTAAGGCTGACCAATGTTTCTGCCAACAGTAACAAAGCATCACTGAAAGCACTCAATATGCAGAACTTGCTGAGGTGACTATGTAGCAGACATCAATACAAGATGCACAAAAGTTTTACCATGCACTTCTAATGCTCAAGGAAGGAGCCTTAAGGACTAAGAAGCACCAGAAGACCTGCCTAACCTAAGAGGACATAGTCCTGCAGCTCAGTAGAGAAAGCCTCAAAATGACAGATAGACAATGTAATTATTAAAGAGACAAGCTAACAGGATGACCAGTCTAATGAAGACTTACTTTCTTATCAGCTGAGGGTTGCAGCTGGGTAGAAACAGAACGATATTCAATATTGTGCTTAAGCCACTTGCAAACCTGCAACAGTGTCCTGTAAAAGCACTTAGAAACCATAATTTTGATCCAAGTTGCCTTTCCTGCATATCTGAGAACACTACAGTACAGACACTTAATATTAATTCATATTTGACAGTTTTATATTGCCTCAAACACACTGAAATATATGGTGTGTGTTCCACATTTTACCAAAACAAACTGACTGTAGATCAAACTAAAGACTGAAATTCTATTTTATATTGTTGTTCTTTTGGAATCCCAAGGGAGGCAGAAAGGAATCATTTCTTTATTAAAACTTTGCTTGGGACCAAATTTTCTGTGCTGGGACTTCCAAGAGACAATCTTCTTAGTGAGACATACAATGCAGGTCAATACAGAGCAAGAGCCAGGGGCTCTATTTATTAGCAGAAAAACAAGACATCCTGAGATAAACCCTGAAACCAGGAAGAAGGTGATGGATAGTTTCCTTTTTGGTTTTCAGATATGCAGAACTCTTGGATTGTCTGCAGTCATAAAGCTTCCACACAATATATCTGTAGATTAGATTATAACCAAACTCTTCATAAAATGTTTGTTGCTGCAAACATACTGGGATAAAATAGCAAGATAAAATTTTGGCTTAACACAGCAACCTGGTCTCTTTCCATTTCTTCCAATTATATGCAAAATATAACAACGGTTTAAGAGAAGACTTGACAGTGAGACAATGCTTAGCCCACAAAAGTGAAACGAGTTCTGGAATTTCCTTCTGAAGAGGAGAAAAAACCCAAACAACTCCATAACAATAATCTAACAGGGAGGTCTGAGTCACTTGCTCCAATACAAACAGAAAGAGACAACTTCAAAACCAGGACATTTCCTGCTGTTACAGAGTGAAAGATGTAGCTTTGTCACTGAACTGTGAGTAAAATGCAGCATTTACTTCCCTTTACTTTCAGGTCTTCAGAGTGCATCTTAAATATTTCTGTGCCTTTATTTATCTTGCTTCAGCTCCAAATCTGAAGAACTCTCAGTCACCAATAGAAAAAGCCTAACCTTTTTAATAACTTTTATAGCCCAAGAATCTGTGTTTCCCTTTTCTCATTCCACTTCTGTGAACATTTTCCTTATAGGACTGACTGGGTAAAAAGGAAAAACAACCTAATCTCTGTGATCAAACTGCAAGCTGTTAAATTACAAACGGAAACCCAATTGGAAGGCTCCAGTCTAACAGATGCCTATTCTGCTCCCTTGAAACAAAATATTATCAGCAGTGGATCACACAGTCCAGTTCAGAGAGGTTACCCAGCTACACAGGCTAATGTGTAATGACATAAGAGGTCAATAAAGAAGTACTGCAAGCCAATTGAATCTACTGTCCTACACTTCTCCCCTTTAGTTAAGGTAGCAAAATCATGACGGATTATTCAGTGACTCAATTGTGGTTTAACCTGGCAGCAGCTCAGTACCTCACAGCCATTCACTCCATCCACTCCACTCGAGTGGGATGAGGCACTGGCAATCAAACAGAACTAGTGGGTTGAGATGAAACATTATTTGCTAACACAGAAGAGGAAAAAGCAAGCAAAAACGCAATGGTAACAATAAATATATCTAAATATAGCCACAATGCAATTACTTCCCACCTACCAACCAGTGCTCACCACCAATACACCACAAAGTGCACAATTAACTCTGTTTCAGATGAAACCAGGACATAGTAATATAAACACTGACCTTGTAAAGAGACAAAACCTGTGCTTGCAGCTATTCCTCATAGAAAAGCAGTTATCTGATTTATTATAAAAAGGTAAAAAATTGGTCCAAAATGATGGTGCAGTAAGGAAGAGAAAAATTCTGCCCAAAAAATGAAACAATGGTAAATATAAGATCTTAAGTTCTCTATTACATGTAAAAAGCTACGACAAAGTCTTAAGCCTCTTATAGACTGCTTTCTGGAAAACTATTAAATACTTAAGTAATGATTACTTCAAAAAATAAAATTAAAAATGTGTCAGGTAAAAAAGTGGAAACTGCAGGAGCATTCAGTGCCTGCATAACACATACAGCAACTGCAGGAAAACTCTTTTCTCCATTGAAACAAGCATGCAGAAAAGTTTAAAATTACTTAGGTTAGTGATAACAAAACAGAAACTGTGAGCATGCCCAACCAAAGCTGCTTACAGGACAACTTAAACCTTTGGAAACAGATTCTAAACGCAAGCACGAAGAGAGTAAGAAATAAAGCATTTAAGAGTAAGGTCTCAGTCAGTAAGGCTCTGTAGCACCCACATAACTAAGGCACTGTATGGGAAATGTCTGTAGGACACAATCTGAACAGTGGGACCTTTTTATATTTTTATTAAGTACAAAGATGATTCTACAGCTTCTATTTTCCTGGCCTCCAGTGCAGAAGGTGCAGGACACGCAGTCCTAAGAACTAAGGTAAGCACACACAAGCTTACCTGGGGACACTTCAATATATGCTGACTACTACTTTCTCTTTTGACACGAGCATGCAGAACAATAAACTTTTTCTCACTGATTTATTCTCCCTGTCATCCATTTCTCTGAAGGATGTATGAAAAGCATTGTCAATATGAACATCAAAATGAACTCACAGCCAATACTCAACACTGCACACTGAAAATGCCTTCTTCATTTTTTGGAGAACACACAAAAGCAAGTTGGGGAAAATATTGGATTTTATTTCAAAACTATTATTTAAACACATTTGAACAAAGAGGAATCTGTGACAGAATTTTTTAAACTACAAAGGCATCTTTTACAAATTAGTTTTAAGCATATTTTGGAAGATCTATTCCATTTGGCTCTTTTAACACTGCAAGGAAAAAAGAAATCCAACTGTTTGTTGTTTGAAATTCAACATTTAAAACCACCAAATGCATCTCCACAAAGACTTCCTGAATCTTCAGTTGCTCTAAGTATTTCAAGAACGTCTCTGTGACCCTATGGACTCGTATTTCTGCTTTACTATTACAGCGGTGCCAATTTCATCTCCACTGTACCACAAATTGTAAAGTATTCTTTAAAAAAGTAAGCAAAATGGGAAAACTTTGACAGACAGTTTCACGCTACTTCATCTTAACACACCGGTTGGCATTCAGATGCAATCAGATGCAAGATGTTTGACAGTTCTTATGGCTGGACTCAGAATTACTCTTGGTTTTCAAATTTCAGAGGGAAATAAGGAACAAGCCTTGAAGTTACTCCACTTTCTGTAAAATTCTTGGCTTTACTGCAGCCACTAAAGTAGACAGCCAGATAAAAGAAACAAGCAGTGTGCTCAGGTGGCCAAGAAGGCTAATGGCACCCTGTCTTGCATCAGGAATGGTGTGGTGAGCAGGACTAGGGAAGATATCCTGCTCCTGTACTCAGCACTGGTGAGGCCTCACCTCGAGTACTCTGTTCAGTTCTGGGCACATCAGTACAGAGGTATCTCTGATTCTCAGAGAATTAGAAAAGACAGCCAAGGGGTATTAACATTTTAAATAGCCAAAACAATATTCTGCAGAACTTGTTTTTATCAAAGCCCTCAATCTATGCCTACAACAATTAATGATTTCAAGGCCTTATGCATGCGAGTACACTTACATGAACTACTTACAGGTAATGAGTACCATACCCAACATTAAATGCTTAACTGATTAAGCTACACAATATGATTAGTTTAGAAAGGAGTCTAATTTCATCTTATTAGTTCTTTTAAAACCTAATCTTCCACACAGACTAGAGCATGGGGCTTTCAGCATTTAGCAGTGCACTGTTAAGGATTATGTTCAGTCTTGGCAAACACCGTCTACGCATCTATATAATATTGAAAATGCACAGATAACACTTCATAGTCATTTCCATGTGATCAATAGATGGCTAATCAATCATGTTCTGTTTATACAGAAGAAAAGTTATGCTTTACTGGTGAAGATACTGCTCACATGAACCTCAATGAAGCAGTCAGCCTGACAGGCAGGGTCAACTACAGGGCTGTCTAGTAGGCTGCTAAAAAGTGTACAGTAAAGAATGGAGATTTTCGTTCACCAGACTGTTGCTGCTACATCTTTATTACAACTGTTCAAGTAGCTAAGTGTACATTATGAATCTGCAAACAAAGTCTACACCAGGAAGTGATATAAATGGAAATCATTAAAGGACCTGATGAGAAGTTGAGCAGGGTTTGCTGAGCAACCACTGAGTGAAAAACAAGTCCTACCATCTAAAGAAGTACAACAAAAAATCTGAAGGCAAAGATCTCAGATCAGAACAACTGTCTTTAATTGTCAAAACATTACACTGAGAGTCCAAGATCAGTAACATAATGAAACATCATGTTTGCAGAAAAAAACTCTGGCAGTGAAAACTCTCATACCCTTACATAAGTCTTCCTACCATAGCTTCAGAGCTATTGAGTTGGTTGGGAACCACAATGACCCCATGGTTAATGGAATTAGTTCATGAAATACAGAAGAAACTTTCAACACTTCCATAGTTTCATTAACAAATTTTGAAGACTGACTGCAAAGGATACCCAAAAAGCTACATCGTTCAAGAAGCATCCTCATCTCACATCATGTCTTGAAATACTCACAGTATGCATTTCTACTGACAGTAAGAAGCATCTTCTGTCTCAAACTGATCAACATTTCATCATCTGAAGTTTTGGTATTATAGCTCAAGGATATCAATGGCCATCTAACTATACCCAGCAATTATGTGGCCTATATACACAACTATGCAGCTGGTATGCCTTTGTGGAAGAAACTCAAGGCTGTAATTAAGCTATTACATAACACCAATAACAACTTTATTTACCTACCAGGGCATATGAATGGGGCACTAAAGAAAACGAATGCTCATGAATTTTTTTGTTGTTCAAATTACAAAAAAGAAATGGGGGCTTGCATGTTTGTTTTTTGTTGTTTTGTTTGTTAGTTTTCTTTTTAAAGTCCATGATCAAGCTCTTTAGTGCTAGGTATATTAACTGGAGTTGACAGAAGAATTTTATTGCTTTGGAAAAAAAAAAAAAAAAAAGGAAAAACTGAAAACCAGCTCCATCTTTTTTAGGACATTCAATCATTCAGGGAAAGAATGTCAGCCCAGCATAGCATTTCAAATGGAAATACCAGTGTTATTTACTATACAACAATTGTCTTTTTTTTTTCTTTTTAACCTGCTGTGATCTTCAATTGTTTGGTTTATATGACTTTTTCAATTCAAGCTAGAATAGATCTTGTTCCATTCTTCCCTACCTAATGGGAATAATACAGACCACTGAGATATTTTCTTCTTACACTTTAAAAATAATCAGAATGGTGTTCATACACATTTATATATATATATTTATATACACACACAAAGATAGCTGTCTGAATCACACAGATATGCTAGGCATCCCACTATTACTTCCCAGAAGGCTAACATAATACTCTGCTACACCTGTAGAAGACACCTCAGACTCGCACGTGAACTATTTGAGATTTAGAAATCAAAGAGAATAATGTAAAACAAGCTCACTGACAGTTAACTACAGCTCTCTGCTATGAAAAATAACATGCAACAGAAGCAAAAAGAATCCCCATAGACACATAGCACTCATTCTGCTTCTTTTCCCCTGCATTACACACAGTATCTTCTAAGCAAGTTCTGGTGCTCTTTGGCCACTATGTACAAATTACTGAGTCTTGAAGATGACAAAATCATAGAATCATAGGAGTTGGAAAGGACCTCTGGAGATCATTGAGTTCAACTTGCCTGATAAAGCAGGTTCCCCTACAGTACATCACACAGGAAAGCACAGGAAGAAATATCTCCAGAGGAGACTCCACAGTCCCCCTGGGCAGCCTGTTCCAGTGCTCAATTACAAACAAGAGTTTGGTTTTTTCTGGATGTGTTTCACCACCTTTTAAAACAATACTCACTATAAAGAAGTATTATATGCAAAGAAATGTTTTACACATTATACTTATTATTTCAAAGGTATTTAGCAATGCATTAAAATAATGGCTTGTCCTAGTCATAGCTTCAAGAAGTCACAGCTTCACATAATCTTCACGTCAATTGGATTAAGATGTAATCTTTGCAATTATGAAGTTAACTTTGAAAAATGAGGAATAGAGGTTTCTTTAAATGTGCTTTTCTTCAAAGCCACATTGATCCCATACTATAGGAACATGCCAGACACTTCTGTAGTATTCAAGACTTTTAAAGGAGGACCAACATGGAGAGAATGCTTACCTTTGGTGGTTTTCTAGAAGATGGGGAAAAGTCAGCAACAATGAGGTGAAGTATGAATTGACCATTCACATAAGTGGAGGGCAGCAGAAAAAGAAAAGAAAAAAAAACAGTCAGTGCACTTCATTATTATATTTTTTTGTAACCCACAATGTTTTTAAGACTAATCAAATCAGAAGAAATCAGAAGATACTTATAGGATATAGCATAGATTTTTAACAAGCATCACTAGTTCTTTCATCATTAATATAATCACAGATTTAAAAGAGAGAAAGAAAAATGTAACATTCCTCACAGCTATAAAATCTAACAGCACTGAGTTTAAAAGTGAAAACAAACATTCTTTGTCATGGAAGTAAATCACTTCCATTTTGTGATAAGCTAAAACAGCCTACAAACTGATAGACAACAGCACTGGGGCAAAGCCCCTCTGATTTTAGCAGTGCTACACATCAAGAACAAGGCAGGAGCGAGTTTATGGAAATGTATAGGAAAATAAACCTGTATTTTCCCTGGCCACTGAAAGCCTGCACAGAACATGGCAAACCAAAGCAAAAACACCATTATCCTTCAGGCACAGCTCCAACTGGTGCTGTCATAAATGGAGCAGAGGTAACATTTCAAACTGAGGATACCAATGTCGAGTACTTTGACTTGCCCTTCAATGTTTTATGTTTACCCTGGCAGCCATGTGGTCACACAGTAAATTCAATTAGTTGGTTGGGTTTTTTTGGAGGGACTAGTCACGACCACTGACATGTCTCACTAAGCAACCCTGTGTTTGCTAATGCAAATGCAACAGAAGAGCCAAAGATAGAATACAGAATTAAATTGGTTTAGGCCATTCATGAAAACTACAATCTTATGCATAGCTTTAAATTAATCTGAAGTGATGCACTGTAGAAACACGAGACCAAGCCCTGCCTTCCCCCACCAAATCACAGACAAACTCCACAAAGGCAGGGGGGAAAAACACTTTGAACTGTCTGTCTACTGCCCCACAGCATGGAGGCTCAGCAAAAAAGGCTGAAAGAAAGTCAAACACAAACACATCTTACACAATCTTTTCTACCTACTCTCAGCTCATACCTCAGATGAGGCATCTGACTAGACCAGAATTACATAGCTGGCATATAACACTGGTATAATGCAAACACACTTTGCCTCCTAGCCAAACCACCTCCAGCAGCCTTACCCTTCCATTAACAGCAGCTGCTCACCCCATAGCAAGCTCACAGACAGGTGGCTCAGAGCTTGTGCTGAAATCACTCTTATCAAGTTCAAAAAATACTATTTTGCTATACCTGGAATACTTTTTCATGTAATGAATTTCCACATGCGGTAGAAGTTCAACTTCATCAGCCCAAGGTGTAGCCCAAGTTTTAGTATCAGCTCTAAACTTCGTATTCCTACATTAAAGAGATGCTGCTACTGAGGGAAGTTACCCAGACCTCTTAGGAAACGTTTCCATTTATTTCAAATGCACTCATGTCTTGAGAAGCAATTCAAAAATGTAACAGCTTTCCTAGGGAATTCCAAGTAGGTAGCTCTTGTAGTTCAGTAGGGTCCCCAGTCAGTAGGGTCAACTATTAGTCAAAGAAAGAAAATGGCAACAGAAAGTTGACCAACTGGTTTTCTGTTTGATAAGCCTCATATGGATAAGGGGTAGAGAACATCACGTCAGTAAACACCTCCTTTCGCACATTTTGTAACACATTCCTTTAAGCAATGCAAGCCTTTTCAGGAAGTTCTCTCTCACTTTCCTCTGATGGTCACTCTAAGGAAAACAGGGCCACAACTTTTTGTAGCACTGCTGGACAGCTGGAGTTTCCCCATTGGAAGTGAGATCCTTCACAGCTTCCTGGATGTCAAGGCATCAGGAGCTGCAGGTGATCTCCCAACTGCTCAGGCACCTGCCAGCCTCAGCTGCAGCAACGCAAGCAAAGGCCTCTGGAAATCAGTTACCTTGCTCTAGAGGATATGATTTCCTTAAGCCACTTGAAAATCCCAGCTATGTCACTGTAACATTATTCTGACAATGACTCAGAGATACAAATACTTTCTTCAGTCAGAGGACTCAGACTAATAAAAAATAACTGCTTACAGTTCTACTGAAATCACACATGTAGCAACTTAAAGTTGTCTCATAAAACCTGTCTTAGCCTCAATCAATTTTCCATCAAAGTATGCTGCTTTCATTTTATTTTTTTCAGATGTGCTTTATAGTTTCTTCCCCGTCCCAAAAGCCAGCATCTTCTCAGCTTCACAAAAACTTGGGTTTGTCTCACTTTTTATCACACCTTGACCAAGTAGACCTGGTGATTCAGTACCACAGCTTGAGGGGGAGAGGACGGCAGATCACAGAGCTACAGCAATTCACATTTTTACTTCTCAGACCTATGCCATGCTTAAACATCAATGTTCCATCGACCACTGTGCCGATGACAACATGGAGGTATATCTTTTGAAAGGCAACAAAATCTCCTCTAAACCAAGCTGCCAAGAAGTGTCACAGTTATCTACTCCTGTAACTTGTCTGCACAACAGCAGTTTTTTGTTTAACCTGACAAAGGACAATTTATTCTTTGACGTATCCAGAATTCAAAACCAAAGTAATCACCACCAAAAACCTGAAAAATATTCTCATCCTTCAGAAGTGCAAATTGCAATCACCTCAAAGTCAACTTCCTCTTTTGTCTGGAAAAAATCACGGTATAGCAAAATGTCACTAGAATGATTTTCTAACTATGCTGAGAAGTACGCCTACTGAGGTCTGTCCCTGAAGACCTACTCCAGCTTTATCTTCTGCAGCAGCACCAAGTCTCTCCTATTCTGCCTGGCAAACATGAAAGGTGCAGAGCTCTTGGAGTGGGTCCAGAGGAGTGCGACTAAAAGGCTCAGAGGGCTGGAGCACCTATCCTATGAAGAAAGGTTGAAGGAACTGGGATGATTTCACTTGGAGAAGAGAAGGCTCCAGGGAGACCTCATTTGAAGGCAGCATAACAGGAGGGGGAACGACTATATACATGGGTTGAGAATGGTAGGATAAGGGGGATTAGTTTTAAACTAAGACAGTGGAGGTTTAGGTTAGATACTGGGAGGAAGTTTTTCACCCAGAGGGTGGTGATGCACTGGAACAAGGCTATGGATGCCCCATCCCTGGAGGCATTCAAGGCCAGGCTGGATGTGGCTCTGGGCAGCCTGGTCTGCTGGTTGGTGACCTGCACATAGCAGGGGGTTGGAACTGGATGATCATCGTGGTCCTTTTCAACCCAGGCCATTCTGTGATTATGTGATATATATGCCAAGATCTCAACTCAGAACATCTCTCTCAAATACACGAAATAAGGCTCAGTTCTGTTATAATGTTCTGTGCTAGAACATGAACGTGAAGTCTACTCACCTGTATCAGTGTTTTCTCTCTGCCATCTACCGTAAACTCTCCATGACAGCATACACTGAGATGTGTTTAATTAATAAGGAATAAGCTAGCATTACATATTCCGACCAGAAAACTAGCACTGTTTAACAGGGAGCAATAGAAGACATTCCTCCACTGTGAGCATCCATGGTACTGTCATTGTAATTGAGTTCAGAACAACACCGAGAATGGCTTTTGTCCCTTAATGATGTTGTCAGCATTCCCAACCAAATGCCACTTCCACCAGAGACAAAGTCATCCCAAACATCAAAAAACATCAAAGCACTGGTAAACATTTCTCCCACTTAATCCTTCCATCTAATAATGCTTCACCAGCACCCTTTGAGAATGTCATCTGTGACAGGGGTAATGTGCTTTTTAAAATGATCCTGTAGGTATAAGCCCAGATATTCCACATTTAAGGAGACGGGGGAGGAAGATGCATTTGAAAAGTAGGTCTTAGTCTCTCTGGAATGACACCCACACAACCCAATTCTTCTCCAATTGGACCACGCCAAGAAGCCAAGTAGGTCACAACTGTACTGTAATTACATCATGTTTTGAAAAGTATTCTGTGGATTCTTTTCCTTTCTCACAATCAGCTAATGAAGACAAAGCAGTAATAACCAGCTATGTTAAGTAACCACAGGTAGTATCTATAGCAGATGATGAACCAACCACAGGGTTTTCAGCTTGCTCTTCCAAGCTGACTCCAGCAAAATCATCCTCCAAAACACTGACTCCAAAATACCTTTTTGCTCTCACTGAATGTGCAATCACAGTAAATTTGCAGTAGTCGCTATTTTCCCAAATATATAATTAAATGTTTATATGTAGTGGCTATGCAGTCATCAAGGCACTCTTCAGGATCACTGGCCAGAGGAATTATTAAAAGCAACATCCAGTATACTAGAATATGGGAGAAAAGTCTTTTTTTTTTTTTTTTTAATGAGTTGAATGATATTCTTTCTTCAGTGAGCATAAAGATCAGCAAATTGAGATCATCCTGACAGATATTAAAAATGTTTCCACATTTCTGTTTGAGCTCTTCCTGGCAGTATTTAACAGCTACAGTTCTCACATCTTGCCTTCCACATATTCCTCACGTGCAGGAAGAATATTCTGTTGAGAATTCTGTAATATCAGGGAATGAATGGCCCCTTTGTATGAATCTACAGCCTGACTGCTCCCAGCTATGTCAAGTTGGAACAGGTTATCAAATTTGTTATGCTTTCATGTACATGCAAGGATATGGCTTTATACTCCTCCCATCCTCAATTTCAGCCTTTTCTTTTCTTACCACCTTTCCAGCCTCTGGAACCTAAAGACAAGTTGATTACAATAAATACAATATTTTTTTCTGAGTTTTTTTGGTGGTTTTCTGTTGTTATTCTTTTGGTTTCTTGTTTTTAAATCAGATTGCCAGTAATGTAAGCCAAGAACATCCCAGAATCTGTACGTGTTTGCATCATTCAGAGGCAGATCGCAGAGCCAGTAGTAGGATCACCATAACAAACGCCTCTTGCTTTATTTGATCAAAGTAACTGCATTGTTTGCCTGGGTATATAAGGCTGTCAGAGTGGCTGTAGCAGAGATAGCAGACATTCAGCACTCATACTTAGAAACTGCAAGTATGTAAGGACAGAGATGAGGTTTTTTTACCCTATTATCCCTCAGAGGAATATCCTGCAACTCTAGGACCCCTCACTGTTGAGTGGTTTATCACTGCAGGTTGTTACTTGCAGGCCTGATACTATGCATGTTAAAAAGTACGTATATGCTTTGTTAATGGGTACTACTTAATAAAAGCACGACATAGTAACTATTTTGATGATCATGTGCGGAGGAGTATTAGCAGCTTGTTTTCTCCCAAAACACAGAGAAAAAGATTTATTTACCCATTTCCTCCTTCTACTCTTTAAAGGCAGGAGAAGGTCAAAGGAAATGGGGCAATGCCCTGACAGGGAAGCGTCCTACCTTTGTACTTGGCTGGGGCACCTCTGGTAGAGCTGGCTAACAAAAAAGTCAGCATCACAATTCAGTACCAGAGCTCCCAGAACACATACTTTGTATCCAGCAAAAGTCTGTTCTACAGAAAAAAAGAATAGTGAAATACTAATACTGACCAAGTGCTTGCATGGTGAGATAGCTGATCGTAATAAGAAACATCACAAAACAAGCAAACAAACCAACACAGATGAAAACACTAAAAATAGACTGCTCTCTAGCTTTATGAAAGCACTGTGTGAAGGAGCTGTGAGCTATGCACTGGTGCCCAGTGGAAAGAGAGAAACGTCAAACACTGAAATCAGTTCTGCAGAACAAGTAAAATAAAACAAGCATTACAGAGTGACTATCATTGCATTAAAATAACCTCTAGAAAATGACTGGTTATTCCACCATATCAAGGCTCCACTCCAATAACTTGATCACACTCACTGCAGCAGTGAAATCAGACAAAAAAAAATGCAGCACAGGTTATAAGACCAGCACAAGGTCACTAAAATAAATGAAAGAGATTTACAGGATGGAAAACAGCACCAGCTGCACTGGAACACATCTAGTCCCTAAACTACCTTTCACTACAAGTTCTGCCTATTTTTACTGCCCAACATCAGCAATGTATTGACATGAAGTTCAGGTAGTTTTAACTTTTACAAAGAAAACTCAAGTGCAAGTAAAAGCAACTTCTGTTGTCAGCTTGAAAAGCACTGCCTAACTGCAAAGGCAAGCTGCTCTGCAAACAGCCACTGGCTTAGGAGCAGAGCCAGCACCCATATGCAGAAAGATTAACTCTGATAGACTGTTCTCTAAAGAAAGTTTTGTCCACTCAGCCATCCTTCAACTTTTTCTTTTTTTTTTTTTTTTTTTGCAAAATAAAACGACAGTATCACTCCATTTCAGCTAATTGGCTTAGTTGCACTGAAAAAGTAAAAACTGACTCGAAAGTGTCATTCTGCTCTGCAATAAAAGAACTCTAACTCAAAGCTTACTGCTGAGGCCACTATCCAGAACTTATCATATCAAATAATCTATTCTCTACAAGTCTTAATACCATTCATTCAAAGTTTGTCCAAGACTAGTTATTCTAACAAGCATCTCCTACCAAAGTACAAGACAATCACAATAGTGCGCTTATGTTAACATCAAAGCAAAATGGCAAAGGAATGTAAGATGCAATGACTGTTATTAAAGGCAGTTGCCAAAAACTGATTCCCTAAAACTGATTTTCTCACCTTTTTCAATAAAATTGAATGCTAAAGATTCTAAATCAGGAGATTTTTTTTACTGACTGATCAACCAGGGTGAGATAAGAGAAACGAGTCCTATCTCAGAAGCAGGATCCTGTCAGCTATTAAGCTAGTCTTCAATGACTGATTCTCAGCCTGAATTGAATGAAATTTTTGTCTGGGCAAACACTCTATGTTTCTGTAAAGCATGTGGAAAGGCATTCTAGCAATGTTAATAAAGTTACCATGGCATTTATTAGGGAGCTATTATTCCAATGTTGTTGCATTTATTCCTAGCACTCACAAGGAGAAAAACATCCTGCGCATTAACTGGCATTTCAACTCCGTGCACACACTCCATGGAGAGCATCACATCAGCCAGCTGCTGGGGTTAGCTGCACCCAACAACTAGCTGCCCCTTATCTCTCCAGTGTCAAAGGAAATACTCCCTTTTGATGCTCCTGCTCTGCAGAAATCTCCTTCTGAAATGCTGCCTATACAAACCACCAAAACATCAGGCTGCGTTGTAGATGCACCCCTTCTGCATGCAGCATTCAAAGATGTTTGGAAAAATACAGAGCTTTAATTAATTGAGTGTTTGTTGCAAAACAGATCACCTTCAAAGGTAGATAATGGAAGCTTGCTAAGCAATGTAGTATTTCATCAATTAAATTGCTCTTCATTAATAACAGTTTAAAGCTCAGTATCGCAATTTGCTTCAAAGATACTAAAAGTGATTAGCAACTTAATAGATAAAGATTTAGACAGATGTCTCATTAAAAAAAGAGATAACGTACTGGAAAGAATTCAACTATTGGAATTAAGAAAGTAACTGGATTTGAATCTCAGTTGTAACACTGTGTTATAACATCTGGTTGTAAGACTATTCTTGCTGTGAGGTTCTTTCCTAGTCAAGCAGGACAAGGATTTAGCTGAGCCATTCCCAATGCAACAGCCCCAACCATTTGTTCAGACTGGATAAGACACAACCCACAGATTTCTCTGTCACATTCCATCATCACACCAGGGAAAATCATCATGCAAATTTAATCTAATTTGTTACTAATGAGATTCCAAAAAAAGATGCTGATTAGGCACGACACTTCACACAGCTGTGCAAATGTATGTTAGCATTCTTTAAATATAACTGTAGTATGAAAGAATCATCTTCCTGAGAGTCAGCAAAATTCACAATTGCTATCTGCATTTCATCCCAGCATGCTTTTTCAGTATTGTGAATACTGAATGCAACGATCAGAAATGCCATTCATTAACTTGTGTAAGAAACTGAAGGCTTCCACGGTTTTGATGACAATACACATTAGCACAGCAATCTCTGCCACCTCACCAGAAAGATTTTGGAAAGTCTCTAACAGCAGGCTGCAACATCTAACGTGCCGGTGACTAACATTACGTTATTTGCTTTAAAAGACAGTGCTAACAAACGTGATAGAACACTATGCAGAAAAAGAGTGAGATGATGCATGTGATAAAAAAAAAGCTTATTGTGTGGAACAATGTAGCAGGGATGTAAACTCAAATCAGCTCCACCTAATTAAAGTGAGTAAGTTGCTGCGGAACCAACACCCAACTTAGAAGTCCTGAAGAGAGTTTATCCTATATAGGACCCATATAAGTGAAATTTTTATTGTTTTCTTTAAAGCTTAGGCAGTATTCTAGCAAGCTCTAGTAACCCAGCATGTCATGAAATGAATCACAGAAATCAGCCCAAGAAAAACCATTCACAGCATTTGCTCTGAGTTCCTCAGCTAACAAAAACAGAACAACTGCCAAAACAGCTAATGATCTTCACAGAGGGCAAACAACTAGCACTGTGCTACTGAACCTAGAGGAGGGCACAACCTGAGCTCACTTCTGGAGTCTGTGAATAGATGAGTTCCATCAGAGAAGGGCTGGCAACTGCCATGGCACTCAGATTTTCCACCTGAGGGCTTCAGACAGAGGTTACCTTCTGCTTGAAGTCAGACAGGCACACGAGTCAACAGTGCTGAAGGCCTTGTCAGAAAACACAAGCCAGTGCTCTGCACAACTGAGGAGGTGAGACCAACAAAATTTAACACTCGATCCTCCCCAGCAAACTGGAGGTTTGCGGAAATTGCTGTAAACATCACCCTGCCCACAAGTTTTGTTGCAGAGAAGAATGTTTGTGGGTCAAAGTAAGACTTTAGAAGCAGGCATTACCTTATATATGAATAATATGCATTTGCTGATAATGATCTCTTCACTTGTGTGCCATGCTAGCATTTAAGCAACAATGAACACTTCAGACTCCTATGAAGCTACTAGCACTGGCATTTCCACCTTTGGAGCCAGGGTGTTTTCAGAGATGCCAGGACAACAGGCAGTGGCAACACACCGGAGCAAAAGAGGTTCTGTCTGAAAACCAGGCAACAATTCTGTGCTGTGCAAGTACTGGAGTACTCTGGCAGCCCAAGGTGTGAGGTCTCCTCAGAGATGCTCCAAATCTTCCTGTACATGGGGTTTTGTCATTCTGCTCTGGGTGGCCCTGCTTGAGCAGGGGTTAGGCCAAATCCTCCTGAGGTCCCCTTCTCATCTCAGCCACCCTTTGAAAAGTGCTATAATTGATTTTCATTTAAGATAATGGTGTAGAGCATGAACATTAGTATAAGATGATGTGCTTAGTTTGTAACTGAGGAATTTTTACACCATTTACAACTATCCTAGATTGGCATTAATAACATCTTTACTTTAAAAAGCCAATAAGAGCATCTCTAAAAGCCTTTGTGGTATGTTCCACACACCAACCTAAATACATCCGTTTCAGAGAAAGAAGTGTACAACAAAATACACAACATTTTCAGCAGTTACGTAGCAGTCAGTAGGGCTTCATGCCTACTTTTTACACCAGTACTTCATTCAAGTCTCCAAAAAGCCTGTTTGCTCTGAAGAGCAGTATCTGTTCTTCCCTTCAAGTGATGTTACCAGGAAAGGCCAGGTATCCAGGTTTCACTTACTGATCTTCAAAAGACAAGCTCAGTCAGTACTACTTGAAAAGCGCAGTGGAAATGTGTAGCTTGCTCTGGCAGATAAAAGGACCTCAACTTAGTCCCCATTATCTTTAGATCTCAGTAGGGGGGCACAGCCATTACTATGAAAATGATGTTTCTACACAGCTTCAGTGCAAATAAAATGCTTAAAGGCAACAAACTCAGAAATAAAATCCAGAGTCAAATAGGATAGGGTTTAAACTCAATTAAAAAAAAAACTGGGTTTGTTTTGGCAAGTTAGAAATACATAGGCCACTCCAAAAGTAATGCTTCCTATTTATTTCTATGGAAGCAACAGCTACAAATCACACAAAACTATTTGATAGAGCAAATTGTCAACTACAAAACACCATTTTTTAATGTAGTCATTACCATTCATTATGCATTTTTACCAGACATGAACAACAGCCTGCATGCTGTGCTTTCAACAATCTGCATGGCTATTCAGAACAATGTAGTTTGACTTTCAACACAGCACTCACTGCCTCACTGAGCTCACATCACTGCTCAGTCTCCAGAAACATTCAGCAAGCATCAATGAATGTCAATGGGCTCCATTTTTTTTCCACACCAAGGAATTCAATGACACACCTTTGCTTCATGTACACTTCCATGTCAGAAAACATTTTGTCAAACTGCCCCTCTGCTGCCAGCTGTTGAACATCAATAAAATATAACAAAATAATACTGGCAGGAAGGTTCAATCTCTACTGCCAATACCACCAGTGTTCACCTCTGACATTGTGGGCCTGCATCATAAAATGAGGCATTACTTTCAGAGCTGCCCTCATATAGTAAGTGGTTTAAAACAAAGATGATTTACTGCTCACTTTACCTAGAGACTTGTATATGAAGACAGACAGATATAACTCTGAAGCACATTAGCAGAGAATGAGTCCACAGCTAAATGCTAAGAACTGAATTTCATTTTTCTTATTTCACAATACACAGTAAACAGTCAGCCTCTGTCCTATAAAATTACAATTAGTTTGACAAGAAAAATGCTACACTAAAAGTCAGAAGTTCAAGACGAAGTATTACAAGAAGTTTTCAATACGAGAAATGTTGACTCCATAGAGTAAATAAGGACACGTGAATCATAAGATTACAAGCAAAGCGTGAAAGAAACAAGAGTCATCTCAGACTTCTTAGACTTGGAAGGTTATGAAAATCCAGAAGGTCACAATACTGTGGTGTACAAAGAATTAAGAACTGAAACAGATATTTAGTGCTTCCTGAAAGAGAAAAACAAAATGAGTTGTCTAGTCTTAGAGACAAGTTAGTGAGATCATACCTGCCAATCTAAGATAACAGGCTGAATATAGCAAGCATATACATCACCCACCATATACAGCCTATGACTGTCACAACTAACTATGCCATGAAGTCTTAAAGACTCCAGAGTAGAAACAGTTCAATATCAGTTATGCTGCTCTGCCTCACAGAGGGCTTTTCATCCTACCAGTGTTCAGATGTTTTTCCTGCTCTTGAAAAAATTTAAACTCACGTGCCAACACTATCCTGTAAGTTAAAGCTTCAAACTCAGCTAGGAGCAAACATGAGAGCCACTCTTTCATATGGGTTCTGCAGCCTTTTAACCATCCTATAACTTCATGTACCAGTTTGGATTCACATTTCTTAAAGACAGCATATCTGCAACATAAGGAATAATCTACAAGTGATTCTACCAAGTGCCTTTCAGAATGGCATTCTTCTACGTTGTAGTTGTACTGCACTACTTATGAAGTAACGTCTGCATTCTGAAGAGTCTGGAAAACACATACATTCTCAGGAACAAGATTTTTTGCATATAAAGCACCTTAACCTTTGTCACAGTCCTACAGCACTCTTGAAGAACTACCTAGGTCATCTGTGAAAGGCAGACTAAAGGACTACAGCAAATTTTAGTTTGCATTAGAAATCAGAAAGAACGAGGCATGAACCACAGCAACAGCTTCCCTTTTTTTTTTTTTAAAGCTAAAAACAACTTCAGCCAACAAATTCTTTCCAAGTACATCTTGCAAACAGAGAAAGGAAAACTTTGAAAGCAGAATCTATCTTTAATAAGGTCACAGGTGAAATCGTTTTATCTCAGCAGGGAGAAGAAGAGGAAGAAAAACAGGTAAGGTTTCAAGTGCACACACTCAGTTTCAGGTCTGAGGCATAATGAGTAAGCTTCAGACAAGCACACATTGGCAACAGTTGTTCTAAGAAAACCTCCTGTAATTGCTCAAGAGGCACAGAGCAGAAACTTCTTAAACTGGCATCTCCAGATTCTAAGATTTTAAACAGGCACATGGCTCACCTCTAAGCTTGTGATTTTTAATAGCCTAACCAAAGGTAAAACAACCAGTGAGTCACAACAGACTTACGAGGAGCAGCTGAACTAAGCAGGGATTGCTTAGTTCAGAGAAGAGAAGGCTCAGGGGAGACTTTATCACTCACTGCAATTACCTCAAAGAAGGGTGCAGCAAGGCATGGATTGGCCTCTTCTCCCACATACTACTGATAGGATGAGAGGTAATGGCCTCAAGTTGCACCAGGGGAGGTTCAGGCTGGATGCTAGGAAAAATTTCTTCTCCAAAGAGTGGTGAGATATTGGAACAGGCTGCCCAGGGAGGTGGAGTCACCATCCCTGGAGGTGTTCAAGAAATAGATGTGGCACTGAGAGGCATGGCTTTGTGGGCATGGAGGTGATGAGTTGACAGTTGGATCAGACGGTCTTAGGCATGTTTTTCAACCTTGATGATTCTGATTCTATTCTTATCCTCAAAAACACAATACTGGTGCCCTGTCTGTATAAAATACTCCATTCAGGGCTTTTAAAAATGCTGTCAATACTTCAGATTGACATTATTAAAAAAAAGTGTTAATAACTGAATTGCAAAACTCCTTGACCACTTTCCTCCCTTTACTGAACTCATTATCAAAATTACCATTGTTTCAGAATAAAATGTTGCAGATTCAAAGCAAAGATATTAGAAATAGGTGATACAGAAGCCTAAGATCAAAATGACTGTACTGAGCTGTGGAGCACAAATACATCTTCCTACTTTAGGAGCAATCTGTTACAATAAAGTACAAAATGTTGGGACATGTAAGCCATCTGTATACACTTTTTTTTTGTGCATTTCAAACACACTCATGGTGTCACCAATTCAAAAGCTGTATCCAAGAAAAAATACTCAGGGGAAAAAAAAAAAAAAAAAAATCAAGACCAGAGACTGCATTTTTACTTCCTAATTTAAAGGAGGAAGAAAAAGGTTTTATTCTTAGCTGCATTCTTATGAGACTGTAATACATTATCTTCTATAAACTGAAGATCAAGATAAATGTAACACATAAAAGCTTCCATGACATACTGACACTGTTTTCCATCCCCAGTACTATAAATCCAGTGGCTGCAACTGTTTTTACTTAAAGTACCTTGTACCACCTCTCACAAAAATGCACATTCTCTGAATGTATTCCTGAACGCACACACAGCTACTCCTCTGTGCAACAACTGCAGATAAAAGCAAAAGAGCAATTATCCTAACTTAGGTAAGCTTTTTTGTTTGTTTGTTTTATGCCGACAGGAGCTGTCTCTAACAGATGCAACAGACGTAACATTAGTTTTGGTTAAGTAAGCTCTATATAAATAAGCTGTCACGCTAAGCCAAAAATAAATTAACTACATAAAATAAGGATGCATAAAAATATAAACCTATAAATAGAAAGCCTAGCTTTCCCAAATACCACTTTTTAGGTCTAATTTGTGTGAGGACATTTGAAATAAGCACTTTAGTTACTATGAGAACCAATCTTGATTGTTGGGCAACTACAAGTAGAGATTTTTTTTTTTTTTGTGGAGCATTGCAGAAGCTTCAAGGATTTTCTACAGCTTGCCTTTGATTACTCTAGAAGATAGCACTGCACACATTAAATCAAGTGCAACTCCAGTTTGTCAAACCAGAAGAGCATTTGTACCATTTCATCTCATAGAGGGATGTATCTTCAATACACTCAAGTCTCATATTAGCTCCTCTTCTGACTCTGCTGAGTGGGTATCTCACATGCAAATCCCCTTCTGCATTGAATCAAGCACAATAAACAAACCCTTCACCCTTTGGGCATTGGAGGCAGGGGAAAGAGTAGAGAGCAAGAGAAAAAGCCATTTATCCATGCACTAGAGTGGCAGCTAGCAGATGTGGATAGTGGTTGTATCTCCGCTTACGCCTGACACCAAACTTCTGCCTCACAGGATCAAGTTGGAGCAGTGTGAGCGCTAGTGAGCAAACAAAGGTCCTGGAGTCTTCACATAAGGTGAAACAAATAGGAACTAAGCACCAAGATCCTGTTCTGTACATCTATAACTAGAAGAAATCGTCACAAAGGCAACTGTAAAAGCCTAAACACAGTTTGAATTGTTTTTTTTTTTCTTTTTTGTAAGTAGCACATTTACTGCTGTCCTAAGAATTTGTTACATCAATACAGTGCTCTCCAAATATCATGTGAGACTCTCTTCATAACTGTTGGAAGAAGAGAGACCTTTTACAATCACATAATTCTCTCAAGAACACGAAGGAAGCATTTATTCCATTTGAAGAGGAAGAACATTCTCAGTCTTCATGCCAAGCTTTGTTAGGGACTAGGCACACTGCTTGGAAACAGAACTGTATAATGGAAATAGTGAGAAACTTTGCCACAGCATCTGTGATAATATAAATATCCAAGATTGCAAACAATATCACGTGAGCATTCCAGGCCAGCCTATAAATAGTGACTGAGAAAGAACTGACCTCTCACATCCATGGTGCCTCAGTAAAGCGTGCATATGCTATAAAAATAATAATGATTTGTTTAGCAACAGCATGTAAAGAAAATAAGTCTGTGTGAATTCTGTGTATTAGCTATTTACATACAGACATTCTTCAAACTGATGATCATTCACAAGACCAGTGACAGATTAACTGAACATAAGTTTATTTTTTGTGAGTGTATAGCAGCAGTAATAGCATGACTAATTGCCTGTCTTCATATTGTGATCTGCATTTATAAATCAAAACTCAACCTCAGATTTCAGCTACAAAAATCGATAGTATTGTATTTGTGTATCAAGCTAAGATTCTTCGAGATAAGATGCTTATCCATACCTATCTACAGAGATGATCACTTTGTATGAGAAAATATACCTCCTTTGATACTGCTAATCATTTTTCCAGAAAGAACAACTGAACAACAGTTTCACATTAATAGCTACACCACATACTTATACAATAACAGGAGGGGACACATTCCTCAGGTAAGAGATCAGTCGCATGTAAGCCTCAAAAACAATCAGAATTTCCTGAGAGATAATGGAAAAGATAATTCATGGGTTACTCAGGATTGGCTTATTCATTTTGCTTTGCAATAAAAGGAAGGTGCTAGACACTATTACAGACAAAAAGGACAACTGACTCAAAAGTACTAATTAATTCAAAGTTTATCAGTGGCTTCAAATGCCAGATTTCACCAATTCACATAGCTATATCCAAAGGATAAACTGCTTGTGTCTCAACAGCTTGCCTCACCTTGTTTATTTCACACATTTCAGACACCAGTTACACTATCCCCTAAAGCCAACTACTTATTTTAATGTAACAACACAGCAACAATAAAAATTTTGAATGAAGAGTAGAAAAAAAAAAAAAAAAAGATGGATTTAAATGTCCCAGATTCACCCTTCTCACCTGCGATGGCACTTGTCAAGCTGCTCCTGTGATCAACACAACTGCGCTCAGTTCTCCTGGAATGTGCATCCCTCAGCTCCATCACTTCAGATCTTAATAGAAATGCATTTACTAAACCTTATTCAGAACTGTTAGAGCTTTAGATTTGATTACATCTCTGCACAGAAGCAGAGGTACCAAGGAGCACACCTAATGATGACACAGATGAATTCACACTCATCTTTGTTGCTAGACTCAGCACAAGGAGAGGCTCCAACACATCAGAACTAGCCCTGGGAAGACTCCCAGCAAACAAGCCTGAGATCAGCAATACTCTGCACTAGAACAGAAAGGAGGTAACCCAGACCAGCAGAGCTCATTAGCTAGGTATCCATCTGGCAGCACACACAGTCAAGCCAGGGCATGGTGGGAGCCCTGCAGAGTTGCTCATTTCCTGCTCTCCTCCTGCTTGAAGGGAAAAGTGCTGCAGGGTAAAAAAAAAAAAAAAAAAAAAAAAAAAAAGGTACTAGGAAGCCATAATTCCGTGCTCCACAGGTGTACTACAATTCCTTAGAACAGCTAGCTGGATTGCTAGGCCCAGAGAGTGGCAGAGAATATACATTAATTCAGTTGGTGACCATTCACTAGTGGTATTCCCCAGGTTCGGTACCAGGGCCAGGACTGTTTAAAATCTTTACCAATAATTGGACAAATGGATGAAGTGCACTCACTGCAACATCTGTTTGCAGATGACACCAAGCTGAGAGGACGTCTGTAGGGCCTCCCTACCCTAAGGGAAATGAACACAGACTCTACAGAGAGATCAAGATAGGCTGGATAGATGGGATGAGACCAATTCAAGTTTCACAAGACTAAGCATCAGTTCCTTCACTCCTGTCACAACAACCCCATGCATCGCTATTGGTTGAGCGTAGAGCGGCTGGAAAGCTGTGCAGAGGAAAAGGACCTGGATGCATTACACGACAGCCAGCTGAACACGAGCCAGCAGTGTGCCCAGGGGGCCAGGAACACTAACAGCATCCTGACTTGTATCAGAAATAGTGCAGTCAGCAGGAGCAGGGAGGTGGCTGCCCCTCTCTACACAGCATTGAGGCCACACCTCAAGTACTGCATGCACTGCTGGGCTCTCACTACAAGAAAGGCACTGGGACCCTGGAACATACCCAAAGAAGGGCAACAAAGCTGATTAAGTGTCTGGAGCACAAGTCTTACTGCTCAAGAAGCAGATGGGAGAACTGGGATTTAGTCTGGAGTAGAGGAGGCTCGGGAGAGACCTTATCACTCTCTACAACCACCTCACAGAAGGGTGCAGCAAGGCGGGGGCCAGCCTCTTTTCCCAGGTAATTAGTGACAGAGCAACAGGTAATGGCCTCAAGTTGTGCCACAGGAGGCTCAAGTTGAACATTAAGAAAAATTTTCTCTCAGAAGAGAGGTGATGCACTGGAGCAGGCTGCCCACAGAGGTATCACCACCCCTGGAGGTATTCAAAAAAGGTGTAGACGTGGCACTGAGAGGCAAGGTTTAGTGGGTATGGTTGTTATGAATTGACTGTTGGACTAGATCATCTTAGAGGTGTTCTCCAACCTTAATGATTCTGTGATGATCACAGAAGACTGAAACCTAGTGGGATCAATAAGTGTCAAGGCAGTACCATAAAATGCTGCAGTATTTCTATAATCTTAATTTCAGTCATGAACCTGCTTTAGAGACTTGAATACTATGTTTATATTAGAGATAAAAGGAAAATAAAGCCAGATATAATTGGAAACTAGAGGATTTTCAGTTCAAGGAAAACTAAGTCTATGGTAGACAAGGTAGTATGGTAAATACTTACCAGTGGGTTTCTGTTTTGCAGATCCATGCACAGCCTTTAATAAGATTTCTAAAACATATCCTTGTGACTGCATCAGTTGACTACAGACTATGTGAAGGAAATAAGAATAAAATATATAGTGTGAAACTGCTATTATTTAACTAGCAAGGCAGAGTTGCATACTGTTAGCAAGAAATGCCCTGAAATGTATGTGAGACAGTTGCAGTTTCCAAGTTGCATGTTTAAACAGGAATGTGCTCTTTTGTTCTACTTTCTTCCCCTCATTTAATCATAATGAAGTCACTTGTGACATTACAACGGTTTCCAGAGCAACAGTCCAGTCAGATGTGATGAGCACAAGATAAGGGTGTGTGCAGGGGAGCTCTGTAAGCCACTGCTGATCCAGATGGGAAGTTCAGCATAAATCTCCCAGGTCAAAAAAGCAACTGGATGTGTCTTCTTCTGTATGAGAAGACAGACTTCCATACAATGGAATCAGACTCTGAAGCAGCACTGAAGAAATACATCACCTGTTCCACATACATAATGTTAACCGGAGAAACAAAGTAGAAAAAGCTACCATAAGGCAGCATTTAAAGATGCACAACATGAATGATAATCTAATGAATGGCTAGACTTGTCGTCCTTCAACATTTGACTATCAAATTACCCAAGAACTTGAAGACAATGCATTATGAATGCAGAACAGAAATGAGAAGGTCCAAGTAATAACCCTGGGTCAAGACAGTGGCACACAAACCAGAGACCATCAGAAATAAAAAAAAAACAGAATTATGCATTGGAAAGTAGGAATTTAAGCATGAAAAAATGCAGCCTTAGTTCATCCAGAGATATACAGTCAAGATAGAGCTTTCTGTATTTTTTCCACAGAGCTTCAAATACCAGGAGTTAAGCACTGTTTGTGTCCCGGGGCATATATACTACATATTAATGATTAACCCACAGCACAGACAACAAAAACTGCATAGTCAGCATGTTTTAAATACATTCAGCATAGGAGCAGATCTTTGCTTATACTGTAGTAAGACCTTGTATGTAATTACTGTTTTTCTGAGGAATGCCTTTTGGAAACAATGACAGAAATATGCTGTAACAATCTCCAAAGCATGTTTTCTCCTCCTGAGGAAACAGCCACAAACAAGCATCTGAAAGAGCCATTAAAAGCAAAAACAATTGTTTCCTTATTGGCATCACCTAACTATTGGCATGAAAGCTAACCAGGAATCCTGCTCCAAAAGCAAACTAGTCCTTGAGCATTCCTCCAGACCTTTTGTCCCCATGGGGGTTTCATACTTAGGTCAAAACTTGTACTGAATAATGATAAAAGGGGAAGCTCTGTGGGAAGCCCTGTGGGGAAGTTGAGGTCCACTGAAAGCAAAGCTGTGAACAGAAGCCTTGATCAAATAAGACCTGTCCAAATAAGTGATGCAACTCCAGTTTACTATGCTAACAGGGAAAATCAAAGGCAGTACAACCAGGAAAAAAGGAATTGTTCATTTCTGTTGATTCATTTCTCTTTACAGGAGTGAAAAGCATGACAGTGGAAAATAACTACAGTCTCAATCATACAACAAGCACACAGCCCAATTCCCATTTATAATCCCTATCCTACCAATCTTAACACCAGCATAGTCTTCCTATGCAGAAAGACACCATCTACAAAATCAGACTGTAGAAAGGCTCTATAGAGCTTCATTTGTCACATTAGGTCCTGCATCACATTTTTGTGTAAAGAAGTACAACAGACAAATAACTACTTCCAGTAACCTTGTTATCTCTGTAACAAATGTTCCAAAGAAGGAATAAAATCAACTCAGTGCTTAAGAATAGAGTATTATAGTATATCTAAGACCTACTGTTACTGAAATATGAACAGCTAGCTCCCCACTGAGCTTTCAAAGAGGCAGAAAAGTAACTACAAGTGGGATTTTAGAAACATCTGTTTTATTTTTAATTTGGGGAAGAGGTAGCAAGGGAAAAAATACAGAAAGGTGTAGATTAGATGGTTATTTCCAACCAACAGGCCAGCTTAAAAGATGCTTATGCTTGGTTGGTTGTTGTTGCATTGTAAAAAAATTATCAGCTTGTTTTTTTAAAACATGTCCAACTCGAAGAGCTGTCTATAAGCAGCTTTTCTTGGGAGTCTTATCATCCAACCAAAAACATTTCACATGAAGAGAAGAAATACATAAACAAAAGGAAAAAGTTATAATAAATACTAGCTACCCTTCAGCAATTTGCCAGTTCTCATTCTAATGCTGTGGTCAGATCCAACTTGCCCCCCAGGGGAGCTACACTGAAATCCACTCAGGGAACTCTATGGAGTAAAGTTACTGTTCACTCTCAGCTCACCTGCGTACCAAGACCTAGCACAGCCTGCAACATAAACCCAAAGTTCACACTGAATTTCCTTCAGACAGAAGGCATGACACAGCAACATCAGACACAGCATTGGGTGTCTCCCAGGACTGCAGACACCTGCACCCAGCCTACCTTCATTGTGCTTTTGCAGCTAACAGCAGCATCAGATTAAAAGGGAGAGAATATTTACTCATTTCCAAGCACATGAACATTGATATGTTCCTCCAAGATGTCACCCAAACAAATAACGTTCATGAACAACTGTAACTCAAAGTCAAACATTCTATCTGCAGGGCTACCCAATGTGCTGGAGCTTCTGAATGCAGGGAAAAAAGCTTCTTGATTCTTGATTCTTCCACAAGGCACAATAAGGCTCCTCTGTGAGCCTCGCTCAATTGCTCCTCTTGCCCATATCCTGCAATGAGCTCCAGTCTAAGCCATTACTGAATGGTTTCTTCTCCTTCATGCAGTAACTTTCAAAAACAGTTAAGTCTGTAGTTTTAGTTATTTACTTATTTTAAAAAGAGCTGCCACTGTTCCCATGCTGGTCACTTTTGTACACTTTTACACACTTTTATAACTCACTGCATTACTCATTTTTCTACAGAACTGCTTCATCACCAAGTACTAAAAATTATTTGATATGACATTAACAATCTGCGGACCCAAAGCATTGCTGAAGAGCAAAATACTCAGGTAGGACAAAGATCCAAGATACACAGAAGACCGAAGATGCAGATAGTGTAATTCTAAGGCCTCCTTTCTCTTTCTTCTCCTTTCTCTAAATAAATGAACTTCACACAGAACACACAATCAGATGCATTTCTTCAGAGAACATATTTTAAGTGTTTTGACATGAGCTTTTCTTTTTGCAATGCAATTCCTAAATTCCTGAAGAGCTTCTACAAGCTGTCTATTCCTCATTACTGTGAATGCTTCCATAATATCAGAAAACCACGGGAAGGGATTTAAAGCCCTTTTTCCTTCCCAACAGAAACCAGTGTCTTCCAACATAGTTCCAACTAAGTCACCTCATCTACAAATCATTCTGAATCAGGATTTTTCTTCTTCCAACACTAAGCATTGGCCATTCCTCAAAACTCCTGCAGCCTCCAACGCGAGACTTTCCCTCTCTTCCCTACTTCCATCATGAGCTGAAAGAAAATATTTCCTGATAATTGTCTCCATTTTTTCCCCCAAATCTGAGATGCAGATGATGCTAACTTACTGTGACTGCACATGCAATCTGTTACCTCCTCTCCCTTTCCAAATATTTTATTTCCCCATCTTGTGAAATCTAAAAATGTTGATACGAGCAAATAAATAAGGTTGTCCAGAGCAAGAGTTCACAAAAACTTTGTTTGCTACTTGATCTTACAGATACTCTTAGTAATACACTCTCAATAATTGTAGAAAATGTGTTGCTTGGGATTTCTGTTTAACTCTCCTCCATGTTTACAACAGGACAGATATTTATCATTGCTCTGTGATGGAAACTATTACTGCCATCTGTGCTGACTCCAGCTGGTATAAGACTAATATAAAATTCCTTTAGCTGCTCTGAGCTGCTTATTCAGCTGGCAATAATAAAGTCAAGCTCATTAACAACAGTCTTGCATAGCAAAGTTTCTGCTCATCTTGGAGAAGCAACTAAGCATCTCATCTTTTTCACCATTGAAGAAATACAACTCTATTTACTTGGTACCTGCTTTTAAAAGCAGTCTCACAGCTTTACAATGACTTTCCTTCAAAATACGTTTATCAGCTTTGCTAAAGTTACTTAGAAAACGAAGAGCTTCTACATATCAAGGCAATGCTATTTCATGTATACAGGCTGAGAAACTTCTAAGGTCAAAGGCAACCCTAACACCTCAAGAGACTGTCAAATAATGAGCACCTCTACAGCAAGCATTCAGGAAGCAGTTTTTGTGCAACTCAACACTTAACTGAATATTGCTGATAATTTCACAGCTGGTAGTTCTTTAAAAAAGACAAGAGAAACTATTTAATCAACCCATGCAACTGAAACAACCTGCCATCTTCAACAGGACAATTTTATTTTCTCCAACACACATGCTGCACAATCCTGGAAGTATGATGACAGCTGACATAGTTAAAATGGAATTGCACCATGATTTTAGTGTACTTTCCACCCCTCTTCCTCATTCAAGGCACAGCAATGTTACTGCAGGCATCGATAAGCACCAAGTGAAGGAAACAAAATTAATAGCTCCATAAAGTACTTCTTGGTAAGCTGAGTAGTAGATTTTTTTTTTAACTATTGTTTTTAACAAACATTTTTTTCTTGTGGCAAATACAAGAATACTTCCTCTATAAAGGAAAGCAAGGAGAAAGGGGGGGGGGGGGGGGGG
>NW_024962263.1:5332879-5363141 GCF_019238085.1 Lagopus leucura | reverse complement strand
CCCCCCCCCCCCCCCCCCCCCCCCCCCCCCCCCCCCCCCCCAACGATCTCCTCCTACCCCCCCCCCCCCCCCCCCCCCCCGCCCCCAAGTCTTACTAAAGGAAAGGGGAGAAGTTACCAGAAGTCAACCTGAGTAGTTTATCAAAACTGATATGTTTACTTCAAGCAGAATTCAGAAGACCATTATGAAACTGAAAACAGAATGGAACCAAACTATCTATTTCTATTCTATTTCCAATTCCACATCAGCCTGTGCTAAAAAGTCTGACATAAATCTCTTCACTACTCAGGGACATGAAGGTACCAGCCAGATTAACTATATCCGCCAGCACATGTCAGATGATAAAAGGTAGAAAGGAAGACTTTCAAAACACAAGGACTATCATAGCCCAGACAGCTACAAGTCCATAAAAACCATTTTGAAAGGTGCCATCTTTCTACAAATCACCACATATTGTACCAGGATGTAATCTACTGATACTTAAAGCATCTCCACAGAACATACAAAAAACCACCATCCCAAACTATTTTTGTTGATGACACTGCAATGCCATCACAACAGCAAAGGCACCTCTTTCATGCTTCCAAACTGCCCATAGACGATGAGACATCATGCTTGTCTAAGAACCTTCTCATACACCCAACTGACATGTTGGTCCCAGGTCTTTTATCTGCATGTACAGAAATGCCAGGTAGCACAGAAGATAGCCAAAATCCTACCACCAGCTAAATGTGTGTATAATTCATGAATTTTAACTGGTTTTTATCTGGATGTACTGTGTGGAGTTTGGCTGAGATGCAGTTCATTTCCCCCATAGCTGCACACACAGAGCAGCACTGGCATCCCATTGATGTTTTTGTCTCGTGCTAGCACAGCATCAAGGCTCTCCTCAACCTTTCTGGAGCCAGGAGCTGAGGCAGCTGGCCTACATGTACCCAAGGGGTATCTCACGTCACACTGTGTCACACTCAGAATAAGAGGAATAGGGGCTTTTGTTATGACACACTCCCAAACAACCACTACACATACTGAGGCCCTGCTTCCCAAGACATGGCCAAGCACTGCTGATGGGAAGCAGAGAATAACTGTTTCCTCTCTTTCCTTGAAGAAATTTTCCTTTAACTATGCTAAACCCATGAGCCTTTCTTCCCCTACCCCCTAAGTCATACTTTGTACCCTCCACCTCTTCTTCCTTCAATGAGGAAAACACAATGTGGTTGGCCGTCAACATGAAATCACCACATCTACATACTGAACACTGTACATAGAAGTTTCTCTTTTATAAGCTACTGATTGAAGATGAGCATATAACCTCTGGAAGTTCTGATAAAAAACTACTTGCAACTCCAAGCAGATGGACTATTCTGTCTATGCTTCCACTCACAATTCCCCTGCACTGCTCAGTCTCCAGCTTTTGTGTTGCTCCCCTCCCTATTTCTGTAATTCAGTCAGGAACTGTGCCATGTTGCTCACAGTGCAAATCTCTACTGAAGACCATCAATTCCAATTACTTTATCACTACAGAAAACAGTATTTTTATAGTTTCAATCTCCTACTGAGTATTAAACAGCTTAAGAATAGAAGGTGCATTTAAGTGGAGTATTAAAATTTGTAGTTGAATTAAACGAGCTATACCTTGCCCTGTAAGTACACACAATTACCGAACAATACTCAATTCAGGATTTTTATATGTAAGCCATTTCTGTGAAGCACATAACCATTCATGTTCACTATTTTCTATTTTGTCATTATAATCTGCATAAACTGAATTTAAAACTATCATTTCACTTCTCCGTTGTAGGCAATGATTTTATATTTAAAATCTGCTGAGAAAACTTTTTCACTTTAACTTACTTAAAACCCACTAAACAATTTGAGGACACACACAGAATAACCAGACAGGTTATCAGTACAACACTTTTGTACCAGTCGATATTCTGGCAAGTAGTCAAAGAAATTCATTCATTAGCTTTCCAGTTCTATCCACCACATGGTAAACTACTTGAAGCCAAGAACTTTGACCAGGGTTTATTTGTCAGATTTCAAAACATAACTGGAGTTAAGCAGTAAAGGGAAGCAGCAAAGATTAACACTCCCTTTGGAGGAGTGACTTACGGTTACTTCCATTTTTTAAACATTAAGAAACACTAACTTGCTCTGTGCTATATGAGTATAGAAGTAAAACATAGGAGTAAAGACAAAAAACGCAGGAATCTGAGGCAAAGACTTTCAGCAACTAAACATTTTAGTTAGCAGCTAAAGACTTCCTACTCTGGAAAACTACTCTGCTGCCTGTGAAGAGAAGACAACATGTTGGAAAAAAATGATGAACAAACTGATTACCTCACCCGTACAAAGAACCATACAAAATGTTATGGAAAACAAACTGTAAACAATACAAAAGGAGTGAAAGCTTCAGGAATCAAACAACAGGAAGCCAAAAATCATAACATTAATATTCCCCAAACGGTTGCCCTAACAAATTATCATACGCCTCTCTCAAAACAATGAAATGCTGTTCTGTGACTTTCCATACTGTACTCCTCCTGATTTGCCAATACCCACACTGAGGCACAGCACTAGAGGAGATGAAATGCTACAGGTATAATTCCTAGTGCAGGCCTTAATGATGAGACTTTTTACATGACAGTTTCCTTCACAAGAGCCCAAAGGATGCCAACCTCAGCTCTGTCCAAGGCCAAGCCAGCTCAGACACAGCAGGAGCCGAAAGCCTTCTGCATGTCAGAAAGACCGCCTTTCAGAAATGGAAATACCTACATTGCCTCCTTCCTTTATCACATTCTACCAATAGTTCACAAGCACTGCACTCTGGATCACCTTTCATTGGACTGCTTTTAGCAGTTACTCCTTGGTACACTAAGAAACCTCCTGATCCAGGAACCACATCTGTGAAGTTACTCATTTACTATTGGAAGAACTAAAATGGCTGGTTTTTATTATTTCATGAAAACATTTTATAAACATGGCTTCTGACAGCACCAACAAACGTTAGTTTAAATTAATGATTGATGGCTCTTCCTACACAGTTCACCAGCATCACAGTCCGAAAACAAGTAGAGCACTTATTTTGTAGGGATGGAAAGCAAGGAAGGAACCAGAGAGCTAATTGTGTTTTCATTCATACATTTCTCAACTCTCAAATTACATCTCTGTAACATCTCTGATCAGGGAGCTAAATATTAACTTATTAAAATAGGAAGTTACATTAAATGCAGACATCCAAAACCCACCAATGGAAACAGATGGGGAGGAGGAATGCTCCCTTGCAGACAGACCTGACCAACTTAAAGACTCAGCACTATGCAAACCTAGTGCTCAGACCATCAAGTGCCTTCAAAAAATACTTCACAGATATTATCTCTGCATAATTTATTAGATGGTGCATAGTAATGGCTGCAAACAATCATTTTCTGTACCTCAGTCCTTTTAATAAGCTCAGAAATAACCAAATTCAGCTGAGCCACACACAGCAATTGCAAGGCCTGCTTGGCCCACAGACACTTGAGAAAGCTCACATGGTTCACAAAACAGTAAATGAAAAAAATAATCAAAAGCAACAATTTAAAACATTTTGTAACAAGTAGCTATGAACACTTGGCAGCTTCACATTTTTAAACTGAAATAGATGCAGAAAGCAGCTTGGAGGCCCAGGCTTCCATATAGTCATGTGTAAATTAAAAGCTACAGCCATGGAGTTAAAATTAGATAGTATTGATAACAGGGAAAAAAATGCTATTTTATAACCATTTTGCACTCATTACTATTAGCATCCTGCAACAAGTGCCAGGAGGAAAAAAACACTAATTGGTTAGCATAAGCATGCCTACGACATGAGTCCCCTGAAGCAATCTGTGAACAAATTTATTCATGAGAAAATAGTATTTTATCTCTGCAGGTGCCCAGATAAGAACATACAGTATATGTTCCTTCCTCATACATCTGCAGACAGAGGAGTTGCATGATTACAGGACTGTCGTTTCCTTACTGCTTTAGCCAAATACTTTAAGCTCTTTGCAATGCTGTATCTGGCATTTCATGGTTTCATGAAAGTTGTCCCAGTATATAAGGTAGAAGCAATTTGCACAGTTTCAAACAAGTTTTTTCTGTTGAATTCCAGCACTCTGTCACAGGTTAATCTTCTGAACTGTAATGCTCAGCGTAAGAAGTCATCTACAATGCCTTTTTCTTCCTCAGAAATAGAGCTTCAGGTGAGATCTGCCCTGTGCAGAACTATTCTAAAGCAGACATTATTATGATCTTAACTTTCAAAAGGAAACCAACCTATCATAATCAGATTTGTTTTATTAATCACTTGTACACAGGTCACTCTGAAACTAACACCTATTTCTTCCCATGGAAACTATAACAGCTACAAAGTGCAAATTCTCAGCCACAAAACACTATTTTTCAACACAGTTAATACCATTTGCTATGCATTTTTGCAGCCATGAACAAGAGCCTTTGTGCTTGTCAAAATCTGCATGACCATCTGGACGGTGGTTTGTCTTTCACATCGCTGTCACCACTGCTGTAACGCAGCACATGCTGCCTCGCTGCGCTCATGTTCACTGCTTGGTCTCTGGAAGCATTCAGCAAGAATCAATCAATTCCTTTAGGACTCTGAGATACCTCATCAGGACCCATAGGACACTGATGTTCCTCAGGCAGTCACAGATCTGATCCATGCTTACAGTGAGAGGGATGGTGTTTTCCCGATCCCCTCCTACCAAAGCAAGCATTTGAGCGCTGTGTGCAAGCAGTTACAAGGGAGTATGGAGGCCAAGAAGGTTAGTACCTCAGCCTTCTCCCTGTCTTTTGTTACCAGCAGACCATTTAAAACACAACACCACATCCCATTAACGTGCAGCATTTTCAGTGGAGCTTTACCTGAATGGCCCAAGTTCATATTCAGCTCAAGCATCTTAAAGATAGGATAACTGCTTGTTCTTAAACAATGTACGTGACCAGGTACAAAAGGAATGCACAGCCTCAGCCTGCACACAGAGCAAAGGAGCACTCCAGGGGAAGGGAGAGAGAATTTGGGAACATGAATCTCCTCCACCTACAGAAATTTGCTGGGGTACAGCTGAACATTTTAGTTCCAATTCCGCAGCAACTGTGCTAAACATGGTTGCATGTTGAAAAAAATGGCCTCATAAGATTTGTCTTTATACTGCAGAAAAAACGCAGCCTCTGTATTGCATCATCTCACAATAAAAATCAACCTGACAGCCCAGACATGTCTCAGAACAGGAGGAATTAGTGCACAGAAACAGAAATACAGAAGAATTGAGAATAGGAGAAAAACACTGTCAGCAAGTACTACAGTGTAAGTTACTAGTCAAGGAGTGAAGCACAGAAAGCATAGCTGAGACAAGAAACACATAGATGCTGCTATACCAAGTAAAGAAGATTAGAGGTAATCAAAGCTTCCAATTTAGAATAAGCAACACAGTGCTCCTGGGACTTGCTAACAACACTCAGTCTTTTAATTCTAAAATGCAATCATTTCTAGAGATAACACTTTACATAACATCCTTGAAGAGCACGCAGAGAACGCAGATAAGTCTAGATGATGAAAAGTAGACAAATAAAATCAAATACAAACAGAGAAAAGGAAACTTACATAAAGGATATACCTGCACAGAAGCGATGAGGTCTACTGCAAAGATTAGCTTAGTATATTTAAAGAGCCTGAATGCTGATATGTCAGCCTTAGATAGCAGACCCAGCTGGATGCATGCTAACCCAGACACTACAGTACACTTCGGTCCACAATGCATCTATTCAGAGCCAAGTGAGGACCACCATCTAGATTTCTGCATTTGATACTGATCATGTAATCTTGCAGTGTAGTAACCCAGTGGAAGTTCTCTTTCACAGAGCTCACAGTGAGAAAAAGTTTTCCTTCCTGTCTCATGCTTTCCTGGGTACTGGCAATTCTCATCCTTTAGATTTAGCATTCAGCAAAATTAATAAGGTCAATAAGAATACTTAATTTAAACCACATATTTTCATCCCCCTTTACTAAAAAGTAGTCAAACTTCATTTTGACTACTTTAAAGTATTTTAAAATCTACTTAAAAGGTTATCACTCATCTTTCCTAGTTCCACTGAGTTATGACCTGCAGTCAGCTCTGCTACTCCTGCTACAGGGGTGTCAGTGGAAAATCCCAGATAACAGAAGTGCACAGCAGGGAGTGTGCTGCAGACACACCCAGGCATGCAAGCTGCACCACCAGTTAGTCATCTCTGTGCAGCCTTTACTCAGATTTTTAAGAAACCACTATTATCACCACCAGCCTTGTTATCTGAGCACGTGCTCACTGTGTACCACATCTGAAGAAGTCAAGCAGCAACAGAGGCCCACTGCCCACTGCGTTTTGTGCTTTCCTGCTCTCAGGATTGCTCTCAACTTCAGTGTTGCCACTTCCTCCCAGTTCCAAGTTTTGAGGGACAGCTACCAAAGCCTTGCTCAATAGAAGCAGACAGACATCACCCACAGCTGCCTGATATTTGCTTTGTGCAATCAGGCCACAGGAGACGAAGGCTGAGGCCCTGTGATGCTTATCAGGGCTGCCGTCCACCAGATCAGGCTGCTTAAGGTCCCATTCAACCTGGCCTGAACACCCCAAGGATGGGGCACCCACAGCTTCACTGGGCAGCTGTGCCAGTGCCTCCCCATTCTGAGTAACATCTACCCTAAATCTTCTTTTAGTTTAAACACTCCACAGCCTCAATCATGCTCCTAAAGACCAGCCTGCACACTGGAGACAGTTACGCAGGAGAAACAAATACAACTGGTCTCTCAAAAAGTTCATAATAGTTCTTGAAAGAAAACAAGAAGTCATTTTAAGGAAGAAGACTCGGAATAAGTAGGTCAGTTAGAAACACTGTGTACCCTTTCATGCAACTTCTCACATGTTTCTGGACTCTGATAGGCATTACAGTAATTGGTGATCTGAGAAGGCAGATACTACCAAGCACAGCAGTTTTCAGTTAGTAATACTGGGAGAAGGATGTGAGGGGCCAATTGCAAACATATTTCAGGCTTGACAAACAGAGAATTAAATTCAAAACTGTTCAAATGAAAGTTATCACATGAATTTTCCAGCATAGCTTTCCCACCTTGAACATCAATAGTATTTTAAATAAGTTAGCAGCAGTACTCAACTTTCAGCCAGCAATTTTCAGTGTGAAATGGATACAGCAAAGTCCTCTTCACTTAAATAGCTGTTTCACCTAAAAAAAGGCTAGAAGTCATGTTTTTTTGATGACCAATCACAGAATGGACTGCGTTGGAAGGGACCTCAAGGATCACAAATCTCTCCCCAACCCCCGTCACAGGCAGGGCCACCTACCTCCATTAAAGTCCAGATCAGTTCAGTTTATTTTAACATACACCCACAAAGGACAGCATAAAAGTAGAATGACAAGCTACAGGAGAAGCTGCAGCTAAGGCAAACGTCCCACTGTAAAGGCTCTTAGTTTCTAACAGCACCATGGCAAAATCCTGATCTGCTTCACATAGAGAAACAACCATAGGGAGGGGGGGAAAAAAAAAGTAGTGAATCATAAGTTTCCTAATCTAGATCTCAGAGAAAAGCAGTTAACACACACAACATCCTTTCCATTAACAGTGAATCTTCAACATATCTTCTATTTGGGAAAAAACCCTGCATCTTCCTAATCTAATCCAACTTGGTGACAGTACCCTTCTCCCACATACGATCTGCATGTAATCACTGACATTTCTGTTTTCCTTTATAAGTGCCTTTTGGGACCCATCGTGATGGTGAAGCTACCTTGAAAAGAGTGTGAGAATTTATAATTCCAGTTGTAATAAACTGGGATTTTTATGAAACTCATTTTACCTATTAGGAGTACAAGAGCGTTTTCAAAACATCCGAGGGCCTTGCATACAGGCAATAAGTTTATGCCTTTTTTTTTCCCCCCCAGTAAATTCTCAAATAGCAACCAGTACCATGTTCCAGAGCACACAGATTAAACAGCTCAGAAAACATACCAGAATAGCGAAATACTGAGGGCATTTGGCCAGCAAAACACCATGGATCTGCACGACTGCTTTTAAACTAGCACAAAGTTGCAAGATCTCACTCTCTAACAACCAGCTGACACTGAAACCTCAAATAAGGGGTGTAGCATACACGATGCTACATGTGAGCTTAGAAGGATAAACTATAGAAAGGGAACAGAGCTTGCACACCTTCATTTTCTGAAAAGAAAAAAAGATTCTCTCCCTCCCACTGCCACATTCACATCTGCAAAACTGGAACTCCAAAAGCTGTTTTAGAGGATGCAGCCTACCCTAAACAATAGTTAGACAAAAGGGGAGAGATTACACTGATGCCTATCTAGGTTCAGCACGCATCTTCCATGCCCTGCTGAGCATTTTAAAACAGGACTGGCACGAATTAACATCCAGCTTTTACCACGGAGAAGTCAGACATTCATTTCCTTAACACAGCACTTCTGACAGCAAGGGGAATATCAAGACACAGAGCTGGGAGGAACAGAACACCTCAAATTGATTAAAAATTGAAGACACTGTTCCATTGAAGGACAGCTGCATCCTTCTTGAATGCCGCATTTTCAAAGCGCTGTCATTGTTTTACTGATGGACATATGTTACTTCCTAATCAATTTCTGCAGATTGAATAATGATTGGCATTTAATATCAAACTGTAAATAAAATGACTGTTCCAATGTTACAATTAAACACTGAAAACCAGGAATATAAGATGGAATTAGCTACAGTGTTATAAACATCTCAAAAACGCAAAGGACTTGGATGCTCTTCAAAAGCACAGTGCATGGTAAGCTCTGTCTAGTCTTCAGTGATCTGTTTACAACAGTTTTCCCCTTTTGGTTTTCATCTTGGATCTCAACCAGAACACACAAGAAGAATCAACCCTTTGAAAGGGTAGATAACAGCAGGACAAGGGGAAATGGTTTTAAGTTGAGGGAGGGGAGATTTAGGTTGGATGTCAGGGGGAAGTTCTTTACTATGAGAGTGGTGAGGTGCTGGAACAGCTGCCCAGAGAGGTTGTGGATGCCCCGTCCCTGGAGGTGTTCAAGGCCAGGTTGGATGGGGCCCTGGGCAGCCTGGTCTGGTATTATGGAGGTTGGTGGCCCTGCATGAGGCAGAAGGCTGGGAATTCATGAGCCTTGAGGTCCCTTCTAACCTGGGCCATCCTGTGATTTTGTGAAGAATGCAGCATTTCCTCACAGAAATCAGAGAACAGTTTCTCATATACATTTTCAGTAGTGAGGAAGAAAGCTTATGGGATTTTTTTGTTGGTGGTTCTCCCAGCTGCCCCAGAACTCCCTTTGAGGAGGTTGGTAGTACTGCTAGGTATCTCATTCTACACCTTCCAGCCCTAGTCCCCAAATAGCCTTCCCCTGTCTCCTGTCATGTCAGCAGCTAATCCACTCAGGAAGCCATCTTTCACACTTCCTAATGTGTCCGTTTCTGTGCCCACACTGAAGCAGCATTTCTCAAAGGCACTCCAATCAAGAATGCAGCTTCAGCAGCATCGAGGCTTGCTTACACCAGAAGAAGAACTATTCCAAGTTCTCCTTAAATGTAACAAGCTTTACAGAAAATGCCAGATAGTTCCCCAGGCCATTTGTTCCAGAATAGCATAGCCACTGTGGTCACAATAACAAGCTGTGAAATGGCAAAACCTGAAAACCAGCTGCACAATACACTTCTGACAGAGCCTTCAAAGACACCTGCAGGTACCAATACAGTGCAGCAGTGTGCAGGAGACAGAAGAAGCTCTCTGCTCTTACGCCACTCCATAAGCACAAAGTAATCAAACAGTACTGCTTGCTGAGCATTCTTAGGACACCTGAGCAATATATTAAGCTCTTCAGCTGCATACATCAAAAACAAAGCGTTATTTTCCCAACACAACCGGTTTTTGTTCCAGCCTGACTTCATTAGGTGAAACTCTCTGAAAACAAATGCCAAGTTGAAAGGAAATGCAGAAACATCTCAAAATAGGGAAGGACAACAGGTATGACAGAGGAAAAAACATCAAAATGCTTAGGATTTGCATCATTTGGGAAGGTGGCACTACTGAGCCAACACAAGTCTGGAATTCTGCAAACTTGCATCACACTGTATATACAAATGATTTACACCAATAGGTACCAACACTGAGGGCCATACAGCAGCTTCACCAGTAGAAAGCTTCCACCAGCTGCAACAGAACACTCCATTGAACTATCTTCAGTAAAAGTTCATCTACTGTAAAGCAAGCCTTATGAATCACAAAGTCAAATCGTATTTGAAACAAGAATTCAACAAAACAAGTAGGAGGTATTAAAAGTTACACAGCAAGGAATGCTAGTCACTGTGTAAATGCATTCACTTTGAAAGCTTTCCCTTCCATCATCACAACCAATCTTTTTTCCCATTTTATTTGCAAATCTAAAATGTTCTCTAGAAAAAAAAGTATTAAACATCAATAGTTTCAGTAAGGTATTTGCAAGACAAGGCTATTATTCGGACAATAGCACACTACACTTTTCTATAAAGCTCACAGTCTATTTTTAACATATCAGTGTCCTTGTAAAGGCACTCATGGATAAGCATGCCATTCCAGCCACAGCAGCTGCTTTGATTCACATTTACAAAATGCTTAGAATTCTTGGAATATGCATAAACTGCAAGAAGAAGATGCAGTGACGCCACAAACTTCAGCGTGAGCCAGCACAAGCTTCCTAGCCATGCTGCTACTGAACATGAACAGGGAGCACAAGCACCTACCCTGCGCCAGTGAACAATAATATTGAAGCCAAAGATACAACACAGGCTTAACTGGGAAGTCTGCTAAACACTTCACACAGGCACACAAATGTTTCAGACACCTTTCCACTGCTGAGCTGACGTGCCGCTATACAAGGTCCAGTACAGTAAGCTGCAAAATATATTCATGGCTTAATCTGCCAAAAGAATGGTTGAGGTTAATATGACTTCATTGAGAACAAAAGTTACTACAGGGTGATATTTAGTAGGCGCATACATTTTAAAGGATGCCTGTTTAGAACACAAGACAATGCCAAATTAAAAGTTGAGGCTGATGACTAAGGAATTTATTAGTACAGGAGACAGTTATGAATTTCATTAGATTTTGAGAGTTACCTCTTTTAGGAAAAAAGTATTTTTGATAGTTGAGTTTAAAATAAAACCAGAACTGCATAGGTTAATTAAGACTAATCAAGCACGACAGCCTCAGAAAGGCATTCACTCACTGTTCTACAAGAAATGGGAGATGAAATAAAGAGATACCCTCCCATGCTCTTGGAAATGGCTCATCTAAGTCCTACTCTTCACTAGCACAGATATCTTGAGCCTGTATCATTGATTTGTAACTCCTGTCAGCATATTTTTCTGATTTTCAACCTGCTTGTTAATGTGCCGACCTCCTACCTCTGCTCCCAGTCATTACCCACCATACAACACAGAAGGATCACAAAGACACAGCACACAAAGCTCAAGCTCCAGCAGACCTCAAGCTCTGATGACCAATTTCATATCAACATAAGTCATATGCTGACTAAACAAGCTTACAGGCCTTCTCAACTCTCTCATGAAAAGAAACACAGCACTATTTCTAGGCAGCAGCATGACTGCTCCAGTTACTGTGGTGCTTCAGGTCTCAAGTTTAACTTACTACCAACCCCTGCGGCCAAAACTGATGCTCAGCAGGGGCTTTCTCTTCATATTCTGTGCTTACTGAACACATACAATTCTCTGTCTGCAGCCAACGCTTTCACACCTCCATAGAGCCTATGCCACACTCTGCAGCTGCTAACCAAAACACAAGGAATTACGCAATTAAGCAACAGAATCTGCACAGCACTGCTGCAGCAGCTGGCATTTCACTACAGCAGGCAGCAATTGCTTCCATTAATAGATTCAAACCAGGCCAGCTAAGCAAAGACACCATATGACTTTTCCACCACTAGGCTCAGCCCTCCCATAGAGGGGACAGCAGCAGCACGGTCAGAGCGGCCACCCCTACTGCTACTCAGTTTGCATTCAGCCTCAGAGGGATAAAGACCTTCAAATCTGCTAAGGTCTCAAACACAACAGCAACTAGTACTTTTGGCAGTGCAAAGATTTAGCTCTAATCTTATTACTGCAAGTACCACCACGATGACTCCCTGAATACCAGATGCCTGCCTGTGCATGCTGCGTTGCAGGCCTGAGACAAAGAAGGAATTCACTTTATCACCAAAAAATTTGCACAAATATTGGCAGCCCAGGGCCATGCAATCCATAGGTCTGTGCTGAACAGAAGCTTCTGTGCACTGCATCTCTTTGGGCTGAAGTTTCATGGAACAGGGACTTTTTTCAGCATCTGCTGAAGTATTTTAGATCCAGTGTCACTACGGTACAGATCTCATTTAACACTGGCAGCTATTACAATCTAGACATTTGAAACTTTCCCATACACATACTTAGTAAGCCTACTAGATACACAGAGCAAAGGTGATCTTGTTTTCAGAAAGAAAACTTTTTGAATAATTCTCTATACCAGTGGGGCAAAGGAGGTGAACGAAAAGCTTTTCCTTTCATACCAATCTCCCCAAAGAGAAGCACAAATATCACTCGACTCTAAAAGCGCTGCTCATTTTTAAATTCATCATTCATTTTGATAAACATGTTCAAGGTGCAGTGAATAGTAATCCAAATCTCAAAACACATCTGGTTATATAAGCAAATGCATACATAGCTTCTCTGTTTAGAAGGGGAAGGTAAGTGTGCATAAAAGGCCTGCTAATCTTTTTAAGAAATCTTCTCACATTCTATTATGTGAGCATTTCTAACACCAAAAAAACACAAAAAATGCATGTGTGTTCAAAGCAGAACCTCATTTTATTGTTCTCTGCTCAGTTACACTTGAAAACAATACTCAGTAATCCAAAAGCAGAGAATGTCTACAAAGTAAAGGCTGCCTAAGCATGGTATCAACAAAAACAGCTTTCCTTCCCTTCGAAGACTTGATTCTTGTTCCAAAATACTGCCAGCTAAGTCCTTCTAGTTGCCCACAACCCAACATCTGCCATGGTAGCTTCCTCTAGCAAGGCCACTAAAAGACAAGGGCACAAGGTCCTGCCTGACAGCTGCCTGGACTCTGTGAGTATTGTAAAATAACAGGGTATTCCATTTAACCATAGCTCAGGCTATGTTAGGAAGAACAAAGAACCAAGTCACAAATTCATAATCCAAAATACATGGAATTTAACACACGGCAATTTGAGACACAAGTGTTACAATACTGATTTTTATGGAACTGCATCTTGTATCCCAGCTGAAGCACAAATGAATGAAAGCAATTAAATGGCTCTGAAATGCTATTTTCCAGTCATACATTTTATAATTAACACACCTCTTCCATAAAGATTCAAAGCTAACAGTTCACATCCTGAGCACCAACGCCTACCAGGAAGCTAACAGAAGGGGTCAAAGTCAGATTGCCTTTACAATTTCCTGTAGACAGATGAAGGTGCTGCCTGCTGTTATTCCCTCATTTACTTCAGGTGAAAATCCATAGTATACACATCAAAGTCATAAATTTGCTGATCACTCCTTCAGATGTGGAAACTGTTAGCAGTTGTCTTATCTCAGCTTCCACAAGTTCCATTCCCTCCCTACAGTAGTGCTATTCTCTCATTTTGATGCTATTTAAGGCAGTACACACACACACACAAAGTACCACAGTGACCACATGAAGGACTCTCTACTAAAAATAAGACCATCCCAAAATCATGTTGTCACCTCCCTACCTCAGTGAAAACTGTTCTCAAGAAACAAGAGTTTGAGGACAAGCTACCTAGGGATTAAATCTGTGGTTCAGATTTTCATCTTTGAAGTCTCCTGACCTACAAAAACCAGACAGCCCCCATGCATACACCTGTCCCTATCTGTACTACTAAAGAGCTAAGCCTAATAAAACAAAGAAAAAAAAAAAACAAATTCAGCAAATCTGAGTGATATAAGATACAAAAAGTTTTACTGAAGTATAACTCAGCCTTGTTGCTATTTGTCTGTCATCAAATTGATGACGATAGGAGACAGAGCAAACAAGTTCTGAAACAGAAAACAATTATGCCAGATGAAGACGACAAGTTCTGAGGAAAGTGATAGTTTTAAGTTCGGTTGCATAATCTGGTTTCTCATTTTCTGACTCAAGATCTTCTATAAGGCAAAGTTTGCAGAAGAGTACTGTGCTTTGATGAAATAAATTGCCCAACAGATGTTTTTGGTGTTTTACTTTTTGCTTAGTCAAAACTACAGTTGAAATGTTACCTCAGTTCTGCCTCCATAGCTCACCGTTTATTTCTGTCAAGCCAAGTATTTTGTTTACTAACAAAAGAAAAAGTATGTCATGAACTGTTGTCAGGGAATCAAAATAAACTTTTTAGACCCAGCGTGTTAAAAAAAGCATAGCTGAAAGGTAAGGTTGGAGGAAAGCCTATTATAACAAGCAAAAGCAGGGGTGGCAACAGTAAAACCTCATTTGTCCTGCTAAAAAAGAATACTGAAACATTTTGACAGTACTAAAAAAATACTGCCTTTAACACAAAGCGAAACCTTCAGTAACCCAGACTGTGGTTTTGTATTTCCACTGTAAAACATAAAGATCCCTATGATACTTTAACAGCCCGTCTAACTCCACGCTGTAACGTATTTCATAGTTATATTTCAATAAGGTACACTTTATATTGCCAACCAAATACAAACATTTACAGCGTGACAGAGCACAAACTTTTGAAACATAACCCATTTGGGGGAGAAAACAGATGGAAGACTGAAGAGGTAACACCATAGAAATAACTTCAAGGCAGGCATAAAGGAAAGTACTGCTATTAATAATAGTAAAGCAAAGGCTAAAGGCACAACTCTTTGCTAGCAACAGTGAATATACCTGGAACCTGCTAATGAAATCCTTCTGAACTCTGCCTGCTATTCCTACAGTCAGTAAAGATTTTCCTGTGTTTTTCAGACTCAGACTGTCAGGTTTTACCATGTTTTGTTTTCCCTTCTTTGTTAGTTTAGAAAGCCATAAGTGCAGAATGAAAGGCCTGCTGCTTACAAAACGGGACAAAATGTTTAGTAACAATCACTATCTTGTAGCTGTGCTTGTTAAGGGAGACACGCTGCACAGCCTAGGAAAAGGAAAAGGAGTCAGAACCCACAGACAGTTCTAAGTTACAGCTTTACAACTGACACAACAGTGCAAGTTGGACAGATGACAGCAGTCTTGGATTTTAGGCTTTTTTCACCACTCGAAAAACAACAGTAATTTTCCCATCTGAAATCCTTCAGAAGTATCCTTAATAAGTTGTAGATATTAACAGCATGCATCTGATCTAATTAAGAACTCCTTACAGAATAGGTAGAACTACTTAAATCTGATATTCCTAATTTTAACTTGCTTTTGGGAGAATATCTATTATAGTCATGAAAATGCTACTTAATTTTGGTTTAGAAAATTCTGTCAATACATTTAAAATGACAACTGGGAAAACAGAACAAAGCAAACAAAGAGCAGGGTCCTGATTCCCACCCTCCTTCCCCGAGCCCCCAAACTATAGTTTTTCAGCTTCAACTCAACTAAGAAAAGCAGTGCTGGAAACCAAGTTTTCTTCAGAAGGCCATTTGTTCCTAACTCCAAAGCACAGTACAAGCTTTTATTAGTCCTCAAAAAAAAAATCCATACAAAAAGTAAGAAGTTAAAACCAAGCAGAATATTAAAATCATGCAATCCAGCACATCAGTTAATCACTCCAACAAGGGAAATAATTTTTGCAATGACACAGTTACTCTGAAAGAAATAAATCCAGTTGAAGTATATAAAAATAAACTACACAAAGAAAACCAAAAATCCATTTGACATCTCTAACCCTGCCAAGGCACCCATCCAAGTACAAGCAACAACTACCCAGCAATTCAGTCAGCCTATATCAACATTTTATTTGGGCACACATGGAAGAAGAATGGGATTCTTTCTTCAACATGGGAATTAAACTCCTTATCAGAAATGAGCAGTTTAAAACTGATAAAAAAGTAAGGCAGTACCTGCCATTTAGGAGGTACCCAAACCATATTTTTGCACCAGTGAGTTACTTCTGAGCACTGGCATTTCGACTCCTCTCACATCAGGAAGTTGCTTCCTTACAGCACACAAGTGAAATGTTTAGCAGCCAGCCAAGTCCCGGAGCAGCAGCAGGCTGTGAACAAGGCTGCTATCACCTGCCAGCATACCTATTGCTAGTGAGATGGCACACAAGCATCACAGTGTATCCATTACATCTTGACACAACCAGAAGCCAGTTCAGATCAGGTAAAAAGAACTTACATCTACTGCAGGCATTCATAGAACGGTTTGGGTTGGAAGGGACCTTTTAAGACCATTTAGTTCCAACACCTCCCTCTAGACCAGGTTGCTCAAAGCTCCCTCCTGCCTGGGTTCCTTCAGGGAGGGGGGCATCCACAACCTCACTGTGTCACCTGCCCTTATAAAAGTCCCTCCCCAGTAGGCCCCCTTCAGGTACTGGAAGGCCACTATAAGGCCCCCCCCAGAGCTTTCTCTTCTCCCAGGCAGATCAACACAAGACATGCACAAGCTTTCAAAAGAGTCAATGAATACCTGGAACCAGCATGCACAACAAGCGAAATTCATGTTTAACAGTCTCTGCATTAAACCAGCTGGTTCTTAAGCTCTTTTGATCATCAAAATAATGATTTTTAAACTTGGATTCTACCATTGCTTTTTTAAACCTTATTTGTATTTCATGCTTTATACTTGTAAGAACAGCATTAACTCTTTAAAGTGAGTGGATTTGACTATAGCCATGTTGTGACAGACAACATGCACACAGTTCAATAAACAATCACAAAAACACACCTTTCAAAATAGTCTCAAGAAAACCAAGCTCCCCATTTTACAGAAGTGAGGCTACACAGAGATGGTGCAAACTGTGGATCACACAAAGATCTTCAAAAGGAGCTGGGAAACAAGCACAGCTCTTTTCAAGGCCAACGCATTAGCTATAACGATGATCCTAAGAACTGCACGAATTGGATTTCAGTTGAACTGGCACAAGCACAGCTATATTCCTGTATTCAGATTCACGTGAGTGGGGCCTTCATATCTGGACCTTCTAGTTCTCTTTGTTGCCCAAGATCTTTTCTGCTGGAAAACTACTCAAACACTGCCTTTGAAAGAATATATATGTATGTGTATACATATATACACACACACACACACACACACACACACACTCATACTAGCTTCTTCATAGCTATTCCAAACTCAAATATATTCTTAATGAAATGCTGAACAGTAAGGATTTGTTCAGACTAAAACCTATAGCCATGAAAACGAATCCATGCTCCACGGCATCACAAATATTTAACAGCTCAACCAAGCAGGGTTGTCAACAGGTAACCCAAGAGATAACACAACACCAGCACCGCTCTGCTGCACCTCCCCACGCTCCCTCAAAGGAAAGAAATCTTTTCCTGTTCCGATCTATTTTTACAGTCTGGTGCGTTGGTATTTCTGGATTACTTCCAGGGGTGTTCTTTACCGGGGCATCGTGACCACACACGCCAGATTTCGGGATTATTTTCTCTCTTTCTCGCGGGTTGTTTCCCAGCCCATCTCCTCACCGCCCGCTCCCGTCGCAGCTCCCCTCGCAGCCCGGGGACATCGCGCTGCCCGCCGCAGCTCGGAGCCGTGTCCGCTGTCATCCCACCCCCCCGGCAGCGGGGTTTACCTTTCTCCCTGCTTGCTGTTGGAAGGCGGCGGGTGCAGCACGGTCTGGTTGCCCTCCATCTCCACCACGCACTTGGTGTTCAGCTCCAGCTCTGCAAGGAGAGGCGGTACGGGGCTGCAGCCGGCGGGCGGGCCAGCTCCCCTCTCCCCGCACCCGCTCGGGTCCCCGCTTACCTCTCCTGTTCATGGGCCGGACCCTGACGGCCACTTTCACCTTGGTGTCCGACATCTTTCCCCCACCGTCTGCGCCGGGCGGCCCCGCTCAGCGGCACCGCGCGGCGCCAACGTCCATGCCGGGCCGGGGCGAGGCGGGGGCCGGGGAGGAGGAGGGGGAGAAGGAGGAGGAGAGGGAGGCGGAGGGCGGGCGGCGGCGCAGCCCCAGTCGCCTCCCCGCTCAGCCGGCTCTGGCACTGCCTGCCGACAGCATCGTTTGCATAACCGCCGCCGCCGCCGCCCCGCCAATCCCGGCCGCCATCATCCGCCGCGAGTGCGGCGGGGAGGCGCCGAGCAACATCGGAAAAAGCCGAGCGCCTTCGGCACGGGAAGCGCAGCTACCACGCCTCTCCTCAAGCTACTACCAAAGGAGGGCGAGCGGACGGAGAAAAGGCCGAGCAGCGCCCCGCCGCGGCGAAATAAAGGGAGGAGCGGCGCATGCGCAGGAGGGACGGGAAGCCGGGCATTGCGCCTCGCCCTCACGCTGCCCGCAAGGCACATGACGCTGGCAGGCGGGGCGGCGCTGCTGTCCCAGCACCCTTTAAAAGGCGCAGCGCCCATAGCGCCGTCCTTTTTGGTCTTTGTGAGGATGAGGTGCGGTGTTGTGTGCGATCCCCCACGCTGTACCTCCCCGTGACAACAGCCGTGGTTGGTGAAGACGCGTGTTGTCTTCATGAGACCGCTTTGGGCATCCTGCCGTACTGCCCCTTGCATGGAATTTGGGAAATGGCAATCCGCAGGGAATTCTTGAGCAAAAGATGCACCGCGCTCAAATTCAAAATCTGTGATGTGTCAAATCTCCTCACAGGGCGCTGCTGCTCCAGACGGCGACTGGCGGATTTTCCCAAGCGCCTGCCCAAACGCGGCAGGAAGGAGTCGCGTCCCTTCCCGACCTGTCCGCTCACATCAGGAAAAAGCATTACGAGCTGTAACGCCTGTTACCAGCGCTCCGAGGATGGCTTCGCTTGTAATGGATAAGCCGGGGAAGCTGTTCAGATAAACTGCAGCAGGCTTATGATCTCAGGAGAGCTTTTATTTTAAGTGTCTTGTTAAAGCCTGTTTTGTTTTGTTTTGGTTTTTTTGCCAGAAGTGTTTCCCTAGCTTCAGCAAAATATTTTCCAGCGCTTCAATCCCTATTTTCTAGTGCAACTAAATGGCAGGGATCCAAGTTGCAAAACCAGTGATATCTGCATCATTTTGCTTACTGAAGACAGGCTGAAATCCAGCCGGGATTATTCTGTCTGCTGTGGGGCTAAACTACTGCAAGGAGAACGGGCTAAACGAAACATGATAGGTAGACAGATAGCTGTGCCGAGAAACAGCAGACCTTTCAAAAAGAGGTAGAAAGTGACTGATGCTGCTGCAAAGGCACAGCACAGCAGCCGGATGAGCCTTACAAAGCAGCTCAGAAGAGCTGTGAGCGAACAAGCATGAATGTCAGTCCTGCCGCCCCTGAATGGCCATTGGTCACAGGGATGCTGAAAGGAAATATGAGACATGCAGTCAGCATGGTGAGGGACTTTACCAAATAGAGCCAGCTGTCTGGAGAGCATCGCTAGCAGAAGCTGGCATGCACTGATTTCTTGCTTGTGGAAGTAGACGTCTGGAATTAAGTTTGTTATGAAATGTGGTTCAGCTGGGAAAGATGTTGAAATGAGGCATCCTGTATATTGCTGTATACTATAAGAACCCAGGAGAAAGGAGGCGTTGGCTCAAGATGTAGCATAAGGTCTGTGGAATGGCTCTGCAGAAACTGAGTTCTGCAAAACTTGGATGTTTTTGGGAAAGAGACAAATAGAACAGATGGGAGGAAGAATAATCCCTTCTATCTCTATTTTCCACTTCTCATTGGGAAATTGTATCATTGCAAGATTAAATAAAAACTGAAATTAGCTAATGAGAAACTGAAGATTGTCTTTATGAGACTCCCTAAGATTTTGGCTGTGGGAAGAGTCTTGGGAAGGAATATTTTAACTATTGTTTGGAATAGGTTTGTGAATGATATTCAAACATTTGCATGTATAGAAAGCCAGACATGCAAAAATGTTTGAAAAGATGCAGTCTAATTTGTTCTATCATAGGCTGTAGCTGCTCTTCTCTTCTTGTGAAATCTTTTTTTCTTTATTTTTTTTTAGGTAGTCATGAAAAGGAATTTTTGCACTTTTATTCACATTGACTGCCAAGATCAAGGAGCTGATTCCACCAACTTCTTAAGTTCTCTTCTGAGGAATGCTTATGGCAACACTTGTTACTCCACCTGACAACATCTATTAGGCAGCAGAATGTATTTCTTCTGGTCTCCACCAAATCTTTGGCATTACAGCACTATAGTAAGAGAGTTATGTTCTATGGGCCCCATAAGATCATTAGATGACCCAGAGAGCAATCTGTGCTTGTACACAACTATCCTGTCCTCTGAATGTGCCAGACAGAATAATCAAGTATGAAAAAATGATTAGCTTCTGGTGGTCCTAGATGTTAGAACTGGTATGTATATATAACATGTAGTGTTGGAAAGCGGGTTTTTAAGACCCTGTAAAAGGGAGAAGAAATAATGGACCTGATATAAGAGCCAGGGGGGTATGTGCTAGGATAGGAAATTCTTGGCTGTGAGAGTAGGGGGGGGATTAGATCTGTGGTCAAAAGTCTCAGTAGAAAGGAGTTCATTACTACCATCTCACAAGAAAAGAATAGCAAAAAGCTTTATGAAACCTCGAAGAACGGATGTTCTACCAAGGTCAGACAGCCTCTGCCACCACCCAAAACTGAGCCAGAAACCAAATAACCCAGATGTATTTGCAGATGTGCAAGTAATTATTCTAGGGCAACCATGTTGATCACAGTTAGCTTTTGGGTATAAAACTAAAAAAATATTATCTGATGATGTGATTAGTGGAGCCTGATTTTCTGTGAAAGGATCTGATCAGACAGTATTTAATCTAAAGAGGTATTTAAAATTGATTTATCACAAGCAAATTGATTTGATTCTGCAAGATGCTCTGGGCTGTGCTTACATCTAAGATACAGGTCACTGTGTGACATGGCATTTTGAAACTTTATTAGCATTTAAATAAAAAGTGGAGGTAATATCAGTGATGCTATATTGCTGAGCATCATGCTCACCAACACAAGAGTGTCTTAGTTTTCATAAGTTTGTTTTTAAACCAAAATGCCTCAAGGCTTGCACGCATCATCACAACCTCTGTCGTGGAGATAGCTATCTACTAGGTGGGTATTACAACTGAAATGGGTATTAAGAGAGAAAAAGGTTTCTAAGTGCTGAGCTCGGAGATGATGAGTGTAAGTAGCTCCAATTTCTCTCCTTGCTCGGATATGGGGATGCTGAAGATGAGAGCTTTATATCTGCAATACCCTGGTAAAACAACTCATTCAATTGGATGTATAAATATTTATTTGTATGTGTCTTGTGTGCTCTTCAGTGAAAAATACAGCTACAAAAATGTCACAAACAAGCATACTGATAGCAAGTGCATTCCTGTTTCCCTAGTTTTTACCAGACTTCTATGATGGTCAGTGCATCAATGGACAATGGAAGAGCCACTGATGTCACCTGTCAAAAGTTCAGTAAGGCCTTTGACACTGTCCTGCATAACATCCTTCTCTCTAAATTGGAAATGCAGGGATTTGGTGGGTGGACTGTTCAATGGATGAGGAACTGGTTGCAAATTCTTATCAGCAGTGGTCAGTGGAGATCAGTGACAAATGGTGTCCATCAGTACTGAGACTGATTCTCTTTAATCTTTTGAGTTGGAAGGGACTCTCAAAGATCACCTAGTCCAACTCCCCTGCAATAAAAAGTGACATCTGCAGCTAGGTCAGATTGCTCACAGCCTGCTCCAGCCTGACCTTGACTGTCTCCAATGACAGAGCATCCACCACCTCTCTGGGCAACCACTTCCACTGCCTTTTTTACAATAAAGGTACTGAAGCATTGGAACAGGTTGGCCAGAGAGGTGGTGGATGCCCTGCCCCATCCCTGCATACACTCAAGGTCAGGCTGGGCTGAGCTCTGAGCAACTTGATGTAGCATTAGAAATCCTTGTCTGTTGCTGGGGAGTTGGATTAGATGACCTTTAAAGGTCCCTTCCAACTCAAACAACTCTGTGATTCTATAACTGGGAAAAAACAGTGTCAAATAAAAGCTAAGAAAACATTTTCAAGTCTACTTGAGCCTTTCTAAGCAATTATTATCTTTATTTAAGCCATTGTAAAATCTTAAATTCTCCAGTTTTTTTTCCCTCACAATCTCTGCTTTTAAAGCCTTTACTCTTCCTATTTTCTTCCCCGTTTTTACACAGTTAGTGGTGTCTGAACAGTATGCAGTATCACAGCTTTACAAGAACACTGTAAAAGTAAGCCCATCTCCAGACAGGGAAACAGTCTCAGTAGATGCACAGCAGGATAAACAGTCTTCCAGACATAGCACTTCCAAGTGCAAACATGGAGCAGAAAACTAGGAGATAAATGGAACTCTCAGAACTTGGTGTCCTCCATAAAGCATAGTCAGGAAATACAGAGATGGCATGCTAAAATGCAGCTGCTTTTATTACCTGGTTCACATAGTTGCTTAAAGCAGCAAGTCGGGATGCAAAGAGAGGAATATATATTGTTGTTATCAAATATCTCAGTGTATCTGCATCTGAAAAGCAAGAGAGTGCCTTGTATCAGTAATGACATTGTTTGATGAAAAGTTTTGGATAGTTTGTAATAATTTGAGTTGCTCTGCAATGCACTTACCATACAAAAATGGCAAAGGAAAAGGTCAATTACTTCAATACAAATACTGCAAGCCTACAAATTAAGCTGAACAGTTGAAAACAAGGTAGAGGGGGAAGAAAAATGAAGAAAAAAGAAAAGGTTAAAAAAAAAAAAGAGAGAGAAAGAAAAGAGAAATCAGAGATCTCAAATATGGCTTTTTCTACCTTTATGTTCCAAAAATACTGATATTTAAGTTGATTACTTTTTATCTTAATTTGTATTTTTTTCTGATGAGTAATGGTTTATAAATATTTTGAATTAGACTTCAGTGATAGTTCTTGTTCCTGCATGTAACTGCTTTTGCACTGAGGAGGAAAGAGAATGCTTGGAATATACTGCAGGATGACAAACAAAATGGCAGAAGGAAGCAAGTGCAATTGATACCAGTTAGATGCTTGTCTTCTGGTACTGTATTTCCCCATTGGACACAGCTACCATATGGAACCCTTTACATCTTTATCTTTTCACCAGTAGCATCTCTGAATGAATGTTTCTCACTGCCACTATTCCTTAAGCTTGATCAGCTTACATGCCCCATGGTAACTGTTGAGGGTTACTGATGGGTCATTCATCCATCAGAATTAGCTGCCAGCTATTCCAGGCATGCAGATAGATGGAAGGGAGATACCAGATGAGATGTGACAGCTTTCTGCTTCTGCAGTGAGAATAGTTGAGAGCTGGAGAAAATGCTGATGGTAAGTGGGGGGAGCAAGGATGTAAACATAGGGGCAAAATGTTCAAAAGTCATCCTTCCTTGATCGCTTTTTCCAGTTCCTGTTTACCTTCCCCTCTCCCCCCCACAGTATTTTATTCCTGTTTTGCATGACTGCTATCAGCAGAAATGCTGCAGTGTCACTAGGGTAAGGATTGGATATTCATATGGATTTTACTTTCTATTAGTTTCTCAGAATCACAGAATTGTAGGTGTTGGAAGGAAGATCTGATCTCTGGAGATTAATTAGTTCAATCCCCTCTGTTAAAGCAGATTCCATTTCCATGCATTTATCCACCAATCTGCAGTTCAGTAAGGAGAGAAAATATTACTCCTTACTTTAGTTTGGTGAAGTGCTTTGACTGCTCCTCATTTTCCCAAGGTATAACACAGATAATGTGGATTGACATCAAGGCATGTTCATGACTTTCTGTATATTCTGAGCAAGAGGATCAACTTCTCTGCTTCATAATACAGAAACTGGGGAGCAACGCTGTGTGTCCAGAGTGAGTGCCTGAGGTCCTGCTGGTAAGGCACAACATTCCACTGCCCTCCTTTTTTTCAACTAAAGACAGGAAGAAACGTCAAGGAGACTGGCAAGAATATCTGTCTTCTCAGCAATGTCCCCAGCATACATCTTGCTTTGCCTGACTGGGGCATGCTATCACCAGCATGTCTAATTCCATTGTGTGTCGCAAGAGCTGGAGATGAGGGGAAGTGAGAGCAGGGGAAATAAAGCAATTATTTGTCTTTCAGTGTTAGAAGTGTCAAGAGAAAGACAAAGTGTTTGATTCTACAGCATTTGAAGTCTAAGACATGCTTACCCTGGAGGTTTTTAATACCAAATTTACCTTGTGGTAGGTTTCCAATTTTTACTGAGCACTTTTTAAAATTAAAACTCAGAAATGAAACAAAATTTATTTTCAGTCTTAAGTCATTACCACATCAGACAGCCTGAGAGAGAGGTAAAAAAAAAACTACTATACAATGAAACCAACAGTTATATTCAAGGTTAATAACCTATTATATTTTACTTACATTATGAAAAAAAAAAAACAAAATAAATTGCAAACTAATTGATAAATTGATGATGTTGATTAAAAAAAAAAAAAAAAAAAAAAAAAAAAAAAAAAAAGAAGGATGGATAGTTATTTGTCCTTTGAAATAGCATTTAGCATATAGAAAGCAGACCTGGATTTTCTAGAAGGAAGAAACGTTTCATATTAGGTGGCTGGGATGAAATACGACTTCATATGTATAAATGTGACCTGTTGTGCACACAAACTTGTATTTCTTTTGTTGAATAAAATGCAGATGTTTAGAGAGCACCCAAAGAAGAAAGTGACTATCCACAACTGTACACTGGGAACCCAAGTTCTGTATCACTAGACTTTGTAGGTGGGCCCTGTGGACAAACGTATTGAAGTTACACCAGTATACACATGAGCAGGATTGTGCCCAATGCCTTCAGATAGGTTTTCAGGCAGATTTTCCAATTCCTTTTTGTTTCCAAATTCAAGCTGGATTTTAATTGGGCTGGATGTTTGCTACCTTATCAGAGACATGTTTTGACTATGTCTCTAAAACACTGCTGGAGGCATGAAAAGCATCCTACACACTCAACATGTTGGGCCTAGACAGGGACTGTGGTGGCAGATTAAATGCTGACATTTTAATTGTCAACGTTAGGAATATATGCAGAATACGTGCACCTAAATATTCTCCTGCTGCTTAAAATACATGTGCTTAGATTCCTACACAGTATGTTTCTTCTTGTAACAGTACAATTAGTTTACAGACTTGGTGGTGAACAGATTAAATTTGTTCTTACAGGCTAATTTTCAGGCGTTTTGAATTGTCTGTTTGGTTTTACCTGCCTAAGAACCAAACCTCTGGTAGGACCCCAATGCCTCCTCCATCCTCACCCTGGGTTACTAAGAAGACTGCAGACTAAAGCTGAAGGAACAATTACAGTAAATCTAATCTACCCAGAGGTAGATGCAGTCAAGTCTCCTTCAAGCTCAGATGTTCCTTGCTGTGAGGGAAAACACATCAAATGCAATTCCGCTGGTCAGACTGGGTGTTTTCTCTGACTCTGACACAGTATTGCAAAAGGTTTTTAGACACTTCAGCCCACTGTGCAGCACAGTAGACAACATGAACACATCGCTGAGGGCACCTGCTTAGCTTTTAACATATTTCACTACATCATATAAGACAGTCCCTTTGCTCCACTCACAGTAGAGGAGGCACAGAGCTCTGTTCCACATCTCTTATCACTTAGCAGGAAGAAGTATTTTCAAATTACTGGGTTTTGCTATGTATGTGAAGTTATATTAACAGAATTAAATGAGCACAGAATTCTTTATATTGCTAAAATACGTTCTGAAATTGTGACTGAAGTTTACCGAATCTGAAGGAAACCATTTTGCACATGCAGAGGGGCCACACCTCTGCTGCAGACTCAAATACCTTGCTAACATTTGTTTACAGCAAGGAGAGTAGGTCTATGGGTATACAGATTGGATCCACAACTACATGATACCATGAAAAAAATTGCCTTTAGCTGGGGCTTTATCACTTGAGTTATTTCCTACAGTGAGAAAGCAGGTACCAATTGACTGTAAAAAGAATTACTGAGACTCCACCTGGAAAAATCAGCACAGATCTGGTGTTCATCACTTAGGGAAGAAGAGTTTAAACTGGAACAGACCCACAAAGGGGTTACTGGGAGGACTTGGGAGTGGTGAATATTATCAAACAAGTGCAGACTAGAAAAATTCAGTTTGTTTAGTCTAGTAAAATGAAGACTTAGAGGGGATACGGCTGTTTATGCTTCCTTTCAGGCAGTTAGAAACCATAGTGCTACTTAAGTTCAAAGAAAACACTAGCACAAGAACAAATGGATGTAAACTGTCTTTCATGCAGCCCTTTTATCCTGCACTGCATTCAGAACCCCACCAAGCAGGGCAAGGGAGGTGGTCTTTCCCTTCTCAGCAGTGGTGGAGCAGCATCTGAAATGCTGGGACCAGTTCTGAGCTCCACAGTACAGGAGAGACCCAGACCTAACAGAGTGAGACAGCAAAGATGATGAAGTGACTGGTGCAGCTTTCCTTATGAGGAAAGGCTAAGAAGGATGGGATGTTTAGCCTGGAGAACACTCAGGCGCATCTCATCAGTGACTGTAAATTCCTGAAGAGAAGGTCCAGGGAGGATGGAGCTGGACTCCTTTTAGAGGTACTCAGTTCCAAGACAGCAGGATGGCACTGAGGACTGAGAATTGCAGCGATAAATCTAATTAATTTTAAGGGAGAGCTTGATTCCCTGACTGTGATAGCAGGGATCCTGTGCTGCTGACCCCATCAGACACGCCTCTGTACAGCCTTCCAACATTACAGACATGAGAACAGTTTATAACAGTGAAAGGGGAAGGAAAAAGATTTGTGCTGTTGGGAAAGGAAGACTGTAAGGTCACAAATTACAAACGGACATTGCCTACATATTGTTATTAGCATATTAGTATAAGCATTAGTATAAATTAAATTAGTGTAAACATATTATTAGTATAAATACTAATCTCTGAGAAGACGTATATGTTAAATTTGCAGAGATTTATCATTTTTCTTTTTTTTTTTTTTTTTTGTCTTGTACATGTGATAGGAATCAGATGCCTATTCTTAGAAACAACAGACTCCCATAGCTGCGTTCTAACATTATTTACAATTCAAATCTGTAGGCAGGCCCCAGCGAACTGAAGGCAAGGACAACTCTCCCATTATTCCTCCTGCCCCACAAATTCTCACCCCTCTTCATCACTTCCATAAGGAATGTCTGGTATGCAAGCACCAGTCCACTGCCCTTCTGTTGCAGCTGTGAGTACAGAATTGAGACCAAGGGTACTTGTGAGCTGGGGGCAGTTTAAAAATGCTGCCCAGAGGATCACAATCGTTACTATGCATTTGCTAAGTGTAGGTGTGTGTCCTATCATGGGTACAAAAACTCTCTAAGTCTCAACGTCTAGTCAGTCAGCAATAAGATATTAGTTGGGGTCCATCTAACACAGCAGTACTTGGGCCCTATTCTCAGGAATGTGCTTTTTGCTCAGTAGGGATGAATCAGAAAGCTGTAAATATGTGCAGTCTAGTACATGTCAGCAGCCTCTTAGAACAGAAGTGCAACATTTCCATTAACCCTTATGCACTTGGTCGCACTCCCCTTGCTGCTCTCAGAGGGAAGCAAAGAATTGCTGGCTGCCCACCTGCTGGCCTTGGGCCTGGGCTCTGCCCCTCGTGCTGCCCTTGGGAGGAGGAGGGGAAGGAGGGGGGAGCACATGCACCAGGCGTGCCTACTAAGCAGAGCTCGTAACCATGCTGGCTAAGCCAAAACTTCTCCTTATGCAATTACTTCTTACTCATGCCCACAGATACATGTGTATCTTTCCGAAGTGCAGAGAAGAAAAGAAGCTGTCCCTTGAAAGAGACTAGGGAACAGCAAGCATTGGGAGGAGTGTGCTTAAGAAAGCTGAGTGAGTCAAAGTCTGCAGAGAGGAGCTGAAACTGTATTTGTTTGAAGAGAAGAATCACAGAATCACAGAATGGCCAGGGTTGGAAGGGACCTTAAGGATCATGAATCTCCAACCCCCCTGCCACATGCAGGGCCACCAACCCCCACGTTTAATGCTGAACCAGGCTGCCCAGGGCCCCATCCAACCTGGCCTTGAACACCTCCAAGGACGGGGCATCCACAACCTCTCTGGGCAGCTGTTCCCGTACCTCACCACTCTCTGGGAAAAGAATTTCCCCCTGATGTCCGACCTAAAACTCCCCTCCCTCAACTTAAAACCATTTCCCCTCGTCCTACACATATCAACCCTTTCAAAGAGTTGATTCCCCTCCCCTCTGTAGGCTCCCTTTAGGTATTGAAAGGCTGCAATGAGGTCACCCAGAAGCCTTCTTCTCTCCAGTTCCCTCAGCCTGTCCTCCAGGTGCTCCAGTCCCCTGATCATCTTTGTGGCTCTCCTCTGGACCCTCTCCAACAGCTCCCTGTCTTTTTTGTACTGGGGGCTCCACACTTGGACGCAGTATTCCAGATGGGGCCTCACAAGAGCAGAGTAGAGGGGGACGATTACCTCTCTGTCCCTGCTGGCCACCCCTCTTTTGATGGACCCCAGGATACCATTTGCCCTCCAACGATGTCACTTTAGTGCAGATTTTGGATCCATTCTGCCATCTGCAGAAGATGGGAGGATTCCCATTATATTTAACAGGCTTCATCAGTTTCTGTATAAGGAAGAAAAAATTACTGAAGATGATACTGAAGTGCAGAGCAAGACAGACATATTTTATATAAAAAGAAAAACACCCAATCATTCCCTTCTCCCATTTCACCCTAGACTGAAGAAATCATGTCATATATAACCACCTAGTAATAAACAACAAAACAACAACACATCACTGCAGAGTCTGATAAATCAGATTGAATCAGAATCAGATGTGAAGGAACCAAATAATTCACTACATGTTCTCAAACACTTATATAAATTCACAAGTTTTCTTTTTTAGCTTTCCCATCCACATTTACATGTCAGAGTATTCCACAAGCACTCCATAACCATGCATGTAGGCGCTTATCCAATCAGAGCCATGAGGTGTTCCTAGACAAGCTTTCTTCCTCAAATCACAGACATCATCATGTGGCCACCGTGCAGCTTTTTTGAATTTGATTTCCCCTTCTTCTGCAGATGTCCTTGGTTCACAAACTGTTGATCTTGCTTCACAGCTGCTGTTCAGAACAGTCTTCCCTGTGTTCCCACAGATCACATGCTCACTTTCATATACGCTGAAGGCTGTCAAATAGAGCGACCACAGGGTGTGCTTTCTTGGTCATTCAACTTCAAATCTCATCCTCTTGGATTCATAGCTTATGGCGTGGCAAAGAGGCTTGCTCTTTGCAAGAGAAAGAATGAGTGGCATAGACTGCCTGTGCAGGCTTCCAAGCTACTTTTACTCTGTCTCCAGCAGCATTTGACAGGGTAACTGCAACTAACTACGTGACTTGTCTACAAAGTCCAGGACTGAGAAGACCTTGGGATCGGCGGAACCAGTCTGCTGCTATCACAACCACAAAAAGCCAATGTTATGTCATTTGGTTACTTTAAGTTTATTTTTTCCCGTAACAATTACTGCAAATGAAGCTGCAGAGGGGGACCTGGGGTAGAAGCATTCCCAAGCTGTTCATCTACACGGTTTGAACTGCATGCTCCTTCATCCTCTTACACCTCTCAAAAGCATTTGCACACCACTTCCACAACACATTCCTTGAACGACTTGAACGTTTGCCATCATACACAGTTACCTGAGATTTCATCCCTTCAGTCTGACAGAAAGGATGAGAGGTGTTGCATTAAGAGGACAGTTTGGGCTTTGCTTGCCAGAAAGCCCCCTCGTGGGCTGTCACGGAAAGGTTCACAAATGCTTGTGTGTCGGTGCTCCCTCGCAGTTTCACTGGATGGATTCACCAAAGGTTCCAAAGAGGAGATGATTTATTGAAGAGACAAAATTCAGGGTTGACGGTGATCATAGTGCTGGCAAAATGCATCTTCGCCAAGAGGTGAAGTGAACTGCGCCCATCTTAGAGGAAAAAGAGGAGCGTAGTTTTCTGTCTCTCATCTCCCATCTCTCCTTTAGTGTCTTTCCCTTCCTTTTCTCCATCTTCT